>NC_080021.1:146350469-147013386 GCF_030020395.1 Manis pentadactyla | reverse complement strand
CCCTCCATAGAGCCAATTAAACTCAATAAAACCTTGCACGGAGCCCCTCTTCGTAGCAAAGCGTCGCCAACAATTGCCTAAGGGGTAAACCAAATACGCCTGAGATAATTACACTAAGCCCGGGGCAGTGATTTGCCTGCCAGCGTCCTGAGCGCCAGCCAATATTTGGATAGTGTAGTGGTGATTTTTTTTTTTTTTAATTACACGCTGAAACTTGAAACCGACTGGTTGGTGCCAGGGTGGTTACATGATCTGTTTTTCTTGAACTGGGGTCTGCAGGCAGCTGGAGCGCGCGTACCGGCCCCCGCCGGTGCTGCTGCGCGCCTGCAAAACTTGCCTGAATTAAATCCACCTCAGGGAAGGAGGAGGAGGAGAGGGAGAGCGCGCCCCCCACCGCGGCCCTAGCTCGGCAGCCAGGCCCTGCGCCTCGCCGATATTCTCCCACAATACTCCGCGGCGGCGACAGCCAGTGCTCCCCAAACTGGACCCGCGGGCGGCGCTCCCCGGCTCCGCTCTTCGCTGCGACTGCGGCTTGGGCCGCCGGAGCGGACGAGGGCTTCAGCGGCGCGGAGCACTTTCCGTCCTCGCCCAGGCCACCCAGAATGCCGAAGTAGTGTGAGGCTTGTGGCGCTTCGCTGGACCTTCGCCGTTCTGTTTTGGTCCTGGCTGCGCGGAGCCGCTCAAGCTGCTGAAAGCAGTTGGCTCTCCGAAACCGAAGGCGCTGGCCACGTGGCTCCTGTCCTCAGGCGCAGAGCTCGAGGTGGTGGCTGTGGATCTGTCGGCTGTAACGAGCTGACCCGATGGGCGCCCAGCTCACAGCTTTAGTGGTCAGGTTAAGGCTTGCCCTGCGCGCCCTTGAAGGGAGTCTCCGCTTGCTCTGTGATCAGGCACCGCGGAGCTCACTTGTCCGACGGGAGCCTCTCGGGGCTGCTCCCCAAACAAGGCGCTGCTTTTCCCGGATCCCGTTGAAAAGTTACTCTAGCAAGCCGTCAACAAAAAGATGCCTTTGCCCCAGCTGTGT
This sequence comes from Manis pentadactyla, assembly GCF_030020395.1. NCBI lineage: Eukaryota > Metazoa > Chordata > Mammalia > Pholidota > Manidae > Manis > Manis pentadactyla. The sequence continues at coordinate 147,012,365 of NC_080021.1, read as the reverse complement.
GCGGGGCCGGGGCCGGGGCCAGGCCAGGAGAGCCTTGGAGTGCTCAGGACGCCGAGCTCCCACCACCGGCCTTTTGGCAGCTCCTGGGCCTGGACAGGGCTGTTCTCGCACCGAGTCGGTCAAGTGAAAAGGGTACACCCGGTCCAGCGAGCTCTAGCTGTCACTGTAACTGTAGGAGTCCTCGGAATTCCTCCTTGGCTTCCCGAGACCAGGAGCCCGTCTGCTACTCGGCTCCTTAAACTGCCTCAGCGGATCACAAATACCGCAGAAACTCCATTGGTGGAAGAAACGTTCCCAGTCTGAAGTAACAGCAAAAGCATGAGTCCTCCTCTGAAAGGGCCTTTTTCCCTTAGGACAGGTCAGAGGCTGCCCTTTACCCCAGGGCTCTCTGGCACTCTTCACCTTAACGCGTGTTTTAAAACGTCTGCTGGCCTAGTGCAAACTGGCCAGAAGTCTAGCTCCGGACTAAAGGCGGAAATTACGAATCTGCCCCAGTGGGAGCGCTCCTGCGACCTCATGAAGAGACCCTATGGGCAGACAGACTGTCTCTTGGTCCTGCCCTCCAGCAGCTTACCAAAAGATGGGAGCTAAAAACATGTCTTGGCGTTGCCAAGGTTGGAGCGTAAGGGGCAGTGTTCCAAACATTCTGGGCCAACGTCCTTTTTGCCTTTGAGTGTAGGCACAGAAAAGAAGAAATTTAAAAAGCGAGGGAACCACAGTCCCTAATTGCTCCTTACTCCTCAGATCGCGGAACTGGAAAGGACCCGTGGAATTTCCAACTTCAGACATCTCATTTCAAATAATCAAACAGGCCCAGAGACGGGAAGAGAGTACATATTTGTTTTTTTCTAAACTCTGCTTTCCCTTCCAGACTAAGGCAGCCAAAACCAGAATATAACTTCGTGTTCCCCCTGCAGCCATTTGGGACTCGCTGTTGGGTGCGTGAATGGGTGCAGAGCAGATACCTACTTAACAGACTCCAGCCTGGGCGCTGGGACTCCTCCACCTTTCCCTCACAGGTCACACCAGGGCCCTGTGGAGTGATCATTTTGGCCTTGTTTAATTTTAATGACTCCCTTTCCCTCGACGTGCTAGGAATAGCAAAAACTTCGTTAAGACAGGCGCAGGTGATGGGACCTCTGAACTCCCATCTCCTCCTTCTAGCCCCGGCTCAAATGTCACCACCCCAATTGTCTCACCCTGGCCCATCCACATGCTCCTGAGGAGCGCAGCAGAGACTCCACCCGCCAAGCCCTTAGCATCTATCCTAATTTCCTAGTTACTGTCAGTCGCTTCCTCCAGATAGCGGTCCAGGAGCGCAGAGCTGTCTCATGCCACCAATCACCTGGCCTGACTTACAGTTGGCGCAATAAAATTGTGAACTTGGCCTTTGATGAAAACTCGCCTGCTCTTTTCCCCTTTAGCTTTCCCCTCCAACCCTCAGGGCATTTGGATTTCTTGCTAGGGAATAAACCTTGAGGCCATGGTGATCCGAACTTGGCCCAGCGTGGCTAGTCCTGGAGAAAAGTAGAGAAAGGAGAGAGGGAGACCAGAGCGGGAAGGTGGGAAGAGAGAAAGGCAGAGATGCAGGAGAAGCGATCGAAAACAGTGTCTTGTCCCCTTCTGCCGTGCTTCGCTACCCGGCTGGGGAGCAGTAGCGGGGACCCCACTGAGCGCTTTGCCCCTCCCCGCCAACAGCTCGTGCTCCCCGCCCCACTCAGCGGCTGCCGGGGGTGCTGGGGGTGGGGGCGCCCGAACCGAGGTGGAGGCGGGGGCGGGAGCGAGGCGCGGCGCCTTCCTGCCCCTTACTCAGCGAGAGACGCGGCGGCGGCGGCGGAGTCCCTCAGCCTCGGTCATGTGATAGTCTCGAAGTGCGAGCTGCGGGGGTCTCCGGAGTCTCGGGGACCATTACAAAACGCAGCCAGGAGAGCGCGTCGCTGCCACAGCCGCCGCTGCCGTCTCTGCAACTCAAGACGCGCCCGGAAGAGCGGCAGCAGCTGCGGCGCGGAGGGCCGAGCGGGCCCGGGCCGGCCTCGCCTCCGGCCTGCATTCACAGACGCCCGCGGCCGGCGGCTGGCGGCCAGCGCTCCCGCGCTCCTCAGAGCCGCTGGCGCCCCTGCTGCAGAAGCCACCAAACTTTCCCCCAAGTGACCGCCTACAGCTCTATCCGTGCTGCGCTGCGAGACGCGGAGAGAAAGGAGACGCAGGCCACCAGGAGCCGAGCTTCCTTCTTACCTCGCCTCTCCCCTCCAGGAAAGCAAGGACTCCAGAGCGGCCCGGCTAAGCGCCCGGCCGGGGGCAGCGCTCTGGGCGCTGAGAGTCCTGCAGCCCCGGTCGCCGGGACAGCGAGCGCCAGTTCGGATTTAAAGGGCCAGAGTCTCGACAGCCCAATCCTTTCGTTGGCCCGAGCTTCCTTCGGGCCGAGAGAAGCAGACGAGGCCGGAAGGGAACACGGGTACCCACCACTCCAACGCCGCCAGCTCCAGCGCTCAGGCTCTGGTCACCTGGGGAACGACGCCGGGAGGGTGGCGGTGAAGCTGGCGAGCGGGCCGGCAACCGTCGGGGCCAGAAGTTTCGGGCGTCGGAGAGCTGAGTTGGCCCGAGAGGCCGAGGGCAGAGACCCCGGGCCGCTGGGAGAAGGCCGGAGAGAGGCGGCGAGAGGGTCTGGGCGGGAGAGAGGGAGGGGTGGCGGCGCTGTGCGGGCGGAGCGGGGACTAGCGGAGACAGCCAGGCCCCTGCAGCCGGGCGGGGAGCGACGCCGCCGTCCAGTGTGGGCCGGAGGGCGGTGGAACCGCCGGGGGCGATGCCGCGGCCGGGGAAGAGCTCGTACAGCGACCAAAAGCCGCCCTACTCGTATATCTCGCTGACCGCCATGGCCATCCAACACTCGGCGGAGAAGATGTTGCCTCTGAGCGACATTTACAAGTTCATCATGGAGCGCTTCCCTTACTACCGCGAGCACACGCAGCGTTGGCAGAACAGCCTACGCCACAACCTCTCCTTCAACGACTGCTTCATCAAAATCCCGCGGCGGCCCGACCAGCCCGGCAAGGGCAGCTTCTGGGCGCTGCATCCCGACTGCGGCGACATGTTCGAGAACGGCAGCTTCCTGCGGCGCCGAAAGCGCTTCAAGGTGCTGCGCGCGGAACACACTCACCTGCATGCAGGAAGCACCAAGGGCGCGCCAGGGGCCGGGGCCGGAGGGCACCTGCACCCCCACCACCCGCACCCCCACCCCCACCCCCATCACACTGCGGCACACCACCACCACCATCACCACCACCCGCCCCACCCGCCGCCGCCGCCGCCGCACATGGTGCATTATTTCCACCAGCAGCCGCCTCCCGCTCCGCAGCCTCCGCCGCACCTCTCGTCGCAAGCCCCGCAGCAGCCGCCCCAGCAGTCCCAGCCTCAGCAGCAGTCCCACCCCGGCAAGATGCAGGAGGCGGCGGCTGTGGCGGCGGCGGCGGCGGCGGCAGCGGCGGCGGCGGTGGGCAGTGTGGGGCGCCTGTCGCAGTTCCCACCCTATGGGTTGGGTTCCGCCGCAGCCGCAGCCGCAGCCGCCGCCGCTTCCACGTCGGGCTTCAAGCACCCGTTTGCCATCGAGAACATCATCAGCAGGGACTACAAGGGTGTGCTGCAGGCTGGCGGGCTGCCCTTGGCGTCTGTCATGCACCACCTGGGTTATCCCGTGCCAGGCCAGCTCGGAAACGTCGTCAGCTCCGTGTGGCCGCACGTCGGCGTCATGGATTCGGTGGCCGCGGCAGCCGCCGCCGCCGCCGCTGCTGGAGTCCCGGTGGGTCCGGAATACGGGGCCTTTGGGGTGCCGGTCAAAGCCCTGTGCCACTCAGCAAGCCAGAGCCTGCCTGCGGTACCGGTGCCCATCAAACCGACTCCCGCGCTGCCGCCGGTCGCCGCGCTACCGCCGACGCTCACTGTCTCCGCGGCCGCACAGCAGCCGCCGGCGCCGTCCACCGTGTGCCCGGGGGCTGCGGCCTCGCCCGCCGCCTCTCTGCTGGAGCCCACCGCCCCGAGCGCGACCGAGAGCAAGGGCGGCTCCCTGCACTCGGTGCTGGTGCACTCCTAGGGGCCCCGGAGGGCGGGGGAGAAGGATGCGTGCAGAGACGCTGGCTCTGCACGGCCCGAAAGGGAGAGGGCGCCCGGACCCGGCCGGGCAGGGATGGCGAACCAGAGCCTGTGCGGGAAAGGGAGATATTTGCACAGACAAGCCCGAAAGTGGGTTCTCCAATGGTCTGAATAAATATAACACTTTCAGTGTCTGTGTTTCTACTATGTTGTACAATCAGATTAATGAAAGCCAGTTTTCAGGTAAGAGTTCTACTGTAATTAATATTCTAAATCAGTAAGTTATGGGGGGAGGGACCGAAGGACTTTGGGGACGCCTCATTCGCTGGCAAATTGGAAATGGATTTTGACCCTTCTTCCTGGGAGCAGAAGCTGGCGGAGCTAACCCCCCTCCCCCCGGGGAGAAATCCAATAGAGAGTGACGCAGAAACAGACCGCAGCCACCAAGTTTCTCTCCACCGCTCTTATCGCCGGGGCAGCCGCCTCTCGTAAACATTCAGGACAAAACTGTTATTCAGTAAGGAACTCTCGTTTTGTTTAAGAAGGAAAAAAGGGAGCATCTGATACTGTTCTTTTCCTGGTCAGTTAAATGGGTGAGGACCCGTATGATGAATAAAGTCGCTTTGGGGGGAGCAGTGGGAACCCCACGAAGGTTCCTGGGAAACAGTTGAGTTTCTTGGCTCTAACCCGTGGGTGGAAAAGGATAGGAGGAACAGCTAAAGAAATCAGTGTGCGCAAAAGAGAATGGCAGCCACTTAAACAAATTCCAAAAGTAAAGTTCGGGAAACACAACCAAAGAGAGACTTAAATAAAGGGAACTTTCTGTAATTTGTGTATTAATTGGAGGAGACCGCTAAGGAGCCCCAACATAATGTGAATTCCCGAGATCCGTTCTATTTGGGATTTTAAAGAAAAAAAACATCCGTTGCATTACAGGATTCTGTTGCCCTAACTCATGAATGCAAGAAAGACCTGCCATATCACCCAACAGGGTGGCTCTTAACATTTCCAGGAGCATTTCACGGCTGTTGCCTTCCGGCTTCCTCGGGACTGATGCGAGAGGATGACCCGTCACCTCTACACGCCGCAGCTGATTTGGTATTCCGTGTGTTGTTTGCCTGCTCCCGACTTTCAGGCGAATCCTTCAGTCTCACTTCATGAATGGGAAGAAACCTGTCCTGCCGCTGTTGCTCCGTCCGACTTTGGGAACCCTAGGAATAGCACTTTATTTGCAACAAACTTTTGGGAACGAAGGGGAATGGGTAGGGTGGAGGCAGCTGCCCTTTGCCTCTAAGTCCTCTTTGTTTTGTGTCTGCGCCGCTTTCGGGTTGTGACTTTGTGACAAGTTCATGTCTGCAAGTGTTGTGCGCGGTGTTTCCCATTAAAGCTTCTCTCTGGATATGCCGGTGCCGGTGTGAAGGTATTTCGCTTCTCAAGAGATGAGGACGCGATCTGAGTGCCCAACGGGCAGTCAGAAGGCTTTGCAAATCCTCCTCCCCTTTATTTCTTAACTTAAGAACTTCAAAGGGCTGAGTTCGCCGGCGAAGCACCAGCAGGGACGGGTTTCCTGCATTGCTCCTTTTATCCGTTGGAGCAATTATCTACTATTCTACCCATTCTTACTAATTAGTTTCCTAACTGAACTACAGTGCCCCTCAATGTAGAGACTGAATTAGCAAAAACCGGCCACAGTGAGTTTTTCCTGTTCCTACACGAGGCTAATACCAACACACCATCACCACCACCCAACACCCTGTTCCCTTTTCTGGAGGCCGTGTCTTTGGGTGGGTTTCCGGCGGCGTCCCCTTAAGTCTGCCGAGCAGGCCAGGGGCGGGGAGGCTGGCGCCCGGACGTTGCCACTGCCGCCGCGACCGACTTTAAATAGGAGGGCCGGCCGCGCCACCACGGGTTGGGAGACCTGTTGCTCATCGGCACGGTACTGCTTCCTTGGGCGAGCAGGGCCTCGAAGGCGGCTGCAGTTGGGACCCCGAGCCGCAGCCCGCGCAGCCCGGAGGGACCCCGCGGAGCTGCGCGGGAGCTTGTGAGACGGCCCAGCCGGTAGGCCAAGGCCGGGCCTCCGTTTTCCGCCCTCAAACAGGGCTCCATCTTGAACCAACTTTCCCCTGCCCAGCCAGACCGAAAGGAAGCCTGTAACCATTCACCAGAAGAAAATGAAGGGCTAACAGGATGACCTGCACACAGTAATGACGCTGGGAGGTTACATCTGAAAAACAGGTTTTCCCACGCATCCCGTATTTACAACCCTTATTGCAGCGTGCAGCTAAGTTTTGTCTCACCTGGGAAGCCCGTCTCAATTTAGGTCCCTGCCTCCCTGGCGGCTCCAACAATTCCTGCAGCGTATCCCATTTTCAACTTCAGAGTCTGCAAGGTTTCCTGCAGTTTTCCTTTACACTAGTCTGGGTTGTTAAAGAGGGAAAAGATGGGTTGTTAAAGAAAAGAACGGATAATGGGGTCATAGATTTGATTTGGGGGGACTTGGGAGTCTGGCTCACTTTTGGGTGAGTTGGCACCCGGAAGCCCTGGGCTGGTTTAGGGGCGGCCAGACACTCAGCCTGAAAAAGGGGGTCGTTGGATCCCAGGAATTTCTTCAAAAGAACATCCTTCTTCCTTGTCCACCTGCCGGAAAGGGCCAGTGTGCTTTATCGCGGCGATGAGGGTCCCACTTCCAGGAGAGGGGCGCACCCTAGAGTGATGTCTGGCACCTGGAGGGCTGCCCTGTAAGTGCCCTTGGGGCTGTGGGCCGCGCAGAGAAGGATGAGTAATTGACCTCAACATTTTCCCAACCCTTCTAGCCCTGACCCCACACCCCATGCTCCCCGGTGAACCCCCTCCACCTCTATGGGGAAAACACATTTGTTTTTACTAAAAGAGAAAGAAGTAAGGGCAGGCAAGTGAGCTGGGAGATGATTGTACCCAAGTTTTCATCCAGGAGGAGACCCTGGTACCTGAAAGAAGCACTGCATGATGCTGAGACTGGAGAACGTGGGAATTCATATATATAAACACGGAGGGGGTGGGGGTGAGTTTGCCAATGTTATGATCCCAAGGGAGTACCCCGTTAAAGCCCTCCACACCAACATGGCCCTGAAGACCCCGATTAACTAAGATGGGCTGTGATGGCTAACTAACTGAACTGTCAGGGGCTTCATCCTCACCAGCAACCACCACCCCATTGCTGATCCAGGAACCTGGCAGGACTGGACTTGACAGACCTCTGAGATACTTGCTCACTGCTCATCAGAAGCACATATTCATACCCATGTGCCCCCAAAAATCCACTTAAAGACACTGGAACCAGATGAAGTGCTTATTTTAAATGTATCAATAGTGGTCAAGCTATTTTAAAAGCATTGTCCTGGTAATGATCAAAGTATACAGAGAACTACTAAAGCTAATAAGACTAATAAATTGATGGAGATCTTCCAATAATGCTCCCAACTGAGTATGTGATCTCATATGTTGCCTCAGGCATCCTCTTTCTAGCTACATAGTTTGGGATGGAGGGAAAGTAAGTTCTAGAAGTAAGTGAGATGGAAGTAGAGGCACTTCCAAACTTATGACCATGTCAGTTTACAAGTTTAATAAAGTCTCTCTTGATATGCTAAGTGCTGGGGGAGATCATGCGAATATTATGCTCCTTATTGTAGACTGTAGTTGCTTAGCCTGTAACCCACTTAACTGACTTGGAGAACCTTGAGAAAGATGGGGAGAAACAAGGAGGAACAAGAAAGGTTTTAGTGTAGATGGCCTTAATATATAGGTAGGTGGAAAACAACTTGGAATGATCTATTTGATTATATTTCCTTGGGCAACTGAGATGAGGAAGGATGAAGCTGTTTTAGCCGTGGTCCTAAGGGAACAGCCCTCATGCAAAGTCCAGAATCAGCACAGTTGGCATCTGGCATTTAGGAAGCCTGTCAGTCAGGCTGGCTTGTGGTCAATTATCTCCTTAAGTAGACTGGCACTAGTCCAGCCAGGGAGAAGGGCTGGATGCATCCATAGGAATCAGAGCCAGTTAGCTGGAAATGGCACTGCTGAACTCCCATCTTTGCATTGGGCGGTTGGAAGGCTGATCAACACATGTCCCCCTGGGACTCAAAGGAGACATTTGCCTGCTTGGCACTAGTACAGGAAAACTCCAGAAGACTATGGTAACAGAACGCTTTGGGAAAAGAAATATTGATCACCAAAGCCACTAATTATCCTTAAATTTCATTCACTGACAAAATTGCCATTTCTGATATGCATAAAATTATACAGAGATCCTCATAAATTGTGGTGGGATTTGTCTCCTCTACTGAATAGAAATTCTCATTCTTCATTGTACCTGACTATGAAATGGGCAGAAAGGATAGTCTGGGGCATGTTCAGGCTTGGTGATGTGGCAAGTGGTTAGCGTTAATCAGACTGTGTGTTAAGTGATTTTACGTGGGGCAGTGGGGACCAGGTGGAGTTGGCATTGGAAATGGGGAACAAAAGAAATAGTTTCAAAAACCAGTGATAACCTCTTTGTGGGTGAAAAAGCAGAGTGGGGATCCAAGTGGAAGTGGCAAGTCCTTGAATTCTAAAGGGCAAAAGAGTTTTTTCAAGTCCAACATTTTCATTTTGCTCATTGAAAGTATTTTCATTAACTTTATCTTTCAAAGCTGAAACGCTACCTTATACCCTTTGGGGGAGATTGAAGAGATCTGCTTGGGATTTGAATTCAGTCTTAAACCATTGTTTTAAATGGTATGAGTTTGGCAAAACTCCAGATGTACTCTGTCCCAAGCACTTTTTCCCCTTAACTATCCCTTGTGTATTTTAAGGAAAATTCAAGCCACATGTTACTCTTTCCCCCTTGCATCCAAATGTAGTTTTATTGAATTTTAGCATGGTCCATGAAATTCAAATTCTGAGTTTTAAGCTGTAATATATTCATATGATCTACATGCAGTCACACGATATGCACATATATCATTAAGCAGAAAATAAAGCATCTGAGAACTACAGTTGTATTATTATACTAACATTTTTTTAGACTGAAGAGTGACGTTGAGAATGCTATATTTAAAAAGGATTTTATAAAATCAGTACAAAATTCCAAGAAACTAACTCAGGTGGCTCACAAAAAATATTTTTTAAAGAATATTGCTAGGAAGTTATTTTGGTTATGTTTTGTTTGATCCAAATAGTTCTTTCCTGCTTCAAGGAACAGGTCTTTTGTGTGCCTGAGAAACTCAGGTCTCATTATTGCAGCATCATTTAAAAAATGCGTTTGAATATGCTTCCCCATCTGAGCCACTTCCAGTCCTGTCAGCACCTTCCCAGACAGTGTTTTTATTGTTACTGTGGATGGATGCTTAGTAGGAAGGAGCTGGAGAGCTGTAGTCCAGGCACAGCTGAACCAGATTCATTCCAGAAAGGATCCACAACACTCAAACACACAGATGAGAAGAGGAAGTAAGGGGGGAGGAAGGGAAGTAGGAGGGATGGAGAGATGGAGGGAGAAAGAAAAAAGAGAGGCAGATGTGTACCTCTTACACTGAAAGAGCAAAAAAATATATATTTTTAATTACTATTTTCTAACCTCATATTGTTTTGGTTTTCTCTCAGGAAACCATAAATCAATTTTTTCCATGTATGTGACTACAGCTATGTTTGCTGGAGAGGACAGGGCATTGTATAACTAACTGGCAGCCTCATTTATTGCCTTAAAAGGTGAGGCTTTAGTGTGCTTAAGAATTCATCCTAGGCAAGGATTTTGTGACATTACCTTAGTTGTGATTTATTTTATAGGGATTAACCTATATACCCATAGGGAGATGTTTAAATAAATGATGCGATTTACAGACTGTGGAATATCATGCAGCTATCACAAATAGTGCTTATGAAATTTTACTCATATAGAAAATGTTAATGAAGTCCTACCAATGGAACTCATAATATACATTGAAAATGTACTAGAAGAGACTACCAAATATTTAACAGTGGTACCTTTAGTTGGTGAAATCATAAGGTGTCTTATTTTCTTGTGTTCTATATGTTCTAGATTATTTTAGATTTTCTACATACACCCATCATGTTTAACTTTTATAACCAGGGAGAGAGAGGATTACTCAAAAATCTATCCAGTCGGTATGACTGGCATTTCCACAAAATGTAAATTATTATATTTAACTGTAGTATCTCAAGTGTGGGGGGGGAGTGATATATTGGCCAGTTGAAATATATGTTAAAAGCAAAAAGCAGCAGACAAATGGAAATATGAAGACCTTGCTCTCCTCCTGCTGTGCCTTTGAGCAAACGCCTTGCAGCAGATACTTTGGTGGAAAGACAAGGAGGTGGTATTAAGCTTTGACTCTTGGGGAATTTGGGGGGAATCACTGTCCCATAAACCTGTAATGGAAAAATGGGAAGGGGTTAAAATTACAAAGAGGGCTTGCTAAAGAATAAATTTCACATTCTTTTATTACCTTTTCTACTAGCTTCCTCTCTTCATCTTTCACATTTCATGAATTTTTGTAGTAGCCTTGAACCCTTTTTGAAACCAGGCAGATAATGAGCATGAAGTAAATACATCCTACATGCTTAAGCATTTCCTCCCAAATTAATAATAAACAGTATTCCAAAATAACAATATAATTTTTCTTTCTCCTAGCTGGCAAATCCTTTTTGTGTAGTAGTGACCATGTATTCAAAGGAAAAGTTTCTGATACTATTTATACTACTTTAAGTAAACCTGTCTTGTGTCTTCCCTGTCTACACTGAAATAGTTTATTTTCCAAAAAAATGAAAAAATCTATAACTAACCAAAATATGCATGTTTTCAGATGCCTCAACATGTATCAACTTTTATGCCAGAAGCCTGACAACCACTAGAAATGGCCACAGAACACTAGATTTGGGTTTTAAGTAAGTTGTACCAGAGAACTAAAATCATTAAAATTATAAGATTTAATTTTTAATCCAAAATAACCAGAGATTCAAAGTATAATCAAATATATCCTTCTTCACTGGCTTGCAGAACAAAACAAGATCCTATTTCTTTGTTACATAAAATTCTGAATCCTCATCCCAGTTATCACTAGAAAATTTCTTTCTTCTTCCCTGCCAAGGGATCCCAGGCTAACTCAGGCCTGGTTACTTGTACCTTACAAAGAAAAAATGAAATGCTGAATCAGTCTGCTAGCATTGCTTCTTAAACTTTGGGTGCATCTGGGTCATCTGGAGAGGTTTTTAAAACACGCTCTGCTGGGCCCCGCCTCCAAAGATTCTGATTCAGGTGTGCAGTGGGACCTGAGAGTGTACATTTCTAACAATCTCCCAGGTAATGGCAATGTTGCTGGGCCCCAGATCACCCTTTGGGAAGTTCTATGCTAAAAGAAACTCTATTTTTTTTTTTCAGTTTACCTCAGTTACAGCCATCTCAGGCCATCAGAGATACCCAAATAACTGAACATCATATAAAAGATGTTAAGATCTCTCAAAACATTCAAAAACTCTTCGGTGCCTATCAAATTTACCCATCCCCTTCCCAGTAATCTCTGAATACTGTATTTTAGTGCACAACAGAAACAGAAGAACTCCATATGCCCCCAGAATTGGAGTGTTCCCCGTTGTAAGTCATATAAGACATAGAAAAGTCAGTGAGAAGGCAGCAACCCTCTTATTTCAACCAGGAGGCAACTGAGGCAGCAGCTACTTGGAAAGCAAATTCATGGAAACTAGACCTAGGAGTCAGTTCAGTCTTCTTCAGTCTTCTTCTTCCACTTTTACCTCATAAACCAAACCCTTCACAAAAGCATTTTAACCAATGGTCTTAAGGAACTATTATTTCACCTCTTTCCTTAATGTGATGTAGTTACATTTGCATACAGCAGTTTTACAATGACGCTTTTCACATTATATTGAGGGAATTGAATATCTACTATTTTATATAGGGGAGATAGGTTTTATTCTGAGTTATATATCTATATACAGATTCAGATCTACAACTTGGAGAATGGAGTTCATGTAAATGTTCAAACAGTACTTCAACTCAGTGGACTCACACTTTGCTTAAAAATGGAGCCATTCAGCCAAATGTTTATGAAAATATTTTGTTCCTCAGGGCTGAGGCACTGAACAGTGCTGCATACTAACAAAACAAATGTTACCAGTATGCGAGCTAGGTGCCCTCTGATCCTTGAGAGTTAGGAAATTTTCTGTAGTCTCATCCCATGTACTGGGACAGACTCGCACCCCGTTCCTCTGGGGACTTTCAGTCAGTGGCAAAGAAGGTGTAGAGGCTTTGTTGTTTCTGGTTATCTCTGACTTAAAACTCCAGCTCAGGCACTTGGTTCAATTTACAGGTTATCTCACTGTCCAAAAGCACACTGCCCCTTTATGAGCAAACACTCCAGGTGTAAGCCAACAGGAATAGCAAATGCCAATGCCCTGAAGATTTGAGTTGACCTTACTTCAGAGTCATAGTCATAAAGCTGAATTCAAATATTTATCATTTCTAAATACTCTATTATCTCTTTCCCAGGAATTTTACAGTGGCTACCTTTTGCCATCCATCCTAGTCTTCTTACAGTTTGCTTGACTATCTTCTTTCATGGTCTCCCTTCTCTTCTCCAGCTGCTCACCTGGCCCCTCACCCTGCTGCACCCCAATTCCTGCCAACTTCTCATCAAGGAAAGTTTAATTTTCTGTTTCTGTAACTCTTTCTGTATTGCAACCTCACCTTCTTGGGACCTCACCTTCTGCAATGAAAGTGGTCTATATAGTTATTTTCCTACATGATGACGGCTCTTTTTATAAAAGGAACTAAGATGTTACTATAAGAATCACATTTTTTTTTGTCTGACTCCACACACATATCCATTCCATGAGCATTTATTCAATACTATATTGCAGGGACTATGCAAAGTGCTGACAATAAGACATGCCTCTATTGCACCAATTATTAAGCAATTGTCTCCCATCTCCAAACCTAAGCTTTCCTACTCTGCTAAGTGATGCTGGGGCTGGGACTTTGCAAACCACATTTCTGCCTTGCCAACTGGTGATATATTGGGTCCTGGTAATCTGGGGCTAGTGGGAATTAGCAAGGGTGGCAAAGAAGAAGAGATTTGCTCCTTCCTTTTTGTTCCCTCTGGTTTTCCTTTCTGCTTGTGATTCCTGGAAGCATCATGCAGGCAAAGCTTCTTTCACCCTGAATGTGCTTCCTTTAGCTGCAGCTAAATTCAGTTAGAAGTTCTTCCAATTCTTGAAAGACCAGCCTTGTGACGCCCCATCTCAGAGACACTAGTACCAGGTAGCAGGTATCCCCTGGTTTAGCTCCATGGGGAGCATCTCTAAGTTTCTGTGTCAGTATTTCCAACTTCTTCCCTTTGCACTCTCCACCCTAGGGGTGGTAGCTGTTTCCTGCAGTTGCTTGTCTGTTAATACCTCAGAGTTTCTACCCTTTCAGCGTTACACCTTTACACCTAGTTAACAATATCTATTATGTTAAATTCTGTCTGTAAAAATAATTGGAATAGTTTCTGTCTCTTTACTGACTTAGATCTTCTGCTCTCAAGAACCCAGTCTGAAGCAGAGGATTATCTCCTCTGAAAAATATATGTGCAAAATAAATACGGGGGAGCATGGAGGAGGATATTAAGGTTCAAGTTTATAATATGGAACAATATGTATAAACATGGATAACAACTAATAAATATCAACCAAGAAAGACATTAATGATTTCTTCACTTTTGAAAATAATAAAATACACTAGTTCAAAATAAAACTTTGAAGTATGAATTTCTAACAGCATGACCCGGTGTTCTCTCTGCATGACCTCATTGCACCATGGCTTTGAAAAGATGCATCCGTTTGCAGATAGGTTCTGCAATTTCAGTGTGGCAGACCCAGTCTAAGAGCTAATTCCCCAAGGTGAGGCTGCTCCAGACCACACTGCTTGACCTCCACCTTCCAAGATTCAAGGAACAAAAATAATCCAATTCTCCCTGGAAAGATAAGAAACTAGAGAGCAAAGTGGTAACACGAACAAACAAAACTCAGCAGTGGGAACAAAACAACTAATCAAATAAACCAAAGGTGAATAACGTGTTTTTGACATTTCTGAACTGGACAATTCTGTTTATAGATGTCATATGAGTATATTGACATTTTAAAAACTACTTACAACAATAAAAGCTAGTATTTATTGAGCTTTTTTATTTAGGTTCTCTGAGCTAAATGCTTTACATCCTAGAGCTCAAGTAACCTCGCAACATCTCTTTAATTCAGGAGCTTCCATTGTCTTCATCTTACAGGTGAGAGAACTGAGGTATAAGCTGTTCAATGAATTTACCCATGACCGTGTGGCCGGGAAGTGTAGCCCAAAGCAGACTCTTCCTGGAGGAACACTGGCTCACTTTAAGTTAAGCTCCTTAAGAATATCCCATAAAATGATAGTGAGTTGGAATAAACACACTTCAGGGACTTTTGTACGGTTTCCTATTACAGCAGAAAAGGTATATTTAGGAACGATTGTTTTGACAGTTTTCAAGTGCTTACAAACCAAATAGCTAATAAAGGAGCTCAAGAGAAATCTGAGCACTATGGGGTTCATACAAGATTTAGTTTGATGTCAGAGACCAAGTTGACCTATTACTTGTCTTGTCGGATTGATATTAATATTTGTGGAAACTTTTTCAAAGTTTCTAAAGATATTTTTTCCACCTTTGTATCTCCACTGCCTAGTATAATACCGGACTCAAGGTAAGTTCTTAAGAAAGGTTTGTTGAAGAGAAAGAAGTTGGTCAATGCATTTCCCCATCTTGTTTAACAAATGCTCAAATGGGTACACTGCCCAAGTGTACATGTCTAAAGCATCTGCCTAAATACTTAAAAAAAAAAAAACTTTGATAACTAAATCCTAAAGTAAACTAAAGCCTAAAGCATAAATGGCTTTAAGCAAGACAGCGATTTGTCAAGATTACTTAGTTGGTTCAGACTGGGGCCAGGACTGGGTCTCATGGCAGTCAAACTCATGCCCAGCTGTTATCCACAGTGATACGCTGCTTTCAAAAGTCTCTGACCTTCTCTATTTCTTAGTTTTCACATCTGTAAAACTGGACAAACAGTACCTCCCTAATTAGGTTTAATTTAACCAATAAATTAAATCAAGTATGTTGATAATCAAAATTGAAATTCATACTTTCAAGAACTGATGAAGAAATTTTTTTCAGTACTTGGAGAGAGATTGAGAAAATGCTCTTAAAAATTAATATGATTCAGTAAAGGAGGCCATCTGAAACAGGGAAATCATTTTGAACAATATTAAAAAAACACTAGATTCAGGCAATATTTCTTATAACTTTTCAAAGCTGTGTGATGATTTTAGAACCATATTTATAGAAATGATTTCCTGGCTTTAAAATTAATTTTGGTATTATATGATATTTACTTAAAACTAACTATTCCTGGTTTCAAAAGTATTAAAAGCAAAATTGTAAAACAATTTTAAAGTTATCTAAAGTGAAATTTTAGAATACGTCATGGCAAAAAGGCAAACTTTGAAATTGATTATAATTGGTAATTCATGTGAAAATGTGGATTCCCCCTCAAACAATGAACAGCTCTGTGCCATATAAATCACAAGGGCATGTTTCTTCCTTTTCTCTCTCTCTAGATTCTTTCTGAATCCAAATTGAATTTTGTCCTTTAAAACCCAACTTTAAAACCAACCCTTTAACTGCCTAGTAGATTGTAAGAACACAGTACTTCCTTTCAATCTTTTTCCCAAGAAGTCTTACCAATTTTCTTCCACTTTCCATTGTTTTCTGTCAGTAATCTTCCTTTCCTTCATTCCTAGAGCATGTTGTCAGATCCATGGCACTGTGTGCCTTGATTTGGACTGGGTATGTCACTGGCTATCTTGCTGAAATGACCTATAGAATAGCTTGGGCTTCACCTTTATAGAAATCTTCATATTCCTCACTGCATGATGTTTTACAGTATGGACTTGATAAGTGTTTGTGTGTGTGTGTGTACCAGAATTACCCTTGCCTAGTCTCCTTCAAAGCTAATTTCTAAAGAAAAAGGGAGATTCTCTCTTGTCCAATTCCATTTCTATCTCCTGGTAGCCATTCTATATCCTGCAACATGAAATTACATATATATATATATATATGTATATATATATATGTGATGGCCTCCATCCATCCAATATATGTATGTGTGTATACACACACACACAGACACACACACACTGCAGGCCTCAACAGCATTTAATTTAAGACACAACAGGTGTCCCAACTGTAGGTGGGCAACTCTCTCCACAGCAGATTCGAATTGGCCAGAAAGATCATTTTAAAGTTCTAATCCTAGACATCTCACTATGAAAAATTCTGGCCTGTGGACATATTCCAAAAGGTTACATGGTACAAGGAAAATTGCTTAACCTTTGAACTTCATCTCTGAAATTTACTACCTCAAGCACTTTAATGCTAGTAATTGACTTAATTTTATAGTCTAGCATCAATTCTCAAAACCACTGAATGCAGTAGTTCCTAGTCACAAACCCCATCCCCATTTTACTGGTAAAAAACACTGAGGATCAGAGAGTCAACTTTCTTCCCAAGGTCACTCAGCTAGTTAACGATTGTGTGAGGATTAGCACTCAAGGCAATGACATCAAGCCCCAACTCTTAACTTCAATGTTATACTGCTTTATTAAGTTCCTTAGCCTATCTCAGTTTTCTCATATTAAAAACCAAACATAATTTCTACCTCACTGGGTTGTTGAGGGAGCAGTCCAATTAACATTAGCTTCCTTTCACCTGGAACTGGGGAACTTCATCAAGCTAAATTAACCTGAATTAAGATTTTTGGTAGAAACAAGAGAACAGTCTAGGTAATGCTCTAAATTCCATCCCCTGTTTTTCCAAATGATTACTGACTTCCCAGGGACCCAGTTGTTCTGTGGATGCAGAATTGTATCTCCAACAGAAAGCAAGATTGGGAGATGCCTTCCTTGGTCCTCAGCAATTTAAACACATTTGCTGTGGGTGACTGAAGACTTTAAAAACACACTTGCCACATTTTATTGACAATAGCTTTTCCCTTTACAAATAGAAACAATTGTGTGAATATACTTAAGTAGCAACTTGAGCTGGGTCAGCTGTATCTTAACTGCTGGTAAAGGAAACCAATATTTAGAAAGGCAAATAGTCTTCAGTTTTCACAAAAGGGAGGAAATCTTACTCCTGCTTCCCACTGAGAAAAATAATGAACAAAGAAAGCACAAATGACCAATAATGACATTCCAAAACCCCTCATTCTTTTTCCAAAACAAATGGTCAACGTCCAGTGACAATACTACGATTTTTTAAGCTAGTGCATCATCATTTTTCATTTATTTTTTCTCTCATCTTCACATGTGGTGAGGTGAGGCCAATGAATATGTACTTTTTGATGAAAGCATCACCTTTTGACACTTTCCCTGTTACTCAACTAAGACAATCATGGAGCCATTTCCACAGGTTTACACGTGACTTTTGTTTTTGGTCCCTCATATATAGATGGGGAGACCCGAGCTTGAGTGTGTGCAATTCCCTTTTTGTCTGTCTGATATTGGGGAAACTACAGAACTTCTCTGGAATACAGTTTCCTTATTTGCAAACATTAGTTCCACAGGCTTCTGTCAAACAGTCCTTATTGTAACACAGAGTGTGCTGGTAGGTGTACAAGGCTGCCCTGATTCCTCCACAAAATCTGCAAGATTAAGTGTCCAAAGTCTCCACCCAGCTCCAAAGGCCAAGACTTCTCATTCTGAAGGGATAAGGTGAATGAAAGCTCTTGGTAAAATGTGTGGATAAAATCAGAGTTCCTGTGGCCAGGATTCTCACCTGGCTCTGATTGACTAGTTCACTGCACACCTGTGGGCAATTTGATTCTATAAAGAGCTCCGCCCAGTGCTCTGGGCAGGACACAGTGGGTGGCAGGGCTGCAAGGCTGCAGGAGAGCATGGCAGAGGCTGGAGTGGTGGCAGCGCCAAGGACAGAGGCCCAGAGGATGGCTGTGCGGACAGAGGGGCCCAGAGGCAGAGACTGGCTTGCTGCATTCAGACTCGCTCTGAGTGAACAGGATTTTAGTGACTAACCTGCCACCTGGAAATAAAGTTGGGTATAACTCTTTCACCCCAAGAACATTTTGCTGTCAATTTCTTTGATCACACTGAATCCATAGCGAACTTGCCTGGGGCTGAAACCCATTGGCAAGACAAAATGTTACAAATACTAGCCAACTATCAGTGATGAGGATGGCAATGGTGATGGCTACCAGGGGGAGGAAGATGCTGTGAACAGTCACTCGCCTGTGTTTAGGGAAGGGTTGTTACTGCTCCTTCAGATTTGCTGAGGTTTTCAAAGTGGCAAACAAAGCCTTTACGGGCAGGGAAATGGGATAGGAAACAGGAAAAGGTTTTGCCTTGAGCTAATAGAAGGCTGCTCCATGAGCACCATGAGCTCCTTACAGCACATGCATAAACATTGGGTTTGAGTTCTTAAGAGATTAGATTCCTAAAATCTCTGTTACATGTAACAATAAGCAGCTTAACACATTTGATGGACAAGGTCCCAGGCAGAGTTAGACAGAACTCAGGGGTATAAGGGCCTGCTGTATTGTTTGTAATTTTCGAAGCTGCCCAGTGAAATTTGCCCTCTGAAGTTTTTTCAGAGCATCTCACTGGAAAAAAAACAGTTCCAGTACTGATTACTTGCCCATCCACATACTGAGTATTATATTTAGTGCACTGAGCACTCTTTCCCATAAAAGATAAAAATGAAACACTTGACACCCACTACTAGTTTGCTCCTTGAGTTAGTAAGATTAAAATCTAGGAATTAGAAAGTTACACTTCTCTTTTTAAAAAAAATATATCAATACAAGCTTCTAAAAAGAATCCCAAAGTCATTACACTATTACTATCATTCTTGAAATAAACATATTTTAGTTACTTGGATTTCACAACTAGATAGCTATATATATATATATATATATATAATATTATGATTCATATTAAAGCCGGTATTCAGAACTCTACAGTCAAACATCCATCTCATTTTTTGTAATGATGTATCTATCATTGGGGATAAGAATCCAAAATAAGACTTCAAAATTATTTGTCTAGCTATAAATCAAAATGCTTAATGCAGATAACATTGTTTCCTACTGTTGCTGTAACAAATTACCACAAACTTAGTGGTTTAAAACAATTTTATTCTTAAAGTTCTGGAAGTCAGGCATCTGAAATCAGTTTCTCAGGGCTGAAGTTAAGGTACTGGTAGCACTGGTTCCTTCTAGAGGTTCTGGACAATCTGTTTCTCTGCCTCTTTCAGCTGCTGGTAGCCACCTATATTTGATTTGTGGCCCCTTCCTCTAGCCTTAAAGTCAGCTTCCATTATTACATAACCTTCTCTTCTTCTGTAACCAAATCTGCCTCTCCCTCTCAGAGTGTCCTTATTTCAGGCCTCCAAGATAATACAGGATAATCTCCCCACCTCAAGATCTTTAATTCAGTCACGATTGCAAAATCCCTTTTGCCATGTAAGTTAACATCCAGAGGTTCTGGGGATTGAATGTAGACATTTTGGGGAGCCATTATTCTAGCCATCATACAGGTGACTCACTCATTATTGCAGGCTTATTTAGACCTCACTGAGGGTTCCTGCTTTATGCAAATGAGAAAACAACTTTTGATTTCATTAATGGGCATTCAAGATCCGGAGGCAGGGGAGAATAGAATAAAAGAGAAAGTAATGACTAACAAAGTCCTATTATACATCCCTCAGATTAATTGAGGACAAAATGATTTTAAATCTAAAGAGATCTTTTGCATGCCCTCAATCTCCATCTGCTTAATTAAAGACACACTCAAAGCCAATGAAAACCAGGCTATGTTGAAAATCTTCAGGAGTAAACAAAACAAAGGATACTCAGTGGAGGTGTATTAGTTCTTTATCCTACTGGAATAATTTTCTTTTGTTTTTATACCAACAATATGAAAAACCAAATAAAAAATCTGATTCAGAACAATCTCCTAAAAAAGTAGTTTGGTTCTCCAGGAATGGCTAATCCCTGCGATTTGAGATGGGTCCGCACATACCTAGGCCAAGTATGTACGATCTGACTGATCTGTAGTATGACTATAAAGCGTATTTGAAAAAGCTCTCAACAACTTGACTTAGGGTGAACGGTAGAGATATTTAACCTTGTTAGGAAAAGCAAATCCATCACAAGAGAAATCTTAATTTGACCTTTGAACTGAAGATTACAAGGTAGGGAAAGTTTGATCCTTCCAACATTTAGGGTCTCATCCCTTAGAAGCACGACACAGGGAGGAAGTTGGGGGAGGGACAAATCTGACTTAAATGCTACAGGTTTGAGAACCTTGGATCAAACCCTACCCTAAGTGTGGATATGCAAAGAAACAGCAAGGAAAGGGGGAAAATTGGGTGAGGATAACTGGTTCTCACTTCAACGAAAAGGTAGTGGTTTGTACTGTTTGTAACACATAGGATCTTCACATTTCCACATTTAAAGGAACTCTATGTGTATGTGTTGGTAATTGAATGTAAATTTCAAGAGTTCAGGTGATAATACTTAGTGAGTCCTTTACAGACCATATGACAGAAGAGGTGTCTGCCAAAAGGAAGGCAATCCTCATTGTGTAAAACTGTGCAGGAAGCTATTTGACATTCAAGAGGATTTATGACATGTGCTCAAGTAATGCAGATCTGTTCATCCAAAAATTAACATTAAGCTCCATTTTCCGCTGTTGTCATTACTGAACTTATGGGGACAGTGTTTTGATTTCCTAAGAGTGTTTTCCCCTACGACAATTTTAAATATCCTTTTCAATAATAGCATGAGACTGTGTACCTCATTTGTCTCAATAGTTGAGTTCTTAAAATACAAATTACATTTCTATAACTCAAACTGAATGTTAATAATCCTGAACTTCCCACTACAAAAAGTAATTGACATGTGTGCTATGTGTGTGTGTGAGTGCATTAAAAGCAGATCACACTGAGATGATACATTATTTCCAACAACAAGAAAAACTGAGGAAAAATTGAGGCAAGAGAAGAATGAGTCATTGGTCCCAAAACACCAGTAAACAATTCTAGCTCTGAGAGCAGATACCAGGCTTTTGACTTCCAGCCAGGACCATGAAAAATATACCAACTTCTCTCCCTAAAGCTGAACAATTTTTTATTAAAATTATTGACTATAGATCTAAAAGGTAAAAAGATATGTATATTTAAGCCTTTCTCTTCTCTAAGGCACTGTTTCAGATGCAAATTCTCTGGAAAATTACTTCAGTTATCTACTTCGACAGTCCTATGTTGACCTAGCCTTACTTATCAATGGATTGTGTTTTGTTTTATTATTTGATTAAGTCTCATTCAGCCCTTCTCCCTAGCAGTCAGGGGAATCATCCATCCAGGATGGAGCATTTAGATTTGCTACTTTTTAACTCAAGGATTAGCTTTACACTCAGGGAATCTTTGGGTAGCATCCAGCCACCCTCCCGAATTCTGCGATTTAATTTCACTTATGAATTTAAGGGGCTTACAGCTGTCTTCACAGTTAAATAAGGATTTACTGAGATGTTGCCCTCCCCAGTGATGGATCATTCCCCAGCCAGCAGGACTGCTGTACTCCCAGAAGTAGATGGTTTGACCAAGGAGGCTGAAATTAGCACACACACAAAACATACCATCTGAGACTTTCAGAAAATGCAGATCCAGGGGGAACTCTTAGAGCATAAATTACTTTGAGGTTTTTGTCTTTTTTTTTTTGTTAGTTCTTAGTTGGAGAGATTTGTGTTCTTTCACATGCACAGCTGTGGAGTCTCTGGGGGAATTTCTTGCTTTTTTTCATTTTTGCTTATCAGCCAAAAACCAAGAACTAAGCACCAAATGTAGTATCATAAGCCCCACATATGATGTGAGTGGATTTTCCAAAGGATGCTAGACAAGGAACTTACTGAAATCCAAGGTAGGCATGCTGACAGCTAGGCAGTACTGTGGGAGAAACCATGCACAGGTGGGCTCCAGGACTGTGTTTTGTGGTTGTGTCTGTTGTGATTGCTGTTTCTGTTTAGTTCTCACTCTGGCTCTAACCATTTTTACAGACCTGGACAAATAAATGGAACTCTTGTTATCTCAGTTATACCGGTGAGATAAATATTTGCTGCACAAATAAATCAGTAAACAAACCTGAAATTAATCTTTTCTTCATGACCTTGGCCATGTGATTTGGTCTCCACACCTTTATTTGTCTGATGAGTTGGTCCAAACTTTAAGATTTATTATGGCCCCAAATATTAATAGTTAATATCTATAAAACACTTACTATGGGTTAGGCACCATTCTAAGCCCTTTCATATATATCAATTACTTTAATTTCCACAAATCCTTAGAAAGGAAATAATAGTATTGCCCACATTTAACAGACAAGGAAACTGAGGTAGAGTTTAAATAGCCTATCTGATGTCAGATAACTTGTAAGTGGCAGAATCAGAGTTTAACCAGAAAGATCAACTCCACACTCCATGTTTTAACCACAATTCTATACTCTCTAAAGTTCTAGGGAAAAAAGTGAGGAATATAATTAGATCTGGATCTTGAACTCGATCTCACCAAAATATTCACATTTTGGTTTTCTTAGCAAGGGATTCTTTGACCATATCTTTGAAATCCACTCCAACCTTAATGCTCACACCTTTCCAGAGACCAGTCCTGTCTCCTGGTACCCAACCCTTTAGGTCATCTCTTAGTTTATGCCATCTGTGGATCTTATCTTGGATCTCTGGGTGTGGCTAAGAGATGATAGGAGAGAAGACATTGTTCATCATTTGAAAATAAACAGAAGCAGAAAGTTGAGCGTTGTACTTTGGGAGATGCACAGAGATATCCCAGGTGTCAAATCAAAGTCCAGTAGGAAATAGATCACCCATCTGAATTAGAGGATTTATGTATAAAGGGACTATTTGTGTGGAGTTTGGGGGAACCACAGGGAATACTACTGTTCTTTCTTCGGAATTCCCTGTCTCATTGGATG
This sequence comes from Manis pentadactyla, assembly GCF_030020395.1. NCBI lineage: Eukaryota > Metazoa > Chordata > Mammalia > Pholidota > Manidae > Manis > Manis pentadactyla. The sequence continues at coordinate 146,989,172 of NC_080021.1, read as the reverse complement.
GCAGTGTAATTTGCTTCTATCTGGTGTCAGCAGCAACAAATCTGGTACCTCCTGGCCTGGAGGGGAGGAAGTGGTTACCAGAACCACGGAGGAGAGAGTTTTGTTGAGCAACCCCCTTTGGGAGAGCAGCAACCTTGGACGCAAAAGCACAGCCACCCTGCAGAGGGAGGACAAGGGACTGAGTACTTGACCTTACTGTGCTCCCTCAGATCTCCTGGGAGGACTCCCCACTGACCAGCAGTAAACCAATAGGCAAGGGTGTCCCTCTGTATAATCCACACAGATTAGCCTCCTTGGGAGAAGGGTGGAGAGTGTAAGGTGAGGAAGAAATGGAAGGTACCTGGCACACCTACATCAAGCTGGCTTTCACCAGAGAGCTGCCCTGGGTCCAGGGGGGTTAGATTTACCCAGAAATGAATTTTGAAGCCCAACAGGTAGCTCCAAACTACTCCAACTCCCCGAAGCCCTTACTACTTACCAGATGGCTTGGTTTTATCATCTTCTATCCACAAAATACCTACAATTGTATGTAACTTTCTTCCTTTATGCTCTGGTCTCAGACCTAGAAGAAATTTCTTCCTTTATGCTTTGGTCTCAGACCTAGAAGTCAAAATGTCATAGTGTTTCTTAAGAACATTGTTTAAAATTTTCAGTCAAGTAACCAGTGCAACTTTCACCAACCCATCCTTACAACAGCCCCTTCCCTAAGTGGTAGGACATAGTAATTACTAGTTTTCACATTAAAGTATTGAGAACTTTCAAAGAGAGAAACAATATTCTGCATGCTTATGGCATCAGCAAAGCACCTTGTAGCTTCGTATCTTTTCCATCCTTTTATTTAGTGATTATTTCATTATCTGTTCCAAAAAGAGCAAGCTTTGTTTTGTCCTGGGCTGGTTTTTATTTTCCCCAATTAGTAAAGCTTAAGGGAAAACAGGCTAGGTGACTGCCTAAGATCATGCAGTAGAACAAGGTGGGCAGAAGCAGAAATTTAGGAATCTAATTAATGTTAAACAGCAATAATACCTCAAGCAACAACTTCTGCCTCTGAGCTCAAGAGAATGGCTAAGAGAATGGTTTCTGATGACTCAAAGAACAATAGAATTCTGTATAGCCAAAGAGCTTGTTAGTCAAAACAGGCCCAGGTATGTTTAACAAGCAACTCTAACATCAGAGTGGTTAGCACCTAGAATCTTTTCTTTTATCCCCCCACAAAATCTTCTGGGATCTGGCATCTTTTCAGGTCAGCTCCCTTCCAAGTTGTGAGCCAGGGATCTAGACGGTTTGGGTTTTGTAGCTCTTTCATCCAAAACGTATGACCTTCTGGCTGCCCGGCTAAAGAAGAGAGAACTAGAGGGCTGCACTTAAATGCTTTAGCACAGAAATGACACCCATCATGTCCACTAACAGCTCTTGGTTGGAACTAGTCACATGGCCCTGCCTGTCTGTTAGAGCTGGAAAATGTGGCAGAGCGCGTGGACACTTGGTGAGAGGCTAATCTCTTCGCTACTCTCCCGTCCCTAAATACTTATGCAGGCAGAATGGGAGCTGCTGGAGTGGATGTGGTTGTCCCATAAGCACCTCGTTTATGATGCTTATCACTTTCCCTCAAATCTATTCTTCCTCCTGAATTTCCTGTCTCAGTGGATGGCAGTGTAATTTGCTTCTATAGAAATTTGGACATCACACCCCAGGATCTATTTATTCACTATCATATATCCAGCTCCTATGGAAACTTGGCACATAGTAGGGACTCAATACATACTTATGGAATGATTTAATTACTCCTTACTCTTATATTCCTCATATTCAGTAAATTACCAAGTCCTGTCAATTCTTCCTTCCAAATACTCTTTCAATCCTTCTTATTACCATGGACACTAACCTAGTTCAGGCCACTGCTATCACTTTAATAGTCTTGTAATTATTCCCTTCACCTCCAGTCTTGCCCTCAGTAGCAGAGACTGCTAATCATACCCAATATCTACACTTCTTCCTTCCTTTTGGTTACAGAGCTGGGCGCTATGCCTTCCAGCTAGAAACCACATCTCCTAATCTCCCTGGCAGCTCTATGTGGTGAAGCTACCATGTCACCTGGCCATGTAAGCTCTGGTCAATAGCCTGAGAATGGAAGTGATGTGTGCACCTTCTCAACTACATCCTTGCAATAGAAATGCTTGTCATCATCTTCTTGCCCCTCTCTGCAGTCTGGATTGTATTGAGATGGTGGTGAGTCAAGCTCAACTTTGTAGGTGGAAAGGAGCTGCATGATGAAAAGAACCCCTATCCTCCTGGGCTGTTTGTCACCTCAAAGTTTTATGTAAGAGAGAAATACACCTTCATTCTTGTGGAAGCCACTGTTATTTTACTAACATTGCCAAATACCAACACCTAACTATGAATCCCTTCTCTCTCTCAGTCAGATCCTTTTTTCTGCAACCCATCTAAAATGGTCTTATTTCATTGCAAATCTGATTGGGCCCCTCCTTGTCTTATTTATTTTTGTAGCCCTCAGAGGGCTTAGAACCTGATTTTGTTTATAACAAGCATTCGGTAATATTGATTGTTGACTGATAAATTATGTAGTTCATTTTCTTATAAGTACCGCATGCTAACCGATTGTGCCACTGGAGCCATATGAAGTTCATTTTCTAATGGTGCCTAAGTTATAAAATTTAACATTTATTGTATGTGACATCATGCATAATCACTGGATGACATAGCAATTCGAGGCTTCCTCAACTTCTGAAATCATCCTAGGTGGGCTTCATTCCACAATCTGATGACCAGCCAAAGGGTTAGCAATCTTTCTGATGATGGGACTTACCCTCAAAGGACAGAATTCCCACATGTGCTGCTGGCCACCCTAAAGGCAAGGAAGGAACATAACAAGAGACGGGAGGTGTAGAGAAAACAATACAGGATCCTGCTTAGGAAAAAGGAAGGAACAAGTCATTAGAAATTTACTCATATTTGATAATTAAGGCTGTATTTGTGACCACTGTAGATGAAAGCTATAATAATGTCTTTAGGTGCTGTATTTCTGCTAGGAAGGTGATCATTATAAATTTAGATTTCTACTTGGCTAATATTTGTTGAGACCCTACTGTTTGCCAAGGACTGTGCATGAGAAAATATCCTAAAATAGTTGAGAATCTGAAGTTCCATTTGCCCTCCAGAGAAAGTTTCTAGACCACCTGAAGCTTGACAGGATCTCCCAAAACAAGACCATATTTGAAGTCTCCTACATGAATCCTCCTAAGTTCTAATCAGCTCAACTCCTAGAGTTGGGCTAAAGTGGGGATAGTGTCAGAAACGCCATCAAAGTCAGAGCTACCCCTCCCCCACATGTGTGTTTGTAGAAGATTTGCTAACTTTTCTCCTAATATAAAGTAATCTTACTTGATAACCATATGTTGTCATTGAGCCTTTACCATAAAGTGCCACTGATAATGCAGTTGTTTTTCACAAGCACTCCATTACACTTGTCACTTGGAAATGAAAGCCGCATATTTGTGTGACACACAGAACAAATTGCGCCAGACAAAGACACCTGGCAAACCCAGCCCTCGGCTGGGTCCCTGCAATTCCTCATTATTCTGTACTCACTTTGTCTTCTTTTTCATTATTCAAATTTTGTACTTCAAATGAATTAACTAGTCTATATGTTAAAAAGCAGCGGGGATCCTCTGGAATCTGAAGTGTACTTGTTCACTGTCAAGTTTTTAAGCGATTCAAGTTTTTGTTGTTTTGACCATGGATTTTAGTTTATAAGGCAGAGAACAAAGCAACAAGTTTGAAGGCAGTATAAATAGCCCAAATTCCCAATTGCTAAAAAAAATACAGTATGCTTTCTAAAAATTTATCTGTTTTACACCTGCTAAAGGTTGAAAATTCCTGTTGACCTGAACAGAAGAAACACCTGAAGCCTTGAGGCAGAGTAGCTTTCTGAGGGAAAAAAAAACATTAATATTTCATGTGGAAGGAATTTTTCAAGGTGTATATGAGTTCTCCACACCAGTGAGTTAGCTCACTTCACCGTAGCATAGGTCTTTTGCGTTCCATATGGGGGAGGGGTGTCAGGTAGAGTCTAACCATTACACACCTGCTTCACTGGCCAGCAAAAGCTCCATGCACTGGAAGACAGTGAGATCTCCAAGCCTGTGAGATAAAAGAAAGAGGGGGAGAACAGCTTCTAACATTTCTTAACTGCTTACTGGGTGCTAAGCACTTTATCTGGATTATCCAGTTTTTAAATCACATTAACACTTTGTGATGGATGCTCTTGCCTTCTACTATGGATGAAAAAGGGAGGTCTGGAGAATGTTGCACAACCAGTAAGTGTTGAAGTGAGGATTTAAATAAGATTTTCTAAAGTTAGTAGCCTTTTTGAACAGTTATAGGTTCACAGAAAAATTGAGTGAAAATATAGAGAGTTCCCATACATTCCCTGCTCCCCCATATGCATAGACTCCCCTACTATCAACAGCGCCACCAGTGATATATTTGTTACAGTTGATGAACCTACATTGACACATCATTATCACCCAAAGTCCATAGTTTGTATTAGAGTTCCCTCTTGCTGTTATACATTCAATGGACTTAGACAAATGTATAATGACATGTATCCACCATTATAGTATCATACAGAATAGTTTCACTGCCCTACAAATCCTCTGTGCTCTGCCTTTTCCTCCTTCCCTTCTTCTAACCCCTGACAACCACTGATGTCTTAAAAAGCTGTTTCCATAGTTTTGCCTTTTCCAGATGCCACATAGTCAGAATCATAAAGTATGTAAGCTTCTCAGATGGGCTTTTTTCACTTACTAATATGAATAAAGTCCCTCTATGTGTTTCCATGACTTGATATCTTATCTCTTTTTAGCACTGAATAATATTCTACTGTCTGTATGCTCACAGTTTATGTATCCCTTCACACATCTTGGTTGTTTCCAAGTTTTGGCAAATTCTGAATAAAGCTGCCATACATATCCATATGCAGATTTTTGTGTGAATGTAAGTTTTCAACTCCTTTAAATAAATACCAAGAAGCATGATTGCTGGATTGTATGGTAAGAGTATTAGTTTTTTCAGAAACCACTGAATTGTCTTCCAAAGTAGCTGTACTACTTTCCATTCCCATCAGCAATGCATGAAAGTCTCTGTTGTTCCACATCCTCCCCTGTATTTGATGTTATCAGCATTTTAGATTTTCTCCTTTGTAGTAGGTGTGAAGTGATAATCGTATTTTAATTTGCAATCACTGATTGCAAACATATGTTATGGGACATCTTTTTACATCCTTATTTGCCAACTGTATTTTCTCCAGTAAAGTGTAGATTCAAATATTTTTCCCATTTTTAAATTAGGTTGTTCATTTTCCAGTTGTTGAGTTTTAAGAGTTCTTTATATATTTTGGACAATAGTCCTTTATCAGATGTGTCTTTTAGAGGGCTATTACAACTGATACCACAGAAATACAAGTGATAAGAGACTAGTATGAACTATTATGTGCCAACAAATTGGACAACCTAGAAGACATGGATAGATTTCTGGAAACATATAACCTGCCAAGACTGAATCATGAAAAAATAGAAAATCTGAACAGTCCAATAACAAGTCGGGAGACTGAATCAGTAATCAAAAACTTCTCAACAAAGAAAAGTCCAGGAACCAAATGGCTTCACTGGTGAATTCTATAAAACACTTAAAGAAGAATTAACATCAACCCTTCATAAGCTCTTCTAAAACTGAAGAAGAGCAAATATGCCCAAAATCATTTTATGAAGTGAACATTACTCTGATACCAAAGCCAGATAAGGACACTATAAAAAAAACTGCAGGCCAACATCCCTGATAAAGACAGATGCAAAAATTCTCAACAAAATATCAGCAAACTGAATTCAGTAGCACATTGAAAGGATCATAAACCATGATAAAATGGGATTTATTCCTGTGATGTAAGGATGATTCAACATATGCAAACCAATAAATGCAATACACCACATTAAAAGGATGAGAATATAAAGCATATGATCATCTCAATAGACATAAAAAAAGTATTTGACTTAAAAAAAATATATATATATATCCAAAAAATGATTAAAAAGTGGGCAGAGGAAGTTCCTGGAGCCAAACTTGGAAGTGCACTTTTCACTGTATTCTGATGGATAAGCAAAAGCCATGATAAATATTGGGAAGGTGACTATAGGAAAGGGGGCAGGACTTCTCTGCAGGCACAGTAATCACTTTCTTCAAGGTGACAGCTACATATTTGATCAGACAGTTGACTTTTAACTCCAATAAGTTTTAGATGTTAGTAATTAATTTTGACTCAAGGGTATGTTATATAGCCATGAAAGTTATGCATATTCATTTTTTTAACAGATGTTCATGATATATTGGTAGAAAAGAGAAGATAACAAAACAGTATGGGAATATTAGTCAACTGGTTTTTGGAAAATTTTGGAAAGATATATACCAAAATACTACAATGGATATCTTTGGGCAGTAGGCTTCCCCGAGAGGTGTTTTCTGTTCCTTTACGAATATAACTTAATTTTTTAACAATGACTGTGAACCATGTGCACTATAAAAACAATATGAATTTGTAAATGTATAACAACACTAAAGTGAACTTTCCAGAGTCAGATTCCAATTAATGGCTCTGTAGACATGCTTGGAAAGTAACAATTCCCCTTGGATCATTGGAGCTGCTCACCCCCATGTAAGACAAAAGTAGGAAACTGACTTGGATTGAAAAACATCAGCCACATTTCTCATGAGGGCATCCTGAGAACTATTCAAAAACTTGTCAAAGAAGATTGATTGCCACATCTGCCTTACAATGGCCCTCCAGGGATAGGACAGAAATCTACTATCCTAGCCTGTGCTAAATAATTACACAAAGATAAAAAATTCAGTGCCTTGCTCTTGGAGGAATAGATATCATTCAGGGACCAGTCCTGAGCTTTGTCAGCACAGGACAATGTTTAAGAAAGTCTTAAAATTAGAAGCTAATGCCACGACTCAAGATGCTTTGAATGCCTGAAGTAGAGTGACTGAGAAATTTATGAAGAATATCATGTTTTGCCTCATCTGTAACTATCAGTCAAAGAGCATCCTTGCATTGCAGTCCTGGTGTACTAAGTTTGAAGTTAGTCTTTTAACCCGAAATTCGTTGTTGTCTGTGTAGGGCAGGCTATAGGAGAAGAAAAAGTTGGCATAAATGAAGATGGATTGAAATCACTTCTAATTCTCTCTTATGGAGATACGAGAAGGGTTCTGAATGTCCTATGGAACTCCAACATGGTTTTTGGAAGAGAGACAGGACAGACTATGTATATATATATATATATGGGACACCCCATATTTTGTCAATGTTTTGGACTGGATAGTAAATGAAAACCTCACCACAGGGTATGAAATATTACAAAACTGAGAACACTGAAGAGGGTGGCATTATGTGTATTCTTGTTTGTACATAGAGTGAACTTTCCATCATCAGTTCAAATACATTAATTGATCAAAATGGCAGGCATTGAGTATGGACTTTGTATTGACACTAACAAGAAGCAGATTCAGCTGAGTTCCTTCATTGCTGGTTTTGAATCATCAGAGACTCTATTTTTATAGAAACTGACTTCTAGGTACAATTCCAAGGACCCAGCAGTAGTTTGAAAACAAAATACACAGTTATGTGATTGATTTATAATTATTCAAAAATATTGGGAAACAGTTCGTAGCTTGAGTTGGTAGAATTTTAAAATGTGCTGCATTGGTGGTATAGTAAAAACACAGGAAGAAAGGTTTGATGTATAAGTATTTTATTGGACTATTTGCCTTTATAGTTAAAAAAAAAGTTTTTGTCTCAGGCAAGTCTTAAGGTTTTTACTCTTAAGTTGCTTGGATGAAGGGAAGTTGGCCTAACCCATCCTAGTTTGGAATATAAAGCTTTCAAATCTAATATGTTTGAAGTTTCTTATGAACATCATCAAAATTAAGTTTAAAAGTACAGTCTTAGGCATTGTCTGTATTTACATTGAAATTGGTGTTGCCGGATTTGTGGCCAGAACTGTTATATAGTGCACTCTTTGATAAGTTTGATTTCTCTCCTTGAAGCAGTAGGCTTCTAATTGAGGTGTGAAAGGCAGTAAAAGAAAAATGTATGTAGGTATAACACACAACAATCTTTAAAGGATACCATATGGTACCAGTGACTATACTAAAAGCACTTTCTTGGTGCAGGGGACTTGACATAAGCCTGATTCCAAATCTATAACTTTTGAAAATAAAGGACATTTTGTACAAAATTGCTGCTTATTTTACAATAATTATATTGCTTTCATGTTATTGTTCCTCACAACTTTTAAAGTAGTTTTTGTACTGTTTCTATCATATATGACTCTTCTTTCTTTAGGGAGACAATCATAGAGGCTGTCTTACTCAATTTACATTTACATTCCGGCCTTCCCAGCTTAAGGATCACAGAATTACTATTCTCGGTAGTACAAATATTTCCTTAAGAAGTTTTTTATAAAAGTGTTAAGTTGGTGGAGCCAACATAGCAGCGTGAGTAGGACAGTGGGAATCTCCTCCCAAAAACATATATATTTTTGAAAATACAATACAACTAATCCTGAAAGTGAGACCAGAAGACACAGGACAACAGCCTGACTACATCCACACGTGCGAGAGCCGAGAGCCTGGTGAAAGGGGTAAGATACAACCCCCGGCCCGGCAGGACTCGAGCACACCTCCCCCCAGCTCCCAGCGGGAGGGAGAGGGAGCCCAGGACTGCTAAACACCCAGCCCCAGCAGCCCGCACCAGAGCGCAGACACAGTGCATGCGTGGAGGGCTGGAAACTAGGGAAACAGGGCAGCAAGACCTCTGAGCAGGTGCCGAAGCTGATGCCCCTGCGACAAAGAAAAGCCAGTGCTTTTTGAAAGTCTTAAAGGGACAGGGATTTAACAGCTAGACGGAAACAACACAGGTCACAGCCCACTGGCTGGAAATTACAGGGAAAACTGGGCGCACTAACCCCCTGGGCAACAGCTCTGAGACCCCTCAAGGAAGCAAACAGCCAAACAGCCCCCCCCACCGTCCATTACCCCTCCTGGCGCTGCAAAAACAGAGAAACAGCCTAAGGCAAAACGCCCACAGAAACGAAAATTCCTACACTTGGGCCCGTCAAGACACAAAGACCCAGCCTACACGCAATTACCCAACACAAGCCACTAGGGGTCGCAGTTGTCCCAGTAAAGAAAGGCCAGTAGCAAGTGAAAACTTTGGCCCTCCCAGCTGACAGTTAATACCACCTGTCAACAAGAAAAGGCAAAAAAATATGATCCAGACAAGACTAACCCAGACAGCTTCGGCATCTGCTACATCTTCCCCTGAGAAGGAACCTGGGGAGATAGATTAAGCCAGTCTTCTTGAAAAAGAATTCAAAACAAAAGTCATAACCATGCTGATGGACTTGCAGAGAAATATGCAAGAACTAAGGAAGGAGAATACAGAAATAAAACAAGCTCTGGAAGGACTTCAAAACAGAATGGATGAGATGCAAGAGACCATTAATGGACTAGAAAACAGAGAACAGGAACTCAGAGAAGCTGATGCAGAGAGAGAGAAAAGGATCTCCAGGAATGAAAGAATTTTAAGAGAGCTGAGTGACCAATCAAAAAGGAACAATATCTGCAACATAGGGGAACCAGAAGAAGAAGAGAGAGAAAAAGAGATAGAAAGTGTCTTTGAAGAAATAATTGCCGAAAACTTCCCCAAACTAGGGGAAGAAATGGCCTCTCAGACCACAGAGGGACACGGAACTTCCATGACAAGGGATCCAAGGAGGGCAACACCAAGACACATAATAATTAAAATGGCAAAGATCAAAGACAAGGACAAAGTATTAAAGGCAGCCAGAGAGAAAAAAAAGGTTACCTACAAAGGAAGACCCATCAGGCTATCATCAGACTTCTCAACAGAAACCCTACAGGCCAGAAGAGAATGGCATGATATACTTAATGCAATGAAACAGAAGGGCCTCGAACCAAGACTACTGTATCCAGCACGAATATCATTTAAATGTGAAGGAGGGATTAAACAATTCCCAGACAAGCAAAAGTTGAGGGAATTTGCCTCCCACAAACCACCTCTTCAGGGCATCCTACAGGGACTGCTCTAGATGGGAGCACTCCTAAAAGAGCACACAACAAAACACCCAACATATGAAGAAGGGAGGAGGAGCAATAAGAAGGGAGAGAAATAAAAAATCATCAGACCGCGTTTCTAATAGCTCAACAAGCGAGTTAAGTTAGACAGTAAGATAGTAAAGAAGCTAACCCTGAACCTTTGGTAACCACAAACTTAAAGCCTGCAATGGCAATAAGTTCATACCTTTCAATAATCACCATAATGTAAATGGACTGAATGCACCAATCAAAAGACACAGAGTAATAGAATGGATAAAAAAGCAAGATCCATCCATATGCTGCTTACAAGAGACGCACCTCAAACCCAAAGACATGCACAGACTTAAAGTCAAGGGATGGAAAAAGATATTTCATGCAAACAACAAAGAGAAGAAAGCAGGTGTTGCAATTCTGGTATCAGACAAAACAGACTTCAAAATAAAGAAAGTAACAAAAGACAAAGAAGGACATTACATAATGATAAAGGGCTCCATCCATCAAGAGGATATAACCATTATAAATATATATGCACCCAATACAGGAGCACCAACATACCTGAAACAAATATTAATAGAACTAAAGGAGGAAATAGAATGCAATGCATTCATTCTAGGAGACTTCAACACACCACTCACTCCAAAGGACAGATCCACCAGACAGAAAATAAGTAAGGACACAGAGGCACTGAACAACACTAGAACAGGTGGACCTAATAGACATCTACAGAGCTCTACATCCAAAAGCAACAGAATACACATTCTTCTCAAGTGCACATGGAACATTCTCCAGAATAGACCACATACTAGGCCACAAAAAGAGCCTCAGAAAATTCCAAAAGATTGAAATCATACCAACCAACTTTTCAGACCACAAAGGCATAAAACTAGAAATAAACTGTACAAAGAAAGCAAAAAGGCTCACAAACACATGGAGGCTTAACAACACGCCCCTAAATAATCAATGGATCAATGACCGAATCAAAAAGGAGATCCAGCAATATATGGAAACAAATGACAAAAACAACACAAAGCCCCAACTTCTGTGGGACACAGCAAAAGCAGTCTTAAGAGGAAAGTTTATAGCAATCCAAGCATATTTAAAAAAGGAAGAACAATCCCAAATGAATGGTCTAATGTCACAATGATCAAAATTAGAAAAAGAAGAACAAATGAGGCCTAAGATCAGCAGAAGGAGGGACAAAATAAAGATCAGAGAAGAAATAAATAAAATTGAGAAGAATAAAACAATAGCAAAAATCAATGAAACCAAGAGCTGGTTCTTCGAGAAAATAAACAAAATAGATAAGCCTCTAGCCAGACTTATTAAGAAGAAAAGAGAGTCAACACAAATCAACAGTATCAGAAACAAGAAAGGAAAAATCACGATGGACCCCACAGAAATACAAAAAATTATTAGAGAATACTATGAAAATCTATATGCTAATAAGCGGGGAAACCTAGGAGAAATGGACAACATCCTAGAAAAATACAACCTTCCAAGACTGACCCAGAAAGAAACAGAAAATCTAAACAGGCCAATTACCAGCAACGAAATTGAAGCGGTAATCAAAAAACTACCAAAGAACAAAACCCCTGGGCCAGATGGATTTACCTCGTAATTTTATCAGACATACAGGGAAGACATAGTACCCATTCTCCTTAAAGTTTTCCAGAAAATAGAAGAGGAGGGTATACCCCAAACTCATTCTATGAAGCTAACATCACCCTAATACCACAACCAGGCAAAGACCCCACCAAAAAAGAAAACTACAGACCAATATCCCTGATGAATGTAGATGCAAAAATACTCAACAAAATATTAGCAAACCAAATTCAAAAATACATCAAAAGGATCATACACCATGACCAAGTGGGATTCATCTCAGGGATGCAAGGATGGCACAACATTCGAAAGTCCATCAACATCATCCACCACATCAACAAAAAGAAAGACAAAAACCACATGATCATCTCCATAGATGCTGAAAAAACATTTGACAAAGTTCAACATCCATTCATGATAAAAACTCTCAGCAAAATGGGAATAGAGGGCAAGTACCTCAACATAATAAAAGCCAACAATGAAAAACCCACAGCCAACATTATATTGAACAGCGAGAAGCTGAAAGCATTTCCTCTGAGATCGGGAACTAGACAGGGATGCCCACTCTCCTCACTGTTATTTAACATAGTACTGGAGGTCCTAGCCACGGCAATTAGACAAACCAAAAAAATACAAGGAATCCAGATTGGCAAAGAAGAAGTTAAACTGTCCCTGTTTGCAGATGACATGATACTGTACATAAAAAACCCTAAAGACTCCACCCCAGAATTACTAGAACTGATATCGGAATACAGCAAAGTTGCAGGATACAAAATCAACACACAGAAATCTGTGGCTTTCCTATACACTAACAATGAACCAACAGAAAGAGAAATCAGGAAAACAACTCCATTCACAATTGTATCAAAAAAAATAAAATACCTAGGAATAAACCTAACCAAAGAAGTGAAAGACTTATACTCTGAAAACTACAAGTCACTCTTAAGAGAAATTAAAGGGGACACTAACAGATGGAAACTCATCCCATAATCGTGGCTAGGAAGAATTAATGTTGTTAAAATGGCCATCCTGCCCAAAACAATATACAGATTTGATGCAATCCCTATGAAACAACCAGCAACATTCTTCAATGAACTGGAACAAATAATTCAAAAATTCATATGGAAACACCAAAGACCCCAAATAGCCAAAGCAATCTTGAGAAAGAAGAATAAAGTAGGGGGGATCTCACTCCCCAACTTCAAGCTCTACTATAAAGCCATAGTAATCAAGATAATTTGGTACTGGCACAAGAGCAGAGCCACAGACCAATGGAACAGACTAGAGAATCCAGACATTAACCCAGACATATATGGTCAATTAATATTTGATAAAGGAGCCATGGACATACAATGGTGAAATGACAGTCTCTTCAACAGATGGGGCTGGCAAAACTGGACAGCTACATGTAGGAGAATGAAACTGGACCATTGTCTAACCCCATATACAAAAGTAAACTCAAAATGGATCAAAGACCTGAATGTAAGTCATGAAACCATTAAACTCTTGGAAGAAAACATAGGCAAAAACCTCTTAGACATAAACATGAGTGACCTCTTCTTGAACATATCTCCCCGGGCAAGGAAAACAACAGCAAAAATGAACAAGTGGGACTATATTAAGCTGAAAAGCTTCTGTACAGCAAAAGAAACCATCAATAGAACAAAAAGGAACCCTACAGTATGGGAGAATATATTTGAAAATGACACATCCGATAAAGGCTTGATGTCCAGAATATATAAAGAGCTCACATGCCTCAACAAACAAAAAACAAATAACCCAATTAAAAAATGGGCAGAGGAACTGAACAGACGGTTCTCCAAAAAAGAAATACAGATGGCCAACAGACACATGAAAAGATGCTCCACATCGCTAATTATCAGAGAAATGCAAATTAAAACTACAATGAGGTATCACCTCACACCAGTAAGGATGGCTGCCATCCAAAAGACAAACAACAACAAATGTTGGCGAGGCTGTGGAGAAAGGGGAACCCTCCTACACTGCTGGTGGGAGTGTAAATTAGTTCAACCATTCTGAAAAGCTATATGGAGGTACATCAAAATGCTCAAAACAGACTTACCATTTGACCCAGGAATTGCACTCCTAGGAATTTACCCTAAGAATGCAGCAATCAAGTATGAGAAAGACCAATGCACTCCTATGTTTATTGCAGCACTATTTACAATAGCCAAGAATTGGAAGCAACCTAAATGTGCATCAATAGATGACTGGATCAAGAAGAGGTGGTACATATACACAATGGAATACTACTCAGTCATAAGAAAAGGGCAAATCCTACCATTTGCAGCAACATGGATGGAGCTGGAGGGTGTTATGCTCAGTGAAACAAGCCAAGCAGAGAAAGAGAAATACCAAATGATTTCACTCATCTGTGGAGTATAAGAACAAAGGAAAAACTGAAGGAACAAAACAGGAGCAGAATCATAGAACTCAAGAATGGACTAACAGGTACCAAAGGGAAAGGGACTTGGAGGATGGCTGGGTAGGGAGGGATAAGGGGGGGAGAAGAAGGGGGTATTAAGATTAGCATGCATGGGGGGTTGGGAGAAAGGGGAGGGCTGTACAACACAGAGAAGGCAAGTAGTGATTCTACAACATTTTGCTACGCTGGTGGACAGTGACTGTAAAGGGGTATATAGGGGGGACCTGGTATAGGGGAGATCCTAGTAAACAAAATATTCGTCATGTAAGTGTAGATTAATGATAAAAAAAAAGAAGCAGTTCCTGTGTGGTGACCTCCAATGAGTTCTACACAATGATATATAGGGCATATAAAAGTGTAGGCAAAAGTCTGTTTGTGTTTATACAGAGGATCAAAGCCTAATTTGGCTACCCCAAAAATAAACTAAGATATGATATGAAAAAGAACTTCCAACATCAGCACTCTCTGGAAGACTCATGCCAGAAGATGATCATCAAAAAAACCCCAACAAAGATCCACGCACTGCTACAGGTGTAAATGCACTCATCTCACCAGTTCCTGCACTTGCCATGGGAATGAAGAAGTAGATATCTAAGCTGGCCTGTGCATATAGTAAAACAACAAATTTGACTGGATCTATACTGTTGGAACTCAACCATGAATTAGGAGAAGTGCAAATTGTAGTTCTCCAAAATCTTACAACTACAGACTATTTACTGTTAAAAGAACATATGGGATGTGAACAGTCCCCAGGAATGGACTGTTTTAATTTGTCTGATTTCTCTCAGACTGTTCAAGTTCAGCTGGACAATATCCACCATATCATAGATAAGCTTTCACAAATGCCTAAGGTGCCTAACTGGTTTTCTTGGTTTCACTGGAGATGGCTGGTAATTACAGATATGCTTCGGTTATGTAACTATACTCCTATTATGTTAATGTGTGTGCGCAATTTAAGTAGTAGCTTAAAACCTATACATGCTGAAGTTACTCTACAAGAAGATATGTCAAAGAAATAATCAATCTTCCCATGTTCTCTTCCGCCTGCTACTTCTATAGCTTTTCTTCTTCTTTCCTAACTACAACCCTTAAATAGAATTCATGCCTCATATAGAATTTACTGAGTATCATAATTCTTCCAAGTGGTTAAGATACCTCAAGACAAATGCTGGGCATAGAAGCCACAGGGCATAAATATGCAAAGAAGTAAAAAGCTAACCTTTTCAAACAATAAGGCTTCTCTCTCACTTACCAACTTTACATTTCCCTGTATGGTCCCGGAAGATGACTGGTTAGCCAGAGATGGGTAAGATTCCTCAAGGGAGGAACAACCTAAGACAGGCACAGTCGCAGGGGGGTCATCAGGTGAGAAAAAGGGGGATCGACAGAGGTGAGGCTTAGAACCTCCCTCCCCCCTGTTCTGAGAGAAATCTTCTGCATACATGGATGTTTTATGGCCCTTGTCTAGCTTGGATTAACACATAGTCTACAGGCACACACTTGATCATCTACATTTGCTCTCTTACAACACTAAACTATGTTTTCTACCTTTATCTTGTATCTACCTACCGCTTCAGCATTTTATTAAAAATAATAATAATAAAGAGAGAAATGTGGTATCCACATATAAATCAAGTATAAAAATCAAATGAGTATTCATATTTGAACTGTTTATAGTTCATAATGCATGAGCAAAACCAAAAGCTTCTGTGATGACTGCCCTTGTACTGTTCACCATGTAACGTATTCAGTATGTAAGAATTTGTTCTCCATGTAAGAACTTGTTCATTATGCTTCAGAAGATTGGAGACTGACGAAAATTAGGCTTGGGGTGAATTAATGATTGTGCATTAAGCATTGACCCCCCTATACAGAATTTTATTGTTGTTAACAACCATTTGATCAATAAATATGAGAGATGCCCTCACACACAATATATATATATATATATATATATATATATATATATATATATACACACTTCCAATTGTAAAATAAATAAGTAACCGGGATGTAATGTATAGCATAAGGAATATAGTCAACACAGCTTGTTATGGTGATGGCTGGTACCTAGAATTTTCATGTATATAAATGTTGAATCACTGTGTTGTTCACCTGAAACTAATGTAATACTGTGTCAACTACCCTTCAATAAAAAATAATAATCTTAAAAAAAAAAATGAATATCCTATACAGATCAACGTACAAATACAATAACATCCTTTTGCATATTATAGTTATTTATAAGGACATGTAAAGTACACAAAACTTGATGGTTGATGTAGCAAGGATAATTTTTCTTGAACTGAAAAGAAAGTACATGAACTATTTAAAATACGCATATCAAGACAGCCTTGAAATTCATCTTCAGAAAACATAAGACCTTCAGGCTGCTGACTCCCCTCATTTATCTGATCCTCTCTCTAGTCACTAAGCTTCTAGTAAATGATGTCCAAGTAACCCTATCAAAGACATTCTTGAGAACATCGATATTTGGGTTTATTTCCTTTGATGTCTTTCCTAGTTGTTGCTATGCTCAACCCAGTCTTGTTAAGACCTTGAAATTAAAGGCTAGTATTTATTTTTTTAAAAAATGTGTTAAGTTCATGTACTACTGATAAGGAGAAGTTGCATTTCATCATCTATGATTTTTATAGATTTCATCATCTATCAAGACACCCTCAGAAGTTTGAAGGCTATTGGTCAAGTGAAGGGGTCTCATATTTCCAGAAAACCTTTAAAATAAATTTTTTTACCAATTGATTTCCATCAATAAAACTTCACTAGTCTCAGAAAAAAACTTCACTAGTCTCAGAAATACATGGGTGTCAAGAACCACTTCTAATGTTTAAAAACATATAAATAAAATTAGAATCTAATGTAGTGTCTTTGAGTACCTGTTGCATAATCAATGAAATTATAACAGAAAATGACATCTCAACTGCCAGGAACCCCAGAAGTATTTGAAATAGTGTCTCAGGCAAGAAATGAGAAAATATATTTAAGGAAAGTTTTTGTTTTCCAACAACCATCAGATAATTCAACAACGTTTTACATTTCAGCACCTGGGGAAAGAACAGTAAAATAAGGGCTCCCAATGAGATGAGCGAGTAGCTTGCCTGTAGACATCGTGCTAGTGAACCAGAGCAGCAGAGGTCACTGTGGTTCTTAGCTGTCTCTGCAGTGGCCTGACTCCAGCTTTCCTTGGGATGCTTGAGATGGACAGATGGTGCTAGGTCTGTGCTGAGAAAATTCTCAGGAAGCTTATGGAAATAGTGAAATTCACAATGAACTTGATCTCAGTTACTGGGTAGTCAAAAATATACTTGCTGCCTATGGATGTTCTGAAGAACCAATAGGAGCCTCCCTTTCAACTTGTTCATAAATGCTCACTTCCCTTCTGTGAACGATAATTACAACCATCATCATTAACATTTTTGGACTTAGTCTCGCTAGGTATTGTGTTAATAATGCTGCGTGCATTAGTTATCATTCTTCATTCTTGTATAACTGTGTGGTGAGTGCTGCCTTTATCCTCACTTAGAAGGATAGAAAATGGTTTAGACTTCCCTGTTTCTCACAGTGACTAAGTGGTGGAGTCCAGTTTTTGAACCTGGGCAGTCTAACTTCACAGCCCACCTTCTTAACCACTGTTCCACTGAATATTCCACTCAATAAAGGAAAAAGTATTAATCATTGTTGAAATTTTACAGATCATAATTATACCAGTGCTCCATTCATCACTGCCAACTGAGAAACTGTATCATCTTCTCTAAGATCTTCTCTGCATTTTAGAAAATGTCTCATTCCTATCCCAGACATAAACACAGGGGTGTGTGAGCTGGATGCAGAAATAAGTGGACCTTCTCACCACTGGAGAGAGGATTAATTTACAATTAGCAAAGGCTAAAAGTTCCCTTTTCAAAACTTTTGCATGGGGGACCAGAATTAAAATGTAGTCCCTGAATCCTCTCTTTTGGGGGCAGGTAGATTCATCACAGGACAAATGCTGGACTTCCGAGGTCTCAAGTTACTTATCCATGGCTCAAGTGAGACAGTCCCTGTTGTGGAGTTTCAGTGTGGAGCCTGTCCAGGTCCTCTGTTTATGCTTTCTGTGCTCTGATTCTCCAAACTTGATCTACTTTTTCAACTGTATATTATAAAAAAATATAGACATACAGAAAAGATGAAAGTATTTTTAAAAAACAGTGCAATGAACAACCCTAGACCCATCACCTAAATTCAACACCCATATACTTACTACATGGATGTTAATGTATTTTGGCATATTTGAATATATCTGTTTATCTTTCATGACCCTTTACTACTAAATACTGTGGTGTACATCTTCTACGAATAAGAACATTCTCTGACATAATTACACACTATTAACACATCTAAGAAAATTAACAATAGTGCCCTAATATCATATAATACCCAATTCAAGTTCAAATTTCCCCATTTGTTCCAAAATTATTTTATTTTTGGCTAATTTTTCAACTAGTATTAATATAATGTGAGTGCATTACATTTGATTGTTGTATTTCTTTAGCATTTTTTATTCTAGAATAATCTATCCCTAATCCTCCCTTTTTTTTTATTATGCCAACATTTTGAGATACCAAAAAGTTCCTGTTTAATGTACCTCATTCTAAATAAACAACCCTTCCTAGAATAAAGACCAGAGGACACAGGACAATATCCAGACCACATCCGCACCTGAGAGAACCCAGGGCCTCGCGAAGGGGGTAAGATACAAGCCCCGGCCCAGGGGGAGCCGAGCGCCCATCCCCCCAACTCCCGGCGGGAGAAGTATAGGCAGAGCGGGAGGGAGACGGAGCCCAGGACTGCCGAACACCCAGCCCCAGCCATCCAGGCCAGAGTGCAGACACAGTACGTGCCCAGGGGGCCCTGGATGCTAGGGAAACAGGGCAGCAAGAACAGTGAGTGGGCACCGGAGGCCGGGTGCCGGAGGACATAAGAAAAGCGAGCGACCAATTTTTTTTTTTGGCTGTTTTGTTTTGGCCAGCGCTTTTTGGAAGTCTTAAAGGGATAGGGACCCCAATACTAGGGAAACAGGGCAGCAAGACCGGTGAGCAGATGCCTGAGGCTGGCGCTGGAGAATAAAGAAAAAAGAGCGGCCACCTTTTTTTTTTTTTTTTTAATTTTCTTTTTTTTTGTGCTCGTTGTTTTGTTTTGGCAGGTACTTTTTGGAAGTCTTAAAGGGGCAGGGCAGGACACTTAATCGAGAGGTAGGGAATCAGGGATCTCTGGGCACCCTAACCCCTGGGCTGCAGGGAGCACGGAGGCCCCTTACGGAGATAAATAGCCTCCAGGCCGCTCCCCCTACAACGCCACTCCACCATTTTGGAGTAGCTGCCCGAGCCAGGCCACGCCCACAGCAACAGCGGAGATTAACTCCATAGCAGCTGGGCAGGAAGCAGAAACCCTGTCTGGGTGCAGCTGCCCAACACAAGCCACTAGAGGCCGCTGTTCTCCCAGGAGAGGAGGGCCACAAACCAACAAGAAGGGAAGTTCTTCCAGCCGTCACTTGTCCCAGCTCTGCAAACTATTCCTATCACCATGAAAAGGCAAAGCTACAGGCAGACAAAGATCACAGACACAACACCAGAGAAGGAGACAGACCTAACCAGTATTCTAGAAAAAAATTCAAAATAAGAATCATAAACATGCTGACAGAGATACAGAGAAATACGCAAGAGAAATGGGATGAAGTCCGGAGGGAGATCACAGATGCCAGAAAGGAGATTGCAGAAATGAAAAAAACTCTAGAAGGGTTTATAAGCAGAATAGATAGCATGCAAGAGGCCATTGATGGAATTGAAACCAGAGAACAGGAACGCATAGAAGCTGGCATAGAGAGAGATAAAAGGAACTCCAGGAATGAAACAATGTTAAGAGAACTGTGTGACCAATCTAAAAGGAACAATATCCGTATTATAGGGGTTCCAGAAGAAGAAGAGAGAGAAAAGAGATGGAAAGTATCTTAGAAGAAATAATTGCTGAAAACTTCTCCAAACTGGGGGAGGAAATAATTGAACAGACCACGGAAATACACAGAACGCCCAACACACAGGATCCAAGGAGGACAACACCAAGACACATAATAATTAAAATTGCAAAGATCAAGGACAAAGAAAGAGTTTTAAAGGCAGCTAGAGAGAAAAAGGACACCTATAAAGGAAAACCCATCAGGCTAACATCAGACTTCTCGACAGAAACCCTACAGGCCAGAAGAGAATGGCATGATATATTTGATGCAACGAAACAGAAGGGCCTTGAACCATGGATACTGTATCCAGCACGACTATCATTGAAATATGATGGTGGGATTAAACAATTCCCAGACAAACAAAAGCTGAGGGAATTTGCTTCCCACAAACCACCTCTACAGAACATATTACATGGACTGCTCTAGATGGGAGCACTCCTAGAAAGAGCACAGCACAAAACACCCAACATATGAAGAATGGAGGAGGAGGAATAAGAAGGGAGAGAAGAAAAGAATCTCCAGACAGTGTATATAACAGCTCAATAAGCGAGCTAAGTTAGGCAGTAAGATACTAAAGAGGCTAACCTTGAACCTTTGGTAACCATGAATTTAAAGCCTGCAATGGCAATAAGTACATATCTTTCAAAAGTCACCCTAAATGTTAATGGGCTGAATGCACCAATCAAAAGACATAGAGTAACAGAATGGATAAAAAAGCAAGACCCATCTATATGCTGCTTACAAGAAACACACCTCAAACCCAAAGACATGTACAGACTAAAAGTCAAGGGATGGAAAAACATATTTCAAGCAAACAACAGCGAGAAGAAAGCAGGGGTTGCAGTACTAATATCAGACAAAATAGACGTCAAAAGAAAGAAAGTAACAAGAGATAAAGAAGGACACTACATAATGATAAAGGGCTCAGTCAAACAAGAGGATATAACCATTCTAAATATATATGCACCCAACACAGGAGCACCAGCATATGTGAAACAAATACTAACAGAACTAAAGGGGGATATAGACTGCAATGCATTCATTCTAGGAGACTTCAACACACCACTCACCCCAAAGGATAGATCCACTGGGCAGAAAATAAGTAAGGACACGGAAGCACTGAACAACACAGCAGAGCAGATGGACCTAATAGACATTTATAGAACTCTACATAGAAAAGCAACAGAATATACATTCTTCTCAAGTGCACATGGAACATTCTCCAGAATAGACCACATACTAGGCCACAAAAAGAGCCTCAGAAAATTCCAAAAGATTGAAATCCTACCAACGAACTTTTCAGACCATAAAGGCATAAAACTAGAAATAAACTGTACAAAGAAAGCATAAAGGCTCACAAACATATGGAGGCTTAACAACACGCTCCTAAATAATCAATGGATCAATGACCGAATCAAAATGGAGATCCAGCAATATATGGAAACAAACGACAACAACACTAAGCCCCAACTTCTGTGGGACACAGCAAAAGTCTTAAGAGGAAAGTATATAGCAATCCAAGCATATTTAAAAAAGGAAGAGAATCCCAAATGAATGGTCTAATGTCACAATTATCGGAATTGGAAAAAGAAGAACAAATGAGGCCTAAGGTCAGCAGAAGGAGGGACGTAATAAAGGTCAGAGAAGAAACAAATAAAATTGAGAAGAATAAAACAATAGCAAAAATCAATGAAACCAAGAGCTGGTTCTTCGAGAAAATAAACAAAATAGATAAGCCTCTAGCCAGACTTATTAAGAGGAAAGGAGAGTCAACACAAATCAACAGTATCAGAAATGAGAAAGGAAAAATCACGATGGACCCCACAGAAATACAAAGAATTATTAGAGAATACTATGAAAACCTATATGCTAACAAGCTGGGAAACCTAGGAGAAATGGACAACTTTCTAGAAAAATACAACCTTCCACAACTGACCGAGAAAGAAACAGAAAATCTAAACAGACCAATTATCAGCAACGAAATTGAGGTGGTAATCAAAAAACTACCAAAGAACAAAACCCCCGGGCCAGATGGATTTACCTCGGAATTTTATCAGACATACAGGGAAGACATAATACCCATTCTCCTTAGAGTTTTCCAAAAAATAGAGGAGGAGGGGATACTGGCAAACTCATTCTATGAAGCTAACATGACCCTAATACCAAAACCAGGCAAAGACACCACCAAAAAAGAAAACTACAGACCAATATCCCTGATGAACGTAGATGCAAAAATACTCAACAAAATATTAGCAAACCGAATTCAAAAATACATCAAAAGGATCAGAAACCATGACCAAGTGGGATTCATCCCAGGGATGCAAGGATGGTAGAACATTCGAAAGTCCATCAACATCATCCACCGCATCAACAAAAAGAAAGACAGAAACCACATGATCATCTCCATAGATGCTGAAAAAGCATTTGACAAAGTTCAACATCCATTCATGATAAAAACTCTCAGCAAAATGGGAATAGAGGGCAAGTACCTCAACATAATAAAGGCCATCTATGAAAAACCCACAGCCAACATTATATTGAACAGCTAGAAGCTGAAAGCTTTTCTTCTGAGATCGGGAACTAGACAGGGATGCCCACTCTCCCCACTGTTGTTTAACATAGTACTGGAGGTCCTAGCCACGGCAATCAGACAAAGGAAAGAAATACAAGGAATCCAGATTGGTAAAGAAGAAGTTAAACTGTCACTATTTGCAGATGACATGATACTGTACATAAAAAACCCTAAAGACTCCACCCCAAAACTACTAGAACTGATATCGGAATACAGCAAAGTTGCAGGATACAAAATCAACACACAGAAATCTGTGGCTTTCCTATACACTAACAATGAACCAACAGAAAGAGAAATCAGGAAAACAACTCCACTCACAATTGCATCAAAAAGCATAAAATACCTAGGAATAAACCTAACCAAGGAAGTGAAAGACTTATACTCTGAAAACTACAAGTCACTCTTAAGAGAAATTAAAGGGGACACTAACAGATGGAAACTCATCCCATGCTCGTGGCTAGGAAGAATTAATATCGTCAAAATGGCCATCCTGCCCAAAGCAGTATACAGATTTGATGCAATCCCTATGAAACTACCAGCAACATTCTTCAATGAACTGGAACAAATAATTCAAAAATTCATATGGAACCACCAAAGACCCCGAATAGCCAAAGCAATCCTGAGAAAGAAGAATAAAGTAGGGGGGATCTCACTCCCCAACTTCAAGCTCTACTATAAAGCCATAGTAATCAAGACAATTTGGTACTGGCACAAGAGCAGAGCCACAGACCAATGGAACAGACTAGAGAATCCAGACATTAACCCAGACATATATGGTCAATTAATATTTGATAAAGGAGCCATGGACATACAATGGCGAATGACAGTCTCTTCAACAGATGGTCCAGGCAAACTGGACAGCTACGTGTAGGAGAATGAAACTGGACCATTGTCTAACCCCATATACAAAAGTAAACTCAAAATGGATCAAAGACCTGAATGTAAGTTATGAAACCATTAAACTCTTGGAAGAAAACATAGGCAAAAACCTCTTAGACATAAACATGAGTGACCTCTTCTTGAACATATCTCCCCGGGCAAGGAAAACAACAGCAAAAATGAATAAGTGGGACTATATTAAGGTGAAAAGCTTCTGTACAGCAAAAGAAACCATCAATAGAACAAAAAGGAACCCTACAGTATGGGAGAATATATTTGAAAATGATACATCCGATAAAGGCTTGACGTCCAGAATATATAAAGAGCTCACATGCCTCAACAAACAGAAAACAAATAACCCAATTAAAAAATGGGCAGAGGAACTGAACAGACAGTTCTCCAAAACAGAAATACAGATGGCCAACAGACACATGAAAAGATGCTCCACATTGCTAATTATCAGAGAAATGCAAATTAAAACTACAATGAGGTATCACCTCACACCAGTAAGGATGGCTGCCATCCAAAAGACAAACAACAACAAATGTTGGCGAGGCTGTGGAGAAAGGGGAACCCTCCTACACTGCTGGTGAGAATGTAAGTTAGTTCAACCTTTGTGGAAAGCAGTATGGAGGTACACCAAAATGCTCAAAACAGACCTACCATTTGACCCAGGAATTGCACTCCTAGGAATTTACCCTAAGAATGCAGCAATCAAGTATGAGAAAGATCAGTGCACCCCTATGTTTATTGCAGCACTATTTACAATAGCCAAGAATTGGAAGCAATCTAAATGTCCATCGATAGATGAATGGATAAAGAAGAGGTGGTACATATACACTATGGAATACTACTCAGCCATAAGAAAAGGGCAAATCCAACCATTTGCAGCAACATGGATGGAGCTGGAGGGTATTATGCTCAGTGAAACAAGCCAAGCGGAGAAAGAGAAATACCAAATGATTTCACTTATCTGTGGAATATAAGAACAAAGGAAAAACTGAAGGAACAAAACAGCAGCAGAATCACAGAACTCAAGAATGGACTAACAGGTACCAAAGGGAAAGGGACTGGGGAGAATGGGTGGGTAGGGAGGGATAAAGGGGAGGAGAAGTAGGGGGGTATTAAGATTAGCATGCATTGGGGGGTAGGAGAAAAGGGAGGGCTGTACAACACAGAGAAGGCAAGTAGTGATTCTACAACATTTTGCTATGCTGATGGACAGTGAATGTAAAGGGGTTTATAGGGGAGATCTGGTATAGGGGAGAGCCTAGTAAACATAATATTCATCATGTAAGTGTAGATTAGTGATACCAAAAAAAAAAAAAAATGGGCATTTCCTGTGTGGTAACCTCCAACGAGTTCTACACAAGGGTATAAAGGGCATATAAAAGTGTAGGCAAAGGGTCTGTTTGTGTTTATACAGAGGATCAAAGCCTAATTGGGCTACCCCGAAAATGAACTAAGATACGATATGAAAAAGAACTTCCAACATCAGCACTCTCTGGAAGACTCATGCCAGAAGATGATCATCAAAAAACCCCAACAAAGATCCACGCACCGCTACAGCTGTAGATGCACTCATCCCACCAGTTCCTGGACTTGCCATGGGAATGAGGAAGGAGATATCTAAGCTGGCCTGTGCATACAGTAAAACAACAAATTTGACTGGATCTATACTGTTGGAACTCAATCAAGAATTTGGAGAAGTGCAAATTGTAGCGCTCCAAAGTCTTACAACTACAGACTATTTACTGTTAAAAGAACATATGGCATGTGAACAGTCCCCAGGAATGGGTTGTTTTAATTTGTTTGATTTCTCTCAGACTGTTCAAGTTCAGCTGGACAATAGCCACCATATCATAGATAAGTTTTCACAAATGCCTAAGGTGCCTAACTGGTTTTCTTGGTTTCACTGGAGATGGCTGGTAATTACAGGTATGCTTTGGTTATGTAACTATACTCCTATTATGTTAATGTGTGTGCACAATTTAAGTAGTAGCTTAAAACCTATACATGCTGAAGTTACTCTACAAGAAGATATGTCAAAGAAATAATCAATCTTCCCATGTTCTCTTCCGCCTGCTACTTCTATAGCTTTTCTTCTTCCTTCCTAACTATAACCCTTAAATAGAATTCGTGCCTCATATAGAATTTACCGAGTATCATAATTCTTCCAAGTGGTAAAGATACCTCAAGACAAATGCTGGGCATAGAAGCCACAGGGCATAAATATGCAAAGAAATATAAAGCTAACCATTTCAAACAATAAGGCTTCTCTTTCACTTACCAACTTTACATTTCCCTGTATGGCCCCGGAAGATGACTGGTTAGCCAGAGACGGGTAAGATTCCCAAGGGAGGAAAAACCTAAGACAGGCACAGTCGCAGGGGGGCCATCAGGTGAGAAAAAGGGGGATCGACAGAGGTGAGGCTTAGAACCTCCCCCCCCCCCCGTTCTGAGAGAAATCTTCTGCATACATGGATGTTTTATTGCCCGTGTCTAGCTTGGATTAACACATAGTCTATAGGCACACACTTGATCATCTACATTTGCTCTCTTACAACACTAAACTATGTTTTCTACCTTTATCTTGTATCTACCTACCACTTCAGCATTTTATTAAAAATAATAATAATAATGAGAGAAATATGTTATGCACATATAAATCAAGTATAAAAATCAAATGAGTATTCATATTTGAACTGACTGTTTATAGTTCATAATGCGTGAGCAAAACCGAAGGTTTCTGTGATGGCTGCCCTTGTACTGTTCACTATGTAACTTATTCAGTATGTAAGAATTTGTTCTCCATGTAAGAACTTGTTTGTTATGCCTCAGAAGATTGGAGACTGATGAAAATTAGGCTTGGGGTGGATTAATGATTGTGCATTGAGCATTGACTCCCCTATACAGAATTTTATTGTTGTTAACAACCATTTGATCAATAAATATGAGAGATGCCCTCACAGAAATAAAAAAATGTACACACTTCCAATGGTAAAATAATAAGTAACTGGGATGTAATGAATATAGTCAAGATATTGTAACAGCTTGGTATGGTGATAGCTGGTACCTAGAATTGTCATGTATATAAATGTTGAATCACTATGTTGTACTCCTGAAACTAATATAATGTAATACTGTGTGTCAACTACCCTTCAAAAAAAATAATTATCTACAAAAAAAAATACTTATGGAGTTCAAAGTTTAAAGTATATGAAAATGTATATTCCCAAGAGAATTGAAAGCAAGAACTCAGATATTTGTACACCTGCAATTCATTGTAGCATTACTACAGAGGCCAAAAGGTAGAAACAACCCAAGTGCCCTTTGATGGGTGAAGAAAGAAACAAGATGTGGCACATACATACAGTAGAATATTATTTGACCTTAAAGAGGAAGGAAATTCTGACATGTGCTACAACATGAATGAACTTTGAGGATGTTATGGTAAGTGAAGTAAGTCAGGCACAAAAAGACAAATACCGTGTGATTTCACATTCATGAGTTACCTAAAGTAGAAAATTCATAGAGAAAGTAGAATGATGGGTTGGAGGGCGGGGAGAATAAAAAGTTGTTAATGGATATAGCTTCAGTTTTTCAAGATGAAAAGAATTTTGGAGATTGAATACATAACTGTGCAACTGTAGCTAACACTGAACTGTATACTCAAAAATGGTTAAGATCATTAATTAATATGATGAGTATCTTACCAAAATTATAAATTTTTTAATGCAAAATTAAAGTATATAAAAATATCCCATCGGCAAAAGATAAGTACCAATTATTTCACTCAGCTGTGGAGCTTAAGAACAAAGCAAAAACTGAAGGAACAAAATAGCAGCAGAGTCACAGAACCCAAGAATGGACTAACAGTTGCCAAAGGGAAAGGGACTGGGGAGGGTGGGTGGCAAGGGAGGGAGAAGGGGAATAGGGGGCATTACTATTGGCACACATAATGTAGGGGGTGGGGGGCACAGGGAAGGCAGTACAGCACAGAGAAGACAAGTAGTGATTCTACAGCATCTTACTACACTGATGGACAGTGACTGTAGTGGGGTATGTGGTGGGGACTTGATAATGGGGGAAATCTAGTAATCACAATGTTGCTCATGTGATTGTATATTAATGATACCAAAATAAAAAGAGAAACACTCCAGGACAGGATGGTTTCACTGGTTAATTCTACCAAATATTTAAAGAATTAAAACTAACCCTTCTTAAATTTGTTCATAAAGTTGAAGAGAAGGGAACACTGCCAAACTAATTTTACAAGGCCAGCATTACCCTTATGCCAAAGCCAGAAAAGGACACTGCAAGAGAATAAAATTGCAATATTCCTGATGAACACAGATGCAAAAACCTTCAACAAATTCTAGCAAACCAAATTTAACAATACATTAAAAAGATCATATGCCAAGTGGAATTTTTTTCCTGGGATGCAAAGATTATTCAACATATGCAAATAAATGAATGTGACATGCCACATTAACAGAATGAAGGATAAAAATCATATGATCATCTTAATAGATGTAGAAAAAGCATTTGACAAAATTCAACATCTGTTCGTGATAAAAACTCTTAAACTAAATTAGGTATAGAAGGAATGTACCTCAACATAATAAAGACCACATACAACAACTCATGATTAACATCATACTCAGTGGTGAAAAGTTGAAAATTTTTCTTCTAAGATCGGGAACAAGACAAGGATGCCCACTTTCACCAGTCTATTCAACATAGTACCAAGTTCTAGCCAGAACAACTAGGCAAGCAAAATAAATAAAAGGCATCCAAATCGGAAAAGAAAAAGCTTAAGTCTCTTTTTGCAGATGACACGATATTATACATAGAAAACCCTATGTAGCTAATACTGAACTATATACTCAAAAATGGTTAAGATCATAAATTAATCTGATGAGTATCTTACCAAAATTACAAATTTTTTAATTCAAAATTAAAGTATATAAAAATATCCCATCAGCAAAAGATAAGTACCAAATGATTTCACTCGTCTGTGGAGCAGACTGCTAGAACTGCTAGAACTAATAAACAAAGACAGTAAAGTTGGAGAATACACAAATCAACATATAAAAATCAGTTGCATTTCTATACACTATGAATTATTTGAAAAAAAATGATAAGGAAACAATCCCATTTACAATAGCATCAAAAGAGTAATACACTTACAAATACATTTAACTAAAGAAGTGAAAGATCTGTACACTGAAAACTATAAAATATTAATGAAAGAAATTGAAGAGATAAAAATAAATGGAAAGATATTCCATGCTCATGGATTGGAAAAATTGTTAAAATGCTCATACTACCCAAAGTAATCTATAGATTCACTGCAATCTATATCTATATCAAGATTCCAATGGTATTTGTCACAGAAATAGAAAAACAGTCCTAAAAATTACATGGAACCTAAAAGACCCCAAAAAGCCAAAGTGATCCTGAGAAAGAACAAAACTGGAGGCATCACACTTCCTGATTTCAATATACATTACAAAGCCAGAGTAATCAAAGTAGAATGGTATTGGCATGAAAACAGACACACAGACCAAGGGAACAGAATAGAGAACCCAGAACCCAGAAATATACAGTCAATTAATTTTTGACAAGGGCACCAAGAATACAAAATAGGGAAAGGGTAGTCTTTTCAGTAATGGTATTTGGAAAGCTGGATAATCATATGCAGAAGAATGAAATGGACCACTATCTTATACCATTTACACACACAAACATCAACCAGAAATGGATTTAACACTTAAATGTAAGCACTGAAACTGGAAAACTCCTGGAAGAAAACATGGGGGTAAAACTCCTTGACATTGGTCTTGCAAGGAATTTTTTGGATATGACACCCAAAGCACAGGCAACAAAAGCAAATAAACAAATAGGATGTACATCAAACTAAAAAGTTTCTACAAAGCAAAGGAAAGAATAAAATGAAAAGGCAAACTATGGAATGGGAAAAATATTTGCAAACTATATATCTGATAAGGGGTTGCTATCCAAAATATATAAAGAACTCATGCAACTCAACAGCAAAATGATTTTAATAAGAAATTTTTTTAATGGGCAAAGACCTGAATAGATATTTCTCAAAAGAAAATATAAAATGTCCAGCAGGTATATGAAAAGATGCTCAATGTCATTAATCAGGGAAATGCAAATTAAAACCACAGGGAGATATCATATCACACCTGTTAGGATGATTATTACTATAAAAACAAAAGATAACAAGTTTTTGGAGGAGAAAAGAGGACCCTGCTGCACTGTTGGTGGGAATGTAAATTGGTACAGTCAGTATGGATGACAGTATGGAGAATTCTCAAAAAATTAAAAATAGAGCTAGCCTCTGATCCAGCAAAACCATTTCTGGATGTTTATTCAAAGGAATTGAAACCAGGATCTCAGAAAGGTATCTGCATTCTCATGTGCACTGCAACATTATTCACAATAGACAAGATATGGAAACAATCTAAACGTCCATTGAAAGATGAACGGATAAAGAAAATGTGGTATATACATACAATGGAATATTATTCTGCCTTAAAAAGAAAGAAATTCTATCATTTACAACAATGTAGATGGACCTGGAGAACATTACTCTAAATGAAATATGACAGACATGAAAAGACAAGTACTGAATGACCTCATTTATATGTGAAATCTAAAATAATCCAACTCATAGAAGCAGAGAGTAGGGTGATAGTTACCAGGATTTTGGGGAGTGGAAAATGGGGATGTGACAGTTAAAGGGGTGCAAAGTTTCAGTTATGGATGATAAATACAAACTGAAGATCTACTTATATAGCCTAGTGCTTAAACCTAATATGTTATAGTATATTTAAAATTTGCTAAAAGGGTAGATCTTATGTTAAATGTTCTTACCACCAGATGAATAATAATAACAACAACAATAATAATAATAATAATAATTAAGTGGGAGGGAACTTGAGGGATATGTGTTAGATATATCTATGGTTTTGATCATGGTGATAGCTTCATGGGTGTATATTTATCTCCAAATACATCAAGTTGTGTACACTAAATATGTACAGCTTCTTACATGTCAGTCATATTTCAGTTTAGTGACAAAAAAAGTATATGAAATACAGGCTTAGAAAAATCTCACTTCCATCCCTTCTCTATTCCCCCAGAGAACTCTTTTCATTAGTTTCTGATTTATCTTTCTGAAGTTTCATTTTACAAACTTAAGGAAATATATATATATATATATATATATATATATATATATATAAGAATTATTATTTTCCCCCCTTCCTTACATACAAAGATTATATGCAGTGTGAGGTATACATCCAATTTTATCCCTTTCCAAAAAGATTACAATAAAGTAAATGGATTCATAACTTCAAATTTAGATTTTATATAAAAGATACCCCTCTTATTGATGGAAATAATAGAAGTAGCACACAATTTCTAGAGTAGAATCTCTGGAAACTTTTAGTTGCACTGCTATTCAAATGTAGAAGGTTGCTCCTGGGGCACCCTAACAGACAGATAGACAGACAGACAAGCACACACACACACACACACAAACACACACACAAACTGTACTTCTCAGTCTGGTAAAGAGACTTGATTTTAGACTTTGATATCAAATATCATCAGTTTCTAATTGATATTAGTTTCTTTGTCAATACCCCTATACTTGTGTCTGCTTTTCTGATATATATATATATATATATATATAAAATTTGTCAATATAATTAATGATATATATGTAACATATATAACATGCATGTAATCATATAACCTTAAGAAAACGATAAATGTTTGCTATTTAAAGTTAATGCATGAAAGGGCAAGCTCCCAGATTCCATTTCAGCCAATTGGGACCTGGATCCTATTTCACCCAATCGGAGCTTGGTCTCTCTCCTCTCCAGTCAGCAAGGAGCTCACCCACCACCCTTAGACCCTGCCAATTGACCAGAGCCACGACCTATCACCCCACCAACTGCCCTAGCCCTAGAACCCCATAAAACCTTTGTGGTATTGAAACTCGCTCTCTTTCTCTGGAATCTTGCCACTGCGTTGGTGTAGATGAGAGATTGAGCTCGAGCTAGCTCGAATAAAGGCTCTTTGCTTTTGCATCGGTGTTGGCTCCTTGGTGGTCTTCTGGGATTCGTGATTTTGGGCACAACAATGCATAAACCCCAAAATACATAAGGCATAAATGAAGTAACTGAAAGAAGAAATAGATAACTCTACAATTATAGTTGGCTATTTCAGTGCCCTCCATGAAGAACTGATGTAGACAGAAAACTCAGGCAGAACTAGTTGAGTTGGAGCCAGCTAGGCAAATCTTACTAATGCTGACTGCTGATATTCTACTTGAGTCCCAGTTACTTCAACCAGCAATTCTACTCCTTTCGTGATATCTGGCATGGAATGTGCTTAAAGTGGTCTTTTAGTTTCTGATAGATTGAGAGCTTGGAAAAATAAGAGTTATATAACTAGCAATCCAAGGTATGGAGACCCAGGGCATGGAAGCAATCCAAGAGTCACTCTCACTGAGACTTGTTCCAAGATCTTCACTGACTAAAGAACATTTCAAGCAAAACTATCACCACCGTAAAAGATTCAGGAGGGCTACCCAGGGCTACTATGCTACAAGGACCTTCTAGGACCTCTCGAAGAATTAGAGTTGCTGCCTCCTTCGAAGTCCTAGAAAGTATCCACCAAGGTGTCCAGGACCCCAGTCAGGAAATGAAAACTTTTTCCTCAATCTTCCAAGAATTTAAACAGCAGCAACAATGCCTGAAACTCTACTGGAAGAAGTGCCCTAACAGAATATCTAACTCTGTGAGGACTAGGAAGTCCAAAAGCTCTCCCTAAATCACTCTGGTTCAAGATCTTACATCTCAGAGCTATTCCAATTATTTAAGAAATACAGAGAAACTCATAATGCATCTTCTCTTGTTCTTACTGATTAACAAAGACCAAGTCCAAGATCTAGAAGAAATAAAGTGAGGGTGTGTATGCTGGTGTCTGAGTCATCGGGGAAAGAAGGCTTGATTCATAGTTGCTATTTGGTAATGCGGCATGAGTTTCCAACAGAGTTGTTTACAAAACCTAAACATTTACCAGAGGCCATGAGATAGTCAACACTCAAGATGGAGTGACTCGTATGTTATACTGGCTATGGAAGGTTTTGAGGAAAAGGGATAGAAATTATACAGGAAATCTGAATATTGGCTCTGAACAAAAGGGCAAGTTTCTTGGCTGAGTATTTCTTGGAAGCAAGTCTATCTTACCAGTTTCTAGAGTGTGCTTATACTCTGAAAATTCATGGTAGACCATTTTTGTAACTTGTTTTCAAGCTTTGGATGTGTTAACTTTCTTAAATGTGTTTGTGAGTAGGAATCAAGAACTTGATTCATTTTCTTCAACAATAAATAAGTGATTTGACCTTTTATCACATTGAACCAAATTACTTTGAAGGTAAATATATAAACACAAAATTGAGGACACGTATGAAGAAGTAAAACTGAGGCTGGTAAAAGTCATCTGGCTGCTCAGACTGCTAAACTGTTGGGATCCTTAGGTTTCCTTCTTAGAATCTTACTTTTAAGGAAAATAGTGAGTGTGGGTAAAATTGTAACATTTCCAGAATATCTCACCTGGCTGTGGTGTATTTGCATATCCTCAGGGGTGGAGAGAAGTTCATCTCCATGTCAATGGGTAATTCCCTGGGCAACCGAGGGCGTGTCTGAACCTGAGAGATTCAGGGGAGGGGCTGGCTGGCTTGCCTGCTTCTTCCACAGCAGGAGAGAGACCGCGCTGGACTGCAGTTTGTAAGCAATAAACGGGTTTTAAACTTTATTTCTCCCTTTGACTGATTTCGGTTTTTAGAGGTATTTTGCCCCAGGATTTCCTCTCCCCGGACTTACAGTGAGATTCACACCAACTATCAAACAGCAAAGACTCACCCTTTAGATAGACTAGGGGGTTAATTTTTCTGTTAAACATGGATAAACACCAAGAGATCAAATACCCTTTAACTGTTAGTCAAAGCCATTGTTCAGAAGGGACACTACTGCCATCAAGTACTGCCTTCTTCTTTTGGAGGATTGCTAATCACAGTGTGCAGAGAGCAACAATGAATCCACCTACCCAGGGAGGCTGGGAATACAGAGAGGAACTAAGAGCTTTCCGTGGTTGTTGAACCTAATTAACTAAGTTTGTTAGACAAAATTGTAATACCTGCTACTTCCCTCCCCACAATATAAGATTTTATTGTCTTCTCTTTTTTTGGTTCAAGCGTACATGAGTCTACAAAATATGAAAAAGGGAGAAAGTGAAGCGGGAAGCCAATAGAGTGATTTTGTCCGAAGTCTGTGTTTGTACTCCTTACCAGGTTTTGTGCTAAAAAAGAGTTTTGTAACAGTCACTCCGTGTTATAAACTGGCCTGAAGCACTTCATTTTGGCCCTTGGGAGATTAACCAGCCACTTGAATGCTGATTTAATGCTTAAAGGACTAAAGACTTTAAAAGTCATGGGACTGTAGCTTGCAGAGTTTTGAAAATAAGTCTTCTTATTGCAGCTGCATATATTTTTATAGGGCCAAGGTTTGTATTCATTTCTAGCAGTTTCTATGAATCCTAAATTAAGATGTCTTCAAATTATAGTATATTTTCCTCCTGCAAACATCCACCTCCCCACCAAGAGATTATTTATTGGAACATTTTAATGTGAATACATGTGCTTCACATCCCGTTGGTGCAGTGGACACAAATACCAGTTTATTATGGGGCAAGAAATCTGATGGAGAGATGACATTGAAGGAAATAGTTGTTAATGGTGTTAAAGTTAAAGATCACTCTCCTTTCACCTAAGAAAAATTTCTGTGCCAGTGTTTGATAATAGTAAGGAAATCTAGCTAAAATCTCATTAAAGAGCCACCAACATCACTGGGCTTGAGAGAAAGACTTAACATATTAACTTGCAGAACAAAGCGGGCCCAGGCCTACGAACAATCTGTTCTGTTAGCACATTGGGTAATGCAGGCTTTAATGTTAGCACATTTGGTAATGCAGGGCTTTAACACTCAGTTATTCCTACAACTGAGAGGGCCAGGCCCCCCCTGCAGCCCTCCCCATTCTTCACCCTGCCCCCAACCCCTTTGCACCTGGACCCTGGTTTTTTTGTGTGTGTGTTATGAAGAGGGTTATTTTGCCATGGAGAGAGGAGGACTTTCATGACTTCAAACATGGACATTAGATCAAGTTTTTATCTTCTCCCATAATCCTGTCTTTGATGTCACCAGACTGAAACCTCTCAGAATAGAAAAGGGGGAGATGTGAAAAGAGACCCAGTTAATTTATATGTTTAAGTGCTGCAGCCCTAATTCGCCTGGGTAGCATTTTCATTGTTTTCTGCTTTGCATCCTAAAGGCAGGCTTACACCAGGCAATTATGAATGGCCTCTCTGAACAAATAATTGAAATTCACAAGTTGTGGGGTGTGGTTAAACAACGTCTGGGTTGGAGGTGTGAGGTCATACATCATTCCTTGGGCATTATTAAAGTTACAGGCACTCTCCTCACAGGAATGAATGTTTGTCTTCATTGGCTTTAATGGCAGCTAATCAGGAAAACTACGTGTGCTAAAGGCTAAATCTTGGGGAGTCACTCACTCCTTACAAAGCAATTGGAGATATGGGGCTCCTTTGCTCTGTGAAAACAGCAAAATTTCCAGGAAACATGGGGTTCTATCCAATTTCAAAATGGGAGTGAATATAAAATGGGTTTAATTTCTGAAAAACAAAAATCTTTACAGCTTGCAAAAAAAATGGCCACCTATGGAAATTCTGAGCTCTACAATTCTAAGAGTTTGTCTTTCCTCTTCCACACAGCCAAGCTAGTGTCTTCTACAAAGAAGCTGGGGACGAATGTTCGAAGGTGAGTATATTTGCACATGTGCATTCATACTCACATGCCCTTAGGTGACTAATTACAAATTTATTAGTCCAAGCCAAATTCTGCCCTCTGCTTGTGTACGTCCAAATTGATACAGTGGCATGTTCTCCAAGGAAAAGATTGATGATGGCTTATAAAACATAGCAGGGTCTTGCATTCTCATGAGTATTTGCTCTAAAGCAGAATTCAGCATAAGATAGGAAAAACAGCAGTCTTAGAATGGGCCCTGGGCCCTGTTCAGGGAACTTTAAAGAGAATCTCTTAATAAGGTAAAGGGACTCATTATTTTTGAGGCTATCTTACTACTTAGGATTCCAAATGAATGACCCCTATGTCATCCCTGTGAAAAAGCCAATGAATCTCAACAGGATTGTTGTAAGCAAAACAAAGCAAAAGCAGTGATGAGGAGTCTCTCCTTTCTCCTTATTTCCTAGTACCTAAAGCCTACTGTGTGGAGTGATAAGAAGAGACACACAACTTAGAAAAGTATGTAAAGCGTTTACTGATGAAATGGTGAGTCAAATTTTCTAGAGGACTCCAAAGTCACTGACTGTATTTGGGTGAAAGACTCTCACACTTTTTCAGCGAAGTACAAGGAGATTTGCTGTGTCTCTCCAACAAGATTTCCTGGAGTTAAATTTTGGAGCAACTAAAGAAAGGACTCTCCTTTCCCTCCGGGTCCTTAATGAAGATTGTGATCTTCTCATATGACATTTTATTTCCTCTTCTTTCTTCCAGAAAGTATTTGAATTATCAAGGAAATCTCAGAATCAAATTGGGGGCTGGACTTGTAGGAATTTATAGCCAAATATACAGATATACGCATACAGGTAAGTAAAAGTAAACAGATGCTGAAATAGATGTTCATTGCAATATTGTTCATAACAATGAATTGTAAATGCCCCTTAGTAGGGACTGGTTAAATAATATGGCATTTCTGTGAAATGAATGGGGCCATTAAAAAGAATGAGCTAGATTTGGTTTAAAAGAGACAGTTATTATAGTTTCTTATACATAAAATACATATATGACCTCTGGACTATAGAGCATTTGTAACAGAAGACATTTTCCTCAGTTCAGTGCAAAAACAAGGCAGCTTTGAGTTGCTTTTATTGTAGCTGACTTCATAAAGTTAAATACAGTAGTATTTGTAGTAAAGTCTATGCTGGCCACCTTAAAAGACAATATGACTCTTGTATATCAACCTCATGAACATAACACTATACATCCATCTCAAGAGATTTTTTTTTTGTTCAACCACTGGTTATTTAACAGTTTATAACATATTTTAAAATGTTAGGCATTAAAAAATAAAGTGTTCATGCTGCACTGATGGACAGTGACTGCATTGGGGTATGGATGGGGACTTGATAATATGGATAAATGTAGTAACCACATTGTTTTTTCATGTGAAACCTGCATAAGAGTGTATATCAATCATACCTTAATAAAAAATTTAAAATAAAAAAAAAAAAGAATGAGCTAGATTCAGAGATGGTTTAAGGACGTTAAAGTCCTAAACATTGAAAATAAAATGGTGCTCCCTCAATATACAGTTTTAGTTTGAAAGAAATTTAAACCATGAGACTCAACACACCTTGCAAGTTGAAATAAAAATAGCTTCTTTCTAGATTCTTTAGAGTCTGAAAATATTTTCCATCACACCTTGTATAAATGTATCAAGCTGGCTTCTTGCTTTCTTTCTGCCCTTCGTCTGCCAGGTATGCAATGCAGCATTCCATAGGTCTGCAGGTATTTATTGAAATAATGTGGGAGATGAATTGTTAAGTTAAGAACAAAACAAAACAGAGATAGGCTCTCATGTAAAGTGTGATAATGTTTATAAAAAACTATTAGTTGCAAATGCCTACAAACATTTATAGAGGTATCTAGAAGCAACTGGTAAGAGAGGTTCACTCTCAGAAGTGGGACAGGGCCGTGGGGAACATGAGGGAAAGGCACATTCCTGTTTTTCACTTTTTACTCTTTCATAGTGTTCTAAAATGTGTTTTATCGTAAGAATGTATTTCTTTAATAATTCAAGGAAAAATTGAAAGGTTAGGGAATTGGGTGAAAGGAAGTTAACTGGGAGAAGAAAATCCCAGTAGTGTGTGTACAGATGCCTAGATGAAGCCTCCAGATTTGGGGCTTTTTAATCAACCCATATGCAACAAGCTGAATATGAATAAATGAACATCACAAAGTGAATTCTTCCAATTTCAGGGAACAGACCCCATTTACTCAGAGACAAAATACAGAGTTTCTATTCCCAGGGCCATCTGAGTTCGGTTCTGTGAGACAATAGCTTTTATGATCCTCAGTTTTTCTGGTTCCAAAGAAAAAACTAATAACAGAAAAACAAAAAAGCAAAGCAGAGCAGAACAGTGGCTAAGAGTTGGGTTATGTCAGATTTGAACCTTGCCCTCAATACTTCATGACCTCGTGCAAGTTAATCTCTGTGTTCTTCAGTGCTCTCCTCTGTGTGAGGGAAATAATAAAACTTCCCATATCAAAGAGATGTAGGGAGCATTAAATAAGACTCTGTAAGGTGATTAGCACAGTGCTCAGCCCTGTGCTAATAATTAAGTATAATAAACACTTAATAATTACTCCTTAATATGCTAGGAGTGATGTTCTCACATAGAGAATCTGAGTGAATCCTCAGAGCAATTAGACAAAAGGTTAAAAAACCTGGGGTGCAGTCCGTAGACTAGCTTAAGGACCGTTATAACATGTATTTTATTTTTTAGTTTTCTACAGATTGTAAATGTATTTATTAAACAGGCTAACTTAGGATCCAAGACCCTCCCTGATTGAGATCCTATCCTCCTGTAGAAATTCCAGAAGGACAGGCCCAGCACAGAAGACTCCTCAGGGGAGGATGAGCCAGCCATACGACATAAGACCTTACAGTTGCCAGACTTCCTTTTGCTGAATTTACCAAGACTTGGACCTAGAAACTCGGTCCATGTTTTGTTGGGGCAAATTCACTTTATTTGAGCTCTAAAGCCTGATGTATAAAACCAAACCATGAGAAATGTAACTGTGATGTCAAGCAGGTAGCTCTTGCTGCATGACCAGCACAGGCTCCACGCGGGTGATCTACACATGACGTCAAATGACCGCCTGAAGGTTGTTTGGTCATTTGGAATCAGGCTGGGAGACTTAGATGTGCACTTGTACAGATCTCTTCTAAAGATCTGTTCTTGACACAATGACTGAGAAAATGCCAACAGCTGAGATGCTGCTAGGATTGAACGTAGATGGGGTCCTCTTCCGTAGCCAATGTTAACTACCAATCCTTTCCAGATTGACACAACCTTTCCTTCAATATGTAATACTGTGCTTTCTATAACGGCTGGGTGAACATCAGCCTCTTTATTCTGAGTTCTCATCCTGTAAGCTATTTTATAGCTTAGGTCTGGAGGATAGCTGCTGCTGCTTCTTTTTTTTTTTTTTTTTTACATTCAAGTCTCTAAAGCTTGCGTTTCTCAAACTATCTGTAGTGAAGGACTGGCTCTTTCCTTCCCCACAAGCCAGTGTGGGCTTGTATTTTTGCTAAATACAATAAAAAATGTCACAGTAATGTCACTCTGCTATAAAAGTCTCTAACCTTTTCTTCTTACTTTTGGTACTTGACTTTCACAGACTGGTAACAGCTGGAGGAGCCCCACCAGTCCACAAACCAGACTTTTAGGAGGTCTACCCCAGATACCTACTTGGTTGGATTTTAAACTTCATTTTTTAAAAAGTAAGCACTCAGGGTTCTTCTTATTTCCTAAATATACAGAAGGCTGCTCCCCCTTCTCCTTTAAGCAGGAGGTCTTTCATCAACTTCATCTCCGCATCTGGAAACACTGGCAGGCTTTTGAGGGCCAACTCAAGTGATACCTCAGCTGGACGGTAATTTCTCCTTCTCAGACCAAAGTTGCACTTTGTGTCTCCCACACTACACAAAACAGGGTACTACTTTTTGCTTCCCTAGAAGCTGATGAGTGAGGGATTCAAGTGCAAAGAGTTGATGAGAGAGATGACCTCAGGAAACACTGGCCAAGGAGTGGGGATTAGGGAAGAAAGGGCAGAGAGCATGGCCACTTAAGTGCTCATTATTTAGAATGACTACAAATCCAAGCAGTGTTCACCTATGTGACTTTATTACTAGATATCAAGTAGGTTTGACCCCAGCCTTCCCATCTCAAAATGTGTTAGTAAATAGATTAATTCTATTTTCTTGAGCTGAAGAGACATTTTGGTTTTCTTATAGTAAAACCCAGGTAGGCCATTAACCTGTCTGCATCCACTGGGATGGATGAGTTCTGGAGACTGAGTCCAGGTGGAATGCCACTGCTCTAGATGGGACAGTGCTTCTCAAACCTCAGTGTGAACCCAGATCACCTATTGCATCTCATAAAATTGCAGATTCTAACCAAGTACATCTGGATGGGGCCCATGATTCTGCTTGTTGGTCTAGCTCCTTGGTGATGCTGCACATGCTTTAAGTAGCACAGGCATAACTGTGTGATCCATTGAGTTAGTGACCCATTGAATATTTGAGTTGTTGTACTACACTTCCACTCCTTGCTATGTTGGAGCCAGCTCCCAACAGCCAGTTAAATCTTCAGGATTTTGCAAGTCAGTTGTTAACACCATTGGCAGCTTGAATTTAGCCATAGAGGAATATTTACACCATAGAGATTGGCAGTGTTACAAATCAGAGTTCGTATTTTTCAGAGAGGCATTTTATCAGCACACCTCTGCTTATTGCCCTCAACCCTGAATACTACCCTGAGCTGTCAGGCATGTGCCCAGAAGACTCTGGAGATCCTTGGTCCTGACTGGGGTGCAGGGTTTGGGGTACTAGAGAGGGTAAGAAGACAAGAATATCTGACTAGAAATCAGTAAGGAAATACAGGATAGGTGGTTGTCATTATCATCTTATTATTGTTATTAGTAGTAGTTATTTCTTGAGAATTTATGCTATGAAACTATTTCAGCAAAGCAAAACTTTTTACAGTATTATCTGTAGAAGTAGGATGAAATTTTTTTTATTGAAGTACAGTTGATATACAATCTTATATTGGTTTCAAGTATACAATATAGTGGTTCACCAGTTATCCGTATTATTAAATCCTCACCCCCATTAGTGTGGTTACTATCTGTCAACATAGACAGATGTTAGAGAATCATTGGCTATATTCTCCATGCTGTACTACCATGCCCATGACCAGCTTTTATTATGATTAAGAATTATTGTGCCTCTTTATCCCCCTCACCTGCCCACTCACCCACCCCAACCCTTCCTCCATGGTAACCACCAATCACTTCTCAGTGTCTGTGAGTCTACTGCTATTTTGTTCAGTTTATTTTGTTTTGTTTTTATAAGAAATTAAATACTATGTATCCATTAAAAAATTATTACTCATCCTATAGGAATATATAAAATGTGTATAGGTTATGGTAAGTGGAAAAAAGCAGACTACAAGCATGGAATTTGACAATGGGTTTAACTATGCAGAGATATGCATGCATTGACAACAAACAGGAAGGTAGTATCTACACACAACAATAGCTGTGTTATAGTTCTGGTAGTAGAGGATGTTGGAAAGTTTTCCAAATATTGTTACCGTTGCAAAATAAAACAACAAAGCATTTCAATTGGTCTCATTATGTATTTTTTCAAATAAAAAAAGTATACTAAAAATAGGAAAAAAGCAAAGTCAGGAGAAATATGAACACTAGTTAACATTTACTGTGTTATATGTGAAAAGCTCTCTTCACTCTTCTGTGTTCTTTATAAGAATTAGCTCATTTAATCCACACAATTACCTATGATCTAGAAACTCTGCTTACTGCCATTTTGGTGATAAGGAAACCAAGGCACATGGAAGTTTTGTAATTTGCCCAAGGATATACAGCTGATAAATCACCTAGTTAGGTTTCAAACCCAAGCCTTCTTGACCTTGGGAAAATTGTGATCTTTGTAAAATAGTCTTTACAAAATTCTTTAAGGACCAATAACCCCTTCTGGGGCAAGAAGGATTCAACCGTAACAGTTTATTTGTTTGTGTTTTGTTTTAAAGAAATTCACTTTGACCTGTGAAATAAAACTACAAAACTAAAGGCAATTTGTAAGAGACTTAACAGCCACTCTTTCGAAGGCATCAGATGTGTGTTGACGGATGTAAGCAGAGGCTTCTCCACTCCTCCAGGTAAAGATGAACTGCAATCAGTTTCTACGTTGTCCCCTATAGCTCTCCACTTCCCATTTCTCCTAGTCACCAAAAGACATGTTGCTCAGTTTAAATCAGAATTTTGGCAAACATCTAACCTCTCTTTCCTCATACTTGTCATCTGCCAGTGAGGATGAGTAGTATGCTGTTTGTCCTATAGCACTCATTTGGCTGAGAGACTAATGTATGATGGTTAGGCATTCAGCGATCATCTGTTAAGATCCCAAAGTGTAGGCATTCTTTGAAAATGTGTAAATATCAATATATATAAAGCATTACTGTTCTCACATGCAGCTCTACAAGGCATTTTGTTCAGTGATACATGGTCAATTTTACCGTGATCAGAGCAGACTGCCAGAGCAGAGCAGAGTCCTATTGAATATAATGAACAAAATTCCTGTCCCTTTTTCTTTAAAAATGTACCAGGGAAAAGATCACCACATGAATAAATAAGTGACTTTGTGCTAACATATTATGAAATGAATTAGAAAATGTTGTGATTGTATTATTTTCATTTTAAGCTCAAAGGGATTTCTTCCCGTAGAAAGGGTTATATTTGATTTTACTATCAACCACAAAATTGGGAAAAAGTAATATTACAATAAAATTGTATTCAAGCATTACAAAATAAAGAGATTTTGCAATTACCTGGTTGTATTTCCTTGTCTGTTGAACTAGAAATTCAGCTAAAAATCTTTCACTTCGAAACAAAGTATAATGAAGTTCAGGTTGTTTTTTGCAGATAAGCATTTTTCATTTTTAAAACTGTTAAACAAAATTGACTATCTTTGTAACTTTCCAGTGCCAAAATGCAAATAAATGGTCCTCTAGGAGCTCCTTGTGTATTGTTACAAAACCCACATCCTTTTCACCTCTTTTATAGTCCCTTTTATGGCTATTAATTTTTAATTCTGGAGACATAGTCACTGTGTTTCTAGTTCTCTGGTGGAAGATAAATGTGATTTAGATCCTGTTTTATGTATGCTTGGGGTTGATGGTTCTGATTGTATCTATTTCCCAAGAGAAAAATTGCTGGTTTCTACAACTCCTTCCTCTCTGGTCATAAAACAAATGTTAAATAATGGCGATCAGCTAGGAACCTCCTATAGCATTCTGTTTTTCAATTAAATGATTGCTGATGGAAATAAGATCACATAGAGAATTCACATGATGCACCCAATGTATAGACTATACATGTTGCTTGGGCCCTTGAGACCTACTAGTACAGGTACAGAATGTCAACAATTATTTCTTGAGCCATATTTTCATAACTTACAGCCCTCTGGCATGTTGCCGAGTGCACACAGGCTACACAACTGTACTCTCTTGAAATTGGATTTCAGATTCCCAAGCAAAAGTAGTTTTGACACTTAAGATAAACAAACCCTATAAATCTGTTACATTTAATATTTGTGTACACCCTAAGAGCCATTTAATGTGAGGTTTGTGGGGGAGTAAATAGCTTTTAAAACCTTCAGCTCTCCCATTATTTTTAGCAAGGAATCCAAAGAAGAGAGCTTGGAAGAGTTTGAAATACAAGCCTTCATAATCATGATGCTCTGGAGCTCATCTACATATATCTTCATC
Source organism: Manis pentadactyla (assembly GCF_030020395.1). Taxonomy (NCBI): domain Eukaryota; kingdom Metazoa; phylum Chordata; class Mammalia; order Pholidota; family Manidae; genus Manis; species Manis pentadactyla. The sequence goes on along the minus strand of NC_080021.1, from coordinate 146,945,689 downwards.
ACATTGTTTACAGAAGTATAATCCACTCACTGTGTCTTCCACAGATTCTGCAGAGATCAGCTAAAGTACATAGGGTCAGTCCTAAAGTGCTGCAAGGAAAGATGTATAAGTAGTTATTAGGACCAAATTATGTATGTGCATGTGCATAACCTTCAGCCACTTCCCTCCTCACATCCTGCCCCACCTGCCATGTACCTATTAAGTCAAATAGAGATACTTTCTTTTCATGTACTTGTAAAATACCTTTTCAGGGAACTACTGGTTATGTCCCTCATTCCTCCCAAATCCTCATAATTTATTCTTCTTCCCCAAATCATGTTAAACTTTCTTCTTGTCACAGCAAAAATATTCATGGACATTAATACATGTTTAAGAAATAAGCCAAAGCTAAGTGGTACCACTTAACTAGGGATCTCTTTGCAGATTACTACAATGATGAGTACTCATTTAGCTGATCCCAGACACTCAGTCTATGTCCATATAACATTAACTAAATGATGAACATTCACCCAAGGCAGAAGTCTTTCAGATGCATTCAAATAAGTGATTTGCAAAAATCATCAAAAATTGATCTGCTTAGAGCTGTGGAATTTGGTTATGGGAAGGCAAAAAATAAAATGTGCTTTGACTAGCTATGCATCACCCTTTATGAAGAAGGGAAGGAAGGAGGGGAGGAAGGAAGGATAAAGGAAGGATGAAGGAGGGAAGAGGGGACAGAGATCTAGATTGGGGTTGGGCGCATCCAAAACTTGGTCCTGGCAATTTTTTACACCATTTACTAGCAGTGTCACCTTAGAGGGAGTCAGTTCACTTCTCTGGACATCAGTTTACTCTACTGAAAACAAGAATGATAATATCTTACAGGGAATGGAATGAGATTTACATATAAGAGCTTTGGAAACCATGTACCCACAAAGGCCAATTCAGTGTGTTAATTCAACTTCTGTTTCTGTTACAGTCCATGGGTGAGAAGAGAAAAGCTTTGTTTTCTCACTTTAGTTGAATTCTATTTGTGCTGTGATGGTCTTAAATCATTCTTTAAAGAGCTGGTAGCTTTAGACATTAGTCAGATCGTCTACAGACCTGTTTTTCAAACTTCAGTGTCTGTACAAGTCGCCAGAGGTCTTGATAAGATGCAGGAGGTCTGGGGTGAGGCCTGAGCTTCTGCTTGTTTAACCAGCTCCTGGGTAAGGCAGGTGCTTGCTAGCTCCACTTGGTTCCTGGTAACATTAGGGGTGGCTTGAACTCTTCCACACACCAAGCCCACATTTTTTATTGGGTCAGAGCATAGAGTTGTAAGTGCTGCTGCTGATGTCATTTGGGTTTTTTCCATGGTGATAAATGCATCCTCTGGGAATGATTGCAGCCGACAAAGAGGACTGTAAACTGAATGACAGGGTGAGGTGAAAAGGGGGGAGAGTGATCTGTAGAAGAATCTGCTGCTTCTCCTCCTCCTGGCTGTCACTCATGATGAATGACTCTCTGCAGAAAGGTTGGACTCAAGTGCAGTGGTGACTTGCAATTAAGCTCCCCATGCATCTTCGCCATGCCCTTCATTAGCATACTGTCCATAATGCATGCCATACCGAGATGGCCATGAGCCTCTACTTTGAGGTTTGTTAGAGACATAAGAGTCTGTCTCTCTTATCAGGGAATTTAACTTAATTCTATATCTTAAAGTATTCCTTTTTGGCTTCCTAACATCAAGATGAAGCAATATAAGAAATATGGATGCCCAATTAGAATGAAAAGTACAAAGACAAGCCCATCTTCACTAAAGTCATTCATACACCATATTCTCCATCATTTTATCAATTCCTTCATCCCACAGATGTTTATTGAGTCCCTTCCACATGCCAGATGCTGTTCTGGGATCTAGGATAAAGCATTGAACAGAACTACCTACCTGCCCTGATACAGCTTACAGTTGGATAAACAAATAAATATAGGACATGTCAGGTAGGGGTAAATGGTACAGAGAGGAAAACATGATAAAACGATGTAAGGAAGCAAGGAAAAGCAGATGTGGGAGGTCTATTTCACATGGAGGGCCGAGAGCAGTGGTGGGGGTGCAGAGAAGACCTGGAGGAAGGGAGAACAAGGTACCTGGATATAGAGTTACTGAGATAACCAGGGCAAGAGAAAGGCAGGAATGAAGAAGAACTGCACAACTTGTGCCTTTAGCAGCTGCAAGAATCAAGTTGCCGTTTTAATGAGGACCTTATGTGAGCAAAAATGAACCCGAGTATTAAAATGTTCTGGGCACCATTCTTCAAAATTCAATTTTAAGTTCAGTTTTAAACTGATAGGGAAAAAAAGAGGAGAAGGAAATGGGAATTATTGTACACAAAAATCTGATAATCAGCAATCCTCTTTAAAATACATGCCAATTATTTTTTTCAAACCAGAGAGTGATGTTTCATATAAACTGTAGTTTACATAACTCATTATTCTTTTAAATACACAAGACTTCTTTTTTTTAAAGTCTATCTTCTTTACATACACATGTTCCTATAATCTATTACACATACGTTTTAAAAAGTAGTACTGTATATTTATTTTAGTGGCTCTATTGATCAGCAATAATACACCAACAAGTCAAATCAATATATCAAAAAGTCAAAAAGAAACACATCTAAAGATTTAGAGAAAGTTTCTGATTAAGTTCAACACTAGGAAACTTCTGCTTCCAGGGATATGGAAAAAAACATACTTTTCCCTACTCCTCTCACCAAGTGCAACTAAGAGGCCTGGACCTTATATATGTAACAAATGTAAGACCCTGAACAGTAGAGAGAAAAAGGCAGAATGGCTAGCAATCTTAGTACCCAAGAAATGATGCGGTGGTGAACCTTCCAGGTCTGTTTATTTGTTTTTACCTTAGAACTGAAGAAAACAGTAAATCAGAAAACCCAAAGGGCACTGATGACGAAAGGCACTGACAAAGCCCGCTCTCTAGCAGAAGGATTCATAAAGGGGCAGTCTTGAAGGATGACACATTTTAGTCAAAAACCACCCAACTCCCACCAAGCACACTGGAGAAGACTGTGACCTATTTCCACTCCCACCAGCAAAACCTGAATGGGAAGCCCAGATGTCCACCCTTGTGAGTCTGAAACAAGCACCTCAACACCCTGCCATGATGGTATCAGAGAACACCAAAGAGAGAACTAGGACTTGGTAGCAAGGCCTTCCTCACACTTTTGCTATGCCAGTGGAAAGTAACTAGAGACCCTGGATTTCCACCCCTACATAGCAGTACTGAGGAGCTCCTTCTCTCCCCAGTGCAGTTAATAAGTGTACCTCATAGTGGTAGCAGTGGAGAGGGCATGGGGAGCTGGGACTCCCACCCACTGTCCACAGTAACAAGGAATCTTTCCAACTCAGATACCAACTGAGGTGAGTGGAACGGGACTTCTACCTACATCTAGCAGTAATGCAACAGCACACCCCTGCATTCTAATAGAGTAGTGTCAAGGAAAAGCAACTAAAACAGAAGATGTGAATAAGATTCAGAGTCTCTAACATAATATGAAAATGTCCAGGTTCACTCATCATACCAAGAACCAGGAAGATCTCAACTGTATAAAAAGATGATCAATAGATGCCAACAGAGAGAGAATTGTCTGACAAATGTTTTATTTATTTATTTACTTTAAAAATTTCACATCATGTTTTTTTTTTTTAAGTATCATTGATACACTATCTTACGAAGGTTTCACATTAGCAACATAGCGGTTTCAACATTCACCCATATTATCAAGTCCTCACCTCCCCCTTTGCAGTCACTGTCCATCAGTGTAGTAAGATGCTATAGAGTCGTTACTTGTCTTCATGCTGTACTGTCTTCTCCATGACCTAGCTATATTGTAAGTGCTAATTTTTTTTAATTTAATTTTTATTAAGGTATGATTAATATACACTCTTATGAAGGTTTCACATGAAAAAACAATGTGGTTACTACATTTACCCATATTATCAAGTCTCCACCCATACCCCAATGCAGTCACTGTCCATTATTGGAGCAAGATGCCATAGATCCACTATGTGCCTTCTCTGTGATACACTGTTCTCCCCATGATCCCCCACACCATGTGTACTAAACATAATACCCCTCAATCCCCTTCTGCCTTCCTCCCCACCTGCCCTCCCACACCCCTCCCCTTTGGTAACCACTAGTTCATTCTTGGAGTCTCTGAGTCTGCTGCCATTTTTTTCCTTCAGTTTTGCTTTATTGTTATACTCCACAAATGAGAGAAATCATTTGGCACTTTTCTTTCTCCACCTGGCTTATATGACACTGAGCATAATGTCCTCCAGCTCCATCCATGTTGTTGCAAATGGTAGCATTTGTTTCTTTCTCATGGCTGAATAGTATTCCATAGTATATATGTATCACATCTTCTTTATCCATTCATCTACAGATGGACACTTAAGTTGCTTCCATATCTTGGCTATTGTAAAAAGTGCTGTGATAAACATAGGGATGCATGTGTCTTTTTGAATCTGAGAAGTTGTATTCTTTGGGTATATTCCAAGGAGTGGGATTTTGGGGTGTCTGACAAATATTTTAAAGATAAAAATATTTCAACAAGCAATTACAAACATGCTTGAAACAAATGAAACTTAGAAAGCTTCAGCAAAGAAGGAGAAAATATTTAAAAAAACCAAAGAGAAATTTTAGGAATAAAAATACAATAACTGAAATAAAAAACACAGTGGATAAGGGACAGAGGAAAACAATAGTGGTTAGAAAGATAAAACAACAGAAATTGCTCTGAAGAACAGAGGAAAAACAGACTGGAAGGAAAAATAAAGAACACAAAACAGAGCTCCAAAGACCTGTGGGACTAAAACAAAAGATCTACATCATATCATCAGAGTTCTGGAAAAGGGGAGAAACGGAAGGGCTGAAAAATTACCAGAAGAAATAGCAGCTGAATACTTGACAGATTTTGTAAGAGGAATAAATGCACATAGTCAAGAATTTAACTGCATTCCAAACAGGATAAATCCAAGGCACATGATAAACTTCTGAAAGCTGAAGACCAAAAAAATTGAAAACAGCCAGATAAAGAAAAGCACCATACCCAGAAGGGAAAAACAATTAGAACTATAGCATATTTCTCATAAGAAAGCATGGAGGCCACAAGAAAGTGATATAATATATTTCAGGTGCTGAAAAAAAAGAACTGTCAATCCAGAAACATATACCCAAAGGAAGTTCTCAATAAGTTATCCAAACAAAAAAATAAAATAAAATAAAGATACCAAAGAAGGAAACTTGGGACATCAGTAAGGAAGGAAATGAGAGACTTAGAAAGACTAAGCAACTTGTGAGTACAGTGAGGTTTTGAACTCAGGCAGGTCGACCCTAGAGAATGTTTTCAACCATCTTTTAAAACAGTGTTTAGTTATTTTAAAAAGATTCTGCAACTTGCCATAAAAGAAGAATAAACAAGAGATGTGTGAATGAATATGGATATTCCTAGATATATTAAGTGAAAAAAATGAGTTAAAAAAGTTTTGCTACGTTTTATGTAAAAATATTTTCCCCGTTTTAGAAAAACAAAGAAAAAATAAAACTGTAAACAATAAAATGGTTACCTAGTGGTGATAAATGGGGATGGAGTAGACTGAACAAGGATAGAAGAAACAGTTCCTGAGTACTATCTTTTTATATAATTTTTACTTTTCACTCATGTAAATGGTTTACGTATTATTTTAAAATCAAATTAAACTGAAAAAATGGAAAAATAAAGTCATTAACATTGAAAGCAAATAACTGTGACAGTATATAAAATTGATAACAAAATCAAACAGAAGAATTAATTCAAGCAATTTTATATATGGAACTTGGCTGAAAATCTTTAGTTAAATGTATTCTAAGAACAAAAATAATTACAAAGAAATGTTGAACTTGACTCAGTTCTTGTTAGTTGTACTGGTAGAATAAGTTTGAAACTTTTTGCATATGTACAAGATAAAGCAAATGAGTAAGTGTTTGGGAGAACTATGTTTATCATTTGTAAGAAAGGGAAAAAGAGAAATGGAATAGGGGACTGTAAGGGACCCTGGGATGCTGGTTTGAATTGGTGATATCAGTATAAATTGAGTTCTAGTAGCAAGAAGCACACCTGGAGCCCAGAACTTGGCTTCTAACTATTTTATTCATTCAAGGAACCAGAGTTCCTTGAATGAAATGGTCAATTCCAGGTCTGAATGAGCCTGGAGCATCTTATACCAAAAAAAGAAGGAAGTACACCAAAGGCTTAAAGAGATATGCAAAGAGAATACAGGAGCCAAATGGCAAAATGTGGGATGATTTGGGAATCCAAACCAACAATGTTAAGAAGAATCTTTTATATGATCCAGCAATCCCACTTCTGGGTGTATATACAAAGGCAAAAAACTTTGTCTCCAAGAGCTATCTGTACTCCCATGTTCATTGCAGCATTCTTCACAATAGTCAGGGTAAGGAAACAACCTAAGTGTCCATCAATGGATGAATGGATAAAGAAAATATGTGTGTGGTGGATATACACACTTTGGAGTATTATACAGCCTTAAAAAGGAGGAAGTCCTGTCATTTGTAACAACATAGATTAAATTGGAAGACATTATGCTAAGTGAAATAAGCCAGACAGAGAAAGACAAATACTGCATGGTATCACTTACAGATGGAATCTAAAAATAAAATATTTGAAAAGCTAAACTCATAAAAACAGAATAGAAAAGTGGTTGCCAGGGGCTGGAGGTGGGAGAAATAGGGATAGGTTGGTAAAAGGGTACAAACCTTCAGCTACAAGATGAATAAGATCTGATGTATACCATGGTGACTATAGTGGATAACACTATTACATAACTGAAATTTGCCAGAAGGATAGAACTCAAATGTTCTCACCAAAAAAAACCACATATATACACAAGTTGATAAGTGTGTTAACTTGATGGGGGAAATCCTTTCACAGTTTATATTTTTCAAATCACCACATTACACACTTCAAATATTTTTCAATTTTATGTATCAATAAAGCCAAAAAAAAGTGAAGCATCTTAGTCTATTGTGATAAGCCAAAAGGAGACGTAGAAATGTTGAGGGACTTCTTTAGGGAAGAATGCCAATTAGCAAGTATAGAAAGAAATACAGAATTAGCAAACCATGATTATACAACCACCTTCATAGTAGCTGAGTCAAGCAAGGATCGTGAACAAATGCTAAAAACAATTTAGTGAAAGGTTGTCAGGGAATAGGATATTCACACAGTCTCAAAGTATCACCCTACAGAGTCCTAATAAATTATAAAAGGAAATACATATCTTCACAGCAGAGAAATATCATGCACATCACCTTAATCAAATAATCAAACTTGGCATTACCAATGATGGGACCAACTGGCATTATGTGCCCCCATGTAGGATGTAATGGAAAGTGCCTATCACCATATGTTGTACTGACCAAAAATGTTTGACCCTAAGATAATCATGAGGAAATAATTTTCCAAACCCAGATAGTGGCACATTCTATAAGACATCTGGTTTAAAGTCCTTGAAAATTTCAGTAATATGAAAGACAAGAAAGGCAGGTGTTTATTGTAATACATTAAAACAAGACTAAAGAAATGTGACAACAAAATTCTATGCATAATCCTAGATTGGATTCTGCATTTTTTTAAAGATATACAAACACATTATTGGAGTAATTGGTGAAATCTGTATGATACAGATAGCTCTTGGAGACAATTTTTTTGGCCTTTGTAAATATACCCAGAAGTGGGATTGCTGGATCACATTAGATGATACTGTATCAATCTTAAATATCTTGAAAGTGATAATAGTATAGTGATTATAAAGGAGATTCACACTGAAGTATTTAGAGGTGAAGTTTCATGATATTTTCTGGTTGCTTTCAAATAATTCAGGAAAAGAGAGAGAAACAGTGTGTGTGTGTGTGTGTGTGTGTGTGAGAGAGAGAGAGAAAGAGAGGGAGGGAGCATAAATGTGGCAAAATGTTAACAGTTGAATGTGGGTGAAGATTATAGAAACATCTTGATTATCTGTTGCTGCATACCACACAAATCCAAAACTTAGGGGCTAAAAAAATTGCCATTCTATTATATTTTAACATTTTGTGCATCAGGAATTTGGGATGGATTTGGATGAGTGGTTGTTCTGCTCTGTGTGGCATTCTCTGGAGTCACTCTGTGGTTTTCTGCTAATTCCAGAGAATCCAGAATATGTATGGAACCTTGGTGGGATGGATAAAAGGCTGGATTTAGCTGGAATCCTCTCCCTCTCCATGCAGTCCCAAGGTCTCTCCACACTGTCTCTCTACCAGGGTCATTGATCTTACATGGTGGTTCAGGGCTTCAGGAAACCATTCCAGAAATATCCAGTCCTCTTAAAAGTTTGCTACAAGGTAACTTCTGCCATTTCCTATTGCCATTAGCTCTTTCTGTTGAACTAATTCTAGCTCAGATTCCAAGGAAGGAGAAAGAAACCCCATGTCTCAATGGGAAGAGTGTCCACTAATTTGTGCCCATCTTTAGTTATCCACAATAGAGTTTTGTATTTTAAATATTTTCAATATCAAAAACTGGGGTGAAGTGGAGGAAGCTTTAGTGAATATATTTGACATTTTTTGCAAGTATGTCCATCCTCTAAACTCTGAAAAATAGAATTACTTTTTATTTTGATAGGTATTTCCAAGTTGTTCTCCAAAAAGAGAGTACCAGTTTATTTGCCTACCAAAAGTGTGTGAATATATTCTCCACACTTTGTGGTAGTTCTAAAACATATTTACAAATTGACACTCCTTTTACCAAAGGATGGAATCTAATTCTTCTTCCGTTAAACCTGGGCCAGAGCTGGTGACTCACTTCTAAAGAACAGACTGTAGCAGAAGTAACTGAGTGCGATTTCCAAGGCTAGGTCCTCAAAGGAAATGCAGCTTCCACCTGCGTCTCCGTCTCCTGGAATCCTTTGGGAGCCCTGAACTGATGTGTAAGAATGCTGGCTAGGAAGGTGAGCAACTTTTCAGAGAGCTAATGCAGGACATAGATATATGCAACTTTATAAAAAATCCACAATAGTATATGACAAATAAGTCTTCTCAGATGTGTTATTACTTTAACATAAAGATAATGAAAATAGGCATTTATTTGAAATTTTGTATTCTGTATTATTTACTTTAATGTTAAATAAATGTCATTATTTAAACAAAAACAAAACAATAAGGTCAGTGGCAATTAGAAGTGACTAATAGTAGGACTAATCGAATGAATAACGTGTGAGGAAAATACAATAGTATTTTATGTCTTATCTTATGATACAGCAATTCATCTGAACTCCTTTTTTAACTCTTCACTGAATTTTTTAAATCTTCAGGTTATATCATTTTACATTCTTAAAATATATAAGTGTAAGGCTTTTTAAAAAGGAGAACATAAATACAATAAGGATAATAAAACCTTTAGTTAATAAAAAATGATGGGATGTTTCTTTCTGTTCCAACATAGAGTAGGAGATTTCTAATCTTTCTGTTTCCTTTTCCAGTAACAATTTTCTGAACTACCTGCAGCCTGTAGCATGTCCTTTCATGATTTTACATAGTGGTAAAATTGAATTCAGTCAATCTTACATTCTAATTTATAGGTAATCCCACATGACACTTGTATACAAAGAGCTTGATACAGTAGGTAAACAAAAATGGAATCAAACAAGAAAGCCAATAAAGAAAAAAGTCACACAGGCAATGTCAAATAAGATAAGATGTCTGTACTTTCTCTAATAATGAAATTGAAGAATATTTTTTAAATTTCAAAAAAATTGACTGCAGTCAAAAGCAAGATATACTTTTACTTGCAGTTCTGCTCTTATCAAGCCCGCATTACGCTGCTGTCTGCTATCAGTCCAATAGGACGTCAGTCAAGCTAAGTATCCTCCCAGCAGAGACATTTGAGCATGGAATACTTAGTACGTAAAATGACTTACTAATAGAGCAAGATTTAGGCTGGTAGTGCTCAAGGATGCCCTTCTCCTCCCCCACAGGCTTCTTCTGGAGATCAGCTCTGCATCAGTCAGGTGCTTTGCATTTATAACTTCATCATTTTAGGCTATCCATATCTAAATTTCCCATCATTTTTAAATGGTCTGAAGCACATTAGCTGTCATCATTAATGAAGCCCATTTTTCTCAGGGCAAATCGTTTTAAAGCACAGAGCTAATTTGAACTTGTGAAATTCCAAATATGTTACAATTTTAGTAAAGAAATTGAAAAGGTATTGTTTAACTTGGCTGCCATTTTCTGGTGACATTTTGTTTTTTCAGTTTTGAAGTAGTCTGATTCCAGGAAGAGAATCATCTTTCCACTGTGTGAGTTTGTGGTACACCTTACACAGAACAGCAAATAATCGGGTGATCCAAAGTCAGTTCCTCCTTTAAGAGGCTTCTTATGTCCTCTTCAGAGATCATTAAACCAGTTTGGGGAAGGGCTTGATTGGACGAATTCTACGCTCTGTGGCATTACCTGGAGTCACTAAATGGCAACCGAACTTCTGTTTTATTGTAACCCTTTACTCAAGGTTCATTCTCCCTGTCACTGTCACAAGCAAACAAATCACACCTCTTTTTTGCCGTGTTGTGACAAAGTGTGTAGGACACTTAGCAGGCAAGACCTGTTCATTTTTTTGGTAAGAAGTTTATAGATTGAATGGAATTTGCCAAAATATACATTTACACTGACTGCCAAATATGCAGATGGATGAGCAAAGTCTAGTTTGTATTTAGACAAGAGATAAGCAATCTTTTACTTAATGTTTTCTGTTAATATTTTTTACTTGATGTTTCCTGCATTAAACTCTTCCTAAACTCTTAAAAATCAGATTATCTTTAATTTTGGTAGTTATTTCCAAGTTTTTCCCCCAAAAAGAGTATACCAGCTTATTTGCCTACCAAAAGTGTGTGAGTGTATTTTCCACACTTTGTGGTAGTTCTAGAATGTCTTTACAAATTTTATTGTAATCTTCATAGAAATTTGAAAAAGATGATTTGTAGCTCCATTGTTCAAATCAAAGTACCTAAGAGCTAGGAGCATATTTCCTGTTGTTTTGATTCAATATGCTTCATCAAGAGTTTATGATTTTAGAAATTAGGTAAGGATTTTTTAAATATAATTTACATTTGCCTGGCCAGTTGCCTCGACATTGTTCATTGACTAATATGTATTTTACCAACCGTAGTGCTTTGTACTGTGTTGCCCTAGCCAAAATGGAACTGTGAATTGTGTCTCCCTTTTCCTCAACAAGAATTACTTTTTTTAAGTCTTTCCATTATTCAATAATATTCAAAGATCTAGACTACACAGCAGTAAATCAGATGTTTAAAATACTTACCAGAAGATCACGAAGCACAAACTGCCATGTTTCCTTGGTATCTTAGCCATTTCAGTTCTCATTAGCTACAAAGGATTTGTAGAAGAAATAAAAGGATTTGGAAAAAGCAGGTCAGTTGTCACAATGTGCCACACAGGAGGCGCTCCATATGTACTAGTTCTACTCACTTCCTTGAATTTAGAAGAAAAATTTGGTGTTTAGAGAAGTTGAAAATAATGGATCATTGAAAAATGCTGTCTCACCTCCTGCTTTCGATTTTCAATTTCCTCTTTGTTTTGCATGATTATGGACATACCTAAGTTAGATCTGGCTTGTTCACAAATGACAACCAAAAACCTTATATTAAAGCATTAAATTTATTTCCAAGGCAACTAGTTTATTGTCAATAAGAAGAGATGGCTGTTGACGTGTTGGTTCAAGTGATGTAATTGTCACTCTCATCAAAGGAATTGCCTCTCATTAGATTTAGCCTCATTCTCAATAAGACATCATCATAAATATGATATAGGATTCATTTCAAAAGATCAGACCTATTAAATCAGAGCTGGAGACTGCTAGAAGATATAATTTTTAAGTACATTAAACACTCTTAAACACATGACCCTTCTTCCCCCAGATACCTCTGAGAAAATGTAATTAAAATGTAGTCTGTTTTGTAGTATTTTTTTGAAGGGAAAACTCATCATCTTTACAACATTAGAATATTGCATACCACGAGTGTTTGACTTTATTCCACGGGATTCGACAGTAAGTGCATTCTACTTATCTCTGCTTATAATGGAGAACCTGAAATGTGTGAAGACATGCTTGAAATGATGAAGAAAATGTAAATGCCTCTAGTTTAAGGGGAAATACACTGTCTGCTAATTGCTTCAAGAATTGAGTGATTTGGAAGACCTCAGGAGAGGGTTCATTTCTCTGATTTGCATACACTCTGCTCAGGCTACCTGGCTTACTAGAAATGCCTGGATGATGTGTGCGTGGAGTGCTCCTCATCAACACCAGAGATTGAGAAGGATCCAGTGGCTCTGGGGACCAGAAAGCTTCTTCCCACTAAAGAAGCTGCCCCTCAGTGATAGCCAACCCTTAGGAGAGAAGACTTCATGTTTGATAAATGATCTGGTTTTCTTATAGTCTGTTGTTGCTATTACTATTTTTTTGACCCAAAATTAATTGGCTTAAGTTTCATGGTGACTCCAATGAGCTTATTAGTTAATGTAGGTCTTAATACTCTCATAGAGAATCTCAACTTAATAAAAATGTTAGAGAAAGAACTCATATTGTTATTTTTATTTCCTTCCAGATCTTTTAACACCAAGTATTGAAAATAATCAAGGACTTTTAAAACTACAAAAGCTAAAGGCAAAGGTGGCTTCTCGCCTGCCTTATATGCAGGTGGAGAATGTGAACTCCCTCGAGGGAGATGAACAGGACCGGAAAGGAAAAGGTGAGAGAGAAATCAGACAAAGAGGAGGAGGGAGATGGAGAGAACACACCTCAAGGGACTGGGGACAAAGAACTGCTGAGAAGAGAATAAAGTGAAGATGGAGAAGAAATTAAATTAAAAGAAGAGGGAATACAGTGGGGACTGAAATCGGATAAAAAAAGAGAAGGGAGACAGTGAATAGAAGAGAGGAAATCATATAAGGGAAGAAAAATAAGAATGAAAATGGAAGAGATGTAACATAGACCAGAATATAACATCATATGGACTGTGCATTATTTTACACCACTAAAAAAAGGTCCCAGTAACAAAAACCTCCATAATTGCCACAGTTTATATAGAAAGAGATTAGAATGAAAATCTGACCTTGCATTCTAATGCATGATTTTTTAAACTTTATAAATCTGTCTTCCATATTGAGAACATTAGCAATGCTGAAAAGAACTAAAGTAGATCTTTCCATAGCAGACAAAAAATATTTTTAAACAATGTCTCAAAGTAGCAGCTTCTAGATATATACCAGGATAATCAAAATGTTAGGATTTTTAATTTATCTTGAGTACACAACCATGATTTGAAACAGTATAAAGGGTTGAAAAGCATGTCAAAGATTAAAATGCACTTTAAAAATTAAAAGATTCGTAAGGTTAACTTTCAGAAAAATCTGTTAATATGAATGTAAAAATGAATAAAATATAAGGTCAAAGGCATATCATCCTGTTCTCATGAAACTTGATCACATAATAGAAGTTATATTTGTTACTGAAATGTGAATGAAGATGGAATTCAAGATAAGGTATTAATCATAATTAGAATAACTATGACAGGTCTGTGGTGACAAATACTTAACAAGTAGTAAGAATGCTTATTCATAACAAACCTCTTAATTCATTAAATTCTTCATTAAAAGGGCAACCTCTTAATAAGTTTAACATAAAGTTGGTATAACATGCTATTTGCATTTTTTTCTTTTTATTTCCATTTTAGGGGTGTATTGTTAACAAATTGAGATAAATCATTTAAAACATATAATTACTTGGAGATAGTCACATAGTAATTCCCAAAGCAATTGCACGGTTCTAAGTTGTCAGTGTGCATATTAATTTATCATACCCACCAGCCTCATCTTCATTGATTCGCTACTAGCTGTTAGAAAAACCGATTAAGAAGCACATGCTGCCCTTCTCTGAAAGTTTCACTGAGGCACAAGTAGGGCAAACACTGCTTTCCAATTAGAATCCTGCTGTTTGCCAGGACTTGACAATGACTAATTACAGTTCTAAATGACTTAATATGTTTGAATGCATGATTATTTATAAATACATTTTAAGATTTGCATAAAATAATCATCCCTGTTTTAAATATGAAAGGCTACTTCTCTGAGCAAAGGGTGAATACCTGTTGAGCACTGGAGGTCAAAAATGTTAATGTTAGAGTTTGCTGAGGCAACCATTACCTTACAAAGGAAAAGAAAAAAAGCTAGTTGTTTACAATAATGAAAATGTAAGAGAGTAGATGTTAGGTTGAATTGATTCTGCAACTTTTCACCTTAGGATTCACTGTTCCTAAAATATTTAATTCTCTTTGTAAGATTGTGAGAACTAAATAGTTAAAACATGGATAGCACTTTTGTTTGTGCCTAGGACAGAGAAAGCACCCAATTAATTTTAGTTTTTATTGTTATTCTGCTCCTGTGTGACAGTAATAATCATTAACTCTATGGCAGATCCAGACAACATAAAGCTGGTGTAGAACTTATGGATATGTAACAAATTTGGATGTTTTTGAAACATTTGAGGGGATTCACTTAATCATTAGTCATTCATTGATCACCTTCTATGAGTCAGGCACTATGCTAAGCACAGAAAACAGAATGAACACCATGCATAACCATTGAATTGGGGTCCATTACAGTGCAAGTCAAAAAGATAATGAAAATAGTGTAAAGTGAAGTTTTGAGTTATTAATAAGCCAGTCTAAAACTTTAAAATATTTGAAATGTGTATGAGTAGAGAAACTATTATGTTAAACACCACATTGGCACACCATGGTTTAGCAAATGTCAACTTTTTCTGTATTGTAGTAGACATACCTAGGGCGGCCCCCACTGATTTCCCACCTCCTGGCATCCATGCTTTTGCATGGTCCCCTTCCTGGAGTACAGGCAGGAACTATGAATTGCTTCTAACAAATAGGATATGGCAACGGTAAGGGAATATCACTCCTATGATTATGTTATGCTACATATGGATCCATCCTAGCAAACTGAAATGAGTGATTCTCCTTTCTGGCTGCATGACGTAAGCACTCATATTGAGGAACCCTACATGGCAAGGAACTTCAGTCAGCCTCAAGAATCTGAGAACAACCTCCAACCAACAGCTAGCAAAATGCCAGGGCCCTCAGTCACACAGCCACGTGGAAGTAAATTCCGGCAACTGTGGAATAAGCTTGAAAGCAGACTCTTCCCCAGTGGAGGCTCCGTATGAGGACACAGCCCATCTGACACCTTGAATTCAGACTCTTGAAACCCTCAACAAAGGATCCAGCTAAGCCATGCCCAGTGTCCTGACCTATGGAAATCATGACTTAAAAATAGGCGTTTTCTTATACCACTAAGTTAGTGGTGATTTGTTCACAATTGCTATAACAATAAAAAACTGATACAACTTCTTATACTACAAATGCTTCCAAAAACAATATGTCTCTTGACTGTACTTTGAAAAATATTTAAAAACTGCAGAAGAGTTATTTGGTACATCCTTCTTGCCTTTAAAAGGGAAAGATTGAAATAGCCCTCAGGGGAAGTTATCAATACCATGAGGGAACCAACATGTTCCCAAGGAATCATTCAAGCATTTAATGTGTCTTGCTGTGTTAGACTGTCATGCTATCTAATCTATAGAGTAAAAACCCACTTATATTCCATGATATTTAAAAAACATATAAATTAGCTATTTCCTAGTCTAGAAATTTCATATTCTGTAATTATTATCAATCATTTTGTCTTCTAAGATTAAGAATTCTGATTATTTTAGCATTTCATTTTCCTTTTCTTTACAATCCATTTCTTAATCATCTTTACCAGTCTTCTCTGGAATTTCCTAAACTGGGTATCTTCTCTTTGCTCTTCCAGATTCACTCTTCATCCTTCTCCATTCTTCTACTCTGGGCTTCAAGAAGTGACTTGTATAAACTATAGCAATGGGTGGCCTTTCTTGGAATAATTATTTCAATTTTTTAAATTCATTCTTCTCCTATTTCAGTCTTTAGTTATTATCTATTGACATCCTACAAAATTTGATTCACTTATACACTGCTGCCACACACACGTTTATTCCCCTATCCAAACAAATTATATATAACCCTGTTTTTATAAGATAAATATTCAGTGTTTACATGATCATAACTACTTAATTATTCACAGTATAGTACATCAAATACTGTGATTACCTTTTTTGCCTGCTTTTATCCCCTAGACTTAATGATTGCATCATTTTTGTCCATATTTTGTTCATTTTTATGAATCAATCACCAGTTCATCCTCAAACTCCTTAAGGGAAGAAAAAAAAACTTTTGTTCTCTTTGGATATATCAACTACACATAGTTTATCATTTTTTAATGGGACACATCCCTCCTAGAGTTCACTTTCCTCCTGTTCCACTCTTGATTGCAGCACAGTTGTCATCCTAGGAATCTTCTTTTGCTATCATCCTGGGAATTCCTTTCATCTTTCTATGTCTTTTATAGCATTTTGCAATCCTATACTTTTTCTTAGTTTGATTTCTTGTTTTACTTGAATACATCCTTTAAGAGCTTTCTGAGAACATATATGTGAGAAATTTGAGGGACATTAAGTACCTGCAACAATCTTATTGGATGGATTTTTTCTGGGTATAGAAATCTAAATTGGAAATAATTTTTTCCTCAAAATTTTGAAACATTTGAAGTATTCTAGTTTCCAATGTTGCAGTTGTGAAGTTCAATGTCATTCTAATTATTGGTAATTTGTGGGGTTTTTTTGCTTGTTTACATTCTGAAGTTTTCACAGTCTTCTCTTTTTCAGATGTACTGAAATTTCACAATCATGTGCTTTTTTGCACATGGTTGGGCAATAAGTGGGTTGTTCTTTATTTGTTGTGCTAGACCTTCAGTAGATTTCAATTTGGACTTAACATTCTTCAGTTCTGATAATTAAAAAATGTATTTCTTTGGTACTTTTTTTCCATCTCTTTTCTCTGTTCCTTCAAAAAGTCTTTGAAAAGTGCTTAAATATTGTACCACATGGACTAATCTCTACTTTTTGTCTCTCTTTGTTCTACAATCTAGAGTATTTCATTGGATTTACCTTC
Source organism: Manis pentadactyla (assembly GCF_030020395.1). NCBI lineage: Eukaryota > Metazoa > Chordata > Mammalia > Pholidota > Manidae > Manis > Manis pentadactyla. Next base: position 146,928,499 of record NC_080021.1, on the reverse strand, counting down.
AAACCATTTGAATTTTTAATCTCTCCTATCCTTTTAATTTTTAATATTCTCATTGACTGAATATTTTCCTTTAATAGCCTCCTATATTTGTTTCATGAAAGATATCTTTTCCTATTTCTCTGAGAAAAATAATTATGGATTTCCTTGAATATTCTTTCTGTCAGGGCATTTTTCTATGTCCTCTGAACTTTTTCCTATTTATTTTCTTTTTACTTGGGTCTCTGGCTTTCATGTTTCCACAAATGTCTGATGATCTCTTAGTATCCAGAATGAGGATTTAAAGTGCCAATTGTAATCTCTATGCTCATGTATGAGGTTTCTTAATTGATGTGTTTCACTGGTTTTTTCTTCCCCTATGATCAAGTTCGTTTCCTCAGGAAAAAAAAAACTTCAGCATTCTGGATTGGGGTATGTATCTGTATGCCAGTACTCACAGATCTAGAAGGGAAGAGGATTAAGGAATTTTATTGTTCTATATGTCAAATTTCTCTTGGTCCCTCTTATTTCAATATAGCACCTTATTCCTGTCCACAGTTGGCTTTGATGCTTCTAAGTCCAGAGTTCTCTTGATCAAGCTCTTTATAAAATGTACTGTCTTCTGCCAACACAGGAGTAGTTGTGTGGCTACTAGGGGCAGCATAAAAGATGTGGTAAGGGAAAGAAAAGATGTCTAAATCAGCCCTGTCCAGTAGAAAAAAGTTTGTACCACAAATGTGAGCCTCATATGTAATGTTAAATGTTCTAGCTACATTAAGAAAAGTTTTAAAATAAATTGAATTAATTTTATCAATATATTTTATTTAACCTAATCAAAGCATAATAAAAAATATGGTTGTTTTTGTATGCAGTCAACATAAAATATTTAACATTCTTTCATATATTTTATATTTATAGTACTTATAGTACATCTCAATTTGGACTAGCCACATTTCAAGTGCTCAAGAGCCACATGCAGCTAGTGGCTGCTGTAATGGACAGCTCAGTTCTAATGGTTATGAAATAAAATTTAAAAACTTGTAGCAAAGAACAGGATAAAATCTGTGCAACCTTGGCATACACAAAGATTTCTTGGATAGGCAACACAAAGCAAGAAATAAGGAAAAATATATAAATGCACCTCATTAAGATTAAAAACCTCTGTTGTTCAAAAGACAGTTAAGAAAATGGAAAGGCAAGGTACCCACTAGGAGAAAATATATTTGACAGAGGACTTGCTTCCAAGATATACAAAGAACTCTTATAACTCAGTAAGAAGGGAAACAGTCCTGCTAGAAGTTCCTATTGCCTACAGTTCCTACCTTTTCAGAATTCTCTCCTGGGCTTGACCTGCTTTTGGGGGTTTAGGTTTTGGTTTTTCATTGGTTGGCTAAATCACCTAGCTGTGGTTTTCAATCTTTTTTTTAATTTCAAAAAACTTTTGGTCTCTTCTACTACCTTTTTCCCTCCTCTTCTCTCTGTTCTATGAATTTATGCATTCTTTACTCCTTTACTATCATTTTCGTGACTCAGCAAGATGGAGTAAAGAAACAATAAATTAAAATTTTTAATTTATCATAGTCAACTGGAAATCTTTTCTTGGATGTAGCCTTAACAAAATATTGTAATGTTTTTTTTGTGTGCCTATCCACCTGTTTCTGCAACAAATTATTAACTCCCCAAGAACAGTAATGCTATTTTATTCATTCTTTCTCCAATCTCAGCACAGAGTGGTTATGTGATGAATGTTTGTTGATTGAATGAATGACTTTCCATTTTATTGTGCACATATTTATTATCCTCTTCTCCCTTTAAAATATAAATTCATGAGAGCAAGGATCTTGTAGATCTTGTTCACCAGAGAATCCCTGTTGTCTAAAACAGTGGCTATTCATTGTAGGTGCTAAAAAACAGTTGACAGATAAAGGAATGAATAAATTTAAAAATTTTATAAACTTGAGCATATATATTTCATTGTTTCTATTTTGTTTCACCATCTTATTTAATTAACAGGGATATACACAGTATACAGAGTGCACTTCCAGAGGCATAATTATGTGTATTCATGTAATTTGCTGTTCAGTGTCTGTGATTGAATTTATGTGCATTGTTACTTTGACTATTCAGAAATTATTGTGGTGCCCTCTGTGACACTAGCAAGTAGTCAATACAATCATTTCATTAACATGATTCAAATAATTAGGCATCAACTGGTCAAGAATTCAGAATTCAGTCATTACAGAAGTCAAAAAAAGAAAAAAGAAGAAAGGACAAAGGGACTCATCATAGATATGGCCTTAGTTATTATATGGTTCTGTTGGGCATGTAAAGTTGTATACTACTTAAGCCACTTAGGTGCTATTTCAGCACCTACCACAATATAATGAAACACATCTTATCTCAGCTATATCAAGTTTAATTCATCTCATTGTTAAGAATCCCACCCACTGCATTAGCCTTTTGCAGACTCCACCAGCAGGCTGGTGATTTTCTTCATCCAGCATTTCTCAGGAGGATGAGGAAAGCTTCCAACTATTATAAATTCATACTTAATCTTACTCAGTTCAATCTCTTTTGCAAACTAAAACCTTTCTATTTCATCTATTCACATATACAAATGTAAAAAAAAAGACTTTTGATGATTTAAGTATTGTCACTTAACACTAACTTAAAATTGCCAATTTTTCTTCTTAATATGACTGAAGTGAAGGATACAAATATGAATAAGCAGAGTAGTACCTTTCAGAAACACAGGGCTTCAGAATTTTGCTGTCTTAAATTAACATAGTGACATAATAAGCGTATTTAAACTCTAAAACCTCAGTAAGGTAAATTGGCCTGGTAGGTCAGGACGACTGAGGTTTAAGTTGGATGGGACTTTACTGGTTTTGCTTTTCCTATAAAGAGTTGAGAAACCAGGAATGTGGAATTAAAATTTTAAAAAAAAGAACGAGGTATCTTAGACACTCATTAGGATATTTCAAAGATTCCCCAAACTATTTTCTTCATAGCTTTGGAAACTATTCTCCTCTTCCTATACAGAATAATTTCTTCAGTCCCATAAGGAAGTTCTCACTGACTTTGACTATGAGATAGTGTAAAATAAAATGTAATGAACTGCATCCAAAGACTAAGTTATAGACCCAATGTTGTCTGTAGAAATGCTCATTCCAAAACAAAGGTGATTTATAATCTGACAATACCATGTTCTCCACAAATTTGCCTTTGTTAGGATATGGCCTAAATTTGGCTGGGCATACATAGGTTGTACCTCTGAAGTGCTGCATTATTAAATCTAGTTACTCGGGGTTTAAACTGCACTGGAAATTTCCAAAAGTAAGAAAGCCTTCTGTCTGGAATGCTTCTCTTTAGTGTAGGGAACCACATTTGTATTTCAGTTAAATCAACCACAAGGTTGTATTCCTGTCTTTTCCCTCTACATGATTAGTGAAATACCAGTTTCTTCTTTCAAAGAGGAACTTTGGGGTTTTGCAACTTTGCTATGTGACTTGAAGGAGCCAATGTAGAAATGATGAGCAAGTTTGGCTTTGGTTGAAGGGAAAGAATCCAGAGTTTACGAATGTCTCAGGTATTTCCAATAAATTGGAGGTCACCAGAAAAGATGTTAGGATAATAAATCTAGCCTCTAAGTATACACTCCCTTTACCCAGCGGGAAGCCTCCTGGGATCATTTGTCTGCTGTTCATTATCTTGTCTGCATTATTCAACAGCTCTGTTCTTGCTCAGTGGGCTTCAGAGAGCTTTTAACAGCTGCAGCAACCTCGAATTTTTACTTAAGTTCTCTCTCTCTTTGTAAGAGCAAAAAAAAGGCAACTCGAAAAGGCAAAAAGGAAAATCCTGTCTTTGATGCCCAAGAACTTACCTATGTAATTGAACCTATGTCAAAAGTGAGTTTGTCTATTTGCTCACATCAACTATATCAATGTTATAAAGTAATATTTGTGATGCCCAAAAAGAAAGCTGAAATTTATATACTAAGAATATGACAGTTTAACAAAACTCTAAACCATCTAAATGAGATAATGAAAAGACAAAAAACATGAAATTTCTTAGTGATACCAAGTTTAAACTGTAGTTTAAGAAAATTTCCCTGTGGTACATGACAAACCAAGAGTTTTTTTAAATCCCCCCAAAATTCTGTTACATGATTGAGAGAGAAAATAAGTTTTGAAGAAAAGGAGGGGCCAGTGATTAGTTTACTTGTGTGAAAACCTCTGCATTTGATTTGTTTCATAGGATATACTACTTAGCTGCTCTCAGTAAGTGGGTTTTCAAGAAGGTTAATACCATTTATGACCATTATCTGTCTTAATAGGACTCTCTTGAATCTAATGTAAAGCTATTGTGATAAAATGAAGAATGATATTGTATTTATCAACCAGATGATGGATATGGTAAAATAGTTTTTCCAATGCCCAGAAATAGGGAAACTTTAAAAAAACCTGATGACAAGAACTGCCAAAAATGTCCAGAAGGCAGAGCAAGCATTAAACTCACAAAGAAGCTAGTGGAGGCAATACAGGGAATTAGCCTTTGCTGACTAATTCACCTAAGATATGCCCTAATCAGGACTATGCAGACCCATTCTGATCAACTTGTGCTGGTCCCAACATCTAAAGGTAAAGAATATAAAAAGGCCAAGGTGAATGGAAAGTTTATAAACAAAACAATACTTAAAAATAAATCTAGCTCATATCATTTATAAGGAATTATTTAGTGATCCAATGATAATATAATTTGCAATTAAAACTACATGAAACATCCGTCTTTCTATGAAGGCAATGCTTTGGACTAAAATATGTTCAAGATGGGAGTGGGAGGAAGGAATCCTTGTGGACACAGTAAAGATATTTAAATGGGCTCTGGTGGCCCCAAGATCTTCTGATCTTCAGCAAGAGAATAAGGTCTGTAGAGGTGACAGTGCACGTCCAGAATGGAATGTCTTGCTCTATGTATAATAACAAGGGATTGCAATTTCCTAGCATTAGATCATCATATTAAAAACCAAGGGAGCTTTTCAGCACCACCATTTGATCAGATTAGGATCCTTAGTGTTGTACAAAACACTGCTCGTTAGCCACCCAAAGTCTGAAAGCATCTCTAAGTGGCATAGAAATGCTAAGTAGTTTCAGACACCTGGACAATGCCTGATATCTGAGTAAGAACCAAAAACCTCCTCAATTATCAGGATATTTGTTACTGAGAAAAATCTAGATAATAAACTGCTGACTCTGTGATTGGGAAACATATAAATAAATGGCTGAAACTTTTAATCAAATCTTTGGCGTAGTTTTATCGGGGCCTCCCAAAGCACATTAAATGCTATGAAAGCAAATATGACTTTTGTCCTTTGCTCTCTGAGATAAAAGAGTAACAGCACAACAAAACTGGAAAAGTATATACTGTCTCAAAATTATTTTCTGCATTATTAAACGTCCCAAATCTGAAGCTGCTTCTTTAAACTATTAGAATTCAATTATGTATAAGTAACATTTGTTCTTGAATAGTGGATCGAATTTTGCATTTGCTTTACACGTAAGTTCTCTTTCTTAGGCAGTCAGTCTCACAATTCAATGGATTTGATACCCATCATTGCCAACCTTTGGTACTTGGTCAGCCCAAAATGGAAGGTTTAGTATGAGCCACTACTAAAGCACCCAGAGTAGGTTTGTGAAAATAGCTCCAAAGTTTCATTTTGGTTTTAAGTTCACTATTGCTGGAATAAAGTCTCAGATTTCTAGTCTCAGAGAAAAGATAAATAATTAGCTAATATATTTTTTGGTTGATTTCCATATTGTCTGCCAACCAGGGCAACTTACAGAACAAAAAGAAAAAAACAGACTTTCCCAAATATGCCATTTTTATCTAAAATCTCTTTTTAAAAGCTTCCAATGTAAGCAGAGGTCTGCTAATCAATTATATGTAATTAGGGAGAAAAGAAGGCAGTAGGTCGACTCACCATTTAAGTATAAACAAACCAGAGGATGTTAACCTAAACTTTTAGTTTTACAGGTTTACAAATTGCTCTGTGCTCTTCATCATTCACTCTCTTTAAGACGATACCCTGGCCTCAGAGTAACTGGAAGCATCAGTTACAGTATTCCTTAGATCACAGCCATTTCTGCTTCACTTTGACTTCCAGATCAGTCCAAGAGAAGCAAAGTGCTGTTTTGGAGGGGCTGTTGGGGTGAGGGAGGTTCTGAGGGAGTTCATGCTTCTCCTTATCTGTTAACATTGGCCAGATAGTTTTCTGTGTGTGGAGCAAACTGTTGATGAAAACAGACATCACTAGGTGTAGAACAAAGCTCAGAGATTCTGGCGTGAAACACTAGCTAGGGACCCTGTAAGTATAATTCAGTTCCTGTTCATGTAGGTGGCTCATCCACAAGACATCACTGTTTTTTAGAAGGGGTCCATATCCAGGGATATGGAGCATCTACCACGTATTACATCTGGGACCAGCTGGGGATGGCTGGTGAGCCAAATCCAGCAGGCCACCTGTGAATTGTACAACCTACGAGCTAAGAATGACGTTTATATTCTTAAATAGTTAAAAAGGATCAAAAGAAAAATAATATTCTTGAAACATAAAATGATATAAAATTCTAACTTCTGTGTCCATAAATAAAGTTTTATTGGGACGCACTCAATCTCAGTCACTTACATATTGTCAATGGCTGCTACTGTGCAATGCCAGAGTAGAGTAGTTGCCATTGACACCACTGGCCTACAAAGCCTAAAATATTTACTCTCTACCTCTTCACAGAAAGAGGGGCTGAATTCTATGCAAGTGGTAATGTGTATATTATTCCATCTAAACAACTATAGTTTCACAACATTTTCAAAATTGAATCCATTACTCACCATCGTTTAATCATTTGTATATTTTCATTTCATTAAAGGATGTTTCTTTCTCTCAAGAGAATATATTACCAACCTCAAAATTTTTTTAAATTTGTCATTGCTGTAAGAGCAGTATGAAGATTTGTGCTTTTATTTTCCCTGTTTCTCATCTTTTAAACAATTTCTCTCTTCTTTCTTTCTATTGCTCTATCTATGTTATAAAATTGACCTCTATAATAGCTGGAAAATTCCACAATCCTCAGAAATGAATAAAAAATACTAGCTTCTTCTCAGGCAGTGCCAAGAGTCCTATAATATATGTACTTTCCCAAACAAGGCCGGCAAACTTGGCCACTGAAGCAGCTGTAAAATGGAAATGCAATCACAGAAGGAGTTATCATCCTTATGAATTGAGGCGTCTTGACACTACTTGACATTCATTCTCAATTACCAAGTTCAGGTTTCTAGCCTTCATTGAGCAGCACTACAGACCACCTCACATAAATGAGTGGATTCTGGGCAGCCATGATGGTGTAAGTAGCATGCTTCACTTCTTCAAAGGACTTGGGTCAGCCAACAAAGCACGAAGCATTAAATTATTTCTGACAGCAGCCACAGGCTATTAGAATGTAACCCGCCTCTCTGTTTCAGATGTTTATCTTTGAAGAAACCACTCATGTCTTTATTGCAGTCATAAAGTCTGTTGTAATGATAAAAATAAAAAAGACATTTAACCTGTACCTACACACTGGAGCAGAGCTCTGGATGTATTAATTGCCCTCTCTCACACTTTCTTCACTTCTAAGTTATAAGGTAAGGCTTATGGAGAGTTCAAAGTGAGAAAAGTTGCTATGAGAGTCAGCAGGACAGGAGTCCAAGATGTAGCATATACCTTGTCTTCCCAAGAATATGGATGGAAATGAATAGAGTTTTGTCCAGACATGTATGTTTTTATTGCAAAGTGTTTATAGTAACTTCTTATATGAATTATAAGAAAGAAATATCTATGGCTTCTTTGAAATTTGACATTTCATAAAGTTGTACAATGTTAGAATCCAAAGGAATTTACATTTGTATATTTAACTCCTTATTGAGTGTCTAATCTGTATAGACATTGTGCTAAACAAATACACATACAACTACCAATTGTCTTCAATGTAATTAAGGGAAGGAACTTAGTACTTTGAAGCTCTGTCTAATGGGAACAGTCTATGTCAGGCTGGTAGATGGGTGTCAGTCAAACTTTCTCTGAGAAAAGAGCATTTAAACTGGGATGTGAAGGGAGAGAAGATGTCAGGCAGGAAAAGCATTCCATGACCAATGGCCAAGTATGGGAAGGCATGTGGTCCTTTCAAGTAAGTAAACAGGTCACCAAGGGTGAAAGATGTACTTTGTAAATTTTGATCCCACCAACATGAATGATGATTCCACTTTGCAGGCAGATTTACTGACTGAAATTGAGGTTTTAAGTTTTAGGAAAGAAATGTGTTATGAACTAAATTATTTAATTTAAAATTATGCACAAGTTTACTAAGTCGTATGGTTAGTAGAAAGATGCTTGACATGGAATCAACAAAATGTGTTCAATATATGAATTTTTTCAGCTTTTTGGCATTATCCTACTCATAACAGGAGATTATAAGATATGGGAATGGAAATCTGCTTCCTTTCTATGTCCTCATTACCATGACAAAGATGCTTAGGCTCTAAAAACCGTTTGCCCAGGAAGGTGCTCAAGAAGACCCAAGAGTTGCAATGTTGCAACCTTGTCCTTATAAAAGCACATGTGACAAGAGATTCATTCCCTTCTTTTATGTTCAGCTCTGACGAATAAATCACTAAGGAAAAAGCCAACAGTCCAATGGGAAAAAGTGATAAAGGATTTAAACAGGCAGTTTACAAGAAATACAAACAGCCTTGAACATGAAGAGATATTCAATCCCCATTCTCAATGAAAGGAAGTTAAAACTACATCAGGATATCATGTCCAAAGACTTAATTCACAAAAATGAAAACATATGATAATGTAAAATTATGGCAAGGGGTAGAGGAACTCTCCCATATACTGTTGATCTCTGTGGAGCATATACATATTCAAGTGAAAATTTGCATACCTTTTGAGCAGTCTCCATTCTAAAAATTTACATTACAGCTATATCTCCACTTGTAAAAGAAAGCTAGTTATGAAGATATTATGGTAGCATTGTTTGTAAAAGAAACAAAAAGTGGGAACACCCAAATTTTTCAATAATTGGGTTCTAGATAAGTAAGATACATTGTTTAGTTGGACAATGAAATACTATGCAGCCACCAAAAGAATGAGGTAGACTAAGCCATGTTTGTTGATGTGAAAAGACCATCAACATATAGTTATTAAAAAAGCCAAAGACAGTATGCATGGTAAGATTCATTAGTGTTTTTCTAGAGGTAAATATGCCTTTCTAAAGGTAACATATGTGCTGTGAGCTGAATTGTGTCCCCCAAAACTCATAAGAAAGGCCTAAAGTCCATTACCCCCAAATATGACTGTATTTGGAGATGAGGCCTTTAAAGACATAATCATGTTAAAATGAGGCCATTAGGATGGGCCCTAATCCAATCTAACTGTCTTCCTTATAAGAAAAGGAGATCAGGACACCCACAGACACTGGAGACGCGCAGACACAGAGGGAAAGGCCATGTGATGGCAAGAAAGCAGCCATCTGCAAGGCAAGCAGAGGCTTCAGGAGAGACCAAACCTGCTGAAACATTAATCTTGGGCTTTTAGCCTCCAGAACTGTGAGGAAATAAATCTCACTAGGTTTAAGCTCCCCAATCTGTGGTACTTGGTTACAGCATCCCTAGCCAAATACACAAAGGCACACAGCCCATTACTGGATGGATACCCAAGCATGAGTTGATAGTATTTGTCTTTGGAGAGGGTGACTAGAGGTCTGAGGTGGAAAGGAGACCAACTGTTGTACTACCTTAACTTTTAGCATATACATCTACAATGAGTTTGAGTATTTCAGGGATGACAGAGAAAAAGCCAGGCCCACAGGATGGTAGTGTTGCATAATATGCATTACTGGGCACTACTGGGACAGCCTTGCAGGTTTCTGTCCTTCAAAGCAGGACACCCTCCAGAGAGTGGCTCCACTACCCAGAAGGTGTGGCTACTAAACACAAGGGGAAGAGGGCCAGGGAACTCTCTGGGGAGAGGGGAATGGGAAAGGGATTCACTCCTCTAGGCACTGTTGCCCAGCAGGAAGGTGGGGAGTCTCTGGGTCAGAGACTCCAAAAGGTAGCAGTGGTTTGGGGTCTTTCTAACTACCGTGCTTGTGTTATGCATGGCTAGCCAATGTTGGGTGCATTGCATGGAGTGTGCAAAGCAACATTTGGCTCTAATGGGCTATATAGGGTATGTTTGAAGCAATTAGATATACAAAAGTTTGAGACTTGCATCAATAGGCTTTGAGCTAATAGTCCTAGCCTGCTGCAGAAAAAGAAAACTATAGGGGCTGATATATAGGAGCTATCTTTAACCATATATGTATCATCATCATCAACTATTTAGTAGGAAAAAAGAGATCTGTCCATGTAGGAGTTTCACTCTCTGAAGAATAAGCTACCAGGAGTTTTCACCTCTACTCTCCTCCACTGGGAGACCTCAAAACAAAGATTCCCAATTCCCAGCAACCATCCATGAAACATGTTGCCTTCTCCCTTATTCTGAATCCTCTATGCTGTGTCCTTTACCTAAAGCTGACACGCTGGTGTGTTCTGAATAACAGGGCTTTTATCTCTCCTGGAAATTCATTTTACATTTACTTAAAATGAGTTGATACACATTCATTGGTAATACCCAGGAGCCGATATGTTCAGAGAAGAAAATAATATCTGAGATATTTGAGTTATTTGTGCAAGCAGAATGGCTGTTTTTCTAAGTAGCAGAATTCCCCCAACTGAGGCTTGATGAGAATATGGGAAAATGGAATCTTACATGGTATAATTTGACTAAATGACCTCTAATATTACTCAAAAACATGTGGGGTTTTTTTTTCTATAATCCAGTACCAGATGGAACACAGGTGGGTATTATGAGTCCAAAATGAGAAAGATCAATGATAGCTGATACAGTAAAGAAAGGGAATTTTTTTAGAATCATTAGGACTTGAGCTGAGCCTTCAAGGATAGACAGCATTTCCATAAGAAGCAGAAAAACATGTGGACAAGAGAAATACGGAATCATAATGCTAAGTTCGCCCTTCCAACAGAGTAAACCGGGCAAGGGCATCAGCTTCAAATGCTTCTGCCAAAGGTACAAGGTCCAAGACGAGTGGCCAAGACTAGGCTCTTCCTCACAGAGGCCACAGCAAAGGATGAGGGTGGGTGAATGATCCCTGGAGGGAAATCAGAGTGAGAGTTGGAGGAGCAGATAAACATTTCAGGTCTGAGAGATGAGGTAAAGCCATAAAGAAAACAAACCCCAAACTCAGTAGGCAAAGGACTTAACATTAGCATTTGGTAAATGGAATGCAAGTCAGTTTAAAATAAAAAGTACAATGGAAGCTTTGAAAACCTGAGGGGGCAGTAACCCTGTTTTTATATAGTGCTCTGAGATAGGCTTCCTAGGGTAAGGGGCTTGTTTGGGTAAAACATAGCTATTCACAATCAGATGAGGTCTTTTAGCAATTGTTTTATAGAAGAGAAGCTGATGTCTGGAGAGTTAGCCCAATATCATATAACTTGTAGCTGATAAGAATACAGAGCAAAAATAAAGAAGATAGAGTGATTTGTTTTTTTGTTTGTTTTGATTTTTGTCTTGAACATTATGGATATTGGTTGAACTACAACTAAGAGTATGTGTAGGAAAATAGTAAGAAATAAAGTGGTTCCTGATTTGGGAACTATGAAAGATGGCAGAGAGCAGCGAAACAGTGTTATAAGAAAGTATCAATTACTTCAAGCCTAGAAGATGAAAAGATCCATAAGAACAGAGAGGAAGATGCATATATGATGTTGTATTGTATATGTTTATGTGTACATAATTATTTTTGATGTAGGCGGTGTTGATATATTCTGTGACAGAGATCAATGCTTGAAGAAGAAAGGTGGGGAGAGTAGAAAGTCATCGCATTTTGTCCATGCAAGCATTTCAATTATTTCTTTGAAAAGATAAATCATTTAAGATTATGTTATATGATTATAGTCATATTTCTGTGTTGTATGTAAATGTATTTTTTAAAGAACACACGAAAATATGACCTGGATGAGTAAGATAGGTGGTAGAACAGGAGTCTATCTGTGATGTCACATTGCTTCAATGCTCGAAAATGAAATAATTCTTATGAGAAGAGCCCCCGGAGGATATAAAACATTAATTTGCCCTAAATAATAAGTGAGTCTTGGAATTGACTTAAATAATTCTCAAGCTTTGGATTTTTTAGTACAATACTGTTTTTCGGTGATAAAATACTTAGGACAAGATTTGATTTAGCCATTTGGGATTAATAAACGCTATCTTGGTCTTTGTCTCTATAGGGTATTCAAAATTGTCTTTACTATTACAACTACTTCTTCTACACCCAGTATTATTACTAGAAATACATATGTAATTTTATCAATCTAGCCAGATATGACTATCAAGTTGTATAAATGCTGACACTGATAGATGGGTCCATAGAATGAGATGAGAATTGTATGAGTTTCTGAGCATTTGCTAAATTAGCTTTCTAAAATTAAGCTCAGCATTTTTACAACATGTAAAGCTTCACAGAATACAAAAAAATCTTTGTGAAGACTGTGCCTGAATGTCTGACCATTTGCTTAAAAAACATAACTTTATGGTGCTTTTTGAGCATTTGCAAAGTAGATCAAAATCGTAAAAGTTTTAGAGGTGTAAAACTGCTTTATTTGTGAATAAACCCCCTGGGAATTTATAGTTGACATGCCAAAGAAATGTCATAGGTGAGGTCAAATGGACTCAGATGCCAACCAAAATCCTACCAAGACATAATGGGGCAGAGAACATTGAAAAGAAAAAAATGAATGGAAATGCAAAAAAAAGAGTAAAACTCCATAGGATTAATGAAATATCAGCATTATGTTCAGCAAATTATAACCAACCCTGGAAGAGTTTAACCCAAGGAATATGTATCTTAACTCTGAGCCTTGTGACCATATATGGCACATCTCATTTCACTGAACACAAATATGGCTTTGTAATTAAAAGAAGACAACTTCCTGTACATGTGTCAGATTCAATCATTTATAATTCACAGGAACAGATTTTTTATTGAATCAGTGTGTATCATCTGAAATTTGCACTATTTAGTTAGAGGTCAGTTACTGGACTCATTAAGTGGTATAAGTAAGAAAAGCAAGATTGCCAATTGCATCTATAATAAATAAAATATGTTAATAGTCCATTAATCACAGTTTAATTCTCCTGGATTCTGTTGTGCTATAAAATGTATTTTCCTAGATTTATTATCTCATGTTTTCAATAATTTTTGTGCATATAGAAAATAAGACTCAAAGGAGATTTTTGGCAAAGTTGGAACTATAACCTGTGCCTTCTCTTTGCAAACCAAATGTGCTCCCTCAAACTATGTTGATTCCAAAAACTTGGGGTCCCCTCTGGCCTGTTTCTAGAAGCACACTTTCAGTTCTATACAGCATGGATATTCAGCTCCTACACTCAGATGGCTGTGTCTGTTCTGCTTGTTGACTGTTCTGACTGATATTTTAGCATTTTAAATACTACACTGGTTTCTATCCAAACCTATTCAGGATTAAGTTTCCAAGATTATTAAAAGCGCAGTGCATAAATGCATTCTGAAGATTAATTGCCTAATAGAAACATTAGTCAAGTGACTATCACTGATTTTTGTTTAATGAAAGATATAACCGCTGAATTGCAATAGACACTGGGCCTTAGCACTGTTTAGATTTATTACAAAGGAATTTTTTTATTGAGAAAACAATAGCTGGATGACAAACATTTCATCCCCAAATAGAAGCTAGCTATTTTCATTGGACTCTATATGTAGGCCTATAATTCATATTGTAATATTATGCTTTATCCACTTCACATAGTTATAAATATTTCCTTGTCCCTACATAGTTTTTAAAATCATATTTCAGTGGCTGCTTATTATGTTGATGTACATACTTTTGATTTTAAATGTGATGTTATTGCTTTAATATTAAATATAATGGTAATATTTTTGGCAAACCTCATATGTTTGACCTTACATAATACAAACCACTAAAAAATATTTATTTTTGTTTTCAGTTAATTTTCCTTTAATGATTTAGGCTCTTGAAAACATAAACTAACTTAATTCATCTTGGAAAATGTGAAAATATACCCTGAAGATACAAATTACATTCACAATAAATAGCAAATGATTTTGTTCTGTTTAACATAAAGTTTCATTCAGTAGGTTATGTGCTTGTTTAGGAGATATTTCTTATACATTATTTTTGTGGGAAATAAGGAAAAGATATCACTTTGGTAAAATTAGAATACAGTGAATTCGAAATAAAAAACCAGAACCCTATTCATGGCCATTATGTTATTATAAAATGCCATTTGGATATTCATGCTATCCTGGTTGCTTAAAACTTGGTTGCCATCCCTACTTTGGTCCATACAGCAGCGTGATTTCATTGGAAGTCAAATCCCACGCCAGCACAATTCACTGAAGCACATTTTCATTTCTCCAAAGCAGAATACGTTCTGCTCAGCCTGTTCATGCCAGCTTAGATCACTTAGGCTATAACTGGCCACCACAGGCACCTGCACGAGCTGTGACATTCCTCTTTCAGCCATAGGGTAGTATCTGGAAAGCCAAAGAAACAATTCCATGCTGCAGAAGATAAATTGACTTGAGAAGGAACAGAGAACGGAACAAGCCTGTTCTTTTCCACTTCAAACATGTAAAGAGGAAACCACAATACTGGCCTCCTCTCCTCTCCTCCAAAATGGCAGGTGACAAGGAAAGAGCAAACACTGACTTGAATGACATGGGATGAAAGCATTTGGAGACTTCTGTTGAGAGAATGTAAATAAAATAAACAGAATATTAATTCTCTTTAGGATTTAGAGACCACCTAATATTAAAGGAGGATATATAATGACATTGCTTCATAAAATATGCAAATGACAAATCAAGGAGAGAGAGAAAACCTCAGAAGGTGAATGGAAGAGAAAGGAATGAAAGGAATGAGGTAAGAGAGGGAAAAAGTCCTTAAAAAGGAAAATAGACCAGGGGCATCTGGGAAAATACAAAGCTAAAAAAAGCTGTGTCATGAACATATTATTTTAAATGCTTTGTTTCTCTAATAAGTAAATAAATACAAATAACAGAGCAATGATGTATCATTTGGCCATTAGCAAAAATTTAAAAGAATATTCATATCCAGTTTGGGTGAGAATGTGGGAAAAGTCTCCTACACTATTGGTCAATTTATTGTATTATTTATTTATAAATAAATAAGCCGTGTGGAGCTCACTGGTAAAACTTTATTAAAATGTTCATACTCATTGACCCACCAATTCTCTTTATTGGAAGAGACACCTATACATATATTAAAAGATATATGTACAAGGAGATTCCCTGCAGGATTGAACATGAAAAGTTAGGGGGAAAAGAACTGTGTGTCAGTTGGGAATTGGTTAAATAAAGTATTATACATCCGTAGAGTGAAATACTATATATAAATGTAAAAGAATTAGAAAAAATCTTACATTAATAGAATACTCAGTGTAAGGTGAAAATGCCTACAGTATTACCAGCTTTAGTAGTAGCAATAATAATAATAATAACCATAATAAAAAGTAAATATTTATTGAGAACTTATTTTTCGTGTTGTACTAAGCCCTTTATAAGCATTACTTCATAATTCTCACAAAAACCTTATGATGTGGGAAGCATTTTTATCTGCATTTAATGGAAAAGGACCTGAGCCTCAGAGAGATTAAGTAATTTGCCCAAGAATGCTGGTAAGGGCCAAATAAGCCTGGCTCCCAAGTGCAGGCTTTTAGTATACTCCCAAAGTATAGTATGATCCATTTTTTTAAGGAAAAAAGCAGCCTAGGAAATGCATAGGAAAAAAATATGGAATATTCACTAAACTATTCATATCCTTTATCTACTGAGGAGGATATTATTATTATCTACTGAGGAGGTTACATGGCATTCCCTTTTATTTCTACAATGTTTTCATACTTTTTATAACATTTATTGTTCTATAATAAGGAAAACAGTACTATTGATAAATTGCTTTCTGAAACTTAGTTGTAAAATAGCACTATAAAATCACTGAAATGTCTTTACTCAATGTTCTCCAAACTTCCTAATCAGGGATTCCCAAATGCCAGTCCCTGAAGTGAACACATCACAATCACCTAAGGAATATTTTATTACACATACCTGTTCCTTGGCCCCAAATGCCCCATCCTACCCAGTTCAGTACATCTGGGATGGGGCTCTGGAATTTACATTCTTTAAAAGCTCCCCAGGTGACTCTGATACCCAGCCAGGTTTGGGAATCACTGTCTAAGAGAATGTGATTTATGTAGATGTAAAGAGGAAAGAGAGAAAGTGCACCATATGGTATGTTAACTCTTTCTTTAATTTCATTTCAGAAATGGCTTCACAGAAAATGGGTTTCTAAATAATCAGTATACATAATTTATCAGATTCCTATACTAAAAATATGCCACCAGCTTTGTCCTTCTGAACTAACACAATAACTCATAGTTACCATGGAATGGAAGAAGGAAAGATGTTTGGAAGGCTTAATAATTGAGCAATTACATGGTATGATGTTAGTGCAAAGATGGACATCTAAATCAACAGAGTATAATACAGAGCACAGAAGCATAGGTGGGGGTGGCTTATGGTAGGGGTGGCCATAGATCAATGGGTTAGGATGCATTGGGCAATGAGGGAAAATTAAGATTAACAATTAGCAGAATACTTAGAATTTACTGAGCACTCAGATTTTCTTTTGAAAGAGTAATAACTTTTTTTGTAATCCCCCAAATCCTCCTACTTCCCTAACTGCCTACTGTCAACTGCCTTATTAGATCCTCCTTCTCTTCCCACCCTCAGCTTCCTGTAAATGCTAGTTTCCCTGAGATTGCTCCTTGGTTGCCTTTTCTTCATACTCTGTGTGCCCTCCTGGACCATCTCATCCACTCTCATGATTGGACTACCAAGGACAAAATCTGTTATTTCCAGTGCGGGCTTCTGTCTCAAATTCCAGAACCATATTTCCAGTGCTTAAAGGATCCCTTGCACTTGACACGCCCACTCACTATCATCCCTCACTGCTCCTTCTATCCTTTTGATCTAAGTTAATGGAATTACCCCCCTACCAGTCTCCAAAGGTAGAAATCTGTGAGTCCTACTTAACCTTGCCTGCTGCCTGTCAACTGGCCACCAAGTCCTATAATTTATGTCTCAAAGACATTTTTTGACAACTCTGCATTCCTATTACCCCTTCTTCATTCAGCCATTCCCACCTCTAAATTGCAAGTCTCCTATCTAGTCTCCCTCCCTTCCTCTCTGCCTGGCCCAGCTTACTCATCATCTTCACAGGTACAGTGCTTTGCCTTAAAATAAAAGTGATCAAATATAAAATAAACTCATGTCTACTACTCTCCTTCTTAAAGGACTGGTAGCTTACAGAAGTCTACACAACTAAGCCCAGATTCCTTATCTGACAAGAGACAATAATAACAGCAATATCATATATTGAGTGCCTATTTTATATATGAGCAGAATAAGGCCCCAAGAGGTTAAATATCTTTCCCACAAGTGGCACAGCAGGGGTTTTAATCTAGGCTGAATCTAACCCTACAGCCCATCCTCCATTAGAATGTCACTTCTTGAACTAACCTGTCTGTTTATAGATAAATACTAAAATAGGTAAATAAATAAATAAGTCCTCAAATAAGCTGTGAACTCCCCAAAGACAAAGACATGATACTGTGTCTGGCACAGAGTAGGTGCTTAGTGTATGCTTGTTTAAAAAAATGCGATGAACAGACAGAGAGAGGGAGAAAGACAGGTAAGAAGGAACTGAAAAAACTGGTGAGGTTGTTTTAAAAAGAACATGATGCTGTTTTAAAAGTCTGAAGGACTGTCATGTAGAAAAGGCTTTAACATCCCTGTAGGAAGGATGCTTTAACCTAAACTCCCTGAGTGAGCTTAGGAATGCGTTCCTCTAGGTGAGGGTCCCTAACTTTCATAAATCTCACGGAGCTATCTGTGACCCAAAATAAAAATGTTCAGAACTGTTTCTCCAGAGGAAGAGAACCAGTGAGCAGATGTCTCAGGGAGACCAGTTTCAGATCTTGGTAAAAAGGAAATCTATAATCAAAAGCGGGTTTGAAAATAAAATCTTTACAGCAAAATGTCAAAAGCTCTGGATCAGTGGAAACAATCAACAAGAAGCCAGATAAACAGTCCAAAGACTTAGAGAAAGGAATCCATAGAATTTTGGTGGGCTAGAAGCTACACTAGGAAAATTTCCACACTTTCAACTTCTGTGATTCTGTAATTCTGCAATACAACCTATAACAAATGTGTCTTTTGTTTTCTTTTCTTCTCTCTTCTTCTTCCTTTTTTTTTACCTCACAAATATTTTGATTATTTTAGAATTATCACAGTGTCTTTCTCAGTTTCTCCCCTTTCCACATACTTGCCTTTAAGAATCATCTTTAGGTTTCTTTGCATTTGTTAACAAACTCAAATACCTTACACTTAATTCTGTTGACATCTGCACATGCTGGTAATTCCTACTTCTCACTCTGGATCTCCCTCTTGTTATGTTACCTGATAGCTCATTGGTCATATTTCTTGCTTCATAGGTTATTGAGATTTTAGTTTACATTGCATAAAGCTTTGAAGCATTAAGTACAAAAATAATTGCTCTGCAACCTAACCCCTTCTAATGCCTGAACTACTTTACTGAGTGTGGTCTTTTCTCCTCAAAGACATTTATTTAATCCAAAATCACTTTTGCTGACATGAGAAAAACTATTAGAAATATCTACATTGCTACTTTCCAAAAGGTGATACAATAAAAGTTTAATGACATATAGATTTTCCAAGTAACTTTTCCAGACATCTATCTCATTACTTGTATCTCCATGTGATAAAAAGGGTGCAATACATTTTTAAAGGGATGGATCTAGGCAAACGTGGGAGTTATTCATGAAATAATAAGAGTAAATTTTACCATTTTGTTCATGTTCTGAAGTCATATTCTACTTAGAAATATAAAATATATTTACAGTCCTTTATTAGGAGGAGCCCTCATAGTCAAGATTAAATAACTAATCCTTGTTTGGTGATATATGTTAGATTTTATAACTTTCTGTTATCAAGGAGTCAATAAAGACCTTTGCTTTGCTGTTACATATAGCCAGACTTTCATGATGTACCCTTCTAAAGAATAAACCAGGTGTAAAATGGATTACCTTCTTGCTTCTCAGTGTGAGAAATAATGAGTGAAGCAAATGTAAATGACTCATTGTTTTTGTTGACACAGCTCAAAGAAAATGCATCAAAAAGAACATCAACTCTGAAGGTTAAATTAGTGCCCAAGTGTAGCCAATATTTGCTGCCATCTGCTGTTCAAAACAAAGCTGCAAAGAACAGACAAATGCAAAGGCGGGATTTGATCAGGTTGGTCACAGAACACCTACATAGGGTACAGAGGGGTTAATTATCCAAAATTGTGCTAGTAAAAATACTGTACACCCTTGCTTCAAAGCCAGCCGCTCCTGGCTGATAGAGGCTACATGAAGGTCAGGTGGCTGATGGGCTGCCTGCCTGCGGGGTGTATTTGTCTGGGTTGGTAATCAAAAAACTATCCAAGAACAAAACTCCTGGACCAGATGGTTTCACTGCTGAATTTTATCAAATGTTTAGTGAAGACCTAATACCCATCTTCCTTAAAGTTTTCCAAAAAGTAGAAGAGGAGGGAATACTCCCAAACTCATTCTACGAGGCCAACATCACTCTAATACCAAAACCAGGCAAAGACACCATAAAAAAAGAAAATTACAGACCAATATCCCTGGAATTTACCCTAAGAATGCAGCAGCCCAGTTTGAAAAAGACATATACACCCATATGTTTATTGCAGCACTATTTACAATAGCCAAAAATGGAAACAACCTAAGTGTCCAACAGTAGATGAATGGATAAAGAAGATGTGGTACATATACACAATGGAATATTATTCAGCCATAAGAAGAAAAAAATCCTACCATTTGCAACAACATGGATGGAGCTAGAGGGTATTATGCTCAGTGAAATAAGCCAGGCAGAGAAAGACAAGTACCAAATGATTTCACTCATCTGTAGAATATAAGAACAAAGCAAAAACTGAAGGAACAAAACAGCAGCAGACTCAGAGAACCCAAGAATGGACTAACAGTTACCAAGGGGAAAGGGATTGGGGAGGATGGGTGGGAAGGGAGGGATAAGGGGGAAAAAGGGGCATCACAATTAGTATGTACAATGTGCAGGGGGGACACAGGGAAGGCAGTATAACACAGAGAAGACAAGTAGTGATTCTATAGCATCTCACTATGCTGATGGACAGTGACTCTAGTAGGCTATGTGGTGGGGACTTGATAATAGGGAGAGTTTAGTAACCATAATGTTGTTCATGTAATTGTACATTAATGATAGCAAAATGAAAAAAACAGTATTTGTCTGGGTCCATGGATCTGGCCACCTATACCTTCATTTCAAGCTCCTCTTATCTCATTACTACAATACAATGAAGTCCACTTCTTATTGCATGTCACAACCTTTCCTAAAATGTTGCTCCCAAGGAAAACTGGCTTTTCCTGACCAGAGATAGCAAACTGGACGTTATATACAGATTACAAAATTTAGACATAGAATTATTTTTAATGTGGGTGCTGATTTTAAAATAAGAGAAGTTCATATAAAAATCTGGACTGCCAGTTTCTCTTGGAAAACTGGAACATCAGCCCACACTGGATTCCATTCCCATGTGGCAGGGGCAGGCTCTGGGTGTGCCTATTAGAGGAGACATGTCTTGCTCATCACAGTCCTACTGCTTCCTGTGACCTCCCCACATGGAGCCCACGGGTCAGCTGTCACTCATTATTCTTGCCCTTTAAAGTAGAGATTTTTCCTTTAACCCATATGAGGCAGAGCCTGCTAGTTGCCTACCCTTGCATTTGCCCCTTTTTTCATTTAGTAACTGCTATCTGTATCAGCAGGATGCCATGGACCCAACTAAAAACTGTTTCCCCTCTTCCCTTGCAAATAGTAGTAACCAATATACGTGAAAGTTTATGGGCAGGGCTTCTGAGAACGTTCCTTAAAGGTGGCTGACTTGACAAGGAAATCACTCTTTTTGCCTTCCTGCCTTCCTGTTTCAGGATACACTCAGGATGGCAGGAGCTTCAGCAGCTATCTTGGATCCTGAGCTGACATGAGGATGGATGTCAAGGACTCAACATGGTGAAGAAAAAAGGTAAAACAAGTTTAAATCTCTGATAACCACAGCTCCCATCCCAGCTCTGGGCTGTCTCCAGTAGCCTTCTTTTACTTGAGAGAGAAATCAAATTTTATCTTGTGAAAGCCACTTCTCTGGGTTTTCTGTTAAAAACAGCAAAACCTGATATACCATATCTTTAATAGAACTGGGACAATGAGTGATAGACTTGAGAAGGCTGTGTGTTTCAAGAAAAAAGGAAATTTCATCAACCAGTGGTATTAAGTCTTTTATCACTTGGTAGCTCAACTTTCCAGGTTTCCTACACAATTAACAGAAGGGGTCTGAAAATCAGTTCAATATAATTCTCCTCAACGACTGCTTTGTGCTCCTTTTGGACAGGTGCTGTCTTCAGGCAGTCCTCCTGGAAAACAAGAGTTTGAGGTAGAGATTTGTATGCAGGAAGTTTACAGGGAGCGCTCTTGGGAACAATCCCTGCAAGGGAAGGAAGGAAACGGGATTGGGCCAAGGGAAGCTGGGCCACCATACAGCGCCAGCAAAGAGCTAGGCAGGTCCTGTGACAACTTCTGGAGCTAAGAGAGCTTTTCAGACATTGTCCTAATCAAGACTGGGGGTTAAGTCTTCATACCTCTGCATTAACTGGTCACTGGATGTGGGCTGCCCCTGGAGAGGAGGCATAAGCTTGCAGGAGAGAATGATCTCAGAGCAATGCTCAGAAAGGGACCCAGTTGTGAGCCATCTGCATCTATCGGAAGTGCCAGGAATAAGTCTTGGTCCTGAAGGGAAGAAGGAAGGTGTCCTACAGCACCTTCCTAGTTATATATTTATCAGGGTGTAATTCATGTATTTCAAGTTTTACACAGTACTCATCATAGTTATTTTCATTTCTCAATGAGTCAGGGCTAAAAATATTCCTGGCTTTTTATTGCATGCTCTGGGTCGAAGATGGGGCAGGTTTACCCCATTATGAGGATTAGTGGCTGTGGACAGCCAAGCTGAGTAATAATTCAGTGTATTCTGCCCTTTTGGATGAAAAGGATGACTACGGAAGTGAATAAGCAAAGATTCTCAGTACTGTATTTGGAGGGCCAGGGGTTCAGGGCAGACAGATACCAGTGATATAAAGCAACCAGGGACAAAGGAGCAGTTCTTTTCCCAAGGCAGGTGCCTCCCTGCAGTTTTTGTAAGACATTCCTAATCCTTGACACATATGTCCCTCACCTCCCATCAGTGGTGACCACATGACGCCCCCTCTGGCTTTCCTTGCATTGCTCTCAGCTGTTCTGCGCTAATGGTTCTGGTATGAAGATAAAAATCACTGTTGACTTTCATTAGTTTTGAGATCAGCACTAACAGAAGTAGCTTGTTTTTTAAGCAAGGTGAGCTTGTGTACCATATGGGTGTTAATTACAGATCTCTGTTAGCTCATCGATTTAAAACGAAGGCAACTGAATACATTCATGCTTTCCTCTGATCCCACAGCAGTGCTCTTTAATTGTTTATGTAGACTCCTTTAATGGTTTCTGGAATGCTGAAAATAAATCGCTAAAGTAGGTCATTTGGGAAAATAGGAATTTAAAGATTGAGGAGGAAATTATGGTTGAGTTCACAGAAATTAAGTACTCAGTTTCTTAAATAGTATTGAAAAGGAACAATTCAAAATTAAAATTATTCATATGTTAAAATATGTTTGTATACACACACTGTACATATGATTTATCATTTACAAAGATTGGGCTCTAGTGAGACTGAAAAATAAACTTAGTTAAATAGATTTCCTTTATACCAACTAGTGCAAACCCTTTCTCAAATTCACATGGCGCTGAGTGAAATTCTTGAGGAAGAAAATATCTAGATCAGTTAAGGTGTATTAAGGTCATCATAATTCTGACATGGTGAAGGATGTTCTGACTGCATGTTTCGTCTTTATTTGTTCTTTATAGGTACACATACAGCAATGTATGAAAGTTAAATGTGCAGGACTATTGATTTCATACACATCACTTGCTTGTCCCCTCTGACTAAGCCAAGACAGGATAACACACCTCAGAGAACTGAGTGAAAATTCCGAGAACAGGGACTTTGATTTGTATGCTCAGCACCAAGAACAGTTTCTCACACACAGTTGTAGGTTACAACAAATATCCGTTGAGTGAGTAATGGATGGATGGTGAAGTCAGCTACCCAGGGACTGAGGCACTTTGATATGGCTCCCAGGGCTTGAGTCACAGGAGTGCCTGAGAGAGCTTGAGGCCAGATGGCTAATGAGATGGAAGGTTAAAAGCCAGAGAACAAGGGACTGGAGTGAATACTGGGAAGGTGCAAGGCATAGGCAAAGTTTTATTTTTTCAAGGAGGGAAAGCGCTGGGCCCAAAGGACAGTCCCTTGAGTATTTCTGAGAGAGACATCCACCAAGCAAGACTGAAATGTCATTTAACCTAGAGGTGCCTGAGCTGGCTTAGATCATCTCAGCCCCTAGATAGAGCTTGCTTTTATTTTTTTTTAAGGCCTGACCTCCAAAATGATTTCTTAACATTGATGGCAGGTTTCTCCACTGTCTGGGCAGGGTCTCTCACTGCTGGAGTCCCAGTGGCGTCCTTTCGTGCTTCCTTTGGTAGGGATTAAGTCCTTTCCTGCTCTTCTGCCCACTCATGATACATTTTCAGTAACATGGGCTATATATGATCCCTGAAATGTTGAACAATGCCCGATTCTGGCCAACCACCTCGTGATAAATGCCATGGCAGAGATCCTTATTTATTTCCGTCTTTCCAAAATCTGAGGCAGCTCTGATTCACTTCTTCGGAGCTTCCCTGACTCCCCCAGGTAGTCCTGGATGCTCCTTCTTCCAGGTTCACATTGGACATGAGTCCATCATGGCAGAGGATGTACTGTGACACAGTTGTTTGCCTTCCTACCTATAGAGTCAGTGGTTCTTGAAGGAAGAATGTTACCCTATTATCAATATACAACTTGATGCACTTGGTTCCTGGCAAATATTGATTAAAGTAGAGATTAGTCTGCTTTACTGGCTCTCTGAAAGATTTAAGGACCTCAATATACCTGTCTGGAGTATGAGGGAAGATTGGGCATGTGTAACCTACCCTCAAGAGGATATGTTAACTCACACTGCAATAGAAGACAATAAAACTATTTTCCACTGAAACACTTCACTATTCTCTTCCCGGTCATCTTCCCTCAATATAACCCATATTTTATTACTTTACATTAAACCATAT
Source organism: Manis pentadactyla (assembly GCF_030020395.1). Taxonomy (NCBI): domain Eukaryota; kingdom Metazoa; phylum Chordata; class Mammalia; order Pholidota; family Manidae; genus Manis; species Manis pentadactyla. The sequence goes on along the minus strand of NC_080021.1, from coordinate 146,903,915 downwards.
AAAATCACTGATAATCAACTATTTTTTAACCTAGGAAGTCCCACAGTATCACATAGCCCAACCTAATAGCCTCAGGATAGGTAAGAAGTGTAAACCTGTCATTGCATCTAATGTCTCCAGAAGTACTATCTAATCTTCTTGTGAGCTTTTGGTATCTTCTGACAGATAGGACCTTCCCCTGTGAACTGCAAAGTTGCCATAGGACTCCAGGGTCCTCAGCATCATCACACAAGAAGATTCTTCACGTCAAGAATATAACTTTGATTTCCTCCTATATGGAAAATATCAGTAGATTTCCAAGATTACAAAGGGGAAAAATAAAGGTAAAATATTCTAAAACGAAGAAAAATGTAGATTATCTCCTGATCAGTTTGTTTGATACCAAAATTGATGATGTTAGAGGACTATGCCCACTCCTAATCTGGTGAACATAGGTGGGAGAAATACTAATTAATATTGTGACATATTAAAGTAAGAAAACAGAAAGAGTGGGAAAATGTGTGTGTGTGTATATATGAGTGTGCATATGTTTAAATTTTCCACTTTATAACTTTTGACAATTATAATTTGTTTTACAATGAAGTTTACTGACAAATAAAGAATGAAGGAAGAAAAAGAAGAAAGAATATCTTCATTTAAACACATTTTTTTTCAACCCTATATTGAAGCTTAATGGAACAGCAGCTGCTCGGATCCCTTGAAAGAAAACTGTCAACAGTTCCACTGACCTTCCTGAAGTGAGTAAGTTGACAGTGGCAAAGTCAAGCATGGTAATATCAAGTCCCTGGCTCAGTTAGGAACCTCAAAGACACATTCCTGTCATCAGAAACTACTTCCTGCAGACAGCAGCAGGCAAGGCAAGGGGCGGAGACAAAAGTTTGATGCCTGGGACTTCAGCAAACAAATTCTTGAGGAGAGATCTTGAGCCCCCCAGAATCCTAGCAGGGGTGAGGAGACACTGACAAACTGGGATATAAGGATTTGGCAGGAAAAGGCTCAAAAGAGACTACTGTCATTTCAGCCCACATCCTTTGTGCTGTATTTATATTTTACAGAAGAAGAAAATGAAGACCCATGAGATACCTATGTAAATCTATTAGGGAAATCAGAAACTTCCTGTTTGACTGCTTTATTTATTTGTAGTCTTCTGAAATATTTTAAACATTTTGAAAACTAAATCATAACTACAAAGAGTTTATTAAAGAGCCTACAAGATCTAATGATCGTCTTCAAAACAACAGTACTCTATTTAAAAAGATAGATTTAGGAAAATGGGAGCATAGCACACTCTCCTGGCTCATGTGTGTATCAAAACAATACAAATAAATTCCACTCACTTGTTTCTTAATGCACAAGATTTCTTCACTCTCTCTTTGCTTTTAAGGTATTCTTCTGATTACAAAATAAATACATGCCAACTGAAATAATTCAGTCATTTTGAAAAACTAAACAGAGATGCAAAAATGATCCCTAATTCTACCACCTGGAGACAACCGCTGTTACATTCCTGTGTAAATGTTTCCAGACTATTGTCCTTGCAAATGTTTACAGAGTTGAACAAATGTCTGTGGAGTGCCTGTCACATAGCAAGTGTTCCCCAAAAAGTCAGCTACTATTATGAACACTGTTTTTCTACCAGTTGTTTTAACTTAACAATATATTCAAAATACTTTTCCTTTAAAATTTATATAATCATTTGAATGGATGCAATCTATACAAAAATTCCCCTATTAATGGATAATGAATGATGTTTCCTACTTTTCTCTGGTATAAACTTGGCAGTAAATACCCTTCTTCTTACAGATGTGCACATATGGCCATTTTTTTCTAAACATTTTATAGACTTGTATGTAAGCTCCTATTCCAGCTATTTGACTTCTGGTTTGTCACTAAAACTTTCTGTGCTCTAGTTTGTTTGTCTGTAAATGTTTGTAATAACATCTGCTTACAAAGTTGTTGTAAGGATTACATACTTATGTTCATAAAATGCATACTACAGTGCCTGGTTCAGAGGTAGAATTCAATAAAGGGTATATTTCATTTAGAGTAATTTACTGAGAGTAGACTGTATGGGCCCAAAGTTAAGCACATATTAAAGGTTTTTGAAATGGATGTTCAGAAAGATTACAGCAACTTGTACTATCCCAGAGAAATGAAAATTTATGTTAACAGAAAAAAAGTACATGAATGTTTATAGCAACTTTACTCATAATAGCCAAAAGTGGGAAACAACCTAGATATTCTTCAGTGCATGCATGGTTAGCAAACTGTGGAATATCCATACCATGGAACACTATTCAGTAATAAAGAGGAATAAAGTATTGATACATACAACAACATGGATGAATTTCTGGGGAATTATGCTGAGTGAAAAAAGCCAACACCAAAAAGTTACATCCTGTATTATTCCATTTTTGTATCATTCTTGAAAATGACAGAATTATAGAAATGGAAGACAAATTAGGGCTCTAAGAAAGTGTGTAGGAGAGCAAGTGGGTGTGGCTATAAAAAGGCAACATGAATGATCCCTGTGGGATGGAAATGCTCTGGACCTTGATAGTATCAAGACCAATATCCTGTGATATTGTACTGTAGGTTGCAAGAAGAAGTTACTATTGAGGAAGTTCCATGAATTATTTCAGGATTCTCTGCATTATATCTTATAACTGCATGTGAACTACAATTACCTCAAAATAAAATGGTTTTAAAAATCATTTAAAAACAAAACATCTTTTGTGGTTGTTATTTCACCAGCATTTACCAGAGAAGTGGTTTTCATCTGAGAGTGATCTTGCTCCTTGTGGGACCCTTAGTAAAGTCTTGAGTCACTGGGCAGAGGCCCGACATGCTGGCAAACATCCTACAATGACAGGAAGTCCCTGATAACAAAGAATTTTCCAGTCCAGATGTTAATATTAATGTTAGATTCAAGTCAAAAATACCCTAGCTTAGAGCTAATAATTTTACAACATAAGGCAATACATTTATTTAACTTGGATTAAGGGGTAATACTTCTTAAAATTAGACATTTGATTGGTGTTTTATTACATTGTTTAAAAACAGCTTGGGTGACAGTTTGGTAGTACCTGTTTTAAAAAAAAACATTTCAGGCTAAAATCATGCTGATATGGGACTTTGTTATCTTGCTCACCCCTTCATTTTCACCTTCCAGCCAGCTCGAAATGATCCTTTGGTTGTAAGGTGTACCTTGAGCCACCTCTGTGTGGAGGTGGAATGGCTTTCTCACCTTTGTTGGGCTACATCAACAAGGAAGCCACTTGTAACTCTACTTCTTTAGAGCTGATTATTACAGCATCTTATTGTACACTTAAAATAGACTTAAAGAAGTTGTTAAAACATAGCCTTGAACTCACCATTCGTTAATACTTAGGAAAAGCTTGATTGAGAGAAAAAGATAATTTTTGAGAATTGCTTGTTGGATAAATAGCCTACCCATTTCTTTTCAGGTTATCCAGATATAAAGATAGACCATCAGAAAAGTTACTACTTAAGCTGAAATATGTGGATTGACTACCTCCAGTAGGCTCAGTTATTCAGCAAATACTTACTTGCTGGGCACAGTGCCAGGTGCTAGGGATGTAGCAATGAGCAAACCCTAAGTTCCCTGCACTTACATTCTAGGGGAAGGTGCTCCGTTTAATTATTACTATACAACAAAGTGCCCCAAATGCAGTGGCTTAAAAAAACATTCATAATTATTAGAGTTTTCAAAACATAAAGCTGAGAGGCACCTTAAGTAGGCCAGTCAGGCACCTGGGGTGCCTCTGATGACTTGGCACCGCTCTAGGTATTGCTTGTCCCCTAGGATCCCAGTCTGTGTTCTCATTGTATTGGCCACGAGGGAGGGAGCAAGCCCAATTGTGCAAGTGCTTTTTGAGCCCTGTGTGCATCACAACTGCTAATATCTCACTGGCCTAAGCAAGTCATACAATTGAACGTGGAGTCAGTGGGAGAGCCCTGCAGAGTTAAGTGCCAAGCTACAGAGAAGGGTAAAAGAATGCAGCCAATGTTGACTTTATTACCGAAGGAGACAGAAAAGAAACAAATATATGTTATGAAACAAATATATATTATGAGAGGTAGTGATAATCCTATTAAGAAAAAATAAAGGAAAGAGGATATGGGAACAATGTCAAAGAAGGGAGGTGTGGGTGGACACTGCTATTTTTGATAGGATGATTAAGGAAAGCCTCTTTGATTAGGATATATTTGAAAAGAGACCTTAATATGAGATGGCATCATTTAGGGAAGATGAAGATTAGAGACTAAAAGGAACAAAACAGAAATAGAATTAAATAAGTGAATAAACAAAAGTGAAAAAGAGAAACTAGGCTGGAAACTATTAACTTGTATCCCCATTAATCCATGTGGTTGCATGACCACTTTTGAGCATTTATTTAATGCCTTTCCAGGATTGAAAAGTCACACAAACTTCACTTCCGGCTCACATTATTCACAGGACTTCTAGTCCAATGATGAAATCAGTATTTTAAGCTGAGGAAGTCCCCATGTTTGCCTTTTCATACCAAATTTATTGATTTGAATTTTATGCAACTAGGGAAAAAGTCTAATAGTATTGGGCATAGCCACTAAAAGATAAATTGGCATTCTATCCCTAAATTTTTTAAACCTCCTCAAAGACTAGCTCAAATGCTTGACATGGACAGTGAGTAGAATTCAGTCTTCTTTGTTTAGGAACTGATCAACTAACCATCAGTACTGAGGAAAAACCAAAGCTAAATTTGTATTCAATAACATATAAAATTACAACCATTAAGTCTTTTTAAAAAAAGAAATGTATGAAAAGTGGGAACATCCTTAGTATGTCATAACTGACACTTCAATGGGAGAAAAACCAATTGAATAGTTAAAATATGTAGTTTAAAATACCATAAATAAATTATTGAGTTTGATTGTATAATCTGAAGTTAGTTGAAAATGTTTAGTATTTATTTTAGAAAATATGTAAGAATTGATTTATAATCACTATCATTTAAAAGAAAATTTGTTTGAAAATGGATTACTTCAATTTGAAGAATACGCAGATTTTATGTCAAAAATTCCACTAGATGGTGCTCCTTTAACTTCCTCTAAGGAAATCAAGTTGAATCAGTAGCTGATGCCTGACTCAGCTAATTTCACATTAAGGAAACCAAATTGGTGTTTCTGACTCAGAATTTCCTGGGTTATTAAAAGCACAGTGCATAATCTAAGAACAGTATAAATGTGACAGCTAACTGATGGAGACTACTTTTATTAGCAGTGGAAAAATACCATGATTATTTTCAAGGAAGAGATTCTGAGAATATTATGTTGTGCTCTTTGGGAAATAAGGTATTATAAAATGTGAACATTGGAAAATTTGAGACATTATCAGGTTTTACTCAGTAAGTAACTGTTGAGTTAAATGAAATATTTTAAATAAAAACACACTACTGGTATATGTGAGGCTCAAATGTGCCATAGCCTTTTTGTTATTTAAAAAATCTATCCTCCATCTGTGCCACTACATGTGAACTATGCATACATACATATATATACACACACACACATATATATGTGAATTATATAATATGCATATATGTGAATTACATATACAGTATGTGAACTATATACATAGAAGTGTATATGCTATTTCTATGTAACATGGACAATATTATTTATTAAAACGTTGAAGCATATTACAAGTTCCCCATCACATTTGCGTGTATGTACTTGTATGCTGACTGAAGAACAAAGGATTTATTTTCTCATAACCCCTCACACATGCTTACGATATTAACAATGGTATACTTGTCAATATCTAAAGAAGTACATAAACTTAGAAAACAGTGTTATATACAGCTTGTGAAATATTTATTTGTAGATTAGCATATTTCCAGGCAAGCAGTTGTTAAGTAAAGAATATGCAGAGACAATCTGTGGTAAGCAACTAGGAATAGGATATGTGGAGGTGACTGGTTTATTTATGGATCAGTTAAGATTCTTACTGTTAACAGATATTATATTGTGATGATGAAAGCATACACCAAAACAAGAAAGGTTCAAATACTGCAAAAATACAAAAAATAATGTGATGTTTATTGAGTTAACCCTCACTGATAATGAATCCCTATTATAATACTGAAGGAGCTGTGTACATTCAAGTGCTTAATAAGTGTTGACATGAACTTACTTTTCTAAAAAAAAAAAATACTACTGGTAAACATAAGAGTCACACTGGCCAGTAATCTTTTTGTTATTAAAATCTACTCTAACGACTTTGGTTAGACACCTCTTAAGTGAGACAGAAGATCTTGCAAGTACTCATTAATAGCTAAATTTGGCTGAATTTTCTTTTTTTTTTTTTTGAGAGGACATCTCTCATATTTATTAAGATCAAATGGTTGTTAACAACAATAAAATTCTGTATGGGGGACTCAATGCACAGCCATTAATCAACCCCCAGCCTATATCTCAACAGTCTCCAATCTTCTGAAGCATAACAAACAAGTTCTTACATGGTGAACAAGGTCTTACATAGTGAAAAAGTTCTCACATGGTGAACAGTGCAAGGGCAGTCATATCACAGAAACTTTTGGTTTTGATCATGCATCATGAACTATAAACAATCAAGTCAGATATGATTGTTTGATTTTTATACTTGATTTATATGTGAATCCCACATTTCTCCCTTATTATTATTATTATTATTATTTTTTAATAAAATGCCGAAGTGGTACGTAGATGCAAGATAAAGGTAGAAAACATAATTTAGTGCTGTAAGAGGGCAAATGTAGATAATCAGGTGTGTGCCTATAGACTAAGTATTAATCCAAGCTAGACAAGGGCAACAAAACATCCACGGATGCAGAAGATTTCTCTCAGAACGGGGGGGTGAGGTTCTAAGCCTCACCTCTGTCGATCCCCCTTTTTCTCACCTGATGGCCCTCTTGCGACTGTGCCTGTCTTAGGTTGTTCCTCCCTTGAGGAATCTTACCCATCTCTGGCTAACCAGTCATCTTCCGGGGCCATACAGGGAAATGTAAAGTTGGTAAGTGAGAGAGAAGCCTTATTGTTTGAAATGGTTAGCTTTTTATTTCTTTGCATATTTATGCCCTGTGGCTTCTATGCCCAGCATTTGTCTTGAGGTATCTTTACCACTTGGAAGAATTATGATACTCGGTAAATTCTATATGAGGAATGAATTCTATTTAAGGGTTGTAGTTAGGAAGGAAGAAGAAAAGCTATAGAAGTAGCAGGCGGAAGAGAACATGGGAAGATTGATTATTTCTTTGACATATCTTCTTGTAGAGTAACTTCAGCATGTATAGGTTTTAAGCTACTACTTAAATTGCGCACACACATTAACATAATAGGAGTACAGTTACGTAACCGAAGCATACCTGTAATTACCAGCCATCTCCAGTGAAACCAAGAAAACCAGTTAGGTACCCAAGGCGTTTGTGAAAACTTATCAATGATATGATGGATATTGTCTAACTGAATTTGAATAGTTTGAGAAAATTCAGACAAATTAAAACAACACATTCCTGGGAACTGTTCACATCCCATGTGTTCTTTTAACAGTAGATAGTCTATAGTCGCACAATTTTGCAGCACTGCAACTTGCACTTCTCCTATTTCTTGGTTGAGTTCTGATAGTATAGATCCAGTCAAATTTGTTGTTTTACTGTATGCACAGGTCAGCTTAGATATCTCTTTCTTCATTCCAGTGGCAATTCCAGGAACCAGTGGGATGACTGCAGCTACAACTGCAGCAGCACCAGGATCTTTGTTGAAGTTTTTTGATGTTCATCTTCTGGAATGACTCTTCCAGAGGATGCTAATGTTGGAAATTCTTCTTCATATCGTATCTTAATTCATTTCCTGTGTAGCCAAATTAGGCTTTGATCCTCTGTATAAACACAAACAAACCCTTTGCCCACACTTTGATATGCCCTTTATATCATTGTGAAGAACTTATTGGAGATCACCACACAGGAACTGCTTTTTTTTTTTTTAAGAGAAAGGAATATTATCAGAAAAATGTACTTCCATAGCTGATCATCTGACACCCTTTGAAAGATCAAAATTAAGGATATGTAAAGCATGTATTAATTGTTGATTTGCAGTTAGTTTTATCCTATCAGGGAGTAATCCCCCTTTTCTTTCTCTTTTTTTCTTTTGTTATCATTAATCTACAATTACATGAAGAATATTATGTTTACTAGGCTCTCCCCTATACCAAGTTCCCCCCACAAACCCCATTACAGTCACCGTCCATCAGCATAGCAAAATGTTATAGAATCACTACTTGTCTTCTCTGTGTTGCACAGCCCTCCCCTTTCTCCCATCCATGTTGTTGCAAACGGTAGGATTTGTTTTCTTCTTATGGCTCAATAATGTTCCATTGTGTATATGTACCACATCTTCTTTATCCATTCATCTACTGATGGACACTTAGGTTACTTCCAATTCTTGGCTATTGTAAATAGTGCTGCGATAAACACAGGGGTGCATCTGTCTTTTTCAAACTGGAGTGCTGCATTCTTAGGGTAAATTCCTAGGAGTGGAATTCCTGGGTCAAATGGTAAGTCTATTTTGAGCATTTTGAGGAACCTCCATACTGCTTTCCACAATGGTTGAACTAATTTACATTCCCACCAGCAGTATAGGAGGGTTCCCTTTTCTCCACAACCTCGCCAACATTTGTTGTTGTTTGTCTTTTGGATGGTAGCCATCGTTACTGGTGTGAGGTGATATCTCATTGTGGTTTTAATTTGCATTTCTCTGATAATTAACGATGTGGAGCATCTTTACATCTGTCTGTTGGCCATCTGAATTTCTTTTTTGGAGAACTGTCTGTTCAGTTCCTCTGCACATTTTTAAATTGGATTATTTGTTTTTTGTTTGTTGAGGTGGGTGAGCTCTTTATATATTTTGGATGTCAAGCCTTTATCGGATCTGTCATTTATGAATATATTCTCCCATACGGTAGGGTTCCTTTTTGTTCTATTGATGGTGTCTTTTGCTGTACAGAAGCTTTTCAGCTTAATATAGTCCCACTTGTTCATTTTTGCTTTTGTTTTCCTTGCCCAGGGAGATATATTCAAAAAGAGGTCACTCATGTTTATGTTTAAGAGATTTTTGCCTGTGTTTTTTCTAAGAGTTTTATGGTTTCATGACTTACATTCAGGTCTTTGATCCATTTAGAATTTACTTTTGTGTATGGGGTTAGACAGTGGTCCAGATTCATTCTCTTACATGTAGCTGTCCAGTTTTGCCAGCACCATCTGTTGAATAGACTGTCATTTCCCCATTGTATGTCCATGGCTCCTTTATCAAATATTAATTGACCATATATGTCTGGGTTAATGTCTGGATTGTCTAGTCTGTTCCATTGGTCTGTGGCTCTGCTCTTGTGCCAGTACCAAATTGTCTTGATTACTATGGCTTTGTAGTAGAGCTTGAAGTTGGGGAGTGAGATCCCCCCCCACTTTATTCTTCCTTCTCAGGATTGCTTTGGCTATTCGGGGTCTTTGGTGTTTCAATATGAATTTTTGAACTATTTGTTCCAGTTCATTGAAGAATGTTGCTGGTAATTTGACAGGGATTGCATCAAATCTGTATATTGCTTTGGGCAGGATGGCCATTTTGACGATATTAATTCTTCCTAGCCAAGAGCATGGGATGAGTTTCCATTTGTTAGTGTCCCCTTTAATTTCTCTTAACAGTGTCTTGTAGTTTTCAGGGTATAGGTCTTTCACTTCTTTGGTTAGGTTTATTCCTAGGTATTTTATTCTTTTTGATGCAATTGTGAATGGAGTTGTTTCCCTGATTTCTCTTTCTATTGGTTCATTGTTAGTGTATAGGAAAGCCACAGATTTCTGTGTGTTAATTTTGTGTCCTGCAACTTTGCTGTATTCCGATATCAGTTCTAGTAGTTTTGGAGTGGAGTCTTTAGGGTTTTTTATGAAGTCATGTCATCTGCAAATAGTGACAGTTTAACTTCTTCTTTACCAATCTGGATTCCTTGTATTTCTTTGTTTTGTCTAATTACCATGGCTAGGACCTCCAGTACTATGTAAAATAACAGTGGGGAGAGTGGGCATCCCTGTCTTGTTCCCGATCTCAGAGGAAACGCTTTCAGCTTCTCGCTGTTCAGTATGATGTTGGCTGTGGGTTTATCACATATGGCCTTTATTATGTTGAGGTACTTGCCCTCTATTCCCATTTTGCTGAGAGTTTTTATCATGAATGGATGTTGAATTTTGTCAAATGCTTTTTCAGCATCTATGGAGATGGTCATGTGGTTTTTGTCCTTCTTTTTGTTGATGTGGTGGATGATGTTGATGGATTTTTTAATGTTGTACCATCCTTGCATCCCTAGGATGAATCCCACTTGGTCATGGTGTATGATCCTTTTGATATATTTTTGAATTCGGTTTGCTAATATTTTATTGAGTATTTTTGCATCTACATTCATCAGGGATATTGGTCTGTAATTTTCTTTTTTGGTGGGGTCTTTGCCTGGTTTTGGTATTAGGGTGATGTTAGCTTCATAGAATGAGTTTGGGAGTACTCCCTCCTCTTCTATTTTTTGGTAAACTTTAAGGAGAATAGGTATTATGTCTTCTCTGTATGTCTGATAAAATTCTGAGGTAAATCCGTCTGGCCCAGGGGTTTTGTTCTTGGGTAGTTTTTTGATTACCACTTCAATTTCGTTGCTGGTAATTGGTCTGTTTAGATTTTCTGTTTCTTCCTTGGTCAGTCTTGGAAGGTTGTATTTTTCTAGGAAGTTGTCCATTTCTTCTAGGTTTTCCAGCTTGTTAGCATATAGGTTTTCATAGTAGTCTTTAATAATTCTTTGTATTTCTGTGGAGTCTGTCGTGATTTTTCCATTCTCATTTCTGATTCTGTTGATGTGTGTTGATTCTCTTTTTCTCTTAATGAGTTTGGCTAGAGGCTTATCTATTTTGTTTATTTTCTCAAAGAACCAGCTCTTGGTTTCATTGATTTTTTTCTATTGTTTTATTCTTCTCAATTTTGTTTATTTCTTCTCTAATCTTTATTATGTCCCTCCTTCTGCTGCCTTTAGGCTCCATTTGTTCTTCTTTTTCCAGTTTCGATAATTGTGATGTTAGACTATTCATTTGGGATTGTTCTTCCTTCTTTAAGTGTGCCTGGATTGCTATATACTTTCCTCTTAAGACTGCTTTTGCTGCGTCCCACAGAAGTTGGGGCTTTGTGTTGTTGTTGTCATTTGTTTCCATATATTCCTTGATCTCTATTTTAATTTGTTCATTGATCCATTGATTATTTAGGAGCATGTTGTTAAGCCTCCATGTGTTTGTGAGCCTTTTTGTTTTCTTTGTAGAATTAATTTCTAGTTTTATACCTTTGTGGTCTGAAAAGTTGGTTGGTAGAATTTCAATCTTTTGGAATTTACTGAGGCTCTTTTTGTGAGCTAGTATGTGGTCTATTCTGGAGAATGTTCCATGTGCACTTGAGAAGAGTGTGTATCCTGTTTCTTTTGGATGTAGAGTTCTATAGCTGTCTATTAGGTCCATCTGTTCTAGTGTGTTGTTCAGTGCCTCCGTGTCCTTACTTATTTTCTGCCCAGTGGATCTATCCTTTGGGGAGAGTGGCATGTTGAAGTCTCCTAAAATGAATGCATTGCATTCTATTTCCTCTTTTAGTTCTGTTAGTATTTGTTTCACTTATGCTGGTGCTCCTGTGTTGGGTGCATATATATTTAGAATGGTTATATCCTCTTGTTGGACTGAGCCCTTTATCATTATGTAGTGTCCTTCTTTATCTCTTGTTACTTTCTTTGTTTTGAAGTCTATTTTGTCTGATATTAGTACTGCAACCCCTGCTTTCTTCTCGCTGTTGTTTGCCTGAAATATGTTTTTGCATCCCTTGACTTTCAGTCTGTTCATGTCTTTGGGTTTGAGGTGAGTTTCTTGTAAGCAGCATATAGATGGGTCTTGGTTTTTTTATCCATTCTGTTACTCTGTGTCTTTTGATTGGTGCATTCAGTCCATTTACATTTAGGGTGACTATTGAAAGATATGTACTTATTGCCGTTGCAGGCTTTAGATTCATGGTTACCAAAGATTCAAGGTTAGCTTCTTTAGTATCTTTCTGCCTATCTTAGCTTGCTTATTGAGCTGTTATATACACTGTCTGTAGATTCTTTTCTTCTCTCCCTTCTTATTCCTCCTCCTCCATTCTTTATATGTTGGTTGTTTTATTCTGTGCTCTTTCATGTTTCCTTTAACTGCTTTTAGTGGGTAGTTGATTTTATTTTTTGCCTTTAGTTAGTATTTGGTTGGTCTGCTTTCTTTACTGTGATTTTATTTTCTCTGGTGACATCTGTTTGGTCTTAGGAGTGCTCCCGTCTAGAACAGTCCCTCTAAAATACCCTGCAGAAGTTTTTTGTGGGAAGCAAATTCCCTCAACTTTTGCTTGTCTGGGAATTGTTTAATCCCTCCTTCATATTGAAATGATAATCGTGCTGGGTACAGTATCCTTGGTTCAAGGCCCTTCTGTTTCATTGCGGTAAATATATCATGCCATTCTCTTCTGGCCTGTAAAGTTTCTGTTGAGAAGTCTGATGATAGCCTGATGGGTTTTCCTTTATAAGTGACCTTTTTCTCTCTAGCTGCCTTTAAAACTCTCTCCTTGTCCTTGATCTTTGCAATTTTAATTATTATGTGTCTTGGTGTTGTCCTCCTTGGATCCTGTGTGTTGGGGGTTCTGTGCATTTCCGTGGTCTGTTCGATTATTTCCTCCCCCAGTTTGGCGAAGTTTTCAGCAATTATTTCTTCAAAGACACTTTCTATCCCTTTTTCTCTCTATTCTTCTTCTGGTACCCCTATAATACAGATATTGTTCCTTTTGGATTGGTCACACAGTTCTCTTAATATTGTTTCATTCCTGGAGATCCTTTTATCTCTCTCTGTGCCAGCTTCTATGCGTTCCTGTTCTCTGGTTTCTATTACATCAATGGCCTTTTGCATCTTATCCATTCTGCTTATAAATCCTTCCAGAGTTTGTTTCACTTCTGTAATCTCCTTCCTGGCATCTGTAATCTCCCTCCAGACTTCATCCCTTAGCTCTTGTATATTTCTCTGCATCTCCGTCAGCATGTTTATGATTTTTATTTTGAATTCTTTTTCAGGAAGACTGGTTAGGTCTGTCTCCTTCTCTGGTGTTGTCTCTTTTATCTTTGTCTGCCTGTAATTTTTCCTTTTCATGGTGATAGAGATAGTTTGCAGAGCTGGCAAGAGTGACGGCTGGAAGAACTTCCCTTCTTGTTGGTTTCTGGCCTTCCTTTCCTGGGATAACAGCGACCTCTAGAGGCTTGTGTTGGGCAGCTGCGCACCAGAAAGGGCTTCTGGCTCCTGCCCTGCTGCTATGGAGTTTATCTCCGCTGTTGCTGTGGGTGTGGCCTGCCTCCGGCGGCTGCTCTGATATGGTGGAGCTGTGTTGGAGGGGGAATGGCCAGGAGGCTTTTTATCTCGGTGAGGGAACTCCGTGCTCCCTGTTGCCCAGGGGGTTAGAGTGCCCAGAGATTCCCAGATTCCCTGCTGCTGGACTAAGTGTCCCAGGACGCTTCCGTCCGGTTTTGGGCTCCCTGTCCCTTTAAGACTTCCAAAAAGCACTTGCTTTTCATTGTCCCTGGTGCAACGTCTGCAGGGACCCGCTCACAGGTCTTACTATCCTGTTTCCCTAGTTTCCAGCACCTCACGCATGCACTGTGTCTGCGCTCTGGTGCGGATGGCTGGGGCTGGGTATTTAGCAGTCCTGGGCTCCCTCTCCCTCCCTGCTCTGACTCTTCTCCTCCCGCCAGGAGCTGGGGTGAGGGGCGCTTGGGTCCCGCTGGGCCAGGGCTTGTATCTTACCCCTTTCACCAGGTGCTGGGTTCTTGCAGGTGTGGATGTGGTCTGGCTGTTGTCCTGTGTCTTCTGGTCTCTCTTTTAGAAAGAGTTTCCTTTGTTGTATTTTCAAAAATATATGTGGTTTTGGAAGGAGATTTCCGCTGCTCTACTCACGCTGCCATCTTGGCTCCGCCCCTCCTGAATTTTCTGTTTTTAATCTTTAACATCTCTACAATTTTAACATTGTTGACTATCCCTTCCTCCTGTAAATCCCTCTTGGACTGCTCTGCCATCCTGCTTCACACTGGCTCATGTCCTAGGCCTCCTCTCTCATGTCCATTTGACTCTTCCCTGAATAAGAATGTTTCTCCACTGTTCAGTCCTTGGTCTGCTTTTCTTTACAATTCTTTTACTCCTAAACATCATCCCCACTTAGCTGAGTATGGATATTTGTGTCTGTGTAGGGTGCTCTCAAGGGTTTACCTGTTGTTCTGACTCCCATTTGGACCTCCTTCCTTAATTTCTAACTATCACTAGACAAATTATAGCACCCTGGATATTTTCCCCTAGATTTCAAGTCTCTCAGAACCAACCAAAACCTGAACTCTTCATCATCTATAAAACCAATTCCACTTATTATGAATGGCACAGTCTTATAATTATTTTGTTTACATCATCCACTGTAATTAATCAGTTTCCAAGGTCTATAAATTCTACCTTTCTGACCTTCATTTCGTCTCTGCCTTTCTATTTGTTAAGTGCCATGACCTAGTTAAGATCCATAATTACCTCCTACCTGAATCTCAACAATGCCCTAGCTGAGCTCTAACTTGGGACTTAACCCACCTCATTCCTTGCTGGTGAGCGGCTCCTATCTGTGTGTTTCAGATCATTGGCATTACCAGAGAGTTTGAGGTTGGTAGGCAAGGCAGAGTGACAGGGGTTGGCTTTAGAACAGCACATTGAGTGGTCAATCCTCTGGGGTAAGGCTTCACACCCAGGCCTGTGCAGCCTTCAGTTCAGCCAATGGTCACAAAGGAAGGAAAGAGAATAGAAGTAGGAAATCGAGATGGTAGTCAATATTCCAAAATCTGGATATTCGGGAGGTCTTTCAAATCCTGTCTAAATCAAGATTGGCCCAGGAATGGGGAGACTACCCTGACCAAATGAGGCGGGGCATGCTTACAGAGGATTCAGCTTGTAGCGAGCCCCCTGATCCCACTGTCCCTGTGCCACAGGACAGAGATGAACAGCCCCCCAGCGATTCCTTTAAGTAGCCGAACTTCTTCACCCTCCATCCTGACCCACTCACAATCACTACCTGATCTGTTCTTAATTATCCAAGCCCTTGCTCCTTGTACTTGTTACATATTTATAGGCTGGCAGTTATCGCCAGTCCTGACACTTAATCCTATCTCCGGCCTTGAGTCTGGCTTCTCTCCTCACCCACAACCTGCAGTATCCCTTTGATATGGCTTCCTTCTCTCAACCAATCATCTTCTCTGGCACAGACTGAGCTGCAGGTCCCAACTCTGCTCCCCAAAGAAAGAGATGCATACAGACATGTTAGAAAGGTATAAAACTGTTGAGCAGTGAAAGAGCTTTAAGGTATCATGGGGGTAGTTATCACAGAAGTGGATATAACCCCAAGGGTTGAGTGAGCAAAGGGACAGACTCAGGAACCTGGAAGAGTTGCCCTCCAGCTGAAACCCAGGCTGAGTGCTTGGAGAGAGAGTTGCTTGTCTGGCTGCAAGTTCCGAGAAGCAAACGCAGGCAGGGAAACGATGAGGTTGGTTCTATGTCTCTGAGGGGGTAGACAGTGCTGATTCTGCAAGCTGTGGGAATACAGGTCAGATCCACGTGCTGCTAAGGAAGTGCTGCCTTTGGGGTGGAGAGTTTTGCTGCACGGTGACGCCCACAAGAACGCAAGTAGACAGGAAGGCCCACTGGGAACAAGCAGAAGGGAGCAAGTCTTCCTCTCCCACCCTACCTAGTGCCCCCTTGACAGAGCCTAAGTGGCCTGCTGGGAGGAGGCAGCTCATGGAGCCGAATGTGGTTTGCAGAGTGTGTGTGCCCAGCACCATGGAGCAGAAAACATAAGAGTGGGTTTGGAGCTGATTGGCAAGCATTCAATACTTGGCAAGTATGCCTTGTCCTGACTTTGCAAATATGTGAGTACCTCTGTGCCTACCCTGTTCCAGGCACAGAGGAGAGAACAGTGAGCAGAACAGTAGAAACAGTTTTTCCTTGGGGAGCTTACATTTTATTATATACAGTACAATGGGGAGAGGTAGATGGACAAGAAATTAGTAAGTGAAAAACAGCATGTCAGGTGGCAAGTGCTCTGAGGACAGAGTAAGGTGGGGAGGTGATAGGAGTGCCGAGGATTGGGGAGGGAAAGTATCAATGTTACCCAGGCTGTTCAGGGAAAGGCTGAGAATATGACAAGAGAGCAAAGACAAGAGAGTCATGCAAATATCTAGGGAAGAGCATTCTAGATAAGGGTAGGGTGAAGCAGAAGGCCGATTGTGTAGGGCCTTATCTGGCATTGCAGGGCTGTGGCCGTTGCCATGGTGAAACATTCGAGGCTTTGGAGCAGGAAGTGACATGATTGGACTAATGTCCTCTAAGGATCCTCTGGGTGTGCTTTTGAGCTTAGACCATCCTCCCTGTATTCACCTCAGCCCTGCCAATGGGAACCTAAGTATGGGTCCAGAGTCTTGCCTTCTATGTGCATCATTTTCCTCTCTGCATTCCTGCCTTTCATGGCTCTGCAGTAGGGGTCCAGCCAAGGTTCCTTTGCCTTTTCTCCTGGGGCTGCAACTTCACAATCACAGCCTCTGTTGTTTTCTACCTTATGAATAGTCTTCCTCCTACAGAGTCCATCTGGGATATTCCTTTTCTTCACTGGTGACATATTCAGGCTTGAGAGTTGGGGGTGGCTTCATATCGATTTGTTCATTCTTTCAACAAATATGTACTGAAAACCTATTATGTATCAGGCATTCAGGTAGGTACTGGTAATAAAACAGTTAAGCTAGACACATTAGCTCCCTGTTCTCGAAGTGGTGGTGAGGTGAGACAGAAATTTTAGAAACCTGTAAGAAAGATGATTTCAGAGAGTGTAACTAACATGAAGACCACAGGGTGACTGTGACAGTGTGGCTGCTGGCTTCTTGAGGCTGAGAGGTCAGGAAAGACCTCTCTGATCAGGCAATGTGTGTATGGAAAATGTTTGTAGGAAACAATGTTTATAGGAAACCTCTATGAAAGCATCTGCCATATGAAAATCTGGGATCAGCAAACCCTGATGGACATCAGCATTTGGAACCCCTCTTTATCTGGGAAGTGGCCAGTTGTTTTAGACATTACAAGCCAGAGGAAGGCTCTAGAAAGTCCCTTATAATACATTTCTCTGTCTAGTATTTTACTGGGGACCACAGAGTAATTGACATTTTAATACATTCTGATAAGGCATCACATTTAGATACTTTTCCTTCTTGAATATTTTATCAAGCACCCTGCACAGGATATTAAAGCATAATATAAGAGTCTTTTAACTTTCAGTTCATCTCACAGTCAAGGGCACCTCCTGCTAGATCCCCTAACTAGCAGGCCCTTTTAAAAATTCTTTCAAAATTATTTCACAGAAAATTGCAAAAACATCTACAGGGAAGTCCTGTATACTTTTTGCCCAGTTCCCCCAATCACCTTGCATAACTGTAGTGCAGTATCACAACCAGAAAATAAGGACATGGGTACCATCCATGAAGTTTATTCAGACTTCACCAGTTTTACATGCATTCATTGTGTGTATGTGTGTATGTGCACACATGCAGTCTTATACAATTTTATGTAACCACTACCACAGTAAAGATCTATGTAAATGTGTTCCATAACACAGGGTTCTTTCCTGCTATCCATTTGTAGCCACATCTATCCCTGCTCCCCATACCTAACCTTTGACAAGTGCTAATCTGTTGTCTCTCTTTATAACTTTATTATTTGAAGAATGTTTTATAAATAGACTCATATAGTTTTCACTCAGCATAATGCCCTGAGATCTCTCCAAGTTGCTGCATGTATGGAGAGTTCAGTCTTTTTTATTGCTGAGTAGTATCCCATGGTATGGAGGTAGTACATCCAGTCTGTTTAACCATTCATCTGTTGAAAATCATCTGGTTTGTCTCCAGTTTCTGACTATTATGAATAAACCTGCTATGAGCACTTGTGCACAAGTTTTTTCTGTGAACACAGGTTTTCATTTCTCTGGGATAATTGTCCAGAAGTAACAATTGCTGGCTTGAATGGTAGGTGCAGGCTCAGTTTTTTTTTTTAGAACCTGCCAAACTGTTTTCCAGAGTGGTTGTACAATTTCACATTCTCACAAGCAATGCATGAATGACCCCATTTCTTTGAATCTTCACCAGCATTTGGTGTTACCACTTTTTAAAAATTTTTAGCCATTCTGATAGGCATGTAGTCACATTTGTGGTTTTACTTTTCATTTCCCCAATGACTAATGACACTGAAAATATTTTTGTGTGCTTATTTGCCATCTGTATATCCTTGCCTCTTCAGGAAATGTCTGTTCATGTCTTTTGGCAGACTTTTGAGAGTTCACATGCAATTCTATATCAATTTTCACCAAGGTTGGGACATTGCTTACAAACTTCAGTTGGCTCTAATTCTAGGGAGAGCAATTCATCCATTTGCACACAGAGTTTCCCCAAAACATCATAAGAGAATATACCATAACATTTCTGATACATCCCTCTTCACTGTTTAGAGGAACAAATAAAGTTTACATATACTTTTTTAATGTTTCAAGTATACTACATATAGTTGAATGTAATAAAACTCAGTTTCATGGTTCCACATTTCCAAAGGTGATTTGCTTTTGACTAAAAGTATTTCAATTAGTATGAATAAGAGGAGTTTTACTATACTTGGTTCATAGTAATATTCTCATTTTATTAAACAGTTTTCTTGTTTGAGGGCAAGAACACATGTTCACTGTAAAAACAAATTAAACTTGAAAGAACAGAGAAAATGCATATTACCAAAAAAATCTCACTGTGTGATCCAACGTCTGATTACATGCCCAAGTGAATGAGTTGTGATGGGAAAGCCATCGGAAGACCCAAAGGAAAGAACTGGAGACACCATATGAGACATGAAGGTTTACTGGGTCTTACGTACAGGAGTGGCCAGCTGGACAAGGTTGTGCACCACTATCATGGATAGGGAGGGAACTGCTTATACTGGGTGAAAGACAAAGACTACATGTGTGCCAGGGGTGAGGGGCTTTGCAAGAAAACATCATTCTTGTGTGACCAGGGATCCAAGGAACGAGACCAGGGATCCAAGGAACGAAACCATGGTGAGAGAAGTCTGCCTCCCAACAAGATGCTTTCATAAATAAGGCAGGCCTAGATTTGGCCAGTCCCAGGCCATCACATACTGTACACTTAGCATACTGCCTGAAGGAGGGGGCCCATGTGGACACATGGTTATTCTGAGACAAAAGGTTACAAGGGGGCAGTGTTGGTCCCAGCACTCACCATCTAGAGATAACCACTGTTAATATTTGGTGAGCACAGTTTTACATATTCTCTGGGCACATATATATATATTCTCTGCACACTTAAAGCATGTTCACAATTTATATGCTTGATGCACTTTTCTGTACCTTGTATCTCACAAGCATATATTATTGACTTTCTTGCACATTAGTATAGATCTTCAGTATCATTTTTAAAGCCAGCATAATTAACTCATTGTTTGTGTGTGTTTACTTAGCCAACTTCCCTGTTATATAGATATTTAGGTTGTTCCCAATTTTTTGCTATTATAAACAATGCTGTAATGAATATTCTTGTGGGGATAGCTTCTTGAATTTTTAGGATTATTTTCTTAGGGTAAAACTCCAGAAGTGTGATTGCTGAGTCAAAAGTCAAACAAATATTTACGTATGTATCTATGTATCCATATATATACATTTGTGTATATGAGCTTGTAAATGTTTACAAACTCCCTTTGAGAGAGTTGTACCTATTTACATTTTTAGCTACACTACTTGAGTAAGATTCTTGTAAATTTCTCAACCTCTTATTTACATCTACCTTTAACAAATTTCTGTTCTTTCTTAAAGAATTGGAACACATAAATTCAGATAATTTTTAATTGTTTATAATTTTTAAACTATTAACTAAGATAGAAGCACAGGGCTTTGTGAGACTAGGTCAGTAAAAGATGTAAAATGGTTATCTTCTAGCACTGTTCATTCAGAGATAGAATGTGTTTGGGAATGTGGTCTGCTTCAGTGGCTCTGTTATCTGGCCATCTAGCCTGTTACCACATGGTGACTTTGCATGAGGAATGTAAAGACAGGCAGCAGCCCACGGCTGACATTTACTTGTAGACAGAGGAGTTAAGATCAGGAGAAAAAAGATGTCCAATATTACTGCCTGCATGCCAGAAATTCAAAGATGGAAAACTGTGGCATGTAAACTAAGCTTAAGACAGCAAATGTGGCTCACAAAGTTAGAGATTTATTGTGAAGTTGGATGATATTGCAATTTGTGGGCATTAGAATGCCTTTTTTTTGGATGAAGCATTAACATACATCATTTTAATTATGATCTGGAGAAAAAAACACCTTATACTGACATATTCCCAAATTTGAAACTTGAACATTTGTTTGGTGGTCCTTGGGCTTATTTTCAAGGTCCAACAGATATTTGTTTCAATAGTTTAATGGGTGTACCTTTTACATGATGACACTAAAATATTCTTGTTTGTAAACTTCCTCAGACGGATTATGCAACAGAAAGACTGATGCAAAGTTTGATATTTTAGTAGCTAGGAAACAGGTTTTCATGATACAGCACCTAACATTAGTTAAGAATTCAATTACAACATGCATCTTCTTACATATTTCTAACCCTTTCTCAGCAGAATTTTTTCATTGCTCTCTTTAGCAATGAAATGTTTATACTTCTAAGTTTTCGGCAGCACACTCTCCCTTCACCCAATTTCATAGGATTTTCTTGGATTGTAGGAAGCTAGTATGAAGGGTTTCCAAGATACTTAAGATGTATTTTTGGAGTTCTGTAAGTTCTTGTACTTTAAATTTATTTAGACATAACAGTGGAATTTGTAGCTGCTGTCTATCTGGCTTACAATAATAAAACCCTTCATGATGGATTTTTGCTTTTCTGGGCATTTTAGTCTCCATCAGTTTCTATGTACAGGTATTCAGAGGCAGATTTCCAAAGTCCTTAGTCAAATGCAAGAAGATCAGGTGCTGCGGTGGAGTGGAGTCAGTCAGGTTCAGGCTGTTTCTGCAAAACATAGGTTGTGTGACCTTGGACAATCCCTAACATCTCACCCTTATTATATTAAAGACTAAGAGATTGAACTGGTGACCTAGTAAAGGTCCTTCAAAATATAAAATTAAATGAAAACAGTTTGTAAACTCATGTAAAATAAGATTTAACACTGTTTTTGCAAGGCATTCTACTTGCAAAGGTAAACCTTAGACTTTAAAATTTTAAATTGGATGACTGTGCACATAATGTATTAAAACGATACATGAATCAAAAAGTCATCAGGACAAACGTTTAAAGTACACCCTATATCTTAAATCCTCAAGAGAGTGATTAATTAAATTCTTCCAATTTCACATCCAACGTCTCTGTGACGCTGGGTCTTTGGCCCTATGTCTAGTTAAGGCCAAACGGGGTTGGGAGTGGGGCTGAAAGAGCTCTACGTTGTACGTACTTTATAATTTTATTTATTTATTTCAAGGGTTGAGAGTCCAGGTCTTTATTTCTTCGAGGGTGCTGGCAAATTTCTGGACTGGCTGACTCTAATCGCGAATCTGAAGGGACTCTGTGCGATGAAAGGCGGCTCCGTGTAAATAACGTGATCACAGAGGAGTGCCACCTCAGATGCAGGGAAAGGGCGGCGGAATTGCAGCCCGGCGTTCACTCTCCGCGTCCCCTCCACGGTTTGCAGCGGGGAAAGTCACCACGCAGTGTTCAGGCGCTGGGAGGGCGGGGCAGTTACAGGCGTCTACTGAGTCCTGACGGACCCAGGAAGGTATAGTAATGCGGGGTGCTCCCTGGGAGACCCCTCGTGACACCTCGCGTCTGACAACAGAGCGGCTGGAATCTGCCCACACCTAATTCTGGGGCAGGAGGTCCCCGCCCGCGTGGGGGCGGATGGTCGCCTCCGCAGGGGGAAGGCGTTCCTTACTGGGAGGAACGGCCGCGCCCCCAAGAGCTTCGCTCCGCCCCCGGCCAGCAAGTAAGTCAGTCGGTGGGGGCGGGGTCGGAAAAAAACTGGATGCTCGGGACACTCGACCCGTGGCCAGGCGATGCGGGAGGGCGGGGCCGAGGAGGAGAAAGCCGGACTCTGCGCGCCGGGTACGCACGACAGAGCGGCGGCCGCGCAGCCGCCCTGCCTCCCTCGTGGGTCGGCGCCCCAGGTCGGCGCCACGCTCCGCCCCCACCATCAAGGCCGAGCTGCGCACGCGTTACACGACTGCCGCCTCTGCCGCCTCTCCCCATTGCAGGGCTCTAAGGCGGGGCGGCGAGTCCGGCCGGCTTGGCGCCGCAGTCACAGCCGCCCGGGAGCCGGTGAACCGAGCTGTCTCGAGGGCTGGTCCAGGAGGCAGACGCAGGAAGAAGGAGCGCAGGGGAGTGCCGCCGTTCCACCGCGGCTGAGGAAAATGGTGTTCGAGTCGTTGGTCGTGGATGTCTTGAACAGGTTCTTGGGAGACTATGTGGTGAACGTGGATACGTCCCAGCTCACTCTGGGCATCTGGGGAGGTAACAAGACCGCCTTCGTCCCCGATCTCTTCCCTCCTGACCCCTCGTTGCCGGAGCCTGACCCTGCCTTCTTGGGGCCTCGGGCGCCGCCACCTGTCGCCGCCACCTGCCACCGCCCTCGTGGGGTCAAATTACGTAAAGCGGCAGTTCCGGGGCGACTGCCCGCCAGTTGTTTATATTTTGGCAGGAGCTGGGTGGGTTCGTGGGTGCGGGAGGAAAAGGCCCCCTTTTCAGAGCCGAGCACCTGAGGCGACCCGCAGTGGACTCCAGGAGTCTGGAGTTCAAATTCCGCAGACGCGCCGCTTTCTGCCCCGGCGGTCGGGCTTCTCTGAGCCGCGCGTGCAGAGGCGGCGATAGGCGCCTGGGCCGGGCCTCCTCCCCGTCCTGTTCTCCCGTGGGTTGTGACGGAGGCCCGGGAGAGTCGGCGGAGTGGCGCACGTTCCCTCGCACGTGAAGGCGACGCGCTGGGACCAAGAACGCTGTCCTTCCTTCCCTGCCTGCCCAGCGTCCCCAGCCTCCCCATGTGGCTAAACCGTGCATTTCTCGGCCCCTCCTCCAGACCAGCCCCCTGGACTCCGGGCTCCACGCCTGGGTTGGGCTGATAGCAGAAAGCGAAACTCCTGTGCCATAATTCAAGTGGTTGGCGGTGTGTTTTCAGTTCATACTCTGACCCGCGAGTGTGTCTCGTTTGTAAGGCTTTGGGGTTTTGTGGGTCAGAGAGAAAAATTTTTTTGAGAAACTCGGTTCGCTGTGCAACATTTCAGACCTTCAAAAGGAGGGGATGAACATGCTATTATTTTGCTTAGCTTACTTGCCGTAGATGGTGAAGGACCAAAGTTTTACTTTAAATAATACAATAAAACTTGTCAGTTTACTCTGGTGCTCTCCCTTACTTGGAGCCTCATATTTAGAGCTTCCATCTGTTTTTTGTATTATAGCTTTATTTTAAACACCCTCTAGAAATTAGATCCCTTTTCTTTATGAAATGAGTCTCCCGGGACAAAGTTAGGGTTAATTTTTGTGTCTGACTCTCATCTACAGCTGACCCTTGAACAACAGAATTTGAATTGTGTGGGTCCACTTGTAGTTGGATTTTTTTCCAGTAAATATAGTGAAAAATGTTTTGGCGATTTGCAACAATTTGAAAAACATTTTTTTCTGTAACTTTATTGTAAGAATGAAGTATATAATGCATATACAAAATACGTCTAAATTGACTGCTTATGTTATTGGTAAGGTCAACAGTAGGCTATTAGTAACGTTTTGGGGGAGTCAAAAGTATACCTGGATTTTTTACTGTGCTGGGGTCAGCACCCATTGTTTAAGGGTCAACTGTGTGTGTATATATGTATTTTATAATTAATTGTTCTTTAATATGCACACGTTCATGTTTTAGAAGGCTTAACAGTTCAGCCTTCTAAAATACTTACCTTGATTTTTCCTTTATGAATGAGTGTAATTTAGTTTGTTAAACTTAAAACTCAGTTATTTTACCAGCAAAAATGGGTTTATTTGGAAATAACAGAATTGCAAGCTAAAGGAAAGGAACGTTATTTTAGGGAGAAGGAGTACGAAGTTGGGAGTTGTTTTGAAAAAGTCCATTGGAGAAAATCAAAGAGTTCAGGATGATGTTGGTTTCTGATTATGAGGAGTTGCAGGGGTAGTTGATTTCTTGTAGGAGATGCAATATACATCTTTTCCTGTTGGGGTCTGTAATTGACATTTCTTCCTGTAATTGTTGATGAACGGTAGGCTCCCTGACTAGCTTCAGGACTCTAGTGAAGTTTCCCTTTATTAATTTTTTCACAAGTTCAATAAAGAAAACCCCTTGTTACTACTGTTGTTATCTAGTAGTGATAGAGAACTGGACTACGAGAACTAGTGGCATGAATGCTAGCTCAGCAACTCTGACTACTACCAGAAACTTGCTGATACTTTAATTTGTGCTGATTCTCATTTGCAGAGTAAGAATAATGAAACTTGTCCTTGCCTACCTCAGAAGGAATGCCTCATCAGAACATTTTTCCGTGTGCTTTGATCTGTAGTATAAGATGCTTCTACATTCAAGGTGGAGGTTTGTGTAGTGTGATTTATTGGCAGATTTATTTATTTAAAATTTACGTACGGTAAAATTCACTCTTATGATCTGCACTTCTAGCTTGACAAATACAAAGAGGCATATATAGCCACCATCAAATGACGATACAGAAAAGTTCCATCAAAACGCCAAAATTCCTTCTGCTGCCGCATCCTAGGCCACCTTAAGTAGCCCCCTACCCCTTTTCCTAGGAGGCGCTGATCTTTTACTATCCCTACAGTTTACCTTATCTAGAGTGCCATATAAATGAAATTGTATGGTATGCAGCTTTTGGGGTCTGATTTATTTTACTTAATCTCCTTTTGCTAATTATACAAAATGAATTTGACATTCATTATGTGTTGCATGCATCAATATTTCATTCCTGTATTTTTGAGTAGTGTATCATAGTATGGATATACTTTAAATATTTTCCTGTTCACCAGTTGAAAGATGTTTCAATTTTTGGTGATTATGAATACAGCTGCTGTAAGCATTCATGTACAGGATTTGTGTGAACATACATTTTTATTTCTCTTGGGTAAATACCTAGGAGTGGGATTGTGAGGTTTTATGGTAAGTGAATATTTATATGAAACTGCAGAACTGCTTTTCAGAGTGGCTGTACCATTTTGCAATTTCACCAGCATTTTGTAAGTGCTTAGTTGCTCTTCACCCTCACTAGCATTAGTATTTTAATTTTGAAAAACTGATTTTTAGCCCAATAGGTATACAGTGATAAAACATTGTGGTTTTAATTTGTGTTTCCTTAGTGATTAGAGATGTTGAATGTCATTTCATATTGTTAGGCTGGAGGAAGGAAAAACAAGGACATGCACACAGAACAGAGAGATACCATAAAAGGAGAACAGACCAGACCCCAAGGTCCGTGCTTTATATGGAAAGGGGACAGCTCTTCCTGAATTCCATCCTTCTGATGTGCCAACTAAGACCCAGATGTCAGCCTCCTCCCTCTTGGAAGGAAAAAAGTTTCTAGTTGTCTATTATGTCACCTTTAGTCAATCATACCTCTCTACGCCCCCTAGGATAGCTTGCCCACTCCTCCCCCTCCTAACCCCTTATAAGCCCCCATCTCCCTGACTGGGTGTGACTTCCCAGGCCTGTGATAGCCAGACCGCAGAATATCACCTGGGAGTTGCACTCAAATAAACTACCTGGCCCTTTGTTGCCTCTCTTTGCCTGTTTATTTCGGTTAGAATTTATTGGAATTTATCTTACTTTTGGTGCTGAAATCCTGGGAAGGAGTGTGAGCGCTGGGCCCCAACTGGCCACCAGTGGCCCTGCCCCCTCCTTCCCCAACCCGGGATCTCAGCCTGCTCTCCACTGCATGGACTATTTTCCAGTGAGTCCCTCAGTTTCCCCTGGTCTGTTTCCCTTCCTAACTCCATTTCACCTGGTCCTGGTCTGTTAGAAATTGTAGCTATGTCCAGGTGGGGCATCCGGCTCCTGGGCATTCGGCCCACCCTCTATGGGCATCCGGCCCGCCCCTGGCCCTGTGGTATGGGAAACGTCCCTACCCCAGGCCCCAGGACGTCTGTGGGCATCCGACCCGCCCCTGGCCCTGAGGTGGGGGAGACGTCCCTCACCCAGGCTCCCAGGATGTCTCCCCTGACTTGGTGCGCTTGGGATGCTGGGTGCTCCTCTCAGCGGGATTAGTTGGAAAGTGGCACAGACATGGGGAACCAGCCCTCAAAAGCAGAGGCTCAGACCCTGCTGCAGTGTCTCATTTCTAATTTGGCTCCTCTATATTTGTCCCAGGAAGTTCGCAAATGGAAGCTAGTCTTTCTTTGCTCTGAGGCTGGGCCTCAGTATCCCATGGACAATCAATCTTGCTGGCCCCCTGAGGGAACTTTCAATTTTAGCCTACTTACCAACTTGATTAATTATTGCCACTGGAGTGGAGAGTAGAGTGAAGTCCCATATGTGCAGGCTTTTTGGACTTTGCACTCCTGCCCAGACCTTTATGTTAAGTGTTCAATGACTCAGGTTCTCCTAGCCTGATCTCCAGTTAAAGATTGTCAGCCTCTTACTCTGCCCAGTCCTTCTTCCTTTTCAGATCCGCCAGAAGACTTCAGTTGTCCGCCTCCCTCAGCTCGCAATCCCCTCCCCCCCCTCCCCCACCATCTTTAAGCCTTCACACGTGTCGCTGCCATCTTAAAGTCCTACATTCTCAACCATGCCGTTGTCCTGCTCTCCTCTTCCCGTGGCTGCACCACCCCCTCCCCCTCTCCTTCCACCTTCACTGCTCTCTTCCCCCACCAGAACACGCTCCTCCCGCCCTCTGGTTCCAGAAGGCACGGACAGGAAGCTGAGGAGAGGGAAAGCAATTGGATATCAGTGACTTAAGTCTTTATATCAGTTTGTCTGTGTATATGTTTTTGTGTAAGAAGTGTTGCTGACTGTAGTCGTTGTGTCTCCATTTGTATGTTTGTGTGTCTAGGTGTGTAGATGAAAAATATTTTCCTACCTCCGGATGGTATTAATAAAAATTGATTTAAAAACGAGTGCTTGTGAAAATTGGGCATTATAAAACTTCCAGAAAATCTGATAAAAAATGTTAAGCATTAATGCTAGTTTGAGTTTGGCTGAGGCAGGCATGTCCTTGTGGTTATCAGCTGCCTAAGTTTACCTAAGGTCATTTAAGTCGATGTTATCTGCTAAATATTTTAAGAATAAAATGCTTAAAGGCTTGACTTTGTCTAATATTCAGTAAAGGTCTTGTAAGTAATCTAGCATAGTTGTTACGAATGAGTGAACTAAATAAGTGTGGCAAGTGAACACCTTTTAAATTGTGTGTTACAGTGTGTATATCTATCTACAGCCTGGAAATCTTTGTGGTAACCTAAAACCTTAAAGTTTTGCTAAGTTAAAAAGATATACTTTGTGCTTAGTGAGAGATTTGTTGTAAAGCTCATGGTTAACAGAAATTATAAAATGTTCATAAATTTGTCAATCCAAAGAATGCTAGTGTAACAGTTTATAATAGCCTACTTCTCAGTGTTCACTAAAAATTAAGGTACTTAATAGTTTTAAGTTCTAATTAAAACTACTTAATAAGGAAAACATTTCTGCATGCTAAAAAAATGTGTCTTTTGATAAAAGAAAGTAATTGTTCTAAAGTACAGCTGTTTATTTAGAGAGAGAAAAATCTAAATGAAAAAGAAGGTTGTAGAAAGTTTGTAGAAGAATTTAACATAGTCATGCTATATAAAATTAAAGCGAATAAGTATCAGTATCAAGTACACAGCAAAATAAGAATTTTGTTTCCAGTTAAAAAAACAAAGATTTCTTAACTGTTAGTCTGCTCTTAATGTTGAAATATTGCAAAAAGTTCTCTAATTGTTTAATCAAAGCAGTTTCTCATGCTTAAAGTCTCAGTAAGGTGTCAGAGTATTTATGAAAATGAGATCTTAATATTAAAAAGACTAAAAGCTAAACTTTGCTAACAACTGTGTAACCTTATTTGTCTTTGAAGTACTTGGTTGTCATTCTAGTTAAATAGATTAGTATTGCTTCATAGCAACCTATAATCCTATTTAAGCAAGTGCCAAAGAAACTTTCCTCTGACAGCTTCCCAAAATCAAATTCAAAAAGGTACTTTTACCTCTAGTTAACTCTGATATTTTCCAGAGGGCCCCTCGAACATGTCAGAGGAACATTTTCTCATTGGAGAAAATATTTAGCTAATTTGGCTTATTTATCTGATAAATATTTACCTAAAAAGCACTGTCAAAAAGAATGATGCTAAACTTTGTTACTGAATGTTTTGTATTACAGAAATATCCAAATTTCCTTATGACAACAACTGTCTTACAGTAAGCTCTCATCAGATCTTTAACCATTGTCATTTGTAAATCTTTTTTCATCTATACTCACTGTTTATTACTCCTAAACTAGTAAGAAACTAGATTTCAGCAGAACAGCTATTAGTTACATAAGATTAAGTAAACTAAAGAAGATGATTTTGTAACTTTTTGTTTCAAATGTTGATAAAGTGTTTTAAGCTTTTTCTCTTAAGCTGACAACAGTTTAGTAAATGACTGCCTTTATAAGCAGAATTGAAACTTTATCTTTCTCTTTACCTGATCCCTCCAGAATTTTAAAACTCTCAGTGACTATTTTTATATTTCATGGCAATATGTTTATTTGCACAAGTTCAATAAGAATCTGCTTTCCTTGTAAGAAGACTAATTAAAAACACAAGTTATACTACCAAAGCTTTGACTGGAATGTCATACCTGAGAGACACGTGTGTAAACTCAGATATGAACAGACAGCTTTAAGGAACTAAGATTGACGTTATAAAGCCAATAAAGCCCTTTAGAAGAACTGGCCTAGTACCTTGCTTACAGAGTTCCCAGCAGCCTTACCAGGTGAGTAAAGAAGGTCACTTCCTGGCAAGTGCAAGAACCTCAGGAATGTCTTGGGAACCTCAAGAAGAGAGGAATTCACCCAAATGTACAGGTACTGCCGGCACAACCTGATGGCAAGTCTGGCTTGGCTTTCTGGCCTTAAGAAGCCTTTAAAAGTCCAATCTGAAATTCCTTATAAAAAGTTCCAGCAAAGCATATTTAAAAGAGCCTATGTAATCAATTGCTCTTCTTGCTGCACTTATACAAATAATCAACTATTAATTATTTTTGCTTATTTACAACTTTTTTTTCTTTCTATTGAGATTTAATTCACAAACCACTGAATTCACCCTTTTAAAATATACAATTTGGTGTTTTTTAGTAAAGTCACAAAATTATGCAAGTATTTCCACTGTCTAATTCCAGAACATTTTCAATACCCCATAAGTAAACCTCGTACTAATTAGCAGTCCCTCAAAATTCCCTCCTGTTCTCCCCACCCCACCTCTGGCAACCACTCATCTACTTTCTGCCTGTATTGATCTATCAATTCTTGGACATTTCATTTAAATAGAATCATACAATATAAGTGGCTTTTTGTTTCTTTCTTCCTTCAATTAGAATTACATTTTCAAGATTCATCCATGTTGTGTCAGTATTTTATTCCTTTGACTGTATAATATTTCATTGTATGAATACATTACATTGTCTATCCATTTATTAGTTGATAACTGTGTAAGTTATACTTTCTGGCTTTTATGAGTAATGCTGCTATGAACATTCCTGTACAGGTTTTTGTGGATACATATTTTAGATTCTCTTGAGTTGTGTGTTACCTAAGGGTGGATTGCTGAGTCATAAGGTAACTAAATCTGACCTTTTTTAAGAACTGCCAAACTTGCAAAGTGTCTGTTTTCTTACTGTTGAGTGTTGAGAATTCTTTAACTATTATGGATCAAGCCCTTTGTTAGATATGTGATTGAAAATATTTTTTCCCAGTCTTTTTCAAGTCTTTCTCTCACAGAACAAAATTTTAAGTATTGATGAAGTCCAAGTCCAGTGAGTCAATTTTTTTTTTTTATGGTCGTGGGGAAAATTGGAGTTCCTTTGGCCAGGATCCTCACCTGACCCTAAACTACTTGATGATTTAATTGGCCTACTGCTGCTAGGCTACTGCTTCCACACCCATAGGCAATAAGCTAGTATTGACTGAGTCACTGTATAAAGAGCTCTGCTGAGCGCTCTGGGCAGAGGGAGACCCAAGGATGATTACAACCTGCAGATTGTTGGATGCAGATGTAATTCTAGTGCTTGACCTGTATAAACCCTTTTACTCCAAGGATGTTCCATTGTCATTCCTTGGTCTCCCTGAATCAATAGTGCACTTGCCGGGAGCCAAAAACCTCAGACAAGACAATGGGCTATACTTTTTGTTTTATCTATGAAATCTTTGCTTAACTTTAAGTCACAAAGATTTTTCTCCTATATTTTCTTCTAGAAGTTTCATAATTTCATATTTTACATTTAGATTTTTGGTCCGTTTTTGTGTAAGGTGCTGTATAGTTTGAAGGTTGAGGTTCGTTTGCATGTGGATACAAATGTCAATTGCTCTAGCACCATTTGATGAAAAGAATATTCTTTCTCCATTGGATTATCTTTGCACTTTTGTAAAAAATTCAGTAGATTATATTTTTAGGTTAATTTTTGGATTATAATCTGTTTCAGTGATCTCTGTGTCCATCTTTTCACCAACACCACACTTTTCTGTATAACTGTAGCTTTATAGTAAGTCTTGAAATCAGGTAATAATGATCCTTCTAACTTTAGTGTTTATCAAATTTTTAAAATAATGTATCAGTGTTTTGTATAGAGTTTGGTTATATCTTGATAAATGAAGTTTAAATTATAGCTGAAAGTTAAAAAATCTAGAATTTAAAACTAATTTTGATAAATTTAGAGGATTAAAACTGAAAATTTCAATAATAGAAACTAGATGCTGCAAAGGAAAAATACTAAGATTATGGACTTAATATTTAATGGTCAAATGCCAGAAGGACCTGTTTTTATTGTAAGCTTTTACTAGACTTCTTTGTAATAATATGGCTAATTTCATTATTAGCATATTAGTAGTATTAATTATTATTCAGGAGTTACATGAATGGTTTCAAACCTAATAGTGGGTATAGTGCTCTGAAAATTCATTTCCCAGATGGTCTTTAGAAATTAGAATCCATTTTTTCCGTAGACACATTGTTATATATGAATGGAGAGTTTCCAAAACCTATTTAATTACAGTGTAGCACAGTAGTGCTACTATGTTGGGTCCTATGTAGTAAGTGGTCCTAACACCACTTGAGTGCAGAAAGCATCTATTTAGTGGGAGAGGAAAGTGGTGTTGAGCTTCGTTTTAAACTCTTGGCAAATTTTGATGTTGGTAAAATACTTTTTATACACTGCTATTTCCAATTCTCCACCCTTCCTGTATTTCATCTTCTTAGGAAGGTGGTGTTAGTATTTCATAGACTCATATGAAATTCATCTCCTAACTTTCCCAGGCAATCTCCCATTTCACATTTTCTTCAAGAGCTAGGGTGCATCAGCATCAGCCATAGGTGTTTGTTATAAACACAGATTTTTGGACCACTACCCAAAGGTTATAATTTATGTGGAGTAGGTCACCAAAATCTTCCTTTTTTTAAGAAGATATGGGTTTGTGATACACAACTAGGTGTAATTAAGAGCACTTTGCAGGGCAAAAATATTAGAAATTCAGAGGCTGAAGCAGCAGTAGTAAGGGTGGCTTGTTGAGAGAATTATCATTTATAACACAGGGAGTACCTGTACCTATTCTTTTTTACATAGCCTTTTTCCTTTTTCTCTCATTTTCTCCAACAATACTTGGACAAATCTGAAATTATTATTTTTTATACCTGACATGTTTATGTGATGTAGGATGCTCAGATTTCTTGTTATTTTAACTAACTTGCATATTTTGTTTTTAAAATGTTAATCTCCTACTGTTCTCTTTATAATGGAGTCTTATGTTCAGTGCCCACTTACTGCAAATCCCCAGTATACCAGTGGCTCTGTAGGAAGATGAAGATTCAGTGAGGGCATAGTTCTTAATTGTAAATTCTTCTATGATAGGAATATACTGGGGAACCAAATGATTGTTATAGTTTAGTGATTACTAAATTTAATTTCTTAAGTATTATTTTTACTTTTATGTTCTGAGATACTTTCATAGGACTTTAAGGTTGAAAGGGAACATTTTATTACGAAAAGTGTTCAGACATACATCAGTGTTATAAAATTTTACAGTCCATATCCGTATATTCACTATCTAGAGTCTATCATTATATTTTAACAGCTTTATTGAGTTATAGTTGACATAGTAAAATGCACATATTTAAAGTCTACAATTTGATAAATTTTGACCTATGTATACACCTGGAAGACTCATCACAGTCAAGTTAACAAACATATCCTTTGCACCCAAAAGTTTCTTTCCTCTGCGCCCAGAGCCATGCAGTAGTTTGATTTTTTTCTATCATACATACCTCTATTTGTGGTTTACTGAGGTTTTTCTTTTTCAAAAATGTGTGTTGGGTTTCATAAAATGATTTTTCTCCATCTGCTGATACGGTAGTATTTTTTTTCAATCTTTTGATGTAATTGATTACATTAATTGGTTTTTAAATATTAAACCATGCGTTCATAACTGAAATAAATCCCACTTCATCATAGTATGTAAGTATTTTTATGGATTGTTGGATTCAGTTGCTGATATTTTACTGAGGATTGTTGTTTCTGTGTTCAGGAGAGATATTGCTCTTTCTTGTAATTTCTTTACCTAGTTTTAGTATTAGGCTAATGCCTACCTCATGGATGTATTCCCTCTCTTCTTGTTTTTGGGAAGAGTTTATAAGGGATTAGTGTCATTTTTGCCTTAAATGTTTGGTAGAACATTAGTAAAATTGTACATTATGCTTTCAGTTTTGAAAGATGATTATTGATTCAGTTTCTAAAATAAATACAGGTCTATTCAGATTATTTTGTCTTGTGAGTTTTGGTAGAATGTATCTTTCAAGGAATTGGTACAATTTGTCTATAAATTTGTGAGCATGTTCATAATTTTCCTTTATTATCCTTTTACTCTCCATGGGATTGGTAGTGATGGCCCTTCCTTTGATTTCTGATAGTATTAATTTGTGTCTCTTCTCATTCTTCCTTAGTTATCCTGGCTAGGGAGTTTTCGATTTTGTTGATCTTTTAAAAGAGCCAACTTTTTTTGGTTTCATTGATTTTTTTCCCTCCCGCTCTCTTGGTTTTCTGTATTAAATTTCTTTGATTTCTGCTCTAATTCTTACTATTTCTTTTGTTCTGCTTATTTAGGATTTAATTTGCTTTACTTTCTCTAGATTCTTGAAGTGGAGGCTTACCTAGATTATTGATTTTAGATCTTCTTTTCTGATATATGCATTTGGTGTTATACACTTTCCTCCAAACCCTGTTTTTACTTCATGTCACAAATCTTGGTAAGTTGTATTTTCATTTGATTAAAAATATTAAAAAATATATTTTGTGACTTCTTTGACCTACGTGTTATTTAAAATTAGTGTTTATTTCATCTTCATATATTTTGATATTTTCTAGCTTTTTCTGTTACCAGTTTCTAGTTTAATTCCATTTGTGGTCTGAAAGCAAACTTTGTATGACTTCTGTTCCTTTGCATTTGTTAAGGTATATTTTTTGGCCCAGAGTGTGGTTTATGTTGGTGAGTGTTTCATGTGAGCTTGAGAAGAATGTGTGCTCTGCTGCTGTTGACGAAATGTGTAAATTTCCAGTTACATGCCTTTAGTTTTAAGTTGTCTGTCTCTTTATATTTAAAGTGGGTTTTTCAGAGATACTTTATAGTTGGGTTTTGTTTTTTTATCTGCTTCATCAAGTTCTGTCTTTTAAATGGCATAATCAGACCATAAATAAAATTTAAATCACTTTAATTTAAAGTGATTGTTGATGTAGATGGGTTAATGAATTTATATCATATTTCTACCTCTTTTCTTTTTTTTTAGATAATTATTTTTTTATTGAAGGGTAGTTGATGCACAGTATTACATTACATTAGTTTCAGGTGTACAACACAGTGATTCAACATTTATGTACATGACAATTCTAGGTACCAGCTATCACCATACCAAGCTCTTACAATATCTTGACTATATTCCTTATGCTATACATTACATCCCGGTTACTTATTTATTTTACCATTGGAAGTCGGTCCTTTTTTTTTTTTTTTTGTGAGGGCATCTCTCATATTTATTGATCAAATGGTTGTTAACGACAATAAAATTCTGTATAGGGGAGTCAATGCTCAATGCACAATCATTAATCCACCCCAAGCCTAATTTTCGTCAGTCTCCAATCTTCTGAGGCATAACAAACAAGTTCTTACATGGAGAACAAATTCTTACATAGTGAATAAGTTCTTACATGGTGAACAGTACAAGGGCAGCCATCACAGAAACCTTCGGTTTTGCTCATGCATTATGAACTATAAACAGTCAGTTCAAATATGAATACTCATTTGATTTTTATACTTGATTTATATGTGGATACCACATTTCTCTCTTTATTATTATTATTTTTAATAAAATGCTGAAGTGGTAGGTAGATACAAGATAAAGGTAGAAAACATAGTTTAGTGTTGTAAGAGAGCAAATGTAGATGATTAGGTGTGTGCCTGTAGACTATGTGTTAATCCAAGCTAGACAAGGGCAATAAAACATCCACGTATGCAGAAGATTTCTCTCAGAACGGGGGGGTGAGGTTCTAAGCCTCACCTCTGTTGATCCCCAATTTCTCACCTGATGACCCCCCTGCGACTGTGCCTGTCTTAGGTTGTTCCTCCCTTGGGGAATCTTACTCGTCTCTGGCTAACCAGTCATCTTCCGGGGCCATACAGGGAAATGTAAAGTTGGTAAGTGAGAGAGAAGCCTTATTGTTTGAAATGGTTAGCTTTTTATTTCTTTCCATATTTATGCCCTGTAGCTTCTATGCCCAGCATTTGTCTTGAGGTATCTTTACCACTTGGAAGAATTATGATACTCGGTAAATTTGATATGAGGGACGAATTCTATTTAAGGGTTGTAATTAGGAAGGAAGAAGAAAAGCTATAGAAGTAGCAGGCGGAAGAAAACATGGGAAGATTGATTATTTCTTTGACATATCTTCTTGTAGAGTAACTTCAGCATGTATAGGTTTTAAGCTACTACTAAAATTGCACACACACATTAACATAATAGGAGTATAGTTACATAACCAAAGCATACCTGTAATTACCAGCCATCTCCAGTGAAACCAAGAAAACCAGTTAGGCACCTTAGGCATTTGTGAAAACTTATCTATGATATGGTGGCTATTGTCCAACTGAACTTGAACAGTCTGAGAGAAATCAGACAAATTAAAACAACCCATTCCTGGGGAATGTTCACATCCCTTATGTTCTTTTAACAGTAAATAGTCTGTACTTGTAAGATTTTGGAGTGCTACAATTTGCACTTCTCCTAATTCTTGGTTGAGTTCCAACAGTATAGATCCAGTCAAATTTGTTGTTTTACTGTATGCACAGGCCAGCTTAGATATCTCCTTCATTCCCATGGCAAGTCCAGGAGCTGGTGGGATGAGTGCATCTACAGCTGTAGCAGTGCGTGGATCTTTGTTGGGGTTTTTTGATGATCATCTTCTGGCTTGAGTCTTCCAGAGAGTGCTGATGTTGGAAGTTCTCTTTCATATCGTATCTTAGTTCATTTTCGGGGTAGCCCATTAGGCTTTGATCTTCTGTATAAATGCAAACAGACCCTTTGCCTACACTTTTATATGCCCTTTATACCCTTGTGTAGAACTCATTGGAGGTTACCACACAGGAACTGCCCTTTTTTTTTTGTTTTGTTTTGTTTTTGGTATCACTAATCTACACTTACATGACGAATATTATGTTTACTAGGATCTCCCCTATACCAGGTCTCCCCTATAAACCCCTTTACAGTCACTGTCCATCAGCATAGCAAAATGTTGTAGAATCACTACTTGCCTTCTCTGTGTTGTACAGCCCTCCCTTTTCTCCTACCCCCCCATGCATGCTAATATTAATACCCCCCTACTTCTCCTCCCCTTTATCCCTCCCTACCCACCCATCCTCCCCAGTCCCTTTCCCTTTGGTACCTGTTAGTCCATTCTTGAGTTCTGTGATTCTGCTGCTGTTTTGTTCCTTCAGTTTTTCCTTTGTTCTTACATTCCACAGATAAGTGAAATCATTTGGTATTTCTCTTTCTCTGCTTGGCTTGTTTCACTGAGCATAATACCCTCCAGCTCCATCCATGTTGCTGCAAATGGTTGGATTTGCCCTTTTCTTATGGCTGAGTAGTATTCCATTGTGTATATGTAACACATCTTCTTTATCCATTCATCTATTGATGGACATTTAGGTTGCTTCCAATTCTTGACTATTGTAAATAGTGCTGCGATAAACATAGGGGTGCACTGATCTTTCTCATACTTGATTGCTGCATTCTTAGGGTAAATTCCTAGGAGTGCAATTCCTGGGTCAAATGGTAAGTCTGTTTTGAGCATTTTGATGTACCTCCATACTGCTTTCCACAATGGTTGAACTAACTTACATTCCCACCAGCAGTGCAGGAGGGTTCCCCTTTCTCCACAGCCTCGCCAACATTTGTTGTTGTTTGTCTTTTGGATGGCAGCCATCCTTACTGGTGTGAGGTGATACCTCATTGTAGTTTTAATTTGCATTTCTCTGATAATTAGCGATGTGGAGCATCTTTTCATGTGTCTGTTGGCCATCTGTATTTCTGTTTTGGAGAACTGTCTGTTCAGTTCCTCTGCCCATTTTTTAATTGGGTTATTTGTTTTTTGTTTGTTGAGGCATGTGAGCTCTTTTATATTCTGGACGTCAAGCCTTTATCGGATGTGTCATTTTCAAATATATTCTCTCATACTGTAGGGATCCTTTTTGTTCTATTGATGGTGTCTTTTGCTGTACAGAAGCTTTTCAGCTTAATATAGTCCCACTTACTCATTTTTGCTGTTGTTTTGCTTGCCCAGGGAAATATGTTCAAGAAGAGGTCACTCATGTTTATGTCTAAGAGGTTTTTGCCTATGTTTTCTTCCAAGAGTTTAATGGTTTCATGACTTACATTCAGGTCTTTGATCCATTTTGAGTTTACTTTTGTATATGGGGTTAGACAATGGTCCAGTTTCATTCTCCTACATGTAGCTGTCCAGTTTTGCCAGCACCAT
The DNA here is from genome assembly GCF_030020395.1 of Manis pentadactyla. Classification (NCBI taxonomy): domain Eukaryota; kingdom Metazoa; phylum Chordata; class Mammalia; order Pholidota; family Manidae; genus Manis; species Manis pentadactyla. The sequence goes on along the minus strand of NC_080021.1, from coordinate 146,866,423 downwards.
CTGTTGAAGAGACTGTCATTTCGCCATTGTATGTCCATGGCTCCTTTATCAAATATTAATTGACCATATATGTCTGGGTTAATGTCTGGATTCTCTAGTCTGTTCCATTGGTCTGTGGCTCTGCTCTTGTGCCAGTACCAAATTGTCTTGATTACTATGGCTTTATAGTAGAGCTTGAAGTTGGGGAGTGAGATCCCCCCTACTTTATTCTTCTTTCTCAGGATTGCTTTGGCTATTCGGGGTCTTTGGTGGTTCCATATGAATTTTTGAATTATTTGTTCCAGTTCATTGAAGAATGTTGCTGGTAGTTTCATAGGGATTGCATCAAATCTGTATACTGCTTTGGGCAGGATGGCCATTTTGACTATATTAATTCTTCCTAGCCACGAGCATGGGATGAGTTTCCATCTGTTAGTGTCCCCTTTAATTTCTCTTAAGAGTGACTTGTAGTTTTCAGAGTATAAGTCTTTCACTTCTTTGGTTAGGTTTATTCCTAGGTATTTTATTTTTTTTGATGCAATTGTGAATGGAGTTGTTTTCCTGATTTCTCTTTCTGTTGGTTCATTGTTAGTATATAGGAAAGCCACAGATTTCTGTGTGTTGATTTTGTATCCTGCAACTTTGCTGTATTCCGATATCAGTTCTAGTAGTTTTGGGGTGGAGTCTTTAGGGTTTTTTATGTACAGTATCATGTCATCTGCAAATAGTGACAGTTTAACTTCTTCTTTACCAATCTGGATTCCTTGTATTTGTTTTGTCTGATTGCCGTGGCTAGGACCTCCAGTACTATGTTAAATAACAGTGGAGAGAGTGGGCATCCCTGTCTAGTTCCCGATCTCAGAGGAAATGCTTTCAGCTTCTCGCTGTTCAATATAATGTTGGCTGTGGGTTTATCGTAGATGGCCTTTATTATGTTGAGGTACTTGCCCTCTATTCCCATTTTGCTGAGAGTTTTTATCATGAATGGATGTTGAACTTTGTCAAATGCTTTTTCAGCATCTATGGAGATGATCATGTGGTTTTTGTCTTTCTTTTTGTTGATGTGGTGGATGATGTTGATGGACTTTCGAATATTGTACCATCCTTGCATCCCTGGGATGAATCCCACTTGGTCATGGTGTATGATCCTTTTGATGTATTTTTGAATTCGGTTTGCTAATATTTTGTTGAATATTTTTGCATCTACGTTCATCAGGGATATTGGTCTGTAGTTTTCTTTTTTGGTGGGGTCTTTGCCTGGTTTTGGTATTAGGGTGATGTTAGCTTCATAGAATGAGTTTGGGAGTATCCCCTCCTCCTCTATTTTTTGGAAAACTTTAAGGAGAATGGGTGTTATGTCTTCCCTGTATGTCTGATAAAATTCCGAGGTAAATCCATCTGGCCCGGGGGTTTTGTTCTTTGGTAGTTTTTTGATTACCGCTTCAATTTCATTGCTGGTAATTGGTCTGTTTAGATTTTCTGTTTCTTTCTGGGTCAGTCTTGGAAGGTTGTATTTTTCTAGGATGTTGTCCATTTCTCCTAGGTTTCCCCGCTTATTAGCATATAGATTTTCATAGTATTCTCTAATAATTTTTTGTATTTCTGTGGGGTCCATCGTGATTTTTCCTTTCTTGTTTCTGATACTGTTGATTTGTGTTGACTCTCTTTTCTTCTTTTAGAGGCTTATCTATTTTGTTTATTTTCTCGAAGAACCAGCTCTTGGTTTCAGTGATTTTTGCTATTGTTTTATTCTTCTCAATTTTATTTATTTCTTCTCTGATCTTTATTACGTCCCTCCTTCTGCTGACCTTAGGCCTCATTTGTTCTTCTTTTTCCAATTTTGATAATTGTGACATTAGACCATTCATTTGGGATTGCTCTTCTTTTTTTAAATATGCTTGGATTGCTATATACTTTCCTCTTAAGACTGCTTTTGCTGTATCCCACAGAAGTTGGGGCTTAGTGTTGTTGTTGTCATTTGTTTCCATATATTGCTTGATCTCCATTTTGATTCGGTCATTGATCCATTGATTATTTAGGAGCGTGTTGTTAAGCCTCCATGTGTTTGTGAACCTCTTTGCTTCCTTTGTACAGTTTATTTCTAGTTTTCTGCCTTTGTGGTCTGAAAAGTTGGTTTTTAGGATCTCAATCTTTTGGAATTTTCTGAGGCTCTTTTTGTGGCCTAGTATGTGGTCTATTCTGGAGAATGTTCCATGTGCACTTGAGAAGAATGTATATCCTGTTGCTTTTGGATGTAGAGTTCTATAGATGTCTATTAGGTCCATCTGCTCTACTGTGTTGTTCAGTGCTTCCGTGTCCTTACTTATTTTCTGCCCGGTGGATCTATCCTTTGGGGTGAGTGGTGTGTTGAAGTCTCCTAGAATGAATGCATTGCAGTCTATATCCCCCTTTAGTTCTGTTAGTATTTGTTTCACATATGCTGGTGCTCCTGTGTTGGGTGCATATATATTTAGAATGGTTATATCCTCTTGTTTGACTGAGCCCTTTATCATTATGTAGTGTCCTTCTTTATCTCTTGTTACTTTCTTTGTTTTGAAGTCTATTTTGTCTGATATTAGTACTGCAACCCCTGCTTTCTTCTCACTGTTGTTTGCTTGAAATATGTTTTTCCATCCCTTTACTTTTAGTCTGTACATGTCTTTGGGTTTGAGGTGAGTTTCTTGTAAGCAGCATATAGATGGGTCTTGCTTTTTTATCCATTCTGTTACTCTGTGTCTTTTGATTGGTGCATTCAGTCCATTAACATTTAGGGTGACTATTGAAAGATATGTACTTATTGCCATTGCAGGCTTTAAATTCGTGGTTACCAAAGGTTCAAGGTTAGCCTCTTTAGTACCTTACTGCCTAACTTAGCTCGCTTATTGAGCTGTTATATACACTGTCTGGAGATTCTTTTCTTCTCTCCCTTCTTGTTCCTCCTCCTCGATTCTTCATGTGTTGGGTGTTTTTTGCTGTGCTCTTTCTAGGAGTGCTCCCATCTAGAGCAGTCCCTGTAAGATGCCCTGTAGAGGTGGTTTGTGGAAAGCAAATTCCCTCAGCTTTTGTTTGTCTGGGAATTGTTTAATCCCACCGTCATGTTTGAATGATAGTCGTGCTGGATACAGTATCCTTGGTTCAAGGCCCTTCTGTTTCATTGTATTAAATATATCATGCCATTCTCTTCTGGCCTGTAGGGTTTCTATTGAGAAATCTGATGTTAGCCTGATGGGTTTCCCTTTATAGGTGACCTTTTTCTCTCTAGCTGCCTTTAACACTCTTTCCTTGTCCTTGATCTTTGCCATTTTAATTATTATGTGTCTTGGTGTTTTCCTTCTTGGATCCTTTCTGTTGGGGGTTCTGTGTATTTCCGTGGTCTGTTCGATTATTTCCTCCCCCAGTTTGGGGAAGTTTTCAGCAATTATTTCTTCTAAGATACTTTCCATCTCTTTTCCTCTCTCTTCTTCTTCTGGTACCCCTATAATACGGATATTGTTCCTTTTGGATTGGTCACACAGTTCTCTTAATATTGTTTCATTCCTGGAGATCCTTTTGTCTCTATGTCAGCTTCTATGCGTTCCTGTTCTCTGATTTCAATTCCATCAATGGCCTCTTGCATTCTATCCATTCTGCTTATAAACCCTTCCAGAGTTTGTTTCATTTCTGCGATCTCCTTTCTGGCATCTGTGATCTCCCTCCGGACTTCATCCCATTTCTCTTGCGTATTTCTCTGCATCTCTGTCAGCATGTTTATGATTCTTGTTTTGAATTCTTTTTCAGGAATACTGGTTAGGTCTGTCTCCTCTGGTGTTGTCTCTGTGATCTTTGTCTGCCTGTAGCTTTGCCTTTTCATGGTGATAGGAATAGTTTGCAGAGCTGCAACGAGTGACGGCTGGAAGGACTTCCTTTCTTGTTGGTTTGTGGCCCCCTCCTCTCCTGGGAGAACTGTGACCTCTAGTGGCTTGTGCTGCGCGCTGCGCGCAGACAGGGTTTCTGCTTCCTGCCCGGCTGCTATGGAGTTAATCTCCGCTGTTGCTGTGGGCGTGGCCTGGCTCGGGCAGCTACTCCAACGTGGTGGAGTCGCGTTGGAGCAGGAGCGGCTGGGAGGCTATTTATCTCCGTAAGGGGCCTCCCTTGTCCCTGCAGCCCAGGGGTTAGGGTGCCCAGAGATCCCCGGATTCCCTACCTCTGGATTAAGTGTCCCGCCCTGCCCGTTTAAGACTTCCAAAAAGCACCCGCCAAAACAAAACAACGACCACCAAAAAAAAAAAAAAAGTTTTTTTAATTAAAAAAAAAAAAAGGTGGTCGCTCGTTTTTCTTTATTCTCCGGTGCCAGCCTCAGGCCTCTGCTCACCAGTTTTGCTGCCCTGTTTCCCTAGTATTGGGGTCCCTATCCCTTTAAGACTTCCAAAAAGCGCTCGCCAAAACAAAACAGCAAAAAAGAAAAAAAAAAAATGGTCGCGCGCTTTTCTTATGTCCTCCGGCACTCGGCCTCCAGTGCCCGCTCACTGTTCTTGCTGCCCTGTTTTCCTAGTATCAAGGGCCCTGCACTCTGGTCCGGATGGCTGGGGCTGGGTGTTCGGCAGTCCTTGGCTCCGTCTCCCTCCCGCTCTGCCTGCTCTTCTCCTACCGGGAGCTGGGGGCGGGGGCGCTCGGGTCCCGTGGGGCCGGGGCTTGTATCTTACCTCCTTCTTGAGGCGCTAGGTTCTCTCAGGTGCGGATGTGGTCTGGATATTGTCCTGTGTCCTCTGGTCTTTATTCTAGGAAGGGTTGTCTTTGTTATATTTTCATAGATATATGTTGTTTTGGGAGATTTCCGCTGCTCTACTCATGCCACCATCTTCCTTGCCTCTCTGTCTACCTCTTTTCTATTTGTTACATATCTTTCTCACTTTTAAAAATCTCCCTCTTTTTCTGCCTTCTCTTGTTTTACCTGAGCATTTTATATGGTTTTCCTTTCCTAGCATATCAATTTTACTTACTAAAAAAAATTTTTTTAGACTTAGAATTTCAGTACGCATTGAAAACTAATCTAAGTTACTTTCAGATAGCACTGTACTGCTTCAGTGGATAATGGAGGTACCTTACAACAGTATTGCATTCCATCCCTCTGCCCTTATAATATTGCTTTCATTTATTTCACTTATCCTTAAGCTATACTCAACCAGGGCACTGTTGCTATTATTATTATTTGAACAGTTTTCCATTAGATCATTAAGAATAAGGGAAATAAAAGGCTTAATTTTACTTTCACTTATTCCTTATCAAATGCTCTTGGAAAACTGAGTTTCTAACCTATATCATTTTCCTTCTCTTTGAAAACTTTTATATTCCTTGCAAGGGTGGTCTGCTGGCAACAAGTTACATCGGTTTTTGTTTGAGGGTTTTTATTTCTCCTCCACCCCACCATCTTCCCCATTTTAAAAAATTGTGGTAAAATATACAGAACATAAAACATATCATTTAACCCATTTTTAAGTGTACATACAGTTCAGTGGCATTAAGTATATTCACATTGTTGTGCTATTACCACCATCCATCTCCAGAATTCTTTTCATCTTGCAAAACTGGAATACTGTACCCTAAGCAATAACTACCCATTCCACTCCCCTCATCCCATGGCACCGTCATTCCTTTTTCTGTCTCTGAATTTTAGATTATTCTGGTACCTCATATAAGTGTTATCATGCAGTATTTGTCCTTTCGTGGATGAGTTATTTCACTTAGCGTGTTTTTCAGGTTCGTCTTTGTTGTCACATAAGTCAGAATTGCATTCATTTTGGGGACTGAATAATATTCCACTGTTTGCAGTACCATATTTTATTTCCCCATCTGCCGATAGACATGTGGGTTCCTTGCATCTTTTGGCTGTTGTGAATAATGCTGCTACAAACGAGCGTACAATTGTGTCCAAACCCCTACTTTCATATATTTTGTGTATATACCCACAAGTGCAGTTGCTGGGTCATGTGATTCTGTTTTTGATTTTTGAGGAACTATAATACTACTTTCCAAGGATGCACCTTAATACATTTCTACCAACAGTGCCCAAGGATCCATTTTTCCATATCCTCATAAAAATGTGTTGTTTTTTGTTTTGTTGTCATAGCCATCTACTACTGTGTGTTTTCCTTGTTAATTTTCTGGTTCTCTCCATTATTGAAGTCATGTATTGAAGCCTCCTGTTATAGAAGTATTTCTCTCTTCAGTTCTGTCAATGTTTGCTTCATATGTTTTTGAACTCTGATGTTTGATTATAATTGTTACATCTTTTTAGTGAATTGACCTGTTTATCATTATAGAATGTCCTCTTTTTGTCTCTTGTGACAGCTTTTGACTTAGTCCATTTTGTCTAATATATAGCCATCTTTGCTCCCTTTTGGCTGTTTGCATTGAAAATCTTTCTATTCTTTTACCTTGAACCTGTGTGTATCTGTAGAGCTAAAATGAGCCTCTTATAGACAGCATATAGTGGGATCCTGGGTTTTGTTTAGTTTTTAATCCATTCTGACCCCCTCTTGTTTTGACTGGAGAGGTTAAACTATTTACATTTAAAGTAATTACTGATAGGGAAGGACTTACTATTGTCATTTTGTTAATTTTCTGTTTGTCTTACAACTTTTTGTCTTTGTCTTTCTTCATTGCTTTCATTTGTATTGAGTCAATTTTTTTGTGCTGACACATTTTGATTCCTTTTTTCCTTTTGTGTATATTCTACTAATATTTTCTTTGTGGTTCCACAGGGGATTACATATATCTCAATGCTGTAATATATTTCAAACTGATACCAACTTAACTTCAGTCACATACAGTAACTTTACTCCTTTACAGCCCACCTTCCCAACTTTACTATTGCTGTAGCAAATGACATCTTTATATTTATTTATTTATTTGTTTGTTTGTTTGTTTATTAAGGTATGATTGATATACACTCTTATGAAGGTTGCACAATGAAAAAACAATGTGGTTACATTTACCCATATTATCAAGTCCCCACCCATACCCAAATGCAGTCACTGTGTATCCATGCAGCAAGATGCCACAGATCCACTATGTGCCTTCTCTGTGCTACACTGTTCTCCCCCGTGATACCCCACACCATGTGTACTAAACATAATACCCCTCAATCCCCTTCTCCCTTCCTCCCCACCTGCCCTCCCACACCCCTCCCCTTTGGTAACCACTAGTTCATTCTTGGAGTCTCTGAGTCTGCTGCTATTTTGTTCCTTCAGTTTTGCTATGTTGTTATACTCCACAAATGAAAATCATTTGGCATTTGTCTTTCCCTGCCTCACTTATTTCACTGAGCATAATGCCCTCCAGCTCCATCCATGTTGTTGCAAATGGTAGAATTATTTTCTTTCTTATGGCCGAATACTATTTCATCGTGTATATGTGCCACATCTTCTTTATCCATTCATCTATTGACGTACACTAAGGTTGCTTCCATATCTTGGCTATTGGAAAAAGTGCTGCGATAAACATAGGGATGCATATGTCTTTTTGAATCTGAGAACTTGTATTCTTTGGGTAAATTCTAAGTAGTGGGATTCCTGGGTCAAATGGTATTTCTATTTTTGTTTTTTGAGGAACCTCCATATTGCTTTCCATAATGGTTGAACTAGCTTACATTCACACCAGCAGTGTAGGAGGGTGCCCCTTCCTCTGCATCTTCCCCAGCAGTTGTTGTTCTTAGTCTTTTCGATGCTGGCCATCCTTACTGGTGTGCGGTGATATGTCATTGTGGTTTTTATTTGCATTTCCCTAATGATTAGTGATGTGGAGCATATTTTCATGTGTCTGTTGGCCATCTCAATTTCTTCTTTGAAGAACTGTCTCTTCATATCCTCTGCCCATTTGTTAATCAGGTTATTTGCTTTTTGGGTGTTGAGGCGTGTAAGTTCTTTATATATTTTGGATGTTAACCCCTTGTCAGAAATGTCATTTACAAATATATTCTCCCATACTGTAGGATGCCTTTTAGTTTTGTTGATGGTGTCCTTTGTCGTACAGAAACTTTTTAGTTTGATGTAGTCCTATGAGTTCATTTTTGCTTTTGTTTCCCTTGCTCGAGGAGATGCGTTCGGGAAGAAGTTGCTCATGCTTATATTCAAGAGATGTTTGCCTATGTTGTCTTCTAAGGGTTTTATGGTTTCATGACTTACATTCAAGTCTTTAATCCATTTCGAGTTTACTTTTGTGTATGGGGTTAAACAATAATCCACTTTCATTCTCTTTCATGTAGCTGTCCAGTTTTGCCAACAGCAGCTGTTGAAGAGACTGTCATTTCCCCATTGTATATTCATTGCTCCTTTAATGTACATTAATTGACCATAGATGGTTGGGCTTATGTCACGACTCTCTAGCCTGTTTCATTGGTCTCTGGGTCTGTTTTTGTCCCAGTACCAAATTGTCTTGATTACTGTGGCTTTGTAGTAGAGCTTGAAGTTGGGGAGTGTAATGTCCCCAGCTTTTTTCTTCCTTCTCAGAATTGCTTTGGCTATTGGAGGTCTTTTGTGGTTCCATATGAATTTTAGAATGATTTTCTCTTGTTCTTAGTACCGTTGAAGGATGCTGTTGGTATTTTGATAGGAATTGCATTGAATCTATAGAGTGCTTTAGGCAGGATGGCCATTTTGGCAATATTAATTCTTCCTATCCATGAGCACAGGATGTGTTTCCATTTATTGGTATCTTCTTTAACTTCTCTTAAGAGTTTCTTGTAGTTTTCAGGGTATAGGTCTTTCACTTCCTTGGTTAGGTTTATTCCTAGGTATTTTATTCTTTTTGATGCAATTGTGAATGGAGTTGTTTTCCTGATTTCTCTCTCTGCTAGTTCATCGTTAGTGTATAGGAATGCCACAGGTTTCTGTGTATTAATTTTGTGTCCTGCAACTTTGCTGAATTCAGATATTAGATCTAGTAGTTTTGGAGTGGATTCTTTAGGGTTTTTTATGTACAATATCATGTCATCTGCAAACAGGGACAGTTTAACTTCTTCCTTGCCAATCTGGATGCCTTTTATTTCTTTGTGTTGTCTGATTGCTGTGGCTAGGACCTCCAGTACTGTGTGGAATAAAAATGGGGAAAGTGGGCATCCTTGTCTTGTTCCCGATCTTAAAGGAAAAGCTTTCAGCTTCTCACTGTTAATATAATGTTGGCCATGGGATTGTCATATATGGCCTTTATTATGTTGAGGTATTGCCCTCTCTACCCATTTTGTTGAGAGTTTTTATCATGAATGGATGTTGAATTTTGTCATATGCTTTTTCAGCATCTGTAGAGATGATCATGTGGTTTTTGTCCTTCTTTTTGTTGATGTGGTGGATGATGTTGATGTATTTTCGAATGTTGTACCATTCTTGCATCCCTGGAATAAATCCTACTTGATCATGATGGATGATCTTTTTGATGTATTTTTTAATTCAGCTTGCTAATATTTTGTTGAGTATTTTTACATCCATGTTCATCAGGGATATTGGTCTGTAATTTTCTTTTTTTGTGGTGTCTTTGCCTGGTTTTGGTATTAGAGTGATGCCGGCCTCATGGAATGTGTTTGGAAGTACTCCGTCTTCTTCTACTATTTGGAAAACTTTAAGGAGGATGGGTATTAGGTCTTCCCTAAATGTTTGATAAAATTCAGCAGTGAAGCCATCTGGTCCAGGGATTTTGTTCTTAGGTAGTTTTTTGGTTACCTGTTCAACTTCATTGCTGGTAATTGGTCTGTTCAGATTTTCTGTTTCTTCCTTGGTCAGCCTCGGAAGGTTGTATTTTTCTAGAAAGTTGTCCATTTCTTCTAGGTTATCCAGTTTGTTAGCATACAATTTTTCATAGTATTCTCTAATAATTCTTTGTATTTTTGTGGTGTCCGTAGTGATTTTTCCTTTCTCATTTCTGATTTTGTTTATGTGTGTAGACTCTCTTTTTTTCTTGATAAATCTGGCTAGGGGTTTATCTGTTTTATTTATTTTCTTGAAGAACCAGCTCTTGCTTTCATTGATTCTTTCTATTGTTTTATTGTTCTCGATTTTATTTATTTCTGCTCTAATCTTTATTATGTCCCTCCTTCTACTGACTTTGGGCCTCATTTGTTGTTCTTTTTCTAGTTCCATTAATTGTGAGTTTAGACTGCTTATATGGGATTGTTCTTCTTTTCTGAGGTAGGCCTGTATTGCAATATACTTTCCTCTTAGCATGGCCTTCACTGCATCCCACAGATTTTGTGGTGTTGAATTATTGTTTTCATTTGTCTCCATATATTGCTTGATCTCTGTTTTTATTTGGCCATTGAGACATCTTCATATATTATGTACCTATTGCAATGGGCTTGTAATTTTTTATTCTTTTGTCTTTTAAATCTGTAAAAGAACAAAAAGTGGACTTACTAAGGAAAATTACAATAATACTAGTTTTTATATTTGCACATGTATTTGCCTTTACTGCCTTTATTATGTCCCTCCTTCTACTGACTTTGGGCCTCATTTGTTGTTCTTTTCTGTTTTATATGGCTTTGTTACTTATAGTGTAATTATTTCCAACTTGAGGGACTCCCTCTAAAATATCTTGTAAGGTAGATCTTCTGATAATGAACTCCCTCAGCTTTTCTTTATCTGAGAATAACCTAATTGTTCCCTTATTTTTGGAGTAGGTATATTTTGCTAGGTAAAATGTCCTTCCTTTACTGTTTTTTTTTTTCCTTTAAACACTTTAAATATACTTTTCTCTGTTTCTGGTTTGTAAGGTTTCTGCTGAGAAATCTACTGATGATCTTTCTGAGGATCCAGTGTATATGTCAAGTTGCATTTCTCTTGCTGCCTTTAATATTCTCTCTCTTTGCTTATCATGCTTCTTGGTAGAGATTCTTGGATTCATATATCCATGTCTTTCCTCAAATTTGAGAACTTTTTGGCTATTATTTCTTATGATAAACTCTCTGCCCCTTTATCTTCACTCCTTTTAGGATCCCCATCTATGCATATATTGATCCACTTAATGATGTCCTATAAGTCCTTTAGGCTGTGTTCAGTTTTCTTTCCTTTTTCTTTTTGACCTTTGTGTGTGTGTGTGTGTGTGTGTGTGTATATAGTAGGAGAGCAAGGTACAGGCTTTTATTTAGAAATAAAGTGAGAGGAGAGAGCTCCTGGCTCACGCCAGGAGGGGACAAGAGAGCCCCCCCTCACTCTATATTTTTAAGTAACCTGTTGTGGATAAAGTGAAGGTTCCTATGGCCAGGATTTCACCTGGCCCTGGTTGGCTAGCTCACCACACACATGTGGGCAATATGTTCTTATTTACTCTATATAAGGAGCTCTGCCCAGTACTCTGGGTGACAGAGGGGCATCATGGCTGCAAGGCTGCAGGAGAGGAGAGACTGGAGTGGTGGCAGCGCTGAGGACAGACTGAGATGGCTGTGGCGGTAGAGAGGCCCAGAGGCAGAGGCCAGCCTACTGCATACAGACTCACTCTGAGTGAACAGGATTCAAGTGATTGACCTGCATTTGTGGAAATAAAGTTGGGTATAAACCCTTTCACCCCAAGAACATTCCACTGTCATTTCTTTGGTCTTATTGAATCTATAGTGAACTTGTCCAGAGCTGAAACCCATTGGCGAGACACCTGTCTTCAAGTTTACTGATTTTTTTTTTTGCCTGCTCCAGCCTGCTCTTGCTTTTCTCTAGTAAATTTTTCAATTCATTTATTCTTTGTACTTGTGTTGGTGTGTGTTTTTCTCTGCTTTTTTTCAAGAGTTTTTTCTTTGTTGTTGATTTAACTTACACATAACATTGTATAATTTTAAGGTGTGTAACATGTTGAAATTTGATACATTTATATATTGCAGTATGATTGCCACTTTAGCTTAAATTAACACCTTTATTTAATCACCTAACTAGCTTTCCTTTTTTGTGGTGAGAACATTTAGGCTCTAGTTTCTTAGCAGTTTTGAAGTATACAGTAGAGTATTGTTGACTCTAATCACAGTGTTGGGTGTTAGATCTCTAGAACTTATTCATCTCCTAGTTGCAAGTTTGTACCCTTTACCAGTTCCCCAGTTCCCCCATATTCCAGTCCCTTGTAGCCACCATTCTATTCTCTGTTTCCATGAGTTTGGCTTTTTAAAATTCTACATATAAGTGATACCTACATTATTTGTCTTTCTCTCAGGCTGATCTCAGTAAGCATAATGCCCTCAAAGTCTGTCCGTGTTGTTGCAAGTAGCAGGATTTCTTTCTTATGGCTGAATAATATTCTAATGTATATGGAGCACATCTTTATCGATTCTTCTGTTGCTGGACACTTTCATTTCCATATCTCAGCTATTGGGAATTACGCTGCAGTAAACATGGGAGTGCACATACCTTTTTAGCACTTGTTTTCCTTATCTTTGGATATATACCTAGAAGTGGGATTTCTGTGAGATTTATACAAGCTTTCATCTTTGATTTTCTGCAGTTTGGTTATATGTGTAGGTGTAGATTTTTTTGGTACTTTCCTATTCCTTGTTCTCTGAACTTCCTGGATCTGTTTGTTACTTTTATCATTAATTTTGGACATTTGCAGCTATTATTTTTCAAACTCTTTGTTTTTCTTGCTTCTTGCTCCTTTTTTCCTTTTAGTATTCTTATTACACAGTACAGCTTTTACAGTTGTCCTACAGTTTTTGGACATTCTGTTCCATTATTTTCTTCTTGCATTTTTCTCTCTGCATTTCAGTTTGGGAAATTTATATTTACATATCTTTAAGCTTTCAAATTTGAGGTTTAAAAATGTCCAGTTGTTCTGAAATTGATATGGAACCATGAAAGAGCCTGAATAGCCAAAGCAGTCGTGAGGAGAATAAAGCTGGGGACATTATGCTCCCAAACTTCAAGCTCTACTACAAAGCCATAGTAATCAAGATAATATGGTACTGGCACAAGAACAGACCCATAGACCAATGGAACACAATATAGAGAGTCCAGATATAAACCCAAACATATATGGCCAATTAATATATGATAAAGGTGCCATGGATATACAGTGGAGAAATGACAGCCTCTCAACAACTGGTGTTGGCAAAATTGGACAGCTCAATCTAAGAGAATGAAACTGGATTATTGTCTAACTCCACACACAAAAGTAAACTCGAAATGGATCAAAGACCTGAATGTAAATCATGAAACCATAAAACTTTTAGAAGAAAACATAGGCGAAAATGTCTTGAATATAAACACGAGCAACTTTTTCCTGAACACATCTCCTTGGGCCAGGGAAACAAAGCAAAAATGAACAAGTGGGGACTACATCAAAGTAAAAAGCTTCTGTACAGCAAAAGACACCATCAACAGAACAAAAAGGCATCCTACACTATGGGAGAATATATTCATAAATGACATATCTGATGGGGTTATCATCCAAAATATATAAATAACTCACATGTCTCAACACCCAAAAAGCAAATAACCTGATAAAAAATGGGCAGAGGAATAGACACTTCTCTAAAGAAGAAATTGAGATGGCCAACAGGCACATGCAAAGATGCTCCACATTGCTAATTATCAGGGAAATGCAAATTAAAACCACAATGAGGTATCACCTCACACCAGTTAGGATAGTCAACATCAAAAAGACAAGGAACAACAAATGCTGGCAAGGATGCAGAGAAAGGGGAACCTCCTATACTGCTGGTGGGAATGTAAATTAGTTCAACCATTGTGGAAAGCAATATGGAGGTTCCTCAAAATACTAAAAGTAGAAATGCCCTTTGACCCAGTAATTCCACTCCTAGGAATTTACCTGAAGAAAACAAGATCCCAGATTCAAAAAGACATGTGCACTCCTATGTTTGCTGCAGCACTATTTACAATAGCCAAGATACGGAGGCAACCTAAGTGTCCATCAGTAGATGAATGGATAAAGAAGATGTGGGACATATACACAATGGAATATTATTCAGCCATAAGAAGAAAACAAATCCTACCATTTGCAACAACATGGATGGAGCTAGAGGGTATTATGCTCAGTGAAATAAGCCAGGTGGAGAAAGACAAGTACCAGACGATTTCCCTCATTTGTGGAGTACAAAAAAAAAGCAAAACTGAAGCAACAAAACAGTAGTAGACTCACAGACTCCAAGAAGAGACTAGCAGTTACCAATGGGAAGGGTGTGGGGATGGTGGGTGGAGAGGGAGGAAGAAGGGGATTAAATAGCATTTTGATTAATATACATAATGTAGGTGGGTTCATGGGTAAGGCAGTAAAGCACAGAGAAGACAAGTAGTGACTCCATAGCATCTTACTACACTGATGGACAGTGACTGCAGTGGGGTGTGTGTGGGGGACTTGATAATTTGGGTGAATGTAGTAACCTTAGTGTTGCTCATGTGAAGCCTTCATAAGCTTATATATCAATGATGCCTTAATAAAAAAATTTCCAGTTCATTGCAAGTATACTTAAATACAATTCATTTTTTTAGCATATTCTTTTACCATGCTACCTTTCTACGTTCATATTATGTGTATATTTCTGATTAAAATGTTTGCATATGCTAACATTGAGCTACAGCTGCAGAACTTACAGTAAATTATGTTTTAGTCAAACATACAACTGTAGACTAAGTTGAAGAATGAAGGTGAGCTAATTAGATCATAGTTGGTTTTCTGTTGTATACATTATAACTCTTTTTCCTTAATATGTTGCTTAGGAATGAGGAATACCTAACTTTTTAAAATCAAAATATTTATTTCAATTTCTTTTTAAAATAATCTTTTTTAGGAGCTGTGGCCCTGAAGAATCTTGAAATTAAAGAAAATGCCTTGGTAGGTTTTGACCTGTATAAAACTAGTAATGTTAGTAAATTTAGATATATGGACTTACTCCTGATTTACTTTGTTACCTTAAATGATTCAAGTTTGAAGAATGTTGTGAAATTTTTAGAAAATGTGAATTTTGAAAAATGGACTTTTTAATCTCTTTAAAAGCACAAACTGACAGTGTAATTTTTTTCCATTTAAAAAATATTTTTGATATTTATTGTATGGTTTTATTTTAAGTGGTTAACTTATATCTGTAATCGTCAAGTTTTTTGTTTATACTGTTTTAACCATTTTTTATTGTAGAATTCAGTGGCATTAGTTACATTCACAATACTGTACAACCATCAGCCAATACCTATTTTTAAAACTTTTCATTATGCCAGAGGGAATCCTGTAATAATTAAGAAATAACTCCATATTCCCTTTCCCTGTAGGCCCTGCTAACCTCTAATCTACTTTCTATCTTTAAATTTGCCTATTCAGTAGTTCATAAAAGTGGGATCCTGCTATGATTGTCATTTTATGTCTGGCTTACTTAGCATAATTCCTTCAGGGTTCATCCATGTAGCATGTATCAGAACACCACGCCTTTTTATGACTAAATAATACTGCCCTGTATGTGTATGCCACATTTTGTTTATCCATTTATCTGTTGATGGATGGTTGGGTTGTTTGTCTCTTGACTCTTATGAATAATGCTCCTGTGAACATTGGCATACACATACCTGAGTCCCTGCTTTCAGTTCCTGTGGGTAAATAGCTAGGATTAGAATTGCTAGCATTCATGGTAAATTTTGTCTTTAGCCTTTTCAGGAATTGCCCCACTGTTTTCCATAACAATTGAGCCATTTTATATTCCCATCAGTAGTGTATGAAGATTCCAATTTCTCCACATACATGCTAACATTTATACGTTATTTTAAATAATAGCCATTCTAATGAATATAAAGTAATATCTCATTTTGTTTTTTCTTAGCATTTTTCGAATGACTGAGGAGATTGAACCTCTTCATGTGCTTATTGGCCATTTGTGTATCTTCTTTGGAGAATGTTTATTTGAAAACCATTGCTGATTTTTTATTGAGTTTTTTTTTTTTTTTGGTTGAGTTGTCATATTTGACACCAAATGAGAGGGTATATTTTTTTCCTACATATTTGTATAACAGTAACTATATTATACACAGCAGTAATAGTATAACTTCATTTGGGTACCCAGACCCGATTCCAATGTGTGTAAATATGTGGGAGGGGCTCTTCCCATACGTATTTATACCACGCAATTCTGGAACACCAACAGGGTGTTGGAGAACTCAGTTCAATTTTGATGGTATCTGCCTGGAGACAGCACCAGATTCCCAGGTTAAGGGCTCTATCCTACAGGACTGCCCTCCAGCCCCTACTCCAGACACTTGTTCCAAACCCCAGGCAGTTACTTGTGTTTCAGACCTACCGGCTACAGATCGGAAGTTCCTATGACCTCCTCCTTAAGTTCGATTAATTTGCTAGAGTGGCTCACAGAATTCAGGAAAACTTACTGTTTACTAGTTTAATAAAGGGTACCATAAAGGATACAAGTTAACGGCCAGATGAAGAGAGACAAAGGGCAAGGTCCCAAATAAAGAGCTTTTATCCTTGCAGAGGTTGGGGCCTTGACTCCGTGGCATGTGGAGGCATTCTGATTCTCCAAGCATAGAAGCTCTCTCCAACCAATAACCAAGATCCAACCAAGCAGAGCAGGCAGAGCAGACAGCGAGAGACAAAGAGCAAAAAGCTCTTCTCAGGGGATTTTGTGAGGGCTTCGTTGCATAGTCATGATTGACTAAATTATTGGCCTTTGACTGAGGTGGGCTGAGGGTCCAAAAGTCTTCATTAACATGACAAAACACCTATTTCACCTTTAAGACTCTGCGGTGTTTTCAATAACTATAGATGAAGACCAAATACACCTGGGAAATATGTATTTCTTGTAATTCAGTGTATCACAGTTATAGTTCTTAATATACTCCCAATATTTCCCCTTATCCAGATCTATGATTTGCAAATACTTCCTCCCATAAAGGGTTATCTTATGCTTCTGTTAGTAGTGTCCTTTGATAAATAATAGTTTTTAATTTTGATAAAATTGAATTCATCTGTTTTTTTTCTTTTGTTGCCTGTGCCTTTGATGTGGTATGCAAGACATCACTGCTAAATCTAATATCAAGAAGATTTTACCTTACGTTTTCTTCTAAGGGCTTTCTAGTTTTAGTTCTTAGGTTTAGTTCTTTGGTCCAGTTTGAGTTAAGGGTACAACTTCATTCTTTTGCATGAGGATATCCAGTTTCACAAGCACCATTTATTGGAAAGATGGTCCTTTCCCACACTGAATGAGGAGGAATTTTTTGAGGATATTTTTGCAAAATGGCATTTTAATCTCCTTACAAGCACAAATTGACAGTGGAATTTCCCACTTTATTACCCCCAAGCAATATAAAAGTAGTCCTGGTATAGGTAACTTATATGGTCAGTATTACTACTGAACCATTTTCTTATTTATTTCAAATCAGTCTCCCTGAATTTTATGAAGTAGAGAATACTATTGCAATTGTATATCTATAATTTAAATGAATGTTGAGGAAAAAGAGAAGGTATATGTTAACTTAAACCCCTTAAGTAATTTTGGGAAGAACAACGTTGTTATTCTTTTGTTGAACTATGTATGTACTAATATTTTACATATATTTTTTTAGAGTCAACTGGATGTCCCATTTAAAATTAAAGTTGGTCATATAGGTAAGCTATTTTTATTTGAATGTCCTGTTTGCTGGACCTGCATAATATGCCTAGTATCTCTTTAATATGGTAACGTTTCTGAGCATTAATTGAAAATAATCATGTGTTTTCATCTAGTTAGGGCTCAGTTGTATAACTTAAAAATACTGCGTGGTTCATACATTCCTTGTCCAATACCTATGAAGTTATACATCTTATTAGGTGTTAAAAATGAGAGCCAAAGTGTCAAATCTAATAAACAGCATAATCATGTCAGTTTCCTAGGATTCTGACTAGTTGTCATTGCTGTACTCTGATTGCATGGGTATGTGTAGTGTGAAGTGTAGGGTCTGGATCATCTAGTCAGTGTAGCTAGGGATGAACCAGAAACCTAGTTTCTGAGGCTACTTGCCTACTTCTATCATGGTACCTGTCATTCTTTAATATCATCATTATTTATTTATTTCTTCTACTAGGCAATAAGTGTTTTGAGAAGATTTAATTTTAATTGTATCTTCACCACTTAGCACAGTACCTGGCAACTAGTAGGAACACAGTCTGTTGAATGAAAGAAGTACACAGCTCCAAATGAGTGGTACAGTAGTATGATCAGTTTTATAGGATCATACTGTCCCCTTGCTATTACATGGGTGTTCTTAATCTTATTGATCTTTCAAAGTTTTTCTTACTTAGCATATGGAATTACATATATATCAAATATAAATACATATATTTTAAAAGTAGTTGTCTTCATATGGAAGATTTTTAGAATTACCTTTTTTACATTTTTCTGAATTTTCCAAATCTTCTATAAAAAGGCTGCACTTTAATCTTACTACACTGATGGACAGTGACTGCAATGGGGTATGGGGGGAGTCCATAATAAGGGTGAATATAGTAACCACATTGTTTTTCTTGTGAAACCTTCATAAGAGTGTATATCAATGATACTTTAATAAAAAAAATATGCTGCACTTTATAATGAGAGGAAAACACTAATTTCTGTGAAGAAAAAAAAGATTTAATGGTGAAAATGCTGCATTACTAATTTTTATATGTTTATTTGATTACTTAAAGCTATTGTCACAGTTCTGTTCATTTACTTTTTTGTCTTACATGTGTAGGCAGTATGCCTAATATATTTCTAAATAGACTGTCAAATTTGCACAGTTATTTTTCCTAACCTCATTTCTTTTTCATTATATTTTTACTGTACAGAAGTTTGAAATGTAACTATCTACTCTGATTTCAAAACTTAGAAAGTTATCTTTCTTTTAGAAATTGGGTAGTTTGTTTTTCTCTGGATTGACATTGTATGATGAAATCTCTCAATCTGGGGTTTTTAAAATATGGATTTTTAGGGTTGTGTAATGATGTAAATCTATGTAGTTTTTTCCCTTCACGAATTACTGTGCAGTTAATGCAACAGTAGTGTATTTAATTACCTTTTCCTTCCCCAATCACGGCAATTATTTCTAAACCTAGAGACTCATACTTTCTAAAAATTAAAAAAAATACTTTAAAACTCTTTATTATTGAAATTTCCTGAATACACAAAACTAGAATCAATAGAATAATGAACCCCTTACATAGTATTTTTTAATTCAAGAAATCTAATGCTTTTTAAAATACTTTGCTGTTGGATTGTTGTAAAACATTTTCATTACTTTTAGGAATTTTCTTACATTACACATTATTCTTGATTATTACACAGAAATTTGTGTATGCATGCACTCTTACATAACATTTACATATGAAAAATACATACTTGCATTATGTATATAATCTTTTTAAAGTATAAGAAAAATACTTCTATTAGAGGTTTATAGTAAGAATTGAGGAAATTCAAAGTTATAATCTCAAGGATTATGAATAATGGAAGGAGAATGTGGTGCAGATCACCATACATAAAAACTTGTAAATTTTTAGAATATCTTTTTTAGTAGATTTTCCATCAACACTAATTCATATAGTTTCAAATCATCACAAGAAAGGCTTGCTTTGGGTTGTAAAATATATTTCTATAAAGTGAGCCTGTAAGGTCAAAGGCAACTTTGTTATCTCTTCTAATGTGTGCCATTAGAAAATAGGCTTACATAAATGTAGGTTGAATAAATATTTTTTGTCTTTTTTTTTTTAATGTAGGTAATCTCAGTCTTAAAATTCCATGGAAAAACCTTTATACTCAACCAGTCGAAGCTGTCTTGGAAGACATTTATTTACTCATAGTGCCTTCTTCTAGTAAGTCAAATTTTAAACATTATAATTTGATTTACTCTTTTTGTGAATGGAAGAGTCTTTTTATTTGATAATTGTTTAAAATACTTTAGGGGGTTTTTCATGATATTTTTATATTTTAATTTGGTACTTGGGAGTAAAAACTTACATTAGTTTTTACTCTAAATTTTTATAGACTTTGAATTGGTGATTATTTTCAAGGATATTTTTTGCAATGAGTATATTTAAATTTGAGGTAATTAAGATTCTTCCTTTTTATGCTTTCTTTAGTAATAAAATATGATTGTTTAAAAGAAGAAAAACAACTCCTGGAAGCAAAGCAACAGGAACTAAAACGAATAGAAGAAGCAAAACAAAAAGTAGCTGATCAAGGTAAAGAAAACATAAATAAGAATGGTAATAAAAAATGGAGAAGACTTAAATGTTAATTATATTTGAATATTATTTTTCTCTGGAGGCACTGCAATTACTTAACAAATATGAGAGAATCTTATTATATGGGGAATTTTAATATGATTTGTATGTTTCATCATGTTTATAGAAATTTTACCTCACCGAAATTTACCTCAGGGCAAATAGTATACCTAGTTTATAAGGGTAATGTTAGTTTTTTAACTGTAGTAATTAATTTATTCAAGTATATTTTTATTCCCCTTATAGCAATTCATCACATTTTCAAATACTTAGTCCCTTGATATATTTGTATTTTCCCAAATCTGTTTACTCACCCTCTGGCTTCATAAACTTTCCTGTCTGACTTAGACCAAATGGTCCATTGCTTCAACCCCCTCTTTTCTAAGTGGAAGAGATGTCTTGCAGAAATCCTCTTTGACTTGTGCTGTGGTCACGTCACTATTACTAGCTACTGTTTGTACTCCTAATTCCCCCTCTAGTGAATCTTTCTCCTTAGCATGTAAATATGCTATAGCCTCTCTTCTCTTCAAACATAAAATCATCTTCCTAACCTACTTACTTGTTCATCTTCTGCTCCTCTGTACTCATTTAATAGTTAAATATCTTAAAAGAAAAATATATGTATACTGCTTCATTATCTTTTCCATGCATAGATTTTTCAAAATAAAAAATACAATAAAAAATAAGCTTTAGATCTATTGACAAACAGGTAAAAAACATTAAAGGAGATTTAACACAATTTCTGACAACCCTTCTTATAATTATTTTTTCTTTTCTGTCACAGTTCTTTCAGACCCTCTATAGTCATTCATCCCTACCCCAATCCTTTTTAAAATATATTTTTATTGTGGTATACATATAACAAATTTATCACCCTCACCACTCTTAAATGTATAGCTCAGTATTATTAAACACATGTATAATGTTGTGTAACCATTACCACCATCCATCTCTATGTATCTTTTCTTCTTGTAAAATTGAAACTTTATGCTCATTAAGTAATAACTCACCCATTCCTCTCCTCACCCCACCCCTGGAAACCTCATTTCTACGTTCTTTGTCTATGATTTTGAGTACTTGTGATAAGTGGAATCATATCATATTTGCCTTTTTCTGACTGGCTTATTTAACATCATGTCTTCAAGGTTCATCCATGTTAACATCCATCAGAATTTTCTTTTTAAGACTTAATAGTATTCTATTTTATGTATTTACCACATTTTGCTTAACTATTCTTCAATCGATGGATACTTGGGTTGCTTCTGGGTTTTAGCTGTTTCGAATGTGCTGCTGTGCACATGGGAGTACAAATATCCTTTTGGGACACTACTTTTAATTCTTTGGGTTGTATACCTAGAAGTGGAATTGCTGGATCCTCTGATACTTTTACTATGTTTTTAAATTTTTGAAGAATTGCCTTATTGTTCTGCACAAGGACTTGTACCATTTTACATTGAACAAGGATTCCAGTTCCTTCACAGTCTTACAAACAGGTACTTTTTGGAAAGTAGTATCCTATATAGGGATAAAGTGGTATTTAATATAGTATTGATTTGAATTTCCCTAAAGATTAGTACTTCAGCATCTTTTCAGGTGCTTACTGACTGTATATCTTTTGTGGAGTAATGTCTGTTTAAGTCTTTCTTCCATCTTTTAACTGGATTGTTTTTCTGTTGTTGAGTGGTACAAGTTCTTTATGTATTCTGAATGTTAATCTGTTACTAGGTATAGGCAAATTTTCTCTCGTTCTCTAGGTAGTTTCTGTACTCTTGAGAGTGTGATGCACAAAATTTTAAAATTCTCATGAAGTACAGTTTGTCTACTTTTTTTTTTCTGTGCCTTTGGTGTCTCATGCAAGAAATCTTTGCCAAATCCATTGTCACACAGCATCTGTCCTACATTTTCTATGAGTGTTATAGTGTTAGGTCTTACACTTAAATCTTTGATCCATTTTTAGTTAATTTTTGTAAATGTTGTTAGATGATGTTGTCCAGCTTTATTCTCTTGCATGTGAATATCCAGATATCCATTTACCCAGAACCGTTTGTTAAAAATACTGTCCTTTCTCCATTGAATAGTCTTGGAACCCTTATAAAAATTATTTGAACATATATGCAAGGGTTTATTTCTGGGCTCTCTATTCAGTATGCCTGACTTTAACCCAGTGCCACACTGTTTTGATTACTGTTGTTTCATCATAAGTTTTGAAATCAGCAAGTATGAGTCTTCCAGCTTTGTTTCTACTTTTCAAGATTGTTTTGGCTATTTGGGAGTCCTTGAGATTCCATGAGTTTGAGGATAGATTTTTCTATTTCTGAAAAATATGTAATTGTGATTTTTTATAGAGATTGCTTTGAATTTGATTGCTTTGGACAGAATTGACATGTTAACAATAAGCCTTCCAATCCATGAACATGGGATGTGTTACCATTTATTTATGTCTTTTTAAATATCTTTCAGCAGAGTTTTGTAGTTCAGTTGTTCATTGTACAAGTCTTTTACCTCCTTGATTATTTAATTTCTGGGTGTTTTGTCTTTTTGATGCTATTTTGAAGGGCATTGTTTTTGTAATTTTCTTTGAAGATTGTTCATTGTTAGGGAATAGATTTGCAGTTGTGTGTGTGTGTGTGTGTGTGTGTGTGTGTGTGTGTGTGTGTATGTGTGTGTGTTGATTTTGTATCCTGCTGCTTTGCTGGATTGGTTTATTCTAATAGGTATTTTTGTGGAATACTTTGGTCCTGTTGTCTGCAAAAGACATAATTTTACTTCTTCCTTTCCAGTTTGGATACCTTTTATTTATTTATTTTTTCTTGCCTAAATACTCTGGCTGGAATTTTCAGTACTGTGTTGAATAAAAGTGGTGAAAGTGGACATCTTTGCCATCTTCCTGATCTTGGAGGAAAAGCTTTCAGACTTTCACTTTTGAATATGTTATTTGCTGTAAGTTTTTCGTATATGACCTTTACTATGTTAAGGTAGCTTCCTTTACTCCTAGTTTGCTGAGTGTTTTTATTATGAAAGTGTGTTGAATTTTATCAAATGCTTTTTCACCAATTAAGATGATAGTGTTTTTTTTTCCTTCATTCTGTTATGTGTATTACATTGATTAATTTTCATATAGTGAACCATCCTTCCATTCCAGGAATAAATTGTATTGAGTCATGCTGTATAATCTGTGCTATTGAATTTTGCTTGTATTTTGTTGAGGACTTTTCAGCAATATTGATTGGGGATATTTACCTGTTATTTTCTTGTGGTATCTTTGTCTGGCTTTGGCATCAGATTTAATTCTAACCTCATAGATTGAGTTTAGAAGTATTCTGTTCAATTTGGGGGGCAGTTTGAAGAGAAATGGTGTTTTCTTTTAAGTGTTTGGTAGAATTCACCAGTGAAACTATCAGTTCCATGGTTTTTATTTGGAGATTTTTATTACTGATTCAGTCTCTACTAGTTGTATGTTTATTCAGATTTTCTTTGTGAGTTTTGTTGCGGCAGGTTTTGTGTTTCTGGGAATTTGTCCATTTCTTGTGGTTAATACAATTTGTTGTCATGTAGTTGTTCATAGTACTCTTTATAGTCCTTTTTATTTCTGTAGTATTGGTAGTAGTGTTCGAC
Organism: Manis pentadactyla; assembly: GCF_030020395.1. Taxonomy (NCBI): domain Eukaryota; kingdom Metazoa; phylum Chordata; class Mammalia; order Pholidota; family Manidae; genus Manis; species Manis pentadactyla. Next base: position 146,842,636 of record NC_080021.1, on the reverse strand, counting down.
TCTCATTTGTGATTTTAGTAATTTGAGTCTTTTTTTTAGTCCATCTAGCTATTTTTTAATTTTGTTGACCTTTTCAAGAAACCAACTTTTGGTTTCATTGATTTTATTTTGGTTTAGTTTGCCCTTTTTCTAGTTGTTTAAGTTGTAAAGTGATCTTGTTTTTTATAGCTGTAAATTTTCACACTAATACTTTTTTGTTGGGTCCTGTAAGTTTTGGTGTGTTATGTTTTAATTCTCATTCATCTCTATATATTTTCTAATTTCCTTTATGAATTATTGGCTCCAGCAAATTATGTGCAAGCTGGTCCAGGAATAAGTGCACAGCTGCCTACCATGGACCTGAGGATGGGGGATGAATAGCTGCTACTGTCCTAAGAGCTGAAATTGATGTAAATTAGCTGCAATTTACTGTCCAAGTCTTCCTTCAGAAATTGCAAGCCTTCAGTAGACTCCAGAGTTCTAAAATATTTATATAAGGTAGATTCTATCTGTTTAGTTGTTGTCCAAATGGGAAGACAGATTCCTGGTATTTTCTGCTCTGCTGCTTTCCCCAGCATCCTCCTGTCCTCCAGTTGTGTTTTTCCTTTTAAAAATTATTTTTATTTTACCAAGGGAATTCAAATACATAACTTTAAAAGTTAGACAGTGATATAAGACCCATACTTAAAAAAAAATGCACAACCCCATTTTTCCATCTTCCCACTACAGTTCTATCACATTTTGGTTAGATTAACATTCATTGTTTATGTTATCATGGTTACATATAAATGCTTACTAGTAACCCAAAAAGTATACTTTGATTACATGTATTTTCTGGCACAGCATTGTTATTTCTTTGGTAATAGTATGTGGATGTGGGTGTGATTGTTTATTATGTAGAACTTCTTTACTTAATGTGTCTCTTTTTGGTATGATGAATCTCCCCAGACCTTTAGGTACATGGTTTCAGAGTCTGCAGCATGTCAAATTCCTTTTCTCCAGAATAACTGCTTAACTTCTCAGTAGGGTGGGAAAGGAATAGTTGCTTGGCTCTGTGGGCTAGGGGAGGGAAGGTACCTAGAAGTCTAACTGCTCATTATACAGACTTTAAACAAAATTTATATTATCACCCTTTCCCTCCACCATGTTCCCTCTTTGCCAATTATGTTTTCTGAGGACTCCAGTTTTTTAATCTTTCCAAGACTGTTTTTTGGCTCATCTTTTTTATTGGCATCACCATCTGTGAGTGTTGAGGATTGAAATTCCTCTCTGCTAAATTGGCTAAGGCCATCTGTTTTCCAGCTTCTAAGTTTTTGAAGGTAGGTATCTCTTAACTGTTCTCTTACCTATACTCTTTCTTTTGGCCTTGGGGATTTATCCATTTTTTTTTTTCTGTTTACTTTTTCATTAGTGGAATTTTACTGAGGAATAGAGAAATAGATGCAGTCCACCATGTTAGTCCTTCCTATTTATACTTAGGTCTAAAACATAAGTGTTTAATCATGCTTAAAATTTCTCAGTGATACCTTACTATTACTAGGGAGAAGTGTAAAGTCTTCAGCAAGATACATTAAAGCTCTTATGATTTAAATCCTGTCTGCCTTTCCAGCCTCGTTACTGGCCCCACCTTCTCTTATCTCCCCTATTATTTGTTCCAGCCATACTGACCTATATGTAGTTTACAGAAATATACCAACCTCTGTGACTGTATCTCGCTTTCTGCTTTATCCAGCATACATCTAAGAGTTATTAGCATTAGGATGATGGTTGAGGCTATAAGATATAGATGAGGTTCCTGCAGCTGCAGTATAGAATGAGAAGAGAAACAATCCTAGGACTAAGCCCTCAGGAAATCCAACATTTATGATGTATGGAGGAGGAAAAGAGAAAAAGAAGATCAAGAAGGAGTGGTCAGATAGGTAGAAGGAAGTTGGGAAATTATGATTCCATGGAACAAAGGGTTTTTAGGAAGGAAAGTATGTATCAGATCCTGTTGAGGTAGCAGGTAAATTGAGGATTAAGAAATAACCATTTTGTGTATGTTGGGAGGTCATCTGTCACCTTTGAAAAAGCTATTCTGGTTTGTTGATGATTGAAGAGAATATGCTTCTCTTTCTTCCAAAAGCATTTAAAGTGTTGATGAAATAATACATTATAGAATCTGAGCTGGATAAGGGAGTCAGAAGGCAACTGGTGAATAGGGAAAGGAAGATTTAGCATTTAGTTGAATGATTGAAAAATTTATAGAGCGAAGGACTTGATTAGGTAGTGGTGGGTTCCAAATATTAAAATCAAAAGCTCTGTCTTCAAAAAGCTTATCTTCTATGTACTGGATTTCACAATCCTTTTATATTCAAGTATATTCACTTAACCTGTCATTCACTAACACTTACATTTGATGTACATATATCTCCATCATCTTTCCTTTATCTAAGGCCTCTTTGGTTCCTGTATTAGGAGCCAGTAGATCATTAGAGGAAAAGATAGATAATGGGTATATAAGGTACAACAGGACTAGAAATAAGAAAGGAGATTGTTTTATTGGCATTTTCAAGTAGGTTTAAAAGAGATGGTAACTAGTGCCTATCAAAAGCATATTAAAAAAATTTAGGAGCCTCAACTCTCTATTCTTTCTGTTCCTCTGAAAAGTATTGAAACTTGAGATAGTTAAAGTTGGTTTTAAAGAATGAAACAAGTGATGAACTTCCTTCATCCTTGGTTCAAAATTAAGAGGGAAAGGATCTTTTATCTTCTAATTTTGTTCTTATCAGGGGGAGGAGCATAATTCAATTATTTCATACATCTTAACCACACACAGCTTATGATGGTATCACCAATTTTAAGTGAGATTCCATTGCTACTGTTTCTGCATTTTCTAATTTAAGCCTGTTATAATTATGACCTAATAATCATTGTTGTTTTCCATATCTGTATATACTCTTAGATACAGTTAAGAGAGAGAAGTTATAAAATTTAATGCCAGTAATTCTGCATGGTTGACTTTAGTTTCATGGGGCAAGAAACTAACTTTTGAAAACTATACATTTAGTCATCATTGGAAGTCTTTTGGTATGAAAGACTTTTGGAAAGCAGTCTTTTAGTATTCTGTTTACAAAGATTTGTTTCCTTAGCAAGGTAATGTTTACATTATTTTGATATGTAGGTATTTATAGAATATATTTTTCATTCAAGTTAAAAAAATGAATATTTGCAATTGTAGAAAAACCTCAAGTGGAGAAACAGGACACTTTTACAGAAAAATTGATTACTCAGATCATAAAAAATCTTCAAGTGAAAATTTCTAACATCCATGTTCGTTATGAAGATGATGTAAGTATTGTTAATAAGTTACATTTGTTTTTATATTTAAATATGTTTTACTGTTTATTGATACCTGCTCTGTAGTGGCCAGCCTGTTGGATGCTGGGAAGTAGAGGGATACTGAACTGAAGATGACATACTCTTTTTTATCTATAATTGTGGTTGTAATTTGCAGTGTTTCGTGCTTTCATTAAGCTTTCCTAAAATGTTCAAACATCAGATAAGAAGGAAAAGCCTTCCTTATTTTATAATTACATTTGGTGAGAGTTATGAATTTAGCAGTTATGTGTTTTTTAAATACTTAAGCTGATACTCTGTTCACCTCCTGGAAAGAGTGCTGGTCTAGGAATCAGTAGAGCTAGACTTAACTTACTGTTTGATCTCAAGTTATCATCTATTCTCTCTAAAACACATAATTACTGGCTGCTCATAGTATTGTTGTAAGGATCAATTGCTTTTTAATAAGCTTTTTTTTTGTAAACTGAAAAACATGTAGATGTATTATTATATAACACTAATACCTTGATACTTAATATTTTAACTAGTATGGGAATGACAATGGTTCTGGAAAGTATTAAAATGATTTTGGATGCTTGAAATAGCATACTTCCCAGGAAAGTAAACTTTTTCTATAAATTGAATTTTGCCCAGCTACTAAAAATCTGAGTAAAGTTTCCTTTCTCTCCTCTTTAGATCACAAATCGAGACAATCCACTATCATTTGGTATTTCCCTTCAAAATCTCAGCATGCAGGTACTTTGTTTAAAAAGAGCTTTAATCATGCATAATTGTGCAGTATAGTTAAACTGATTACAATTTATGTATGCCAGTATCAGAAATAGATGTCTATCTAGAAGGTGCAGAAACTGCATGGACTGGGTTGGAATTGAGGGTAGGTAGTTTCACATTTTAAAAAATGGCTGATAATCAACATAATTTAAAATATGAGAGCCTTTACTTGCTAGTTATAATATTTGATACTTTTTTTCTTAGAAAATCCATTTCTGACTTTTAATAAGTAATAAATGTTCAACCCAGAAATGTTAAGTTATGAAAAGCATAAAGAAGCAAATCACCCATTTCCTCACCACCATAATTAAGATTGTGGTAAATTTTCTTCCTGTCTAACTTTTCAGATTGAGGAATTTTAAGAGATAGGAACACATAAGGATTATGAAACATTTACTTGTATCCAGAATGATCAGTAGTTGAATTTGTCATTTGGTTTAAGTTTTAAATACTTTTAAAGAATAAACTGGTAATGAATAAAATTCAAATCCATATTGTTTTCTACTCTCACTCTTCCCTCCTACCCCATAAATAAACATCCTAAGTTTTTAAACTCTTATATAATATATCCATTAAAATATATATTTGGCAGGTTTTAAAGATTCTTCTATAATTTCCCCTTTTCTCTTCCCAGAGTTTTTGATATTTATCTGTGTTGCTGCATGTAATTCAGTTAACTCGGTTTAATTGCTGTATGTGCTTTTATTTGTAAACTGAGAAACATGTAGATGTATTTTTGTATAACAGTAATGCCTTGATACTTAATATTTTAACTAGTATAGAAATAACAGTGGTTCTGGAAAGTAATAAAATGTTTTTGGGTGTTTGAAATAGAGTACTTCCCAGAAAAGTGAACTTTTTCTATAAAGTGAATTTTGCCCAGCTACTAAAAATCTGAGTCAAGTTTCCTTTATCTCCTCTTTAAATAATTGTGCATTTAGAGCACTGTGCATTTATCCTCTGCAGTGGCACTTACCTGTTTGTAATTGCTTGCTTGCTTGTTTGCTTCTTCAACCAGCAATGAGCTTCTTGAAAGCAGGGTCTTTCTTGTGGTTAGTTAATATTCTTTGAATTTCATGTTTCCAAGGACATTTCCATGGGAAACTGGTCTAGAGCATGATGATACAATTTAACACTCTGCCATGTCACATCTAATTAACATTTTCACTGCTTTTTTTTTTTCTTTTTAGACAACTGATCAATACTGGGTTCCATGTTTACATGATGAAACTGAGAAACTATTTCGTAAGGTAAAATGAACAAATACTATATTTTGTCAACCCATGGACTAGACAAAAGAGACTTTTAGAAAGGCAAATGGTAATATATATTAAGGATTTATGTGAATTATGTTTACTTGCTTAACTCTGCTCTGTGACTTATTTGCTACTTTTGAGAATAGCATATATGAAAGATCTTCAAAGAAAATCAGACATGTAATAAACTTGATTTATTTTCAGTTAATCCGATTGGATAACCTTTTTGCCTATTGGAATGTGAAGTCTCAGATGTTTTATCTTAATAATTATGATGAATCATTGGTAAGTAAATTTTTTATATGTGTATATGCACATATGTTGGCATCATATTTTGCATAAGGTTTTATTTTAATTTCTATACCATTCTGTAGTCAGTGGTCTTTTTTTTTCCTCCAGACAAATTTACACAAATAGGTTATATATGTGCCTTTACACAAACATGTATAAACACAAACATATCTTTTTTTCTATAATTAACATACAGCATTATGTTAGTTTCCAGTGTACAACATATAATGATCTGATATTTGTATATGTTGTGAAATGATCGCCATAGTGAGCCTAACTAGGTCTGTCACCATACATAGTTAAGCAGATTTTTTTTTCTTGTGTTGAGAACTTTTAAGATTTACACTTAGCAACTTTCAAATATGCAATACAGTCATCCTGTCATCTGTAAATAGTGACAGTTTTACTTCTTTCTTTCCAATTTGGATGTCTGTTTCTTTATTTTCTTGCCTAATTACTCTGGAGAGGGCTTCACAAACTTGGTGAATAAAAGTGGTCAGAGTGGGTATCTTTGTCTTATTTCTGATTTTAGAGGAAAAGTTTTCAGCTTATCACCATTTAGTATGTTAGCTGTGGGCTTGTCATACATGGCCTTTATTATCTTGAGGTATGTTACCTCTCTCCCTACCTTGTTGAGAGTTTTTATTGTGAATGGTTGTTGAATTTTGACAATTTTTATATATGTGCCCATATACAGACATGTATCAGCACACACGTATATCTTAATAGTTCCTAGATCATTCTTTTATAATGGTTTAATGAGATATTGTCTGATCACTCTAATATTTTCCATAGATGAGTCCTCCTAAGTTTAATTTTTAAAAAATTGCTTTTAAACATTTTTCTTTTGCATATAATAGGATTTTTCATGATAAAGGTATATTGGCATGAATATAAATAAAAGCAATTCATCTTTTAATAGGACAGCTTGAAGAATGGCATTGTTGATGAAAATATTGTTCCAGAAGGTTATGATTTTGGTAAGTAAGGACATTTCATAAAATAACAAGTGCAATTAAAGTAATCAGTATAAATTTTAAGTGAATATTGTTGATATCACTGATTTTTCATGTTAATTTTGTAATATTAAATATATATATTTTTAAATGTGTAATATATAAGCAAAAATAAAACTTCTATAGAATCAATTTTAGATGAAATTTCATTATTATCAAAATGAAAGGAAGGAATGTCAATGAGAGGATATTAAATTGATAAATCTCTAGGAATTGTCCAATAACAATTAAGATACTGTTTTAAAAGACATTTTGACATGGCAAATACAATTTAATAAGGGTACCTGCTATAGTCTGTAGTGTGATGTTACTGTTTTAAATATGTGTTTTTAAAAATTTTCTGCTTTGTACTTGTTTTTGGTTCTGAATTTTCTGAAATGAACATAAAGTACTTCTATAATCAGAAATGAGTTACTAAAATATACAGAAAAAAGAGTGCTGTTTCTTTTACTGCAAAGACACTAAATAAATATTAATTGGTGATGGATAACCTAGTTCTTAGATTTGGCTGCCTGATGTCATTAATCATGATACTTTTCTGTATTTTTCTACCTTCATGATTATTCTTTATTAATTTCCTGAGGTGGCTCTTGTGCTCACTTTTTTTTTTAAACCAAGAATAGTTCTGTTTAATAGCACCAATGCTGTTAATCAGAGGGTAATCAAAAGCAGATCAGTTGGTGAATTGTGCTCACTCTTAAAATATTATTTGCAGTTTTGAATTGGTTTCATTTCTTGATTTCTCTCCTCAAAGGAAACATTAAGAACAGAATAGAAATTGTCCATCATGTTTGTTGATAGTTCTCAGATCTGTCACTTTAGGTTTAACTTACTTCTCCTTTGCATTACTGTCATTTCTTGCTGTACTCATCAGGTTATAAGTGGAAAGAGAAACAGTAATTTGAGCAGGGAAAATTTAATGTGAAGAATTACCAACTATAATAGGGATTATAGTAACAAGAGATTGGCTAATAAAAAGTAGAGAGACCCCTAAAGAATATAGGAATAGTGGATAGAAAGAACATCCCACTTCTAGAACGACGATGGAATGCTCAAAGAAGAGGGTCTGTCTCTCTCAGCCCTGAGGTCTAGTCTTGTTGGAAAGCACATGGCCATGGCTTAGTAATTGGCAGGAAAGTCTCTGTGGTGCCATGCCAGCAAAACTTGTCAGAAGGAAATTCACCCTTAGGAACTGTCTGGAAACCACCCTTTAGGGATCATTATCGATAGTTGTCTCATGGGAGGCACTCCATTATAAACCTGCCTTAGCTGGGTGCTGGAGGAATTTGCTGGCTGTTGCCAGCTGTTGTGCACTGCAGGATACTGGTGCTAAAGAACTCCGTCATGCTGCAGGAGCTGGGCCCTGCAGAAATCACCTTCTGTAGGAACCACTATGTAGGTGCTGGGTGTGGGGAAGCCATGGCCCTGTAGGAGTCTATTGATTGAGCACATAGAACAAGGAAGCATATCTTCTACTTCCTGCATTCTCTCTGCAGTGTCCTCTATTGATAAAGATTAACATGCTAGCTGGTAAAGAAAAGAATGTTTAAAGGGCCCAAATCTAGTTTCTAGAGAAGACAATGAAGGGTGAATTTGGAGTGCACAGGCAATAAATTGATAAACTGGTACACCTGCTGGAAGGGGAAGGAGGAATGAAGGGTTTCTTTCTGGTGTTTGGTTTTTTTATTTAAAGGAATAGAGAATAGCTTGTTCATAGGCTAAGATAGAGTGATCCATAGAACACAAAAAATGAAGCAAAAAAGGAGGAATAATTTATATGGGTGAAAGGGGATAGAATCTATTGTACAAGCACAGTGCTTTGCTACAGACAGCATGGTAAATCCATTAAGATAGATTTCATTAATGAGAGAGAAGTCATAATATTGGATGGACAGTAGTTATGGTAATAGGAGTTCATGGAATTACTCTTCTGAGCTCTTCTATATATTTTTTTAAATATCTGAGATGTTGGAGGTTTTTGGAGGAGAGACATATGCATAGTTGTTTAGGGAAATGAATGAATTGAGTACTGCAATGTTATGAAAGTGTGGTTCAGACTAGCATCATCGGTATCACTTGGAAACTAGTTAGAATATAAATTCTAGGGTCCCCTGAATCAAAACCTCTGAGAGTGAAGCTCAGCAATTTACATTTTAACAAGCTTTGCTGGTGATTCTGATGAATGCTTAAGTTTAAGGACCACTGGGCTAGAGTAGGGGTTGGCCGATTTTTTTGTAAAGGGTCACATAATAAATTAAATGTTTTACATTTTGAAGGCCATATGCAGTCTCTGTCACATACTTTTCTTTGTTTTTTGTAAACTACCTTTTAAATTATAAAAATCATTCCTAGCTTACTGGCTGTATTAGAAACAGGCTGTGGTATGGATTTGGCCTATTCCTGGACTAAAGGAATGTTGTGTGATTGCTCAGCAACATTAAGGACCTGCTTGATGCTTGAGATTTATGACATTGAAGTGAGACCAATCATGTGATTGTTTGTTTTTCTTTTTCTCAACCACCTTCAGCTCCTTAGGTACAGGGGTGAACTAAACAGAGAGTGTCTTTATCCAGAATTATGGTTTTGCCTAGTTAAATACTGACAAAATGTGTAGGGCAAAGGAGTTAAGAGTGAATGAATGCAAGGGAATAATTAAAATAACTGATCATGGATTTTCAACAGGGTAAGGACGGAACTGAGGACATGAAGCAGAAAGGACAGAGGAAAAGTAGAGGATTAATGGATGGTAGATCCTGTAGGACTTGAGGTTAGGTGTTGGAGTAGGTGGTGGTGGTAGGAGAGTTGGATTCCTGAGACCAAATTTATGGAGTGGTCAAGGATCTCAGTACCATGAGTTCTAGTGGATGAGGTAAGAGTGGAAGAGACCAAGGGACTGAGAGGCCATGGTTTCGGAAAGACCACTCTGTATTGAAGACGTTCAGGAATTAGAGTTCCCAGGAGCTAAAATCTGAGAGAGGTTGGAAATATGATTACAGACAAGAGAGAGGGTAGTGCATAATGTAGTCTTGTGTGTAACATAAGAATTAAAGCTGGGAGGGGAGAATTCTTTTATTTTTCATATAGTGATATAACTGCTGTATGCATATACTTTTAAAACTTTCCCTTATTATATTCTTCCATTTATGCATGTATAAATTTTTGCATTTCTTGATGGTATTAGATATACCATAATGAATTTAACTGGCCTGTTGTTGAATATCTTTTTGTTCTATTCAAATTTTTTAATGTTTAATGTGTAAAAAGTTAAGTGCTGTGCCTTGGGGATGAATAAAATAAGAGGAATACATTATCTGTTGTATATAAAAAAGCTTATAATTTAATAGATCTCTGCCTAGATTCTGCTGTTACTGGCCTCCCTCTATATTTATGCTTAGTCTTTTTGTCACTAAATACCTAAAGGGTTGAGCATAATCTGTTTCAGATTATAGGTTCAGCCAAGGAGATTATCCTCGGCAAACTCACTTCACTTTCTCTCTTCTTTTACAAGTTAAAAGGGGGAACAAATGGATAAGGAGAAGCTGATGAAAAAATTTCAGAAATCATAATTATATAATTAAAGTTAGTGGTTAAATATTTTTGCCATTGTGTTTCCAATATATATGCATTCCTTAAAACTGTATACGTTTACTAACTATTTTATTGGACTATTCTGCCTTCTAAAGAGTTTTCATGCTTCTGAGGGTTTATTGGTATTTTGAGGAGGTGTTCAGTTAGCTTTTATTGTACTTGGAGAAGACAATATGAATTATAGATAGGAAAAAGATAAAAGAATCTTCTCTAATTAAATGACAGTTCCTCTGACCAAATCATTACGATGGGAAATTTGGGAACTGTAGAAAGGGTGTATAAGAAATGAAAATCAGTATTTCCAACTTGATCCCTTTTAGTACTTTAAAACTCTTGAACCATAATCTAATTAATTTTTTAAAACTTGTATTATTTTCCAGTATTTCGCCCCATATCTGCTAATGCCAAACTTCAGATGAATCGCCGATCAGATTTTGACTTTTCTGACCCCAAGATAAACCTGGATGTTGAGTTACATGATATAGCAATTGAATTTAATAAACCACAGGTGATTTTTTTAAATACAATTTGAAATTGTGAGTTATAGTTTAATAAAAGAAAAACTAAGATTCTAAATGTTTATCAAAAACTCAATGTTATATGGTAACATTTCCTTTAAAAAGTCAATAATTAAAATTTTATCTTCAACAATTGAACAAAAAACCTGAAACATTTAATTTTTTCATCCTTCAGTATTTTAGTGTTATGGAGCTTCTTCAGTCAGTTGATATGATGACACAAAATCTGCCATATAGGAAATTCAAACCTGATGTACCACTTCACTACCATGCCAGAGAATGGTAAAATGCCTTAAAATTTTTTAAATTGATGTATAATTGACACATAGCATTGTTAGTTTTGGATATACAATATAATGATCTGATATTTGTAAATATTGTGAAATGATTACCACAGTAAGTGTAGAACTACATGTGTCACCATACATAATTACAAAATTTTTTTTCTTGTTGATGAGAATATTTAAGATGTACTCAGTTTGCGGTTTTCAGATATGCAATACAGTATTAAGTACAGTCACTATGCTGTACAATATATCCTCATGACTGATTTATTTTATAACTGCCAGTTTGTACCTTTTAACCCCCTTCATGCCTTTAACCCCACCCCCCTGCCACTTCCATCAACTGCCTGTCTGTTCTGTACATCTATGAACTTGCGTTGATTTTGTTCTTAAGATTCCGTATATAAGTGAGATCACACAGTATTTGTCTTTCTCTCTCTGACTTCATGTAGCATCATTTCTTAAGGTCAATCCAGGTTGTCACAAATGACAAGATTTCTTTCCTTTATAAGGCTGAATAATAATCCTGTGTGTGTGTGGGAGGTGTGTGTATGGGGTGTGTACCACATTTTCTCTGGGCTCTTAAGGTTCTTTCCATATCTTGGCTATTATAAGTAATGCTGCATTATACGTGGGGGTGCATATATATTTTTCAGTTAATGTTCTCACTTTTTTAAGATTAATACACAAAAGTGGAAATGCTTGATCTAATTTTAAGATTTAAAAAATATAAAAGTGAATTTCTTGGCTTTAAGAAAAATTTTTTAAAATACTCTAATGGGTGATACAAACAATAGTTTGATTTGTGCGTAGAAACATATAGGTGCTTTTGCTTATTGTGTTAATAAAATAGTTGTAAGGGATTCTTTATAATGGAATTTAAAAGTGGAGATATAAAAATAGTATTCTTAACTGTATTTTTGGAATTATTAAAAAACTATATCAGAGTCTGCTGTTTACCAGTGTCTTTTTTGTAAATTTTCAAACTTCCATAGCAGACACATCAAACCTATACCATTAAACATTATAGGAGTCTGTAAAGTACAACCCTTTTTTAAAATTCAGAAGTCTTGCTATTCCAGTTATTTAAGCTCTTGGCTAATTTCTACAAGTTGGAATTACTATTTTGGTTGACTATTTTAAATACCATTCAGGTGACTAAAGTGCCATTTGCCAATTAATACTTTTGGTAGTGTTTCTGTTAGAGCTGAATATTTATTGTAACAAAATTTAATGATTTTTCTTATTTTCACTTAGGAAAGAGATAAGGTTCATAATTTATTATTAATACAAACAGGGCTGGGAAAAAGCAAGGACTCAGATAATGTACCATTTCCATAGTCTCTGTTACAGTTATGTATGTTTTTAGAGTAGAAATAATATCAATTATATTTTATACTGTTGATTTGAGGGTGTTAAGTGTAGAGTTTTTGTTTCTGTTTTTTAACTAGGTGGGCTTATGCTATATATGGTATTCTTGAAGTAAATGTTTGCCCCCGCTTACGGATGTGGTCATGGAAGCATATTAGAGAACATAGGCAAAAAATGAAGCAATATAAAGAACTGTATAAAAAAAAGCTATCAAATAAGAAGCCATCTCCTGAACTTATCATCTCTTTGGAGGTTAGCATTTTTAAAAATTGTTGAATATTTTGTATTGTATAACTCTTCAGTCTTTAATGACTAACACTTCCTACTTATTCTAATTTTGACTGACCATTCTGTCTCTTTTACTTGGACACTTGGTACTTCTGCTCTTAACTTTAGTCAGGTGATATGAGCTCTAGTGTTATTTTCCTGTGAGCTTTTGGAATTTGAGATAATTTTCAATAGAGAGAGATTTGGGTTCATTCAAATAATTTCAGGCCTCACATTATTATGACATTTTTAACCTCAAAGACTAAAAACTGTTTGCTACATTGATTCCAATCTTCTGTGTCGATTTTAAAGCCTTATATTAACTGTCACCAGTCCATTTCCCTTCTGTCACCATCTATGTGTGTATTAATCAAATAAATGTCCTGTTTTCTGTGTTATGCATATACTTAAAGCCACGTCTGTGCACGTGTATTCCATCTGCCTTTCCTCATCTGTACCTTTCCCAATTTTACTCATCCCTCAAGTTCTGCTTAAGTCTCATCTCTTGTATGAACTTTCCTGAATTTTCTGCCTATACAGTTATTTTTCTCTTAATTCTTGTGGTATGCCTAGTCTTTACCAGCAACTTTACATTTAATTATTTCTCATAAGAGTTCTGTAAAAATTAGTCTTATTTATCATTCCAGTATATTCTAGAAGGGACTGTTCTACAGATGGATGCAGTATAGCCTAGGAAGACTTAAGGGGAGTTACCTTTTTGAAATTAATGTAACTATTTTAAGTCAAGGCTAATTTTGCACTAGGGGCTCCTTAAAGATTGAGTCTTATTTTTATTTTTTAGGTAGGAAACTTTCTGAAGATCTATACTATAAGGAATGCTCGGGTTTAGAGGCCTTTTGGGGTTGTTACAAATTTCCTTATTTAGTTGTGGATCTTAACATGAAACCTCTAAGTCTACCAGACAGTAGAACTCTGAGTTAATTTGTTCTAGATAAAGTATTACTGTTATACCTGGAAGGTCATGATTGCTGCTCTTTAGGGGGAAAAGTGATTTGAGCATGAAACTCTGAAAAGCAGTCATAGAAATAATGTGTAGATATAAAAGTTTTAGTTTATCTCAGCATGTTTCTCTAAGCCATAAAAACTTTGAAAAGTGCAAAATTTAAAAATAAGTTTTATGTGTATCTTGATGACACATGAAATATGTATATGATATCAAGGATTTATAGTTGTATTTTTGGCTTGAAGTGACACTAATGTGCCTACCTTTAGTTGAAGTTAAAACCAAAATGAAAACCATTTTAAGCAATGCATATATAGTGTCTTTTAGTATGTGCCTCTAAATCTTGGAGTTGTAACTCTTATGTGCATGACATTTATAATTTCTTTGTTCAGGAAGTTATGAACTAACATAACTAATTTCCCATCATGACTAATTTCCAAGCTGATAATATATACAAGCATTGCTTCTCAGAATTTAACTAGGAGTATTATGTTGGATGATCTGTTCTCTGCTGCTTGTCATGTCTTTCCTTTAGTGCAGCAATTTGATAGATTATATACTAAAGTTATTTTTAAAGTTATTTATATAAACATTTTCATTTATATTTTTAGGAATTGGAAAAGAAGTTGGATGTATTTAATATAACTATAGCAAGACAACAGGCAGAAGTTGAGGTAATTCCAGATAATCTTTCAGTTACTAAAAATAAATCTATATTCCTTATAGATTTTAAAGATATTGTGGTATTATTAGTACTGTGCTGTAATACACTGTTTCCTAAAAGGGGTTCAAATTTACTTCCTTGCATTATAAGAAAAATTGATATGTTTTGCACCATAGATTTAAATTAGGTTCTGTGGGAAAATATTCTTTCTAAGTAATTGCAGTTATCAAACACAGTTCATATGAAGGTGGAAATCTTTTCTTTTTTTTTTGGTCATTACCATTGTTTTTAAGACAGTGGGGCTAACTACCTTATGATCCTAATTAAGTTCTTATGTTTGGCTGATATGGTTACTGTGCTCTAATGTCAGTTTGCATATGGTTTATATTTATTCACTCAAGTACGTAAGTTTTGGAAATATGCATCTATTTCTTTAGATTGCTAAATAAAGGATAATTTGTCATTTATTTGAAAATTTATTCATTTTAGGTAAAGAAAGCTGGACTCAAGATCTACAGAGAAGGAGCAAAAGATTCAGAGGATAATAAAGGATGGTTTAGCTGGCTGTGGACTTGGTCAGAGCCAAATGTTAAAGAACAACCAGATGTTAAACCTGGAAGTATGTCCATTTCATTTTATAGTAGTGCAGTTAGTTATCAGGTGTGAATTCATCTAGAAAGTTTTTCTTTAATTAAAATAAACATTGCAAGTATGTGTGTGTGTGTGTGTGTATATATATACTTTACCCTTACTATTACCAGTAAATTACTATTAGAACATCATAAATTTATGTCAAATAAAAATTAAGTAGTTTTTATCTTACTGTTTATAAAAGAGCTTTATGCCCAGAGGATTTAGTAAATGCATATAGCACAGTAATACATAAATAAAAGTTCCAAAAGGATATAGACCATTGTACATGCTCGTTGAAATTGTTTCTTAGAAAAATTTTTGTTTTCTAACCAAATGCTTAAGATCATAGCTTTGGAGGCTTAGGGGCTTACATTTATGTCCTGGATCCATCACTTATTAGCAGTATGGTACATGAAATTCTGTAAGCTCTCTGAACTTCAATTTTATCATCTGTAAAATGGGGGAAATATAAATATTACCTACTTTATATCCTAAGTATGTTGCCTAAAGCATTGCTATTTAGTGCCTGACACAGTTTTCCATTTTGTGAACTCTTGTTTAATACAAATATTTAGAAATTTATATTGCTAAATTTATGTATTTAGCAATTTATGTCTTTGAAAAATAATCCTTTAGTGATTATAATTTCTTAAAAGCATTATAAGAAGGGAGCTAAATTTGCATTTAATTTATTAAAGGAAGCTAAATTGAGGATTAGTTTTGTCTTGTTACTAGTTATGAACACACAATGCTTATTTATGATTTTTAGGTCTTGAAGAAATGTTGACACCCGAAGAAAAAACTTCACTCTATGAAGCAATTGGCTATAGTGAAACAGCAGTTGATCCAACCTTGCCAAAAACAGTTAAGATGTTTTTTGCCTTATACCTCAGAGTTTAATGATAGATAGGCCTGTTTTTAATCCTGTTAGAAATATGTTATACTGACTTGTTTTGTGATCTTTCTCTGGGTCTGCCAATATTACATTTATTTTAATTTCCAAGATAGGGATATTTTATCCCCTACTTTTTAGTGATGTGTGGTGATTATTTAATATGTAAAGGGTTGTTTTTAAAGTATTTTCTGGCTTTTGGAAAGAATAAACTATATGAATTAGAGTATTTACTGTGTTGATATATATGTGTCTGTGTGTGTATATATGCATATAAATATACATTTATTTCATTTTATTCCCCTGAATATACACTAGTTTGAAGCCATGAAGTTTTTTGTTCACTTGAAAAGTATGTCTATTGTTCTAAGAGAAAAACAACAAAAGCCTGAGCTATTAGATGTTGTAGTAGAAGAATTTAGCACTTTGATTGTACAAAGACCAGGAGCACAAGCAATTAAGTGAGTATTAATTTTATTTTAACTATAAGAAAAAGTTTCACTGTGAGACCTGAAATTACAGTATTTTGTAGAGTACTAGGTTTAATCTATCCTTTTGTAGTTTTAGGAACTTAGATTTTTTTTCAGTAATATGTTTTTGAGTTACTAAAATAATACAAGTTCACTAGAAAACTGTATGCTGAGGAAGCATAAAAGGACACTAAAGAATAATGCAAAAATGTTAGCAATTACATCATATGAAAAAAATGGCACTAACAATTTGATATTTAACTGGGACTGTATTTTACCTATGTTTTAAAAAATAGGTTTTTAAAGATATAATTCACACAACATACAATTTATTCATTTAAAGTGTATGCTTCATTTGTCATACTGTATCGTTTAGCAAATTCACATTGGTGAATTTACAAAGTTGTATAACAATTACCACTATCTAATTTCAGAATATTTTAACACTCCAAAAAAAGAAAACCTATGCCTATTAGCAGTCACTCCTCTCTTACCAGTGTCTGGAAACAACTAATTTGCTCTCTATTTCTAAGAATTTGTCTCTTGGGCAATTCATGTGAATGGAATTACACAATATATGACTTGTCTGGCATTTTTACTTAGCATAATATTTACAAGGTTCGTCATAGCATGAATAAGTGCTTTGTTCTTTTTTATGGCCTAATAATATTCTGTTGTTATGGATATGTCCCATTTTGTGTGCCTGTTCATCAGATGATGGATATTTGGTTTGTTTCCATTTTTTGGCTATTATGAATAATGTTGCTCTGAATATTCACAGACAAAATTTTGTGGGGACAATAAGTTTTAAATATTCTTAGGAATATCCCTAGAAGTGGAATTGTTGCCCCATATAATAACTCTGTATTTAACTTTTTGAGGAATTGCCAAACTGTTTTCCAAAGCAGCTCACCATTTTACATTCCCACCAACAGTGTATGGAAGTTTCCAGTTTTATCTACATGCTTGTCAACACTTGTCTTTTTTATTACAGCCATCCTGATTGGTGTAAAATACTATCTCACTGTGGTACTGATTCGCATTTCTGTGATGGCTAATGAAGTTGAGCATCTTTTCATCTGTTTAATGGCTGTTATTGTATATTTTTTGGGAAATGTCTATTAAGTTATTTTGCCCATTTTTGATTTGGGTTGTCTTTCATTATAAGAATTCCTTACAAATTATTTACATACGTCTCTTATCAGATAAAGTATTTTCATTTATTTCCTTCGACTCATGATGTTTTCATTTTTTTGTTGGTATCCTTTGAGGCAAAAATGTTTTTAATTTGGTGAAGTCCAATTTATTTTTTATTTTGTTACATTGAAGACTCGAGAAATCATTGTCTAACTCAAGACACAAAAATATATTCCTGTATATTCTCATGAGAATTTTATACTTTGACCTCTTAAATTTAGGTTTAAGATCCATTTTGAGTTAATGCTTGTGCATGGTGTAAGATGGGGTCTAGCTTCATTCTTTTTTTTTTTATTAAGGTATCATTGATATACAACCTTATGAAGGTTTCATATGAGCAACCTTGAGGTTATTACATTCATCCATATTATCAAGTCCCCATCCCACCCCACCCCAATGCAGTCACTGTCCATCAGCATAATAAGATGTTATAGAGTCACTACTTGTCTTCTTTGTGCTATACTGCCTTCCCTGTGATCTTTCTACATTATGTGTGATAGTCATAATGCCCCTTAATCCCCTTCTCCCTCCCTCCCCAACCCCCCTCACCAACCCTTCCCTTTGGTAAGTGCTGGTCTCTTCTTGGAGTCTGTGAGTTTGCTGCTGTTTTGTTCTTTCAGTTTTGCTTTGTTGTTCTACTCCACAAATGTGTGGAATCATTTGGTACTTGTCTTTCTCCACCTGGCATACTTCACTGAGCATAATACCTTCTAGCTTCATCCATGTTGTTGCAAATGGTATGATTTTTCTTCTTATGGCTGAATAATATTCCATTGTGTATATGCATCACCTCTTCTTTATCCATTCATCTACTGATGGACACTTAGGTTGCTTCCGTACCTTGGCTATTGTAAACAGTGCTGCAATAAACATAGGGGTGTACATGTCTTTTTGAATGTGGGATCTTGTTTTCTTCAGGTAAATTCCTAGGAGTTGAATTACTGGGTCAAATGGTATTTCTACATTTAGTTTTTTGAGGAACCTCCATATTGCTTTCCACAATGTTTGAACTAATTTACATTCCCAGGAACAGTGTAGGAGGGTTCCCCTTTCTCCGCATCCTTGCCAGCATTTGTTGTTTCTTGTCTTTTGGAGGTTGGCCATCCTAACTGGTGTGAGGTGATATCTCATTGAGGTATGGTTTTGCATTTCCCTGATAAATAGCAATGTGGAGCATCTTTTCATGTGCCAGTTGGCCATCTCAATTTCTTTGGAGAAGTGTCTGTTCAAATCTTCAGCCCATTTTTTAATCTGGTTATTTGCTTTTTGGACATTGAGGCATGTGAGTTATTTATATATTTTGGATGTTAACCCCTTACCAGATATGTTGTTTATGAATATTTTCTCTCATACTGTAGGTTGCCTTTTTGTTCTACTGATGGTGTCCTTTGCTGTATGGAAACTTTTTACTTTGATGTAGTCCTATTTGTTCATTTTTGCTTGTATTTTCCTTGCCTGAGGATATATGTTTAGGAAAGAGTTACTCATGTTCATATTCAAGAGATATTTGCCTATGTTTTCTTCTAAGAGTTTTATGGTTTCCATGACTTACATTCAGGTCTTTGATCCATTTCTAGTTTACTTTTATATATGAAGTTAGACAATAATCCAGTTTCATTCTCTTACATGGAGCTGTTCAGTTTGCCAACACCAGTTATTGAGAGGCTGTCATTTTCCCATTATATATCCATGGCTCCTTTATCATATATTAATTGGCCATATATGTTTGGGTTTATGTCAGGGCTCTCTGTTCTATTCCATTAATCTACAGGTCTGTTCTTGTGCCAGTACCAAATTGTCTTGATTACTGTGGCTTTATAGTAGAGCTTGAAGTTGGGGACCATAATCTCCCCAGATTTATTCTTCCTTCTCAGGATTGCTTTGACTATTCGTGGTCTTTTGTGGTTCCATATGAATTTTAAAACTATTTGTTCTAGTTTGTTGAATAATGCTGTTGACATTTTGATGGAGATTGCATTGAATCTATAGATTGCTTTAGGCAGGATGGCCATTTTGGCAATATTAATTCTTCCTGTCCATGAGCATGGGATAGAGGTCCATTTACTGGTGTTTCTTTAATTTCTTTCATGAGTATCTTGTAGTTTTCAGGGTATAGTCTTTCACCTCCTTGTAAGATTTATTCCTAGGTATTTTATTCTTTTTGATGTAATTGTAAATGGAATTGTTTTCCTGATTTCTCTTTCTTCTAAGTCACCATTAGTATATAGGAACACCACAGATTTCTGTGTATTAATTTTGTATCCTGCAACTTTGCTGAATTCAGTGATTAGTTCTAGTAGTTTTGGGTGGATTCTTTAGGGTTTTTTATGTACAATATCATGTCATCTGCAAACATTGACAGTTTACCTTCTTCCTAACCAATGTGGCTACCTTTTATTTCTTTGTGTTTTATAATTTCTGTGACTAGGACCTCTAGTACTTTGCTGAATAAAAGTGAGGAGAGTGGGCATCCTTGTCTTGTTCCCAATCTTAGAGGAAATGCTTTCAGCCTTTTGCTGTTAAGTATGATGTTGGCTGTGGGTTTGTCATATATGGCATTTATTATGTTGAGATACTTGCCCTGTGTACCCATTTTGTTGAGAGTTTTCATCATGAATGGATGTTGAATTTTGTTATATGCTTTTTCAGCATCTATGGAGATAATCATGTGGTTTTTGTCCTTTTTTTTGTTGATGTGGTGTAGGATGTTGATGGGTTTTTGAATATTGTAACATCCTTGAATCCCTGGAATAAATCCCAGTTGATCATGATGTATGATCTTTTTCATGTATTTTGAATTCGGTTTGCTAATATTGAGTATTTTTGCATCTATGTTCATCAGGGATATTGGTCTGTAATTTTCTTTTTTTGTGGTGTTTTTGCCTGGTTTTGGTATTAGAGTGATGCTGCCCTCAGAATGAGTTTGGAAGTATTCCCTCCTCTTCTACTTTTTTGGAAAACTTTAAGGAGGATGGGTATTAGGTCTTCACTAAATGTTTGATAAAATTCAGTGGTAAAGCCATCTGATCCAGGAATTTGTTCTTAGGTAGTTTTATGATTACCAATTCAATATCATTGCTGGTAATTGGTCTGTCAGATATTCTCTTTCTTTCTGGGTTTGTCTTGGAAGGTTGTATTTTTTTAGAAACTTGTCCAATTCTTCTAGGGTATCTAATTTGTTAGCTTATAATTTTCCATAGTATTCTCTAGTAATTCTTTGTATTTCTGTGGTGTCTGTAGTGATTTTTCCTTTTTGACTTCTGATTCTGTTTATGTATGTACACTCTTTTTCTTGATAGTCTGTCTAGGGGTTTATCTATTTTGTTTATTTTCTTGAAGAACCAGCTCCTGGTTTCATTGATTCTGTTTGTTTATTTCTGCTCTGATCTTTATTGTGTTTGTCCCTCTACTTACTTTGGGCCTCATTTGTTCTTCTTTTTCTAGTTTCATTAATTGTTAGTTTAGACTGTTCATTTGGGATTGTTCTTCTTTCTTGAGATATGCCTGTATGGGTATCTACTTTCCTATTAGAATGGCCTTTGCTGCATCCCTAGATTTTGGGGTGTTGAGTTGTTGTTTTCATTTGTCTCCATGTATTGACTGATGTCTGCTTTTATTTGGTCATTGATTCATTGATTATTTAGGAGCATGTTGTTAAACCTCTGTGTGTTTGTGGGCCTTTTTGTTTTGTTTGCATAATTTATTTCTAACTTCATACCTTTGTGGTCTGAGAAGCTGGTTGGAAGAATTTCAATCCTTCTGAATTTACTGAGGCTCTATTTGTGGCCTAGTATATGATCTATTCTTGAAAATGTTCCTTGTACACCTGAGGAGAACGTGTATCCTGCTGCTTTTGGGTGGAGGGTTTGTAGATGTCTGTTAGGTCCATCTGTTCTAATGTGTTGTTCAATGCCTCTATCTCCTTACTTATTTTCTGTCTGGTTGATCTGTCCTTTGGAGTGATTAGTGTGTTGGAGTCTCCTAAAATGAATGCATTGCATTCTATTTTCTCCTCTAATTCTGTTAATATTTGTTTCACATATGTAGGTGCTCCTATGTTGGGTTCATAGATCTTTATAATGGTTATGTCCTCTTATTGGACTGACCCCTTTATCGTTATATAATGTCCTTCTTTGTCTCTTGTTACTTTCTTTGTTTTGAAGTCTATTTTGTCTGATAGAAGTAGTGCAACTCCTGCTGTTTTCTTCCTATTATTTGCATGATCTTTTGCCATCTCTTCACTTTTAGCCTGTGTATGTCTTTGAGTTTGAAGTGAATCTCTTATAGGTAGAATATAGGTGGGTCTCGTTTTTTTAAAAATTTATTATGTAACTCTGTGTCTCTTGATTGATGCATTCAGTGTATTTACATTAATGGTGATTATTGATAGATATGTACTTATTGCCACTGCAGACTTTAGAGTTATGGTTACCAAAAGTTCAAGGGCAGTTTCTTCATCTTATAAGCTAAGTTGCTTATTACTCTATTTCAAACACAGCCTGAAGGTTCTTTTTTCCCCCCTTCTTTTTATTCCTCCTCCACTCTTTATATATTAGGTATCATATTCTGTACTCTTTGTGTATCCCTTGACTGACTTTGTGGGTACTTGATTTAATTTTTCATTTGCTTAGTAATTAATTAGTCTATTTCCTTTACTGTGGTTTTATTTTCTCTGGTGACAGGTATTTAACCTTAGGAGCACTTCAATCTATAGTAGTCTTTTTAAAATACACTGTACAGATGGTTTGTCAGAAATAAATTCCCTCAACTTTTGCTTATCTGGAAATTGTTTAATCCCAGCTTCCAATTTAAATGATCATCTTTCCAGGTAGAGTATTCTTGGTTCAAGGCCCTTCTGCTTCATTGCATTGAATATATCATGCCACTCCCTCTGGGCTGTAGTATTTTTGCTGAGAAGTCTGATGATAGCCTGATGGGTTTTCCTTTGTATGTAATCTTTTTTCTCTCCATGGCTTCTTTTAATACTCTGTCCTTGTCCTTGATCTTTGCCATTTTAATTATTATATGTTTTGGTGTTGTCTTCCTTGGGTCCCTTGTGTTGGGAGATCTGTGCACCTCCATGGCCTGAGAGAGTGTTTCTTTCCCCAGATTGGGGACGTTCTCAGCAATTATTTCCTTAAAGACACTTTCTATCCCTTTTTCTATCTCTTTTTCTTCTGGTACCCCTATAATGCAAATATTGTTTTGTTTGGATTGGTCACACAGTTCTCTTAATTTTCTTTCATTCCTAGAGATCCTTTTTTTCTCTCTGCCTCTATTTGTATTCCTCTTCTCTAATTTCAGTTTCCTTCACCATCTCCTCTACCTCATCTAATCTGCTTTTAAATCCCTCCATTGCATATTCCATTTCAGATACTTTACTTTTCAAAGTTTCTGTCACTTTCTTGAAGTCCTCCGTGAGGTCTTAAGTATTTTTCTGTAGCTCTCTGAACATGTTTATTATTTTTATTTTGACATCCTTATCAAGAGGATTGATGATTTTAGTTTTAACTTAGTCCTCTTTCTGGTGTTTAAGGGCTTTTGGTTTTACCAGGTTCTTTTGCCATTTTATATTACTAATGATTACTATGGAATAATAACTTTGTGTAGGTGGTGCTCTGTAGTGCCCAGAAGCTGTACTGTTTGGAGCTACCCAGCCCCTGGAGTGATGACGGGTATTGCAGGCGTGCAGCACCAGTGCCTGCCAGGAGGAAAGAGCTCTTTCCTACTTCCTGGCTGCAGTGCCTGCCTCCACTTCCAGGGCCAGAGGGCTAAGCACGCAGGGAGGGATCTCTGTGCTATGCCCCTGTAGCTGCCATAGTCAGGGCTTTCCTCCTGCTGGCCTGGTGTGATGCCAGGGCAGCAGTTTTATTAACCATTGCCTGCCAGGAGCAAGGAGCGGTATTCTGCATATTGCAATGGGTGGCCTTGGTGTTGCATTGCCAACCAGGGGGATGGAGCACATGAAGCTCCTGAAATATCCTTATCTGCTGGGCTGAGTGTTCTGGGACAATTCCACCTGTTCTCTCTCCTGAGCAGCAAGCTCTGTGTAATCCTTGCTCCTTTAGCATCCCTCTTGCTGTTGGGAAGTCTTTGAACTTGCCCACCTTTCTTTTGTCCCAGAGTGTCTGGTTGTGGGTACCTGTTCTCCACAAGCAGCTGGAATCTTAATCTCTACAAGTATTCTGCCTCTCTTTGCTTTTCAACCCCTCTAATCTCCAGAGCACCATGTAATGTGGGTTCATGCTCCCAGTGCATATCTCCAGGGGTGGGTGTTTAGCAGTCCTGGGCTTCTACTTCCTCCCTACCCTGTTTCTCTTCTGCTGGTTAGCTGGGTTTGGGAGAGGGCTTGGGTCTTGCTGGATTGTGGCTTTGCTACTTTACCCTTTTCCCCAGATGTAGGCTGTCTGTTGTAGTCATCTTTCTGGTCACTCTTTCAGGATTAGTTGTACTTGTTGTATTTTCATGTTATGTGTAGTTTTTGGAGGAGGTTTCTGCCTTACTTCTCATGCTGCCATCTTATTTAGTCCAGCTTCCTTCTTTTGTATGACATTTTTCAGTTGTCACAGCACTTGTTTGTTGAGAACTTACTCTGCCATTTTCAGTGATAACATTCCTCCATTAACTTTTTTTTAAGGCTTTATTTATTTATTTTTAGAGCAATTTTAGGTTTACAACAAAATTGAGAGAGAGGTACAGACATTGCCCATATACTTCCTACCCCCACACATGCATAGCCTCCTCTGTTATCAACATCATTAATCAGAAACAGTACATTTTTTGAAAAGAATGGAACCCACATTGACACATCATAATCAAAGTCCGTAGTTTACATTGCAATTCACTCTTGCTTTTGTATATTCTGTGGGTTTGGATATATATGTAAGGCTATGTTTGTTATGTGGTATCATACAGACTATTTTCCCTGTTCTAAAGATGCTGTGATTTCCCTATTCATTCTCCTCTGCCCCACCCTGAACTTTTTACTATATCCATAGTTTTATGTTTGCTAGAATATCATATAGTTGGAGCCATATAATATGTATCCTTCTCAGATTGGCTTCTTTCACTTAGTAGTATTCACTTTTAAACTTCTTTCTGTTTTTTCGTGGCTTTTGAGCTCATTTGGTTTTAGTCCTAAATAACATTCTGTTGTCTGGATATAACACAGCTTGTTTATCCATTCACCTCCTGAAGGACATCTTGGTTACTTGAAGTTTTAGTTGTTGTGTACAAACCTTCATGTACAAGTTTTGGTGAACATACATTTTTCAGTTTCTTTGGGTAAATACCAAGGAGTATGATTGTTGAATCATATGGTAAGACTATGGTTTAGTTTTATAAGAAACCACCAAAGTATCTTCCAAACTGATCATACCACTTTGCATTCCCATCAGTGATGTAAAACAATTCCTGTTGTTTCACATCTGTGCTATTATTTGGTGGTGTCGGTATTCCTGACTTGGGCCGTAATAGGTATATATTATCTTCACTGTTTTAATTTGCATTTCCCTGGTGATGTATGATGTAGAGTATTTTTTTGTATGCTTATTTTACATCTGTATGTCATCTTTGGTGAGGTGTCTGTTAATGTCTCTTAGTCCATTTTTTAATTGTGTTGTTGAGTTTTAAGAATTCCTTGTGTATTTTGGATAATAGTCCTTTATAGATGTGTCTTTTGCACATATTTTCCTGTGGCTTGTCTTCTCATTGTCTTAACATTAATATTGATGTTTTCTATTTGTTACCCTTTGTTTTGCCTTCCATGTCTTTTTTGCCTTTTGTGGTAATTGAACATTTTATATGAGTTCATTTTCTCTTCTTTCTTAGCATATGATACAGCTTTTTCTCCCTTACTCTTTTTTTAGTGATTACCTAGAGCTTTCAGTATACATTTACAACTAACTGATTCAAGGTCACTTTCAAATGACACTATATCACTTTGTAGTTAGTATGAGTACCTTATAATGGCAAAAGTATTCTAATTCTTCCTCTAGTCCCTTCTGTCATTGCTGTTACTCATTTCACTTATATAGGCATGCATAAGCACATATGTGTGTGTGTACATATATATGTACACACACACAAATTTTAAGCACACAGTCCAATACATTGTTACTATTATTTTGAACATATCAGCTTAATTAAAAAAAGCAGAATAAAAATTTTCATTTTACTTTGACTTTTCCTTCTTCAGAGCTTCCTTTATATAAAATCTGGATTTCTAACTTATGTATTCTCTTTCTAAGTAAGTTTTTTTAATATTTCTCAAAAGGCAGGTCATGTGCAACAATTTCCCTCAATTTTTGTTTGTCCGAGCAAGTCTTTATTTCTCATTCACTTTTGAAGAAAAATTCCACAGGTATGGAATTTTATGTTGGTTGTTTTTTTTCTCTTATGCTTTAAAATTTTCACTACACTTTATTCTTGCTTGTATAGTTTCTGAGAAGGCAGATATAATTCTTATTCTAGCTCCTATATAGGTAATGCATTTTCTCCTCTGGTGTCTCTCAGGATTTTTCCTTTGTAGATGACTCTTTCCATAGATTGAAAATACACTGAGGTGTAATTTTTTTTGGCATTTATTCTGCCTGGTGTTCTCTGAACTTAATGGATATGTGGTTTAGTGTCTGACATTATTAATTTGGGGAAATTACCAGTCGTTCTTTCAGATATTTCTTGTTTTCCTTTCTCTTTCTTCTCCTGGTGTTCTGATTATTCATATGGTAAGCCTTGCATAGTTGTCACACTTTTCTTGGATATTCTCTTCTGTTTTTCTTTTTTGTCTATTCTCTGCTTTCTGTATTTTTATGATTCAACTGTCATATTCTCTAGCTCAGAGATTATTTTCCTCAGTTGTGTCCAGTCTCTTAGCACGCTGCAAAGTCATTTTTGTTACAGTGTTTTTGATCTTTAGCATTTATTTTTTTATTTTTATTAGGATTTCTATCCCTCTGCCTACATTGTTCATCTGTTCTTGTGTGCTGCCTAATGGTAAATCCTTTAGCATATTAACTGTTTTAAATTTCTGGCTATAGAATTCCAGCATCCCTGCCATGTCTGATTCTGATGCTTGCTCTGTCCCTTCAAATTGTGTTTTTTGCCTTTTGATATGTCTTGTTATTTTTTTCTTGATTGCCAAACATGATGTACAGAATAAAAGGAACTGCTGTAAATAGGTCTTCAGTAATATGGTTGTAAGATGTGGGGGAAAAGAGGAATAGTTCTGTATCCTGTGATTATCTCTCTGTCTTTTAATGAGCCTGTGCTTCTGGACCATGAACTTAAGAATTTCTCAGTTTTTTTCTTCCCCCTCTTAGGTGGGATAGGATGACTAGACTGGGCTGGAGTTGGCTATTTCTCTTGTTCCATATGAAATAGTAGACATACTAAAGTTAGGTGATTCCCTTACCAAGATCATTTTGGCTCTGATAATACTCCATCAGGTTAGGCCATAATTGACTAGTTTCTCCATAAGGCAGACCTTGTTGAGAAAAGTGCTCTGGAATATTTTTAAAGGATCCCTTTTCCCCTCTCCATGCCTGAAAAATGAGAAAATTTTTCTCCACTATTTGCTGGAATTGGAAACTGGTCCAGTTCCAGAGGTATAAAATTCATGGGGCTTCCCTATAACTAGGTCTCTCTAGAGTCTTTAACTCAGAGTTGTCCACTGAGTCTCCAGCAGTTCATCATAGTTCAAGTTTTCCAACTTCAGCACTAGTATCCATGGTAGTTTCCTTTTATGAATCTTTGCTATGTTAAGCTGTGATTCGCTATGGTCACCTGTGTCTCTCCAATCTGTGGGCAGCAGTTTGCCCTGTGTCTTCCCTTCTTACATATCCAAGAAGAGTTGTTGGTTTTTCAGTTTGTTCAGCTTTTTCATGTTAATACAGAATGGTAACTTCCAAACTCCTTTCACTAGGAAATAGGATCCCCTAATCATACAGCTTTTTAATATAGAAATCAGTGTGTGAATAAGGTTCTTTGCGAATTAATGTATGTCAGTTCAGATTGAATAGTTGTATATTTTCTTTAAGTATAATGGAGCAGCAGGAAATGCAAGGTGAAATTGCTTTCATTAATTTTTTTATTTTCATTTTTAAAAAATACTTTAAAATTGTATTGATTGCTGATTTTTTTCCTATCTTTCTTCATGCAGATTTGAAACCAAAATAGATTCATTTCATGTTACTGGCTTACCAGATAATTCAACAAAACCCCGCCTCCTGTCTTCACTGGATGATGCTACATCACTCTTCCAAATTGTTTTTGAGATAAATCCATTAGATGAAACTGTTGCTCAAAGGTGCATCATAGAAGCTGAACCTTTAGAAATGATATATGATGCAGTAAGCACTTTTTTTATTCCTAAGTTTTAATGTACTTCAAATTGCTTTGAGTTTGTGCCTCATGTTAAATTTATTTTAACAGAAAACAGTGAATAGTATAGTGGAATTCTTCAGACCTCCAAAAGAGGTAAATCTAGCACAGCTCACTTCAGTAACTTTGACAAAACTTGAAGAATTTCGTGATAAGACAGCAACAGGTAAATGCCAATATTACCATTGATGTATTAAGTACTACATCTTGTACTAAACTTTTAGTCATGTTAAACTAATTTTAGTAAGTTTACTTTAAATTTAATTTCTAGATAAGCTACAATTTAATTGAAGCTAATTTGGTACTTTTATATTTAAATTCAAATATAATGCTAATCATGTCTTACATTCAGGTCAAACCAATTAACCACATTCAAGTTAATTGCAAAATTTTGTTAAGCTATTTAGAATTCTGATCATGACAGAAACTGTTCTGTCATTTTCCTTTCTTGTAATAAGTTCCATATTTTAATATATTGGATTCAAAAAATAAAAATTTGACCCTTTTTTATTCTTTTGGAGAGTTTGTATAAAATTGGGTATTATTTCTTCCTTCAATATTTGACATAGTTTAACAGTAGAACTATTTTGGCTTGGAGATTTCCTTGTGGAACAATTTACATTACAGATTATGTATTTTTTAAATATATAAAAGACTATAGAATTGATCTCTGATTTTAAATCTTTGTGATTTCTTGACACTTGCTCCCTGGCTCAATATGGGATAATTTTTAAAATGTTCCACATATGTTTGAAAGGCATATATTTTTCATATCTATACATATCTTTTAGGTCACATTTGTTTATCCTGCATTTCAGATCTGGTACATCCTTACTGGATTTTTTTCCCTTCTTATGTCACCAGGTTCCAACAGCTACTTAGAGAAATAAATGAAAAGTACCTAACTGTGTATATAGTTTCTATATATATTTCTATATGTCTATTTCTTGTAGATCTGACATTAGATACATGCAGAAATAAATTTTTTTCTACTCTGAACTAAATCTTTTATCTGAAGTTGACTGTATTTTTAGTAATGCTTGTTTCTCTTTATGGTCTTTTCATTTTTTTTCTGATATTAGTGTGGATATTCTAGGTGTCTTTTGGTTAGAATTTACCTGCTATATGTTTTTTCATTCTTTTACCCTGTATCTTTATTTTTAGAAATGTCATGTCATCAAAATAATAGTGTGATGTTTTTCCATCTATATTTACTGTCTTTTTTTCCTTTCTTGCTTTCCTTTGGGTAAATTCTAGTATTACTTTTCTTCTCCCAATGTAAACATTCTCTCTCTCTTCCTTTATTCTGGTAATTACAATAAACATTTTTCTCAAGATAGAAATTTAATAAAATAATTTTTACCATTTCCTAGTCATTACAAGGATTTTAGAACACTTGAACTCTATCATCATCATGAGTAGAATGCTAGTTATTTTTTTGTTCTATTTGTCTCTTGTTTAACTTCATAATTTTTTTGAATAGTTATGTTAATTTATAATTACCTACATATTAACTATTTTCTTTGCTATTCGTTCCTACTTGCACCTTACAACTTTTATGGGATTATTTCCATTCTGTTGGAAGTTCATGTATAAATTTTTCTTGAGTTAGAGGCTGGCAAACTTTGTTTTTGTTTTTCATTTTGTTTTGGTCTTTGTTTTTGTTTTGTCCTTAGTTTTGAATGTATTTTTATTGGATATAGAATTCAAGGCTGGCAGTTATCTTTCCCTCAACACATTGAAATGACTGTTCTTTTGTCTTTTCAGGTGCCAATGTGTTTGCTGCATCTTTGTAGATTATCTGTTCTTTTCTTTTAATTTCAAGGACTTTTTATCCTTTTTATTCTAGTTTCAGTATGATATATCCACCTGTGGACCAATTGGAAAATTAGTAGGTTTAAGGAGTTTTAGAAAGTGCATCTGGAAAATTTCTAGCCATTAACTCTTGATATATCTTTTTCTCTTCTAGAACTCTGGCTAAATATATTTTAACTTTTCAAATTTTGTCAGTCATTCTTCTGTATCCTGCTTTCTTTCCATCTGTTCTTTTTTTTCTGTATTACATGCTGGCTAATTTTTTTTTCTTTCTTTTTTAACCGTCAAATTTATTTATTGTATTTTTATTTTTTATTGAAGTATCATTGATATACAATCTTATATTGGTTTCAAATGTACAACACAGTGGTTCAACAGTTAACCATATTATTAAATCTTCACCCCCGCTATTGCAGTTAGTATCTATCAACATAGAAAGATGTTACAGAGACATTGACTATATTCTTTATGCTGTACTACTGTCCCTATGACTAACTTATATTGTGATTACAAATTATTGTGCCTCTTTATCCCCTTCACCCTCTCTCACCCAGCCACCCCAACCCCTCCCCCTTGGTAACTACTAGTCTCTCCTCAGTGTCTGTGAGTCTACTGCTGTTTTGTTCATTACGTTTTGCTTTATTTTTATATTCTAAAATAAATGGAAATCCTATGGTATTTATCTTTCTCTGCCTGGCTTTTTTTACAACACCCTCTAGATCCATCCTTTTGTTGCAAATGGCAAGATTTCTTTTCTTTTTCTTTTTATGGCTGAGTAATATTCCATTGTATAATATGTACCACATCTTTATCCATTCATCTATTGATGGACACTTAGGTTGCTTCCATAACTTAGCTATTACAAACATAGTGTGGTGATAAACATAGAGGTTCCTATATCTTTTTGAATCAGGGATTCTGTTTTCTTTGGGTAAATTCCTAGAAGTGGAATTACTGAGTTGAATGGTATTTCTATTTTTAGTTTTTTAAAGAACCTACATACTGCTTTCTACAGCAGTTATAGCAATTTACATTCCCACCACAGTGTAGGAGAGTTCCCGTTCCTCCACATCCTCACCAACATTTATCATTTCTTATGGATAGTGGCCATTCTAACTTGTGTGAGGTAAAAGCTCCTTGTGGTTTTGATTTGCATTTCCATGATGATTAGCAATGTGGAGTATCTTTTCATGTGCCTGTTGGCCATCTCAATTTCTTCTTTGGAGAAGTGTCTGTTCAGATTCTCCACCCATTTTTTAATCCAGTTAATTTGCTTTTTGGGTGTTAAGGCATATTTGTTATTTATATATTTGGACGTTAACCTGTTATCATGTGAGTCATTTACGAATGTATTCTCCCATACTGTAGGATGCCATTTTATTTTGCTGATGATGTCATTTGCTGTACAGAACCTTTTTAGTTTGATGTAGGCCCACTTGTTCATTTTTCACTGTGTCTCCCTTGCCCGAGGAGAGGTATCCAGGAAAAAAATGCTAATACTTATGATGCAAGAGATTTTTGCATATGTTTTCTTCTAAGAGTTTTATGGTTTCATAACTTTACATTCAGGACTTTGATCCATTTGACTCTACTTTTGTGTATGGAGTTAGACAATAATCCAGTTTCATTCTCTTCCATGTAGCTGTCCAGTTTTGCCATCAGTTATTGAAGAGGCTGTCTTTTCCTCACTGCATATTCATGACTCCTTTATCATATGTTAATTGACCCTATATGCCTGGGTTTATTCTGTCCCATTGATCTTTGGGTCTCTTCCTGTGCCAGTACCATACTGTTTTGATTACTGAGGCTTTTGAAGTAAGTCTTGAAGTCAGGATGCATAATCCCACCGGTTTGTACTTTCTCAGGGTTGCTTTGGCTAAACGGGGTCTTTTGTCATTCCATATGAATTTTAGAACTATTTGTTCTAGTTCATTGAAGAATGCTGTTGGTATTTTGATAGGACTTGCATTGAATCTGTAAATGGCTCTGGGTAGGATGGCCATTTTGACAATATTTATTCTTCCTATCCATGAGCATGGGATAGGTTTCCATTTATTGGTGTCTTCTTTAATTTCATTAGTGTCTTAGAGTTTGTAGAGTACAGGTCTTTTCACTTTTTCTTGGGCTGACACCTTTATCATTATGTAGTATCCTTCTTTGTCTCTTGTTACTTTGTTTTGAAATCTATTTTGTCTGATAAAAGTACTACTACTCCTGCTTTTTCTCCCTATTGTTTGCATGAAATATCTTTTTCTATCCCTTCACTTTCAGTCTTTGTATGTCTTTGGGTCTGAAATGAGTCTCTTTTAGGCAGCATATAGATGTGTCTTGTTTCTTTATTCTGCCAGTCTGTCTTTTGATTGGTGTATTCAGTCAATTTACATTTAGGGTGATTATCAACAGATGTATACTTATTGCCATTTTATCAATTGTTTTCTGGTTGTTTTTATAACTCCTTTCTGTTTCTTTCTTTCTCTGTTATACTCTTAACTTGTTATGTGATGGTTTTCTTTAGTGTTGTGATTGGATTTTTCTTTTTAAATTTTTTGGTGTATCTATTATAGGCCTTAGTTTTGTGGTTACCAAAGGTTCAAGGATAGTTTCCTTACTATATAACAGTCTATATCAAGTTGCTGATTGCTCTCTTTCAAATGCAATCTAAAAGTACTTTTTTCTTCTTCTTCCTTCTCCACACTTTATTTATTAGATGTCATAATTTGCAGTATTTGTGTATCTCTTGACTGATGAGTGTATAGTTGATTTTGCTTCTTTTGTTTTGTTTTAATTTCATACTTGCTTGATAATTAATTGCTTTACTACCTTTACTGTGGGCTTATTTTCATTGGTGAAAGCTGTTTAGCCTTCGGAACATTTCCATCTACAGCAGTCACTTTTACACATCCTGTAAGGTTGGTTTAGTTGTTATAAATTCTTTGAGCCTTTGTTGATCTGGAAATTATTTAATCCCTGATTTAAATGTAAATGGTAATCTGACTGGGTAGAGGATTCTTTTGAAGGTCCTTCTGTTTCAATATTTCATGCCACTAGTGCCCTTCTGGCCTATAAAGTTTCTGCTGAGAAATTTACTGATAGCCTGATGGGGTTTCCTTTATAATTCATCTTTTTTCTCTCTCTGACTACATTCAGTACTCTCTCCTTAATCTTGATCTTTGCAATTTTAATTATTGTATATGTTAGTGTTGTCTTCCTGGGGTTCCTTTTGTTAGGGGCTCTCTGTACTTCCATGACCTGAATGTCTAATTCCTACCCCATATTGGTTAAGTTTTCAACAATTATTTCCTCAAAGAGACTTTCTATCCCTTTGTTCTCACTTCTCCTACTGGTACCCCTGTTAGGCAAATATTGTTTCATTTGGATTGGTCACACAGTGTTCTTATCATTTTTTTGTTCCTACAGATCCTTTTTTCTCGCTGTTCCTTAGCTTTGTTGTGTTCCTGTTTTCTAATTTCCATATCATTGAGTGTCTCCTCTACTTGCAGCAATCTGCTATTCTTTCGCTCCTTTGTAAATTTCATTTCAGTTACTGTTTTCTTTAGCTCTGAGTGGCTCTTTTCAGGTCTTCTCCCTCTTTGTTGAAGTCCTTCCTGAGATCTGGAATACTTTTCTGTAAATCAGTGAGCATGTTATGATTTTTACTTTGAAATTTTTATCAAGAAGATTGGTGATCTCTGTTTCATTTAGCCCTCTTTCTGGTATCTTGTCCTGCAATTTTGTTTGGAACAATTTTTTCACCTCCTCATTTTGTCAGGGTTTCTGTGTTTCTTCCTTTGTATTAGATGTCATGCTGTTATGCTTCCTGGCCTAGAGAGTAATAGCTTTTTAAGAGTTGTCCTGTGGTACCCAGAAGCTCAAAACTCTTTACTCTTCAGTGCCTGGTTCTACTTTGTGGGAGCCCCAGTTGCTGTTGTTTTGCAATGAGCAGGGCTGCCTTTCTGTGTACCAGTAGTGGTCTGAGTCTGTAGTGCCAGTGTGTTGTCTCAGCTGCATTTGTGATCAGAGCAGAGGCCTCTTTTGGGATCTCTGAGGGCAGTGCTGCCCTCTACCTGCACTGCAAAGATGGTGAAGCTTCATGGTTAAATGAGTGGGTGGGGCTGTTGTGCAGCTCTGGGGCTGGACAGTATGTGCACCACTAGGTTTGGACACCCACAGGGAGGAAGGAGCTCTCTGAGCTGACTGCTGCAGGTGTCTCCCAAGTTGGGCCGAAACTTGGAGAGTCTCCCTCTGCCTGCCATGTAGTAAAGTCTGATGCTGCTGCTGAGCCAAATGGGTTGGTCGGCTAGTAGTGTATGCATGGAGCTACCTCTGAACTGAGTTGCCAGCAAGTGGGATGGAGCATCTGGGGCTCCTGAGAGTTCCTGACCTATTGGGCCAAGGGAGGGCTGGAGAGGTATCTCCCACTTGCCCTTCTGATGAGAGAACTCCATCCAACCCTCAGCCTCTCTGGTACTTCCTCCCCCCAACTGCTGGTAAACTTTCAAAGTTCCACCTCTGCTTTGAATCTCAGGACTGGTGGAGCATGCCAGTCCTCCATATGCAGCTACAGGTTCAGCCTCCCAGAGTGTTACTCCTGTCCCTCGTGTCCAGCTCTGCTATTCACCGGGACCCAGTGTAATGTGGACTTGTGCTCCCGGAGCAGATTTCCAGGGCCAGGTGTGCAGTGTGCAGAGTTCCTGGGCTCCTATCCCCTTCCCACTCTGATCCTCTTACTTGTGGGCTGGGATGGGGGGAAGGGTTTGGGTCCTGCTTGATTGTGGCTCTGCCACTTTACCCTTTTCTGTGTGGCCTTCTCTTCTTCCCCAGATGTAGGTAGCTCTGTCTGCAGTCTTCAGCTTATTTCCAGGTTTAATTGTATCTGCTGTAATTTCTTCTTTTATGTGTTTTTGGGAGGAGGTTTCCGCCTTGCCTTCCTACTCTGTGCTGGCTAATGTCTTTTAATTTATCTTCTGATTTACTGAGTCTCTTTTCAGCTGTATCTAATATGTTATTAAATCTTTCCTTTGAGTTTAATTTCAGTGATTGTGTTTCTCATTTTAGGGATTCTGTAGTTTTATATTAAAATCTGTTTTGTCATTCTTTTTGTTTCTGTTTTTCCCATGGATATCATCTAACTTGTCTTGTATCTTTAAATATCATAAGTATAGTTATTTCTATATTTTGTCTGACCAGATAATTCTCTCTTCAAGTAGTTCCATTGTGTGAATATAAAACTTTTGTGCTTTTCTTTCACCAATTCTGTTTTTATTGGGACTTGCTTTTTGTACTTGGTGATTTTTTTATTGTGAGCTGCTCATTTTTCTGGGAAAATTATTTGGTAGAATTCTCTGGAATGTAGAATAAATGGACTTTCATCCAAGAAAGTTTTATTTTCTCCTGCCAGGTTTTTGGGCATATTGGTGGGACCATTTTAGCTAAAATCATTACTTGAGATATTTTAGAATGCCAAGAAAATGCTGGCTGTATATACATTTGTGGACTGTACTGTGGTTATAATTCATAGGGATACAACCCCCTTCTTCCAGGTTTTCTCATAGCCTTTCTTTGCATTCCACTGTGGGTACGTTTTAAGAAGAGGAAGGTTTTTTAACTTCCTCATTGTTCTTACCTTGAATGTGTACCTATTGAGATCCCATATTTGTGAGAACCCCTGCTAGACTAGTCATTTTTCTATTTCTTATGCTCTAAGGCTATGAAAAGGAGTTCCCAAGTGCAGTTACCAGGTGCATAAAATGGTCTCAGGATAAAATTTTAGGGGCCCCATTTAAATCTGTTAGCTTACTCCTTCAATTTAATTTTTGACTTGATAAATCCTTACTCAGTGTTTATTAGTAGGTTTTCTGTTGATGTTTGTTTCGTTTTATATCCAACATGTTTTGTTGCTTTTAGTAGAAGAGTAAGTCTGGCTACCTACTCATTCATAGTACCAGGGATGGAAATCTAGTTAAATGTTTTAGTTTAAGTTTAAGACTTCATGTTTGTTAAAATTCATCTTGCTAGATTGGCCCATTTTCCATCTTTTGTTGTGTGTTTAGTCTTGTCTTTGAAGCTTTAGATAAATGGATGTCATTTTCTGGGTATCAGATACCATTCAGTATCAGTGACTGTGCATTGAGAAATCATTCCAATTTTGTTCTCAGTTATATTTAATTAGGAGTGTACATGCAGTGTAACAAGTATTTTTATTTTTTATTGATAATATTTTGCTTAAGGCCACTTAAATACTATTACTAATTTCATATTTTAAGATTGTGCTAACAGTTCATATGTTTAATTATTCTCTCTGAGTAATTTGTGAAAACTATTCATTGTGAAGATTTGAATTTTCTGCAGGTCTGCTGTATGTTATAGAGACACAGAAAGTTCTTGACCTCAAAATTAATTTGAAGGCTTCATATGTTATTATTCCACAAGATGGAATTCTTAGCCCTACATCAAATCTACTTCTTTTGGATCTTGGTCACCTAAAGGTATATACTAATAAAATTTGTTTTCCAAAATGGCAGGGTATTTCTTTGTTTAAAATCTATTTTGTTTTTTAGACAGTTTGATTTGGTATATTGATTTTTAGCTTTATGGTAGATAATAGGACTTTAAAAAATCTTCCTTTTTAGTAAATAAAGTGGACTTTCACTTAAATAAGTAGTTTTCCTACATTTCTACTAGCGAAAGGAGCAACTGAATTTTGCACATCGGAGTAAACCTAAGAATTATACTATAGACTTTGAAAGTAATGCTTGAGGAGTTTATTTCATCTTCAATTTAAGTGGATTACTTGATGAATTAAAATATATTGAATGGGAATACATTTTGGAAATAATCAAATATGTCTTCATGCTTGTGAAATTTTTTGTGTATGTAACTTTGCATACTGACATTTTAGTATTTCTATTAAACAATCCTAAATTGAAAGTTGGTCTTGCATTTACCTAAGTCATATCCCTTTCTATCTAATTATGTACATTGTTCTTCTTCAGTTTTAAGTAGATAATAGATTTTTTCTGTCTTTCTAATCTGCCCTGTTCAATATGGTACCTGTCAGTCACATGTTGTTGAAATCGATTAAAAAAGAAATTCAGTTCCTTAGTCACATTAGCCACATTCAGTTGTTTAATAGTCACTACTCTTCAATTGGTAATTGTGTAGACACCTGTTGGATTTATATTTATAATAAAATTTATATAGCTAATTATTCCTATTTGATTTTTGTTACGGAATTGGTTCAAGGGGTAGGGAATTGAGTTCTGTGACCTTGGGCAATTTGCTTAACCTTCTGCCTAAAATTCATTAGCTTTCAAACAGTCTCAAATTTTGACTCGCATGAGCTGTATAAAATAGAGGGAAGAATGTTAAAATACTTTAAAATAGACATACACACACGTAAATGCCTATGTATGTGTGTGTGTGTGTGTGTATATATATGAATGAATACAACCTTTATATACTGCTGTATATTGATCTGCAGATTCTTTAAGTGAAAAAGTACTGTGCATAATACACCAAGAGAGGGAAGATACGAATATAACTTGCTTGTATCACATAAGTGAAAGAGTTGGTACTAGAATTAAGCTATCTTAATATTTAATTCTGGGTTCTTTTTATTATAAAGCTACCTAAATGTCTGTCCTCATGTCATAGAAACTTTGTAAGCTATATGTCTCTTAATTTTGTTTTTAATAAAAAGACTTATTAGATTTAAGAAAGTGTTAGAAGTATTATTCTGGACTGGCTTGGTTCCCTATTTTTCATATAGATAACTGAGAAATATAACTTAATGTATAAAAGTTCACTTTATACCTGTCTTTCTCATTGTACATTTCAGAAATAAAGACATTTCTAATAGTCCTATAATCCATATCAGCTTGTGAGTTTATCCTGTCCTATTACACTTTTAAATTATAGTCTGAAAGATAAAAACTTTATATTTTCATTTTGAGGTATTTTGCATAATCTAAACTATTAAAATTAACCTAAAGGTAACGAGTAAAAGTCGTTCAGAACTACCAGATATGAAACAAGGTGGGTCCAAACTTGAAGAGATAATGCATAGAGCGTATGATTCTTTCGATATTCAGCTTACAAGCATACAGCTGCTTTACAGCAGAGTTGGTAAGTACACAGTGAAGTATTTATTGATTTGTTTTGCTGAAGTAATTAACTAGATTTTTAGACAGGTTTTTTTGAAGACCTTTATCCTAAATATGTTAGAAATTTAAAATTTTTGGATTAGAAGTAATAGATATTTCCTAGGGACAGTTATCTCAACTAGGAGTAATTGTACCCCTCAAGAGACATTGTCAGTGTCTGGAGACATGTCTGATTGTCACAAGTTGGGGAGTGGGGGCACTACTAGCATCTAGTGGGTGGAGGCCAGGGATGCTACAGTCATCATATAATATAGAGGAAAGCTGTTCCACAACCATGTCAATAGTGCTAAGATTGAGAAATCTTGCTCTAGATCAGTGTTTTCCAACCTTCTTCAAAGGCTGGAAAACATTGGCATACACTGAAAACGATATTTGTATTACACAGTGGGGTAGTCAGAAGAGGTTATCAAGGCCAGAGGCAGCCAGCCTAGGAACTCTTGACAGCCAGGGCCATAATCAGCCACATAGGGATGGAGGAAGGTCACTATTTTAGACATACCTTTACCCCATTCACTTTGGTATACTAATCCGAAGTCTCTGGTCCAGATCTAGTTTTTTTTAGATTAAGTCAGCAGAGCCAGAAATTCACTTACCAAGAGCTGCTAAAGGTAGACAGTGAGAGATCCCAGGCTTAGTCAAGCCCTCATTATTTACCCTGTGTCATATTGCTTCTGGATTCCTGGAGAGTTAGTGAACATTCAAACAATTCAACAGAGTTGGATTGGTCGCTCTTTAAGAGCTCCATATGTATGTATATGGTTAAAATTTAATTACCCGAGTTAAATAATAAAAGGAGAAGCAATGAGAACCCAACATAATGGTTATTAAAAATGTTAGTTTATATAGGACTGGGATTTTTTTTTTCTTTAACTAAGTTTGCTTTAGGATATTGAACTTGGCTTCTGTTTTATCATATTCTGGTTAATAGAGAAGAAGCCCAGAAGTGAAGTAGATATACATTTTTATAGAAAATTCTTAGATATTTTTCAGGAAATAAATACAATGTTTTGGTATGTTTAATGTATTTTGGTTCACTAGCTCGCCATAAGCCATACTTAATATTTAATTGAGGTGTTTTGTGGAAAAAAATGTAAATATTTCATTATCATTGAAAATTCTTGGAATTTATTGGAATTATTTTTGATAAGTATTAACTATTCTTAAATAAACTTTTTGATCAGGGTGTTTTTTTTGACATTGGGTGTACTTTATGTAATTGTCATAGACTGTTGATAAATACTGAAACAAATACTTTAAATATCTCATTTTTTTATCTGAAAAGTGAGAAGTGAAGGAAATATTTCATTTAACTTGGTACTGTTGGAATTTAAAAAATTGTAATAGAGTCCATTTTACTTTTTACTACCTGTCTCCACAAGTGTAATTTTTCACTAGTTTGGTTTTGTTTGAGGGTTTTATGTGACTCATGGACTTGTTAGGTTCAAATGCAGTAATGTATATGAAAATGCATTATATTATACAGATCCCATTAATCTTGTTAAAAATTTTAAAACTTCTAATTATGAACATGTCTTGTAGAAAATCTTGACAATACAGAAAAAGAAAAAAAATCATCCTTTATCTTACTGCTTGAACATTGTTGGTATTTCAGTGCATATCCTTTTGGTGTTTTTTTCAATGTATGAGCCTACGAGTATATAAGATGTGCTTGTGTAGTGTTGGTGAATGGCAGTATTTGCAAATGCATTTTTTACATGATTTATGTAGTTTCATATCCTGATTTTCCTTTCATTTACCAGTACTATTTTGGGCACTTGAATTCATGATTTTCATTGGCTCTCTAATGTTCTAAGGCTTGCTGATCCTTTCCCTTATTGAACTTGTAGGTTTGTAACACACTACAATATATGTTGCCAAAGGGCCATATGTTAGCAGACCTGGATTTAAATCTCAGCTTTATTATTTACTAGCCTTTGACCATACACAAGTGTTAAGTTCTTCTGAGTCTTAGTTTTCTAAAATGAGATGATCATACATCATTGTGAATTAAATGAAAATTCAAACATGGTCTAGAACAGTACCAGTTATAAATTATGGATAAATGGTAGCTTTTATAAGTTAATATGACAGAACTGTGCTTTTCCCTACCTTTTCATTATTGCCTTAGAGCCATGTTGTTTTTTTGGGTAAGATATCTTTTTCTTTAGTGATTGTCAATGGATACACAGTAGATTTGATTAAAACAGTGTTTTTGTTTTTTCCCTATTAAGACAGAGTTTTGAAGCAGTAGAGCGAAAATAATGAAAAGGAAAATAATTTACTTACTAATTGTTTGTACCTGGGATTGTGGCATTTAGATTTACCTAGATGTGGGAAGATTCCCCCTTATTATGAAGTGTTTAACAATGAAGTAGTATTAATATTAGCCTTAGGTTTAGTGTTTTTCAAATTTATATGTGTCAAACATACTGTTTTCTATAATTAGGTGATAATTGGAAAGAAGCACGAAAACTCAATGTGTCTACACAGCATATTTTGGTACCTATGCACTTCAACATGGAACTCTCTAAGGCTATGGTTTTCATGGATACAAGGATGCCCAAGTATGTATTGTCTGTTTCATGTGATTATAGATTTTCTCAGTAATTCTGTATCTAATGAAATACCATATTTCATTGATTCTTTTTTTCCTGTAGTAAAATGTGTATAATAAAATTTGCCATGTACAATTCATTGGCATTAAGTGCATTCATATTATTGTGCTCTTATCACTACCATCCATCTCCAGAACTTTATCTTCCCAAAGTGAAACCCTATACCCATTAAAACTACAATGCCTCACCACTCCCTACTTCCAGCCCATGGACGTCACCATTTTCTGTTACGTCCAAAGGAATTTGACTATTCTAGGTACCTCATATAAGTGGAATTATATAATATTGTCCTTTTGTGCCTGGATTATTTCACATGGCATAATATCTTCAAGGTTGATCCATGTTGTACAGTATGTCAGAATTTCATTTGTTTTTAAGGCTCAGAAACATTCCAATGTGTGTTTGTTTATTCACCTGCTGATAGACATTTGAGTTATTGTAATAATGTTTGCCAGTTATAATAATGCCTTTGTGAACATTGGTATGCAACTGTGTACTTGAGTCCCTGCTTTAAGTTTTTTGTTTTGTTTTTGGTATATACCTAGAAGTGGAATTGCTGTGTTGTATTATAAGTCTGTTCTAATTGTTTGAGGAATTACTATTTTCCATAGTAACTGCCCCATTTTATATCCCCACCAGCAATGCCCAAGGGTTCTAATTTCTCTACCTCTTCATGAACACCTGTTATTCTCTTCTATCTTCCTTTAAAATAATAGTTATCCTAATAGATGTGAAGTAGCATCAAATTATAGGTTTGAATTGCATTTCCTTGTTGGTTAGTGATGTTGAGCATATTTTCATGTATGTACGGCAGTTTATCTCTTTCTTCAGACAAAAGTCCGTGCAGGTCCTGTGCCGATATTTTAATCAGATTAGTTTTGTGTTGTTGAGTTGCAAGAGTTTGTTTTGACATATATTCTGGATTTCAGCTACCTCAGATATATGATTTGCAAATATTTTCTCTAATGTTTTGGATTGCCTTATTTATCTTTGGTTAGTGTGTTTGCACAAAAGTTTTAAATTTTCATTAAGTCCTGTTGCTTGTGCTTCTGGTGTCATATCAGAGAAATTATTATCAAGTCTAATGTTGTGAAGCTTTTCCTGGTATTTTTTTTTCAGTGTTGTACTTTTAGCTTTTGTGTTTTGCCTTCAATCCATTTTGAGTTAATTTTTAGTTTCAGTGCAAGGAAAGAATCCAGTTCATAATTTTGCATATGGTATCTCATTTTCCCAGAACCATTTGTTGAGAAGACTGTCATTTCCCTATTAAATAAATAGTCTTGGCACCCTTGTCGAAAATCATTTGACTGAATGTACATGGTCTATTTCTGGGTTTTCTGTTATGTTCCATGGTCTCTGTGTACCATATTGTATTGATTACTATAGCTTTCTAGTAAGTTGCACAGTTAGGAAGTGTGAGTCATCAACTTTGTTCTATCTCTAGATTGTTTTGGCTATTTGAGGTCCTTTGAAATGCCACATGAATTTTTCTATTTTTACAGATGTCATTGAGATTTTGATAAGGATTCCATTAGATCTGTAAATGCTTTATATAGTGACATCTTAATATTAAATCTTCTAGTCCATAAACAAGAGAAGCCTTTCCATTTATGTGTGTTTTTTCTAATTTCTTTTAGTAGCATTTTGTAGTGTTCAGTGTATGTCTTTTACTTCCTTGGTTAAGTTTATTCTTTTTGAAGAACTGACATCTTGACAATACTGAGTCTTCATATCTATGGATATGGAATAGCTCTTCATTTCTTTAGTTCTTATTTGATTTCAACCATCAGAATTTTGCAGTTTTCCTCATATAGATCTTGTATATATTTTGTTAGATTTATACCTTAGTATTACTTTTTTGAGGTGTTAATATAACTGGTATTGTGTTTCTTATTTCAAATTCCATTTGTCCATTGGTGGTATATAGGAAAGTAATTGAATGTTACATATTAACTTCTATAATGCTTTATTAGTTCTTGGAGTCCTTTTTGTTCTTTTGGGTTTTCTGTATATATCAAGTCATTGGTGAACAAAGGCAGTTTTATGTCTTTACCAATCTGTATACCTTTTATTTCCTTCTCTTGCCTTGGTGCATTGGCGAGGACTTCTAATACAATGTTGAAAAGAAGTAGTGAGAGGGACATCTTTGCTTTGTACCTAATCTTAGTGGGAATACTGAGTTTCTCACCAGTAAGTATGATGTTAACTGCAGGTTTTTCACAGATATTCTTCATCAAGTTGAGGAATTTCTCTTTTATTCCAGTTTACTGAGAGTTCTTACCAAGAATGGGTGTTGATTTGTCATTTGTGTCTATTTATATAATCCTATAATTTTTATTTTTCATTCATATCTGATTTTCAAACATGGTTTTAGATATATCATCTCTTGGACAGGTTATTTGAACTTGCTAAGCCTTGGTTTCTGATAGGACTCTTGTATATGTGAGAACTTTTTTTTTATTAAGGTATCATTGATATACAATCTTGTCATGTGGGAAATTTTAAGAAACAGAGCAGAAATAGGTTGTCTACTTCATAGGTTATGAAAACTTATGCTTATCAAGTGCTTTCCTTAGTGTCTATCATGTAATAAACAATCAATAAGTAGTAATTGTCAACTGTTGTTGGCAAATAGTAGAGGGGTGATAAACTTAATAATGGTAGAAAACAAGCCTTTGTAAAATAATGAGGTTGGTTCATCTAATGAGACTATTTCATAGGATAAAGTGGAAATTTGAGTGGAGACTGGGGAATAAGTTGTCCCGTGGACTGTATGGATAATTTTTAATGCTTACAGTCATAGTTTTGGAAAAGTTAAGGGAAATAGTTGTCTTTGTAATTATGTACTTAAATTAGAATGAAATTTGCTTTACATTGATTCTTACCTTTTGAAACAGATTCAGAATTTTTGGGAAGTTACCACTGGTTTCTTTACGAATATCAGATAAAAAACTGCAAGGGATTTTGGAATTGATTGAAAGCATTCCAAAACCAAAACCTGCAACTGAAGTATATCCCCCTGCCAAACCATTTCAGGTAATGTTTTTCCAAAATTAATAAAAGTAAAAATTTAAATAGAAACTCCACAAATATTGTTTGTAACAACCACAGAAATTTTGTGTAAAACACTTTAATTCATTTTGAATAAAAAGAGAAAATGATGAAATACTAAAAGGTGCAAATAGTAAAGAAAGTTATAAAGTGATAAGCCTACCTTTCTTCACTCCTCCAGACTCCAGTTCCTTTCCTCAATGGTAGCACTGTTAACCACTGCTTCTTTAGTTTTCTGAAAATGTTCATGGTGTATAGTCATATACGCACACGCACACACACAAACATGAGCACCTCTGTGTGTGTGTGTGCACAAATATGCTTATGTTCTTAAAATTTACATACATGGGATCATTAAACTTACTATTTTGAATCTGTATTCTTTTCATGATTATCTTATGTTATATAGCTTAGTTTTGTGTCTTACCAAGTTTGGGGACATTTCCAGCTATTTTTTTCTGAATATTCTTTCTATCCCTTTTTCTGGGACTCTCATAGTATGCATGTTTACTCATTTGATGGTGTTCCACGGGTCCCTCAGGTTGTGTTCACTTTTCTTTATTCTTTTCTCATGATAAATTTGATGAATCTATCTTCTTATTCACTGATTGTTCTGCTAACTCAAATCTGCTGTTTAAATTCACTAATGAATTTTTCTCAGTTTTTGTACTTTAGGTCTAGAATTGGACTTCTTTTTGTAATTGATATTTTCTATTTGGTGTGACATCATTTTTCTGATTTCCTTTAGTTGTTTCTCTGTGGGTTTTTTCTTTAGCTCTTGAGCATATTTAAATAGTTTGTTTATTTATTTATTATTAAATAGTTTGTTTAAAGGTTTTTTTGCAGTAAGTCCAATGCCTATGCTTCCTCTCTGTTTCTACCAGTTTTGTCTGTGCATGAGCCATACTTTCTCTTTTCTTGGCATGCATTATCCTGTTATTATAAGAAGACAAAGGAGTTATAAGAAAAGAAAACTACATATGTATATATTCATGAACACAGATGGCAAAAATCCTTAACAAATATTACAACCAAATAATTTATTTAAAAACTGTAATACACTGTGATCAAATGCATTTACCCTAGAAAAACAAAAATGGTTCACTAATCAATGAACCATTTTAAACACATTCATGGAGTAAAGGAGAAAAAGTACATGATCATCACAATGAAAAGGGAAAGAGCATTGTGAAAATCTAACTACTATTCATGATAAAAGCTCTTAACAAACTTGGAATA
Source organism: Manis pentadactyla (assembly GCF_030020395.1). Taxonomy (NCBI): domain Eukaryota; kingdom Metazoa; phylum Chordata; class Mammalia; order Pholidota; family Manidae; genus Manis; species Manis pentadactyla. The sequence continues at coordinate 146,797,874 of NC_080021.1, read as the reverse complement.
AAAAGGAGCCTCTTCAACCTGATAAAAGATAGCTAGGAGAAACCTGAAGCTTATGATACTTAATTTGAAAAATGCTGAATGCTTTCTCCTTAAGATTAAGAATAGTATAAGAATGCCTTTTGTCACCACATCTATTCAAGTTCATATTGAAGGTTCTCGCTTCTGTAATAAACTGAGAAAAATGAAAACGATATAAAAGAAAAAGGAAAACTGTAAAACTATCTTTATCTGCAGATAACATGATCATTGTAGAGAAAGTCCTAAGGGATATAGAAAAATTATGATACGGTTACTACTAGTAATACTAAGCAAGTTTAGCAAGACTGCAGGATACCTTATCAGTGTAAATGATTAGTTGTTTCTAAAAATGAAATTAAAAATATACCATTCATAATAGTATTTAAAAGGTTAAATATTTAAGAAAAATTTACCACCTTAACTTTATTAAGGTTATTATTAAATTATATATAATTATATATATATTTTATATATAAATAATATAATTAAAAATAATATATATTAAAAGGGTTAAATATTTAAGAAAAATTTAACACCTTAACTTTATTAAGGTGATAGTTCTCTCTAACCTCCATCGATTTCTCAGAGTCCCAATTAAAATACCAGATTTTTTTCCTGAAAATTAATAAGCTTATTATTAAGTATATATGGAAATGCAAAGGACACATATTAGTCAAAACAATTTTGATGAGAATAACTTTGGGGGATTTCTAATACTTGATTTCAAGGTTTATTTTGCAGCTACTTTAGTCAAGAAAGTCTTTTATTGGTGTAAGAACATACATAAAAATCAATAAACTACAATAGAGTCCAGAAGTAAATCCACAATGTAATATATATTTAATACATATTTGATTTCTTACAAAGGTGACAACCTAAATAAGTGTATGTGGACAGTATCATAGTCCTTTCAGCAAATGGTTCTGAAATAACTAGATTTCCATGTGGGGGAAAAATTAACATCAACCCTTACCTTATTCCATACGTGGAATTTAAATTGAAATGAATCACAGAACTAAATCTAAATTCCCAAAGGTATAAAATTTGCTTCACAAAAATCATAAGAGAAAATCTTTGCATCTGTGGCAGGTAAAGATATCTTGGGATAATAAAGCACAAATTTAAAAAAGTGAATTGTACTTTATGAAAATCAGAATTTTCTGCTTTTTGCAAGACACTGTTAAAAATGAAAAAGGCAAGTTATGCAATTGGGAAAAATATTTGCAACACATATTATTTACAAAAGACGTAAGGAAACCAATAGCCCAATAAGAAATGAGCAAACCAGATACATGAAAAAGTCTTCGATTTATTACTCATCAAAATACTGCAAAACAAAACCATTCTACCATGAATGTAGCATTCCAGAACATTAAAAATTGAACTTTGGCTAACATATTTATTACTTTGTGGGGTATGCATAAAGATCTAAGGAGCATGAGGGAGGTTTCTGAATTGCTGATAATGTTCTATTTAGGGTGCATGGGTGTATATTGTTTTTGGAAATGTATTGAACTTAGGAGTTATGTACTCCTATGTAGTAGGTTATGTTTTAATAAACATGTTTTTCCAACGTGAACAGGATTCAAAGGAGGACAAACACAACCCATGAACCTATGATATGATTGATGTGTGACTATTGTGGATTTGTAAAATTCTAATTAAAACTAGAGTGACATTTCTAGGGAGATAGCAAAATTTAGAATGTCTGAAACACTAAGCATTTGTGAGGACAAATGGCAATACAAACTTAAGTCTATTGCTGATGTTAGTATAATACATTGCTATCCCTTGTGCAAACAGTTTTGTAGTAATCCGTAAGGTGAACATAGGCAATTTCACTCATTTTATACAATTGACCCTTAAATAACACAGAAGTTAGGGGCATTGACTCCTCCACAGTCGAAAATCTGCATATAACTTTTGACTCTCCCAAAACACTTAATAGCCTCCTGTTGACCAGAAGCCTTACTGATAGCATAAACAGTTGATTAACACATAATAGTTTAAATGTTATGTATATTATATAGTATATTCTTACAATAAAGCTAGAGAAAAGAAATTTTTTTTCAGTTTTTATCCCAAATCTCCAAAATATTTTCCAATAGATTTATTGAAAAAGATCCACATATAAGTGGACCTGCACAGTTCAAAGCCATATCAGGGGTCATCTATATATACCATGGAAAATCTTGCATATGAGCACTTGGAGGAATGTTTATGGATACTTACAATGGCACTGTGAGTAAAAGCAAAAATCTGGGAAAAAAAACACATGTTTACCAACAGTGTAGTGAACATATAATGTTTCATTCATCAAGGCAATATAGTATAACAATGAGAATGAATAAACTATCGATATGGATAAAACTTCAAGATTGTTTTATAGTTTTATGTGATATTATTAACTACAATTAGAAAGAAGCAGAGGTAAACAGTGTTACATTTAGAAAATTACCCATAAGAAGTTTAAGCAATAAGTAAATAAAAACAAGATCACGATCAGTTATAGGGAATACAACCAAGGAGAAGCACTTAAACTGCTTCTAGGTAGGGGTCTGGTACTGTTTTGTTTCTTGGCCTCCGTGGAATATTCAGGGGTATCTTTCTTATTTTTCAAAACTGCATTATATGTTTTGTGTGTGCTTTATTTCCCAGTATAGAAATATAGATTTACTAAAATACCTTTGAAAAAATGAAAAATAAAATCACAAGCTCTCCAACTCCAGAGGCTTTAAAAAGTATTGATACTTTTGGCTATTTCTCATGGATGTCCTGGAGGTGGCTTCCTTGTTAAGATACATCTAAGATCTCTTCCTATTCAAAGCCTGTCAAAGTAGAAGCTATAACAGTTTTACAGTTTATAGTTAGCTTTGAAGTTACAAAACCACTTCTTTATGCCTGCATTTTACAATTTACTTTTCTAATACAGATTGAATTTTTTTCTCAGTCAATTCAAATTGACTTTTTTTTTCCTTCAAAATTGTCTTACAATTTTGAATAAAAGTCTTTGTGCTAACTGACAGTGAATTACTTTTCTTCCAGATTCAAAGGTCCACTTCCTTGGGAACAGCACAGATTTCACAGAAAATGTTTCCTCTCTTGGAACTTTCATGTATTGAGGATGGTAAAATGAAACTCCTTTAGGGATCTTTCCTTATTACAAATATATCAGGAAAATAGTTTTCATTTTGAGACTGTGTAAAAGATTTCAGGCAATAGCAGATATTTGTATATTTTTCAGAAATGTTCACTAAAACTCCTTTAAAATAATGTAATTAGATGTTCCTTAAAGTTTTACAGTGGGATTTTTTGCTGTATAAATGTAGAACACATAATGGCAAGGACCAGTAGTAAATTAATAATCTTTTTCCTCTTATGAGCCGAGAGACCCCATGAAACTTTGTAGATGTCAATAATATGTTGCTTAGTTATTTGGAGAATTTTGTTATAGTAAAATTTTTTTTCAATTTTTATACTTTCATTTTTTCCTATTAAAGGAAAAAATTAAACAGCAATACCTACATTTACACATGAAAGCTGGTAAATATTTTTATATCAAATATCTGCTTTATTTGGCTGCATTAGAAGGAAAAATAAATGTATTTTTAAGACATTTAAAATTGCTAAATGTTAAATAACGGAAATTTCCATGTTGATCCATGGTTTTCTAGAGAATGTTCTCTTTGTGTATGGTGCTGGGAGAAAGGGAAAGCAGTGGAAGGTGGTGGTTGTGCGATCATCTACCCTAGGTTCAGTCTTAGGGTGATTATGGGTATAACTCAGGATGGTTTTAGTTTCCTTTAAACTTTCTTTTAATGGTTTTAATACTTTTTATATCCTTCTTAATAGCAAATTTATTCAAACTTCTGCTTTTAATATTGCAGAGTTTGTAACAGAGTCCTGTTTTGCTAATCCAAGTAGAATGAGCACATTAGTGGGTTCTTTTTATATTCATGATGTATGTAATCATTGGCATTTGGTATAACTTTTCTGTACCAGTTTTTAGATGGACTAATGTTTTTAAGAGGTGTTGCTCATTAAGCTAAAGGTGCATTTAAAAATTCTCCATACTTTTGTATCAAGGATGCAATTTTTTAGACAAAATCTCTATATTTTTTTCTATTTAGCTTCTCATCTTTACATTCAGTTTTTGAAATTCAGTATTTGAAGTATATTAGTGTTCATATTTATATCAGAAAAGTTACACAAATGTTAAACTAAATCATTTTCATTATTTACTTAAATGATATTCTACAATATATAGATTCAGAGGAAGAATATTATGATGCACCATGTAGTCCCTTGGACGAGACCTTTCAACCTCCAACTGGAGATAAAAGTTATCAACAGAAAAAGCTCCAAAGTCCTGACTGTGCAAAAAATATGACTGAATGTAAAATAAGATTTGAAGTGCCAGAGGTATGTACCATGGTAAAATTAATATTGTTTAAATTGTTACTTCCACTATTCACAGCTTATTTATGTAATCTCATTACCAATAGGCCTTGTTGTTTTCATCCTGTTTAAGCTGAATCTACACATTTCTGTGTGTTTCTCCCTCCCCTTTCTTAGAAGATTAATTTCCTTAACCAAGAATTACGTATTTAGATGATATACTATGGCTATTCAATACATATTTATTGAGAATAATAAAATAATTTATCAAGAACAACTTGCACAACAAAAGTGTGTACTGTGTGTATAAATCCTAAATATTAAATTCATATTGTTTACATATTACATGTATACATATAAGGGTATATATACATACCTATGTATATCACCACCATACACAATTATCATCCATGAAGAAAATTTGTTATAGGTAGTGGTAGTTTCTTTTTTCTTTCTTTTCCAGGTTTTGATTCAATTTTATCACCTTGTTGGAGATTGTGAACTGCCTGTGGTAGGAATTGATGTCTTAGGATTAGGCACTGAAGTTGAGTTTAGAACATTTGATTTGAAGGCAAATGCTTTTTTGAAAGAATTTTGCTTAAAGTGCCCAGAATACTGTGGTAAGAATCTTTTATTTTTTTAGATAAATAAATTTTATTGTTTGGTTACCTACTATAGAGTATTAAATTCTCTAGGCTTTAAATCAGTAATTTGCTAAAACATTCTCAGAGAAACATTAAGAGTTAGTATTCAACCTTTATCTTATACTTGGGAATGTAGGGGGAGTAGACCAGAGAGAAAAATGAAGTTAATTCCACCCTTTTATTTCTTTTTCTTCCCTAATGGCTCTGGCAAAGACTTCCAATACTATATTCAATAAAAGTGGCAAGAGTAGGCATCCTTGTCTTGTTACTGATCTTGAGGAAAAGCTTTCAACTTTCCACAATTGAATATGATCTTAGCTGTGGGCTTGTCATATATGGACTTTTTAATGTTGTATTAAGTTCACTCTGTACCCACTTTGTTGAGAGTTCTTATCATAAATGGATGTTGAATTTTATCAAATACTTTTTCTGCATCTATTGAGATGATCATATGATTTTTATCCTTTTTGTTAATAAGATATATCATGTTGATTGATTACAGATGTTGAACCATCCTTGCTTCCTTGGAATGAATACCACTTGCTCATGCTGTATGATCCTTCTAATGTACTGTTGAATTAGGTTTGCTTATATTTTGTTGAGGGTTTTTGCATTATGTTCCTCAAGGATATTGCCCTGTAATTTTCTTGTGGCTTCCTTGTCTGGTTTTGGTATCAAGGTAATGCTGGCCTTGTAAAATGAGTTTGGAGGCATTTCCTCCTCTTTGATTTTTTGAAGACTTTCAGGATTGGTAATATTCTTCACTGAATGAATATTTGGTACTGTTCATCAGTGAAGCTATTTGGTTCTGGATTTTTGTTTGTTTAGAAGTTTTGATTGCTGATTCAATGTCCTTTCAATTAATTGGTGTATTCATATTTTCTACTTGGTGATTATTAATTCTGGAGAGGTTGTATGTTTCTAGTATATCCATTTCTTCTAGGTTTTCCTATTTGCTAGTATTTAATTGTTCATAGTAGTCTTTATGATCCTTTGTATTTCTGTGATACCAGTTATAATGTCTCCTCTTTTATTTCTAATTTTATTTATTGGAGCCTTTTGTTTTTTCTCAGTCTTGATAATCTAGTTTATCAATTTTATTTGTCTTTTCAGAGAACTAGCCCTTGGTTTGAGTGATCTTTTCTAATGTCTTTTAGTCTCTATTTCATTAATTTCTGCTATGGCAATATTTCTTTCCTTCTACTAACTTTGGGCTACATTTGCTTTTCTAGTTCCTTGAGGTATAACGTTAAGTTGTGTATTTGAGATGTTTCTTATTTTTTTTTATTTGGTATTATCAATATACAATTACATGAGCAACATTGTGGTTACTAGATTCCCCCCATTATCAAGTCCCCACCACATACCCAATTACAGTCACTGTCCATCAACTAGTAAGATGCTAAAGAATCAATACTTGTCTTCTCTGTGCTATACTGCCTTCCCCTAGCCCCCACCCCCTACATTATGTGTGCCAATCGTAATGCTCCTTTTTCCCATTATCCCTCCCTTCCCAACTATCCAACCAGTCCCCTTCCCTTTGGTGGTAGTCCATTCTTGGGTTCTATGATTCTGCTGCTGTTTTGTTCCTTCAGTTTTTTCTTTGTTCTTATACTCCACAGAAGAGTGAAATCATTTGGTTCTTGTCTTTCTCTGCCTGGCTTATTTCACTGAGCCTAATACCCTCTAGCTCCATTCATGCTGTTGCAAATGATAGGATTTGTTTTCTTCTTATGGCTGAATAGTATACCATTGTGTATATGTCCCACATCTTCTTTATCCATTCATTTACTGATGGACACTTAGGTTGATTCCATTTCTTGGCTATTGTAAATAGTGCTGCGATAAACATGGGGTTGTATATGTCTTTTTCAAACTGGGGTCCGGCATTCTTAGGGTAAATTCATAGGAGTGGAACTCATGGGTCAAATGGTATTTCTATTTTTAGTTTTTTGAGGAACATCCATATTGCTTTCCACAATGGTTGAACTAATTTACATTCTCACCAGCAGTGTAGAGGGTTCCCCTTTCTCCACATCCTCACCAGCATTTGTTGTTTGTCTTTTGGATGGTGGTCATCCTAACTGGTGTGAGATGGTATCTCATTGTGGTTTTAATTTACGTTTCTCTGATGATTAGCAATGTGGAGCATCTTTTCATGTGCCTGTTGGCCATCTGAATTTCTTCTTTGGAGAAGTGTCTGTTAAGATCCTGTGCCCATTTTTTAATTGTATTATTTGCTTTTTGTTTGTTGAGGTGCATGAGCTCTTTGTATATTTGGATGTCAACCCCTTATTGGATATGTCATTTATGAATATATCCTCCCATACTGTAGGATGCCTTTTTGTTCTGCTGATGGTGTACTTTTCTGTACAGAAGCTTTTTAGTTTGATATAGTCCCATTTATTCATTTTTGCTTTTGTTTCTCTTGCCTGTGGAGATATGTTCATGAAGAAGTTGTTCATGTTTATATTCAAGAGAGTTTTGCCTAAGTTTTTTTCTAAGAGTTTTATGGTTTCATAACTTATATTCAGGTCTTTGATCCATTTCGAGTTTACTTTTGTGTATGGAGTTAGACAATAATCCAGTTTCATTCTCTTACATGTAGCTCTCCAGTTTTGCCAACACCAGCTGTTGAAGAGACTGTCATTTCCCCATTGTGTATCCATGGCTCCTTTATCATATATTAATTAACCATATATGCTTGGGTTAATATCTGGACTCTCTATTCTGTTCCACTGGTCTGTGGGTCTGTTCTTGTGCCAATACCAAATTGTATTGATTACTGTCACTTTGTAGTAGAACGTGAAGTTGGGAAGTGAGGTCCCCCCTGCTTAATTCTTCCTTCTCAGGATTGCTTTGGCTATTCGGGGTCTTTTGTGGTTCCATATAAATTTTAGAACTATTTGTTCCAGTTCGTTGAAGAATGCTATCAGTATTTTGATAGGGATTGCATTGAATCTGTAGATTGCTTTAGGCAGGTTGGCCATTTTGACAATATTAATTCTTCCTACCCAAGAGCACTGGATGAATTTCCATTTATTAGTGCCCTCTTTAATTTCTCTTATGAGTGTCTTGTAGTTTTCAGGGTACAGGTCTTTCACTTCCTTGGTTGGGTTTATTCCTAGGTATTTTATTCTTCTTGATGCAATTGTGAATGGAATTGTTTTCCTGATTTCTCTTTCTGCTAGTTCATCATTAGTGTATAGGAATGCAATCGATTTCTGTGTATTAATTTTGTATCCTGCAACTTTGCTGAATTCAGATATTAGTTCTAGTAGGTTTGGAGTGTATTCTTTAGGGTTTGTTATGTACAAAATCATGTCACCTGCAAGCAGTTAGAGTTTACGTTCTTCCTTACCAATCTGGATGCCTTTTAGTTCTTTGTGTTGTCTGATTGCCATGGCTAGAACCTCCAGTACTTTGTTGAATAAAAGCGGGGAGAATGGGCATCCTTGTCTTGTTCCTGATCTTAGGGGAAAAGCTTTCAGCTTCTCACTGTTAAATATGATGTTGGCTGTGGGTTTGTCTCATATGGCCCTTATTATGTTGAGGTGCTTGCACTCTATACCCATTTTGTTAAGAGTTTCATCATGAATGGATGTTGAATTTTGTCAAATGCTTTTTCAGCATCTATGGGATGGTCATGTGGTTTTTGTCCTTCATTTTGTTGATGTGGTGGATGATGTTTATGGATTTTCAAATGTTGTACCATCCTTGTATCCCTGGGATGAATCCCACTTGATCATGGTGTATGATCCTCTTGATGTATTTTTGAATTCAGTTTGCTAATGTTTTGTTGAGTATTTTTGCATCTGTGTTTATCAGGGATATTAGTCTGTGGTTTTCTTTTTTGGTGGTGTCTTTGCCTGGTTTTGGTATTAGAGTGATGCTGGCTTCATAGAATGAGTTTGGATGTATTCCTTCCTCTTCTGTGTTTTGCAAAACTTTAAGGATAATGGGTATTATGTCTTCTCTAAATGTGTGATAAAATTCAGCCATGAATCCATCTGGTCTGGAAGTTTTGTTCTTGGGTAGTTATTTGGTTACCGATTCAATTTTGTTGCTATTAATTGGTCTGTTTAGATTTTCTGTTTCTTCCTGAGTCAGTCTTGAAAGGTTGTATTTTTCTACAAAGTTGTCCATTTCTTCTAGGTTATCCAGTTTGTTAGCATATAGATTTTCATAGTATTCTTTAATAATTCTTTGTATTTCTGTGGTGTCCATCGTGATTTTTTCTTTCTAATTTCTGGTTCTGTTGATGTGTGTAGATTCTTTTTTTTTAATAAGTCTGGCCAGGGGTTTATCTATTTTGTTTATTTTCTCAAAGAACCAGCTCTTGGTTTCATTAATTTTTTCTATTATTTCATTCTTCTCAATTTTATTTATTCTCTGATCATTATTATGACCCTTCTTCTGCTGACTTTGGGCCTCATTTGTTCTTCTTTTCCCAGTTTCAGTAATTGTGATTTTAGACTATTCATTTGGGATTGTTCTTCCTCCTTTAAATAGGCCTGTATTGCTATATACTTTCCTCTTAGAACTGCCTTTGTTGCATCCCACAGAATTTGGGGCATTGTGCTGTTGTTTTCATTTGTCTCCATATGTTGCTTGATCTCTGTTTTAATTTGGTCTTTGATTCATTGATTATTTAAGAGCATGTTGTTAAGCCTGCATGTGTTTGTCTGCCTTTTTGTTTTCTTTGTACAATTTATTTCTAGTTTCAGACCTTTGTGATCTGAGAAGTTGGTTGGTACAATTTCAATGTTTTTGAATTTACTAAGGTTCCTTTTGTGGCCTAGTATGTGGTCTATTCTGGAAAATGTTCCATGTGCACTTGAGAAGAATGTGTATCCTGCTGCTTTTGGGTGTAGAGTTCTATAGATGTGTGTTAGGTCCATCTGTTCTAATGTGTTTCAGTGCCTCTGTCTCCTTACTTATTTTCTTTCTGGTTGATATGTCCTTTGGAGTGAGTGGTGTGTTGAAGTTTCCTAAAATGAATGTATTGCATTCTGAGAGGTTTCTTACTTCTTGAAATAGGCATTTATTGCTATGTTCATCCTTCTTAGAACTACTTTTGCTCCACTCCCTAAGCTTTGGTATGTTGTATTTCCATTTTTATTTATTTCAGTGTATTTTTTTATTCCCTTTGATTTCTTTGTTGATCCAGTTGTACAACTGTCACTATTTATGGTAATTCTTTGTTGACTCAAAGAGTAAAACTATCACTATTTGAGGATGCCATTATTATACATAGGAAACCCTAAAGACTCCATGAAAAAACTGTTAGAACTAATCAATGGATTCAGTAATGTAAATTCTGTTACTTTTCCATACACTGATAATGTACTATGAGAAAGGGAAAACAACCTCATTTTACTTTCATCAAAAAGAATAAAATACCTACGTATAAATTTAACCTATGAGGTCAAAGACATGTACACTGAAAACTATAGGACACTGATGAAATAAATTGAAGAAGATACAAATAAAGATAGTCTGTGCTCGTGATTTGTGATAATTAATACTGTTAAAATGTTCACAATATCCAAAGCAATCCAAGGATTCAATGCAATCTCTACCAAATTTCCAATTGCATTTTTCACAGAAATAGAAAAAACCCTAAAGTTTGTATGCAACCACACACAGAATTAAAAACCCATAGCCAAAACAATCTTGAGAAAGAAAATAGCTAGAGGCCTCATGCTCCCTGATTTCAAAGCTATGGTAATCAAAATTGTATGGTGCTGGCATAAAAAGAGACCACCATCAGTGGAACAGAATAGAGTCCAGAAATAAATCCATGCATATATGGTCAATTAATTTATGAAAAAGCCAAGAGTATCCAATAAAAAAATATAGTTTCTTCAATAAATGGTGCTAGGAAAATCGAACAGCCATATGCACAAGAATGTAACTGGGCTACAATCTTATACCACAAACAAAAATTAAAATGGTTTAAAGACTTGAATGGAAAATGACAATATACACAAATACTGAATTCTTACTATGTTGTACAGCTGAAATTAATGTTATATGTGAATTCTTTATTTCACATATAACTTAAAAATAGAAAACAGACTATTCAGCAATTTACTTTCATTAATCTACGTTGTAGCATGAAAACATTACATATAAATAGAGATGACATTTTATAGCAGTTTTTAATTCACAGCACAACTGAACAGATGATATGGAGATTTCCCATATAACCCCTGCACCTACACATGCGTAGCCTCTCCCATTATGAGCATTCCTCACCAAAGTGGTACATTTGTTGCACTTGATGAACCCATGTTGACATATACTCAAAGTCCATACATTAGGGTTCAACTTGGGTATTGTGCATTCTCTGGATTTTTGGCAAATGTATAATGACATGTATCTAGCATTATAGTGCCAAACACAGTAGTTTTACTGCTCTAAAAATCCTCTGTCCTCCGCTTATCCATCCTTTTCTGTCCTCTGCCAGTCTCTGACAACCCCTGATCTTTTTACTGTGTCCACAGTTTTGTTATTTGTAGAATGTCATATAATTGGAATCACACAGTACATAGCCTTTTCAGACTGGCTTCTTTCAGTTAGTAATAATTATTTAAGTTATTTCCGTATCTTTTCATTACTTGATAGCTCATTTCTTTTAAATGCTAAATAATATTCCATTGTGTTCTTGTACCACATTTTATTTATCCATTCATCTCCTGAAGGACATCTTGGTTGCTTCAAAGTTTTCCCAGTTCTGAACATCTGTGTGTACATTTTTGTGTAGACATAGGTTTTCATTTGCTTTCATAAATACCAAGGAACACGATGTTAGGTCATATGTTAAGAGTATGTCTAGTTTTGTAAGAAATCATCAAGCTGTCTTCCAGAATGGCTATACATTTAGCATTTTCATTAGCGATGAATAAGAGTTCCTAATACTCCACAACCTCCCTAATATTTGGTGTTAGTGTCCTGGACTTTGGGTATTCTAATAAGGTGTGTAATGGTATCTTACTGTTTTAATTTGCATTTCCCTGATGAGATGATGTAGTGCATCTTTTCATGGTTGTTTCTGTGTATCTTCTTTGGTGAGATATTGTTAAGATCTTTGGCCTCTTTTTAAAATCTTGTTTTTTCTTGTTGAATTTTAAGATTTTTTGTATATTTTGTTAACACTTCTTTATCAGATGTGTCTTTTGCAAATGTTTCTCCTAGTTTCTGGCTTGTCTTTTCATTCTCTTGACTGTACCCTTTGCAGAGCAGAATTTTTTATTTTAATTAAGTGAAGCTTAGCATTTCTTTATCTCAGGGATCATGCCTTTGGTCTTGTATCTAAAAAGTCATTGCCAAACCACAGGCATCTAGATAATGTTATCTTCTTTAAGTTTTTTAGCTTATATTTTACATTTAGATCTGTGGGGTACATTTTGAGTTGATTTTTGTGAGGGCTGTAAGGTCTGTGTGTACATTCTTTTTCTCTTTTCCTTTTTTTTTTTGCACATGTGGATGTCCCTTTTGTTCCATCAACATTTGTTGAAAGACCTGTTTGCTGTATTGTACTGTCTTTGTTTCTTTGTCCAAGATCAGTGTACTGCACTTTTGGAGGTCTGTTCCTGGACTCTCTGTTCTGTTCCATTGATCTATTTATTTATTCTCTTGCCAGTACCAGTGTCTTGCTTACTATAACTTTATAGTAAATCTTGAAGTCAGGTAGTGTCAATCCTTCAATTTATTCTTTAATATTGTGTTAGTTTTTCTGGGTCTTTGCCTCTGCCTATAGAGTTTAGAATCAATTTGTCAATATCCATGAATTAGTTCCTGGTATTTTGATTAGGTTTGTATTGAATCTAAAAATTAAGTTGGGGAGAACTGACATCTTGACAATATGGAGTATTCCTATTCATGAACATGGAAATCTCTCCATTTATCTAGTTCCTTGATTTCATTCATTGGAGTTTCGTGTTTTTCCTTATATAGGTCTTGTATATATACTATTAGATTTATACCTAAGTATTATATGTATTTTTTGATGCAAATGTAAATGGCTTTATGTTTTTAATTTCAAATTCCACTTGTCCATATCTGTTATATAGGAAAGTAGTTGCCTTGTACATTAACCTTGTATCCTGAAACCTTAATGTAATGACTTATGTTCCAGGAGTTCTTTTGTATTTTCTGCATAGATGATCATGTCATCTGTAAACAAAGACCGTTTTGTGTGTTCTTTCCCAATCTGTATTTTCTTTTTTCTTGCTAAGAAATTTAGTTATCTATCTGTCTATCTGAGAATATTTGCTAAGACATATAGTAGAATGTTGGAAATCTGTGTTGAGAGGGGAGGGACATCCTTCACCTTGTTCCTTAGTGTGAAAGCTGCACTTTTCTTGCCATTAAGTATGGATATTACATAATGGATGTTAGCTGTAGGATTTTTGAAGATATTCTTGATCAAGTTGATGTTTTCTTTTATTCCTAGTTTTACTGAGTGAGAACTTTTATCATGAATGGGTATTGATATTGTAAAATACTTTTACTGCACCTAATTTAATTGATCATGTGATTTTTCTTCTGTAGTCTGTACCTGTGAGAGATTATATCATTTGATTTTCATATGTTGAACCAGCCCTGCATCCTGGAACAAATCCTACTAGGTTGTGATATATAATTTTTTACCCATGTTGAATTCAGTTTGCTAATATTATGTTAAGGATCTTTGCATCTGTATTAATGAGAGTTACTTGCCTGTAATTTCCCCTTTTTTTTGTAATACCTTTGTGTGGTTTCAGTATTAGGGTAATTTTGGCTTCATAGAATTAATTAGGAAATGTTCCATGTATTTGTATCCTCTGAAAAGGATTGTAAAAAATTGTTGTATTTTCTTCCTCAGATGTTTGTTAGAATTCACCAGAGAACCTATCTGGGCATGGTACTTTTCTGTTTTTGATGGTTATTAATTATTAACTTAATTACTTTAATAGATGTAGGCCTACTCAGGTTTAATTATTCTTGCATGAATTCGGCAAATTATACCTTTAAAGGAATTGGTCCATTTCATTCTATTATCACATGTGTGGGCAGAGTTGTTCATAGTATTCTTTTTTTATCCTTGTAATTTTCATGATACCTCTTGTTATATCCACTCTTTCATTTCTGTTAGTAGTCATTTGTGTCTTCCTTTTCCTTAGTTACCCTGGCTAGAGGCATACCAATTTTACTGATCTTTTCAAAGAACCACTTGTAGTTTCTTTGATTTTTTTCTAGGGGTTTCTTGCTTTCAATTTCATTTATTTATTATGTATTTTTATTATTTCTTCCTTGTGCTTATTTTGGATTTATTTTGCTCTTCTTTTTCTAGTTCCTAAGGTAGAAGCTTAGATATTGATTTTATATCTCCTTTTCCAATAATGTATGCATTCAGTGTTATATTTCTCTCTAAGTGCTGCTTTCACTGTAGTCTACAAATGTTGATTAGGTGTGCTTTTATTTTCATTTAGTTCTAAATGTTTTTAATCTCTCGAGATTTTTTTCTTTGACCCATATGTTATGTACAAGTATGTTCATACTCTGAGTATTTTGGAATTTTCCAACTGTTTTTCTGATGTTACTGATACCTAGTTTAATTCCACTGTGGTCTGAGCACAGACATTTTATGATTTCTGTTTTTAAAATTTTGTTAAGGTGTGTTTTATGGCCCAGAATGTCTTGGTATATATTCCTGGTGAGCTTAAGAGAAAGTATATTCATTCTGCTATTGTTGGATGAAGTAGCTATCCATTACATCCAGTTGATTGTTGGCATTGAGTCTATTCCTTACTTATTTTTTGTTGGCTAGCTCTGTCCATTTCTAATAGAGGGATTTTGAAGTCTTCAACTATAATAGTGGGCTCACCTATTTTGCCCTGCAGTATTTTCAGTTTTTCCTCACATATTTTATGCTCTGTTGTTAGATGAATACACCTTAAGGATTGTTATGTCTTCATGGAGATTTGATCCTTTTATTTTTACCTAATGCCTTTCTTTATCCATGTAATAATATTCCATGTTTTGAATTCCATGCTGTCTGAAAATTTATTTAGCTGTCCCTGGTTTTTTTAATTAATGTTAGTATATTTTTCTCTATCCATTTACTTTTAATCTATATGTGTGTTTATATTTAAATTGTATTTCTTGGGGGCAATGTATAGTTGGATCTTGATTTTTTTATTCACTCTGGCAATCTCTGTCATTTAATTGGTGCATTTAGACCATAGATGTTCAAAGTTATTATTGATGTAATTGGCTTAAAATTTTTTTTTAATTAAAGTTGTTTTACTTTTATTTTTGAGGTCACATAAATCTGTTCTGCTTACGTGTATATAAAAGCATTTTTTGGATGTTGCAGAATTCATTATTCTTTTGGTGGTTGATATTTTCATGTTTATAAATTATTCAAGTTTTAAATTGAAGCTGTCTTGTGAAATACTTTGAACTCATTTAGGAATTTTTTTCCCCAGTAAATTGAGATACTGAAAATAAGGGAGTTACAGAACTAAACTACAAGTGAACATCTAAATCCTAATTGATGTGGGAATTAAGAAAGGTAGAGAATATGCTTTTATAAATATCAAGGATTTAAGAGGGCCACCTTCTCTGGGAACTCATTCCCAGGTAAAGATGTCTGTTAACAAGTATCACAAAAACTTCTTTGTTTTTTTTAAAGCCCTGAATTAAATGTAATTTCTGTATTTTGGGAAGCAAATTATGTGTTGCAGCCTGGAAACTGAGTCATTGGATATAATTTATACATTTCAGTTCCACAGTCTACATGTGTTCTGTAGCCCTTGAGAACTTGAGTAGGGTGAACTGTGTTATGATTATCTCTTGCTGAGAAAACCATCATACATATCAGATACAGGGTTTTGCTTTATTACGCTTTCTACCTCAGGAAACAGTTTGCTCTGGTAATTGGAAAGAAAAGCAAACCAACTTGATAGTGTTCTTCAGTAATCCAGAGGTATTATAACAAGTTGTTAATTTTTATGTTTATGTTTATGTTTATTTTTTGTTTTCTAAAGAGCAAAGGATAAGAAAACCCTTGCACACATATACAATTATTACTATGCTTCTTTCTGTATATTTTTGCTTTTTGTTTTCTTAGAGGTTGTGGGAGGAAGTGAATAGCACAGTGTCTTACTATCAGTGTATAGTTGTTCAATGAGTGAATAAATATGAACAAAATTGGGACATTGTTAATGGTTGAAATGTGATGAGCAACTGCAATAGAAGGGTGGCTTACGTGCTGGATAAGCATTTAAATCTTGAGGATTCTGTGAATATGTTGCATTTTTTTCCTCAAGAGTAGTATGGTTGGTTTGTAGTTCTTTCTTCCAGTATCTAGGTAATGGATTTCCAGCAGCCAAAAGTAATTTGGTGATGGTAGTTTTAAGGGTTATCTGCAAAATACTGTTTTACAGTATTTTCTCACTTGTTTTCTTTATTTTTGAGTAGAAAAAATAACACAAGTGTAAAGACTGATTATATGGTAATAGACCAGTTAATATAATAAACAAATATACAGAAAAACTTAGTTTCCCATTACATACCTGATCTGTCTTCTAAACTGTTCTGTATGTGCGGAGTCAGACAATTTTCTTTCTAGCTACTTCTGTGGCTCAAGGTTAGAATTCTTTTCATGTCCTTTTATTGTTCTTAATACTATTCTGTTCTTTCTTTAAAACTGATTGCTATTTTTTCTCACTCCTATCTGGGTTTAGAAGGGTAAGAGTCTTTAGCATTGTGGCATAAGAGAATCGAGGGGGATTATGAGGACAAATTATATATTTAGAGTTTAAAATAAAGGGGGAAGGACCTGACTTGGGTAAGACAGAATCTAAGGCTCAGAACTAATACAGGAAATCCTTCTTTTCCAATTCTGTAATTACTAATATGACTTGCACTTGTTTTCCTATGAAAGAGTATTTTTTAAAATTACTTTTAGATGAAAACAAGAAACCAGTTTATTTGATTACAACACTGGATAACACAATGGAAGATCTCTTAACACTGGAATATGTGAAGGTAAGCAATTCCATTTATTTGCTTGCTGTGGTAAGTGTACTGCTGAATGTTACAATCACATTTTCTAAGTTAAGTAATATTCAGTTTAATCTTTATTCAAATGTCATTTCTTTAACTCCTAAAACTTTAAGATATTTTTGTCTTGTCATCCTCTATTAAATAGTTATTATTTATAAGCATTTCATAGAGAAAAATAATAAGCCTAAGTTTTAAGTAGAAATAACCTGCAGTGTGATATTTTCCCCCATTAAGATATCAAAGAAAACAATATGGGATGAGGCTTTCACTTGATTTCCAACCATTGTTTGCAGTTCCCTGATTTTTCTAGTCTTAATGACTCTATTCCTTTCCTATTGATTTATGGAATCTGTTCCATCATTTATTAAGTTTTTATAGGTACTGTGGTCTACTTATGATATATTCCATGTTTTAATTGACCTGTTTTATGTGACACACTATTTTAATAATTACTTTATAGTAAGAATAATGCTGAAAGAGCATTTTACCCCTTTTAAGACCATATTTACAATTATTGACATAATATACCTGTTTTATTGATATTGATAAGATACAGATATTTTAGGATTTTTGTTGTCTGTGCATTGAATAGCTCTTATATTACAAAAGTGTTATATATCTTAAGATAACAGAGTATTTGGGTATTTGGTAGAACATTCCATCACAAATTTTTATTTTCACATACAGGAATAATTAGGAAGGAATAATTAGGAATGTTTCCCACACTTGATAATATCTAAATTTCCACTCTTGGTAGTAAGAGAGAGAGAGTATATAACAATTATTGTATACTTGCTATATATCAGGTTGTCCTCTACTTACTGAATTTCCTTTGTTCTGGGGAAGCAGTTGTTTGTTTAGGTAATTATATGTATAAATTGCTGAAAAAAATGATACAAATGTATATTAGAACCATTATGTCATTGTGTGTATGTGTGTATGTGTATATATATATATATATATGTTTTCCTAAGATACTCAAACAAATTTGTTTTTTTCTCATTGGATAGGCTGAAAAGAGTATACCCAGCTTGCAAAGTACCTATAACAATGTTGTACAAATGCTGAAGGTATGAGTGAACAATAAATTATTTTTTAATTAGATATTGTATTTCTAAGTAAATATATTATGAAAATTATTTTATAACTAGAACTGTAAGATCTTGAGGATAAAAATAAATTATAGAAGTTGTATCCTTTTTACCACAATTACCACAAAGCATAGTGCTTTGTACAGAGAAGGCAAACATTCATTGACCTATTACTAAAATCAGCTTTGTTCTTTAGGTGAATTTTTCCTCTTTGGATATTCATTTACATACTGAAGCACTTCTGAATACAATAAGTTATTTTAATAATATCTTTCCAAAATTGGAGGAAAAATCAGCCCCAGTGTATGTTGCGGAGACTGAAGACAAAGGAGAGGTTATTAAAAAAATATGTATGTTTATTTAAAATTTACCCTCAAGTTTTTTTTATCAAGTACATCAATAAATTTCAGCTCTCACTTTTTTATTAACTTATAATATTGGCATCAGAATTCTACTGCCTAGATTAATATCTAGAGAGATTAATTATATACCAGGTTAATTTTAGAAAATAGTAGTAAAAAGAAATGATTATTGCTGAAGAAAATATGGCTTTTATCATAACATTCTTTCTGAAGATTAGGTAGTAAAAACATTTGATTTAGATTAAAATTCGTACATTTAATATCATTAGATTAGAAAAATACTAACAATTTGAATAATATCAGAGGATATTTTTTAATCAATGAAAAGTTACAAGTATGATAATGACAAGGTTTTCCAGTAATCATTGACTCTCAAGAGATTTATGATTTTAGAACTACAATATCTTAGTTTTAAATGTTAGTCTCATCTAGAAACTATTTTTTGTTTTGTCTGTTTGCTTTTGTTTTCACTAGATTTGATTGTTCTTCAGAATTCCTGATTGAGTAGGGAATGTCTTGCTGGCTTTCAGCTGAGTTGCAAATCGGATTTTCTGCTAGCATTGTAATTATTGTGATAGTTCAGTTACTTAATAAGAGTAGTGAGATAACTAAAAAGTTCTTATTATGTTGTACAGTATGATTTTTCTTTCAGCTTTAAAACTACCCAGGAATGAAGATATCATTACCTTGCAGATTTTAGCAGAATTAGCATGTTTACGGATTTTTATTCAAGATCAGAAACGTAAAATTTCTGAGATTAAGATCGAAGGTAAGAAAATTTCAGAAAAATAAATTCAAAAGTATTAAATGAAAAAAGTCATTTATTTAATCATCTTTTTATTCCCTTAGGCCTTGATTCTGAGATGATTATGAGGCCTTCAGTAACTGAAATAAATGCAAAGCTAAGGAATATAACTGTTTTGGATTCTGATACAACAGCGTTATACAAAAAGGTATGAATTGTTTCTGTTATCTAGTAATACATCATTAAATATGATTGTCCTTTAAGATTTGTCATAGTAAAAATTAGCTGTCAGATTTTAGAAATGTGGTTTACTATGTGGGTTTTGTAGTTAGGCATAATTGGGTTCTTATTTTAATTCTGCTCCTTAGTAGTTGTGTGGCCTAATCTCAGATTCTATTTAAGTAAAATGAAGATTCAGTATCTTCTAAATGAGATAGCTTTAAGTAACACTCCTGGATATATTTGTGTCAGGGGTGGGGTTGGAAGTGTTACTGGTAAATGCCTTTTTCACTGTTTTTATTTTTGCTCTTTAAATCCTGTGAACCTTTTATAAGGCACTGTCATATTTCAATAGTAGAGGATATAAAGTCAGATTGAATAAATGAGATATTTTTTAAAGTTTATTTTCATGGATTGTTACTATAGCTGTTAAAATGACGAACTGGATTCTACAAGAGTCTCTTGACTTGATGGCTAGAGGTGAAGGATAGGCATTTTGTTACTGGTTGTAAGGCAGTAATGTTCTGGGATTTAGATACTGTTATAGAGTTGGACAGGTATTTTTTGAACAGTAGAGCATCTAGATAAGATAGTATATTTAATAGAGTAAGGAGAGTATCAAAGAGTAGGATCAGAAAAGTCTGAAATAGTCCCTGAGTCAGGAAGTCAGAGTTTGAAGTGTGACTGGAAAAGAGGAAATAGAAGGATAGGATTAGTCAATAATACTGATAAAATACAGTGATGACCTAATTTTTATGTTAAATAAAAATCCTTATTCCCTATATGTATATTATTTTTTTTCTATGTTTTATTAAGGGATCATTGATATACAGTCCTATGAAGGTTTCACATGAGCAAAATTGTGGTTAATACATTCACCCATATTATCAAGCCCCCCTACTCCATACCCCATTGTGGTCACTGTCCATCAGTGTAGAAAGATGCTATAGAATCATTACTTGTCTTCTCTGTGCTATACTGCCTTTCCTGTGACTCCCTACATTATGTATGTTAATCATAATCTCCCTTAATCCCCTTCTTCCTCCCTCCCCTCACACCCTCCCCCACCCTCTGCCCTTTGGTAATCTCTAGTCCTTTCTTAGAGTCCATGAGTCTGCTGCTGTTTTGTTCCTTCAGTTTTGCTTTGCTGTTACACTCCACAAATGAGTGAACTCATTTGCTATTTGTCTTTCTCCATCTGGCTTATTTCACTGAGCATAATACCCTCTAGCTCCATCCATGTTGTTGCAAATGGTAGGATTTGTTTTCTTCTTATGGCTGAATAATATTCTATTCTGTGTATGTACCACATTTTCTTTACCCATTCATCTGCTGATGGACACTTAGGTTGCTTCCATATTTTGGCTATTGTAAATAATGCTGTGATAAACATAGGGGTGCAAATGTCTTTTTGAATCTGGGATCTTGTTTTCTTTGGGTAAATTTCTAGGAGTGGAATTCTTGGGTGGAATGGTATTTCTGTTTTTGTTTTTTTGAGGAGCCTCCATATTGCTTTTCACAATGTTTGAACTAATTTACATTCCCACCAACAGTGCAGGAGGGTTCCTCTTTCTCTGCATCCTTGCCAGCACTTATTGTTCCTTGTCTTTTTTATGTTGGCCATCCTAACTGGTGTGAGGTGGTACCTCATTGTGATTTTAATTTACATTTCCCTGATAATTAGTGATGTGGAGCATCTTTTCATGTGCCTGCTAGTCATATGAATTTCTTCTTTGGAGAAGGAGCTGTTCAGATGCTCCACCCATTTTTTAATCCAGTTATTTGCTTTTTGGGTGTTAGGACATATGAGTCATTTATAAATTTTGGATGTTAACCCGTTATCAGATGAGTCATTTACAAATATATTCTTCCATACTGTAGGATGCCTTTTTGTTCTACTGATGATATCCTTGGCTGTACAGAAGCTTTTTAGTTTGATCTGGTCCCATTTATTCATTTTTGCTTTTGTTTCCCTTGCCCAAGGAGCTGTGTTCAGGAAAAAGTTGCTCATGATTATGTTCAAGAGATTTTTGCCTCTGTTTTCTTCTGAGTTTTATGGTTTCATGACTTACATTCAGGTCCTTGATCCGTTATGAGTTTACTTTTGTGTATGGAGTTAGACAGTAATCCAGTTTCACTCTCTTACACGTAGCTGTCCAGTTTTGCCAACACCAGTTGTTGAAGATGCTGTCATTTCCTCATTGTATATCCATGGCTTCTTTATCATGTATTAATTGGCCATATATATTTGGGTTTATATCAGGGCTCTCTATTCTGTTCCCTTAATCTATGGGTCTATTCTTGTGCCAGTACCAAATTGTTTTGATTACTGTGGCTTTGTAGTAGAGCTTGAAGTTGGTAAGTGTAATCCTCCCCACTTTATTCTCCCTTCTCAGGATTGCTTTGGCTATTCAGAGTCTTTTGTCATTCCATATGAAGTTTAGAGCTTTGTTCTAGTTTGTTGAAGAGTCTTGTTGGTATTTTGATAGGCACTGTACTGAATCTGTAGATTGCTTTAGGCAGGATGGCCATTTTGACAATATTAATTCTTCCTGTCCGTGAGCATGGGATAGAGTTCCATTTTTTGGTTTTTCTTTAATTTCTCTCATGAGTGTCTTATATTTTTCAGAGTATAGGTCTTTCACCTCCTTGGTTAGGTTTATTCCTAGGTATTTTATTCTTTTTGATACAATTGTAAATGGAATTGCTTTCCTGATTTCTCTTTCTCCTAGCTCTTTGTTAGTATAGAGGAATGCCATAGATTTCTGGGTATTAAGTTTGTATCCTGCAACTTTGCTGAATTCAGTTATTAGTTCTAGTAGTTTTAGGGTGGATTCTTTAGGGTTTTTATTATTATTATTATTATTATTATTTATTAAGATATCATTGATATACACCCTTATGAAGGTTTCACAAGTAAAACAATATGGTTATTACATTCACCCTTATTATCGAGTCCTCCCCCATACCCCATTCCAGTCCCTGTCCACTGGTATAGTAAGATGCCACAGAGTCCCTATTTGACTTCTCTAAGCTACACTCTCTTCCCCTGACACCACACACACCATGTACACCAGTCATGATACCCCACAATCCCCTTCTCCTTCCCTCTCCAACCGCTCTCCCCCACCCTTCCCCTTTAGTAACAACTATTCCTTCTTGGAGTCTGTCAGTCTGCTGCTATTTTGTTCCTTCAGTTTTGCTTCATTGTAATATTCCACAAATGAGGAAAATCATTTAATATTTGTCTTTCTCTGCCTGACTTATATCACTAGCATAATACCCTCTAGTTCCGTCCATGTTGCAAATGGTAGGATTTGTTTCTTTCTTATGGCTGAATAGTATTACATTGTGTATGTGTACCACATCTTCTTTATCCATTCATCTACTGATGGACACTTAGGTTGCTTCCATATCTTGTCTATTGTAAATAATGCTGTGATAAACATAGGGATGCATATGTCTTTTTGAATCTGAGAAGTTGTTTTCTTTGGGTAAATTCCTAGGAGGTGAATTTGCAGGTCAAATGGTATTTCTATTTTTAGTTTTTTGAGAGACCTCCATATTTGCTTTCTACAATGGTTGAACTAGTTTACATTCCCACCAGCAGTGTAGGAGGGTTCCCCTTTCTCCACATCCTTGCCAGCATTTGTTGTTCCTAGTCTTTCTATGTTGGCCGTCATAACTGGTGTGAGGTGATATCTCATTGTGGTTTTGATTTACATTTCTCTGATGATTAGTGATGTGGAGCATCTTTTCATGTGCCTGTTGGCCATCTGAATTTCTTCTTTGAAGAAGTGTCTTTCATATCCTCCACCCATTTTTTAATAGTGTTATTTGCTTTTTGGGTGTTGAGACGTGAGTTCTTTCTGTATTTTGGATGTTAACCCTCTTTAGGGTGTTTTATGTAAAACATCATGTCATCTGCAAGCAGTGACAGTTTACCCTCTTCCTTACCAATCTGGATGCCTTTTATTTCTTTGTGTTTTCTGATTGTCGTCACTAGGACCTTCAGTACTGTTGAATAAAAGTGGGGAGAGTATCTGATCTTAGAGGAGAAGCTTTCAGTTTTTTGCTGTTAAGTATGATGTTGTCTGTGGGTTTGTCATATATGGCCTTTGTTATGTTGAGGTACTTGTCTTCTATACCCATTATGTTGAGAGTTTTTATCATGAGGATGTTGAATTTTGTCAAATGCTTTTTCTGCATCTATTGAGATGATCATGTCATTTTTGTTCTTTTTGTTGATGTGTTGGATGTTGATGGATTTTGAGATATTGTACTATCCTTCATCCATGGAATAAATCCCACTTGATCATGATGGATGATCTTTTTGATGTATTTTTGAATTAAGTTTGCTAATACTTTGTTGAGTATTTTTGTTTCTATGTTCATCAGGGATATTGGTCTGTAATTTTCTTTTTTTGTGGTATCTTTGCATGGTTTTCGTATTAGTGTGATGCTAGTCTCATATAATGAGTTTGGAAGTATTCTCTCCTCTTCTACTTGTTGGGAAACTTTAAGGGGGATGGATTTTTGGTCTTCTCTAAATGTTTGATAAAATTCAGCAGTGAAGCCATTTGGTCCAGGGATTTTGTTCTTCAGTACTTTTTTATTAACAGTTCAATTTCATTGCTGATAATTGTTCACATTTTTCTGTTTCTTGGTGGGTCTGTCTTGGAAAGTTGTATTTTTCTAGAAAGTTGTTCATTTATTTTAGGTTATCCAATTTGTTAGCTTATAATTTTCCATAGTATTCTCTAATAATTCTTTGTATTTCTGTGTTGTCTGTAGTGATTTTTCCTTTCTCATTTCTGATTCTGTTTATGTGTATACACTCTTTTTTTCTTGATAAGCGTGGCTGGGGTTTATCTATTTTGTTAATTTTCTTTAAGAACCAACTCCGTGTTTCATTGATTCTTTCTATTTATTTATTTATTTTTCTCAATTGTATTTATTTCTGCTCTGATCTTTATTGTGTTCCTCCTACTGACTTTGAGCCTCATTTGTTTTTCTTTTTCTAGTTTCGTTAATTGTGAGTTTAGACTGTTCATTTGGGATTGTTGTTCTTTCTTAATGCAAGTCTGTATTGCAATATACAGCCCTCTTATAACAGCCTTTGCTGCATCCCAAAGATTTTGGGGTGTTGAGTTTGTTTTTTTCATTTGTCTCCACATGTTGTTTGATCTTGTTTTTATTTGGCCATTGATCCATTGATTATTTAGGAGCATGTTCTTAATCATCCATGTGTTCGTGGGCTCTTTTGTTTTCTTTGCCTAATTTATTCCTAGTTTCATACTTTGTGTTCTGAGAAGCAGTTTGTCAGAATTTCAATCCTTCTGAATTTATTGAGGCTCTATTTTTGGCCTAGTGTATGAGCTATTCTTGAAAATGTTCCATGTGTACTTGAGAAGAATGTGTATCCTGCTGCTTTTGGGTGGAATGTGCTGTAGATGTCTGTTAGGTCCATCTGTTCTAATGTGTTGTTCAGTGCCTCTGTCTCCTTATTTTCTGTCTGGTTGACCTCTCCTTTGGAGTGAGTGGTATGTTTTGAAGTTTTGAAGTCTACTGAAATGAATGCATTGTGTTCTATTTCCCCATTTAATTTTGTTAGTATTTGTTTCACATATGTAGGTGCTCCTATGTTAGGTGCATAAATATTTATAATGGTTATATCTTCTTGTTGGACTGACCCCTTTATCATTATGTTATGGCCTTCTCTGTCTCCTTACTTTCTTTATTTTGAAATCTAATTAGTCTGAAACAAATATCACAACTCCTGGTTTTTTCTCCCTAATATTTGCATGAACTGTCTTTTTCCATCCCTTTGCTTTTAGTCTGTGTATGTCTTTGAGTTTGAAGTGAGTGAATCGTAGGCAGCGTATAGATGGGTCTTGTTTTTTAATCTATTTTGTAACTCTGTGTCTTTTGATTGGTGTATTCAGTCCATTACATTTAGGGTGATTATCAATAGATATGTATTTATTGCCACTGCAGGCTTTAGATTCATGCTTACCAAATATTCAAGGGAAGCTTCTTTACTATCTATCAGTCTAACTTAACTCACTTATTATGCTATTGGGTCCTGCCAGATTGTGGCTTTGCTACTTTACCCTTTTCTGTGAGGTCTTTTCTTCTCTCCAGATGTAAGCAGTCTGTTGCAGTCATCTTTTGGGTTGCTCTTTCAGGATTAGTTGTATTTGCTCTATTTTGGTGTTATGTGTGATTTGGGGAGGAGGTTTCTGCCTCACTTCTCACACTGCCATCTTTCTCCACCTCTTCCTTATATTTTCTTATAACTTGTATTGTGCTACGATAACAAGAGCCCCAAAACATCAGAGGTGCATGGCCCACAGGAATAAGGAATAAGAAACTTTCCAGAAACCATGGTTTGATTTGGTTCTATGGCTTTTATTTTAAAAAATCATAGTATTACAGCATTTAAGTAGCAGATTATTCATTTTATTTGCCCTATCTAGAAAATAAAGCTCACATAAATAATGCACTTATTCAAAGTTCTGCCAAGCAGTTAGTAAATGGAGCTTATATCATATTATATATGATATCATAACCCAATCCATTTACTTTTTTTCCTCTGTAATATTATTTTTAATACATCTATCAGGTGAAAAACCATTTACAAAAGGCTGCAAAATGAAAAGATTCTCACTTCTGGCCTCTAGTTCCACCCCATTTGTCTTCCCTTATTCCCTGAATTTGATTCCAATACACATGATTCTTAAACTGCCTTGTTCATTAACTGTCTACATGTCAAGGAAACAGAGACACATAGCATTTTGGTCTATATCAGGTCTTCTTAATTATTTTGCCATAACACACTATTTTGCCCTGAATGGGTTTTAGGTATAGTATGTTGAGCACCCCCTAGTTTTCTGGCATGGGGTAAAGGATACCTAGAGTCCTCAGATTAACTCTGTAGTGGAGCATCTTCCTCCATTTATCCTAGTTATGTGTTACACATTATATAGATAACTTATTTATGTGTCCCATAAGCTGAAAGGGATTCTAGCTGATGTTACATTCTTATGAAATAAAGTATAATTGTAAGTTAGTTTCTTATATCTTCTTCATAGAAAAGTGTTTTAAAAGTGAATGTTTGAAAAAATTACCTGGTTATTAATACTTGTTAATTCTGGGTGGCAATTCCATATGTCAGGATAATAATGCTGACTTCATAACTGAGTTTGAGAATGTTCTCTTCTCCTCTATTTTATGAAAATTTTATATAGGATTGGTATTATGTCTTCCTTAAGTGTTTGATGGAATTCACCAGGGAAGCTGTTTAGCCTTGGATGTTTTCCCAGGGGAAAGACCTTAATGATTATTCCATTTCTTTACTTGATACAGGCCTAATCAGATTTTCTAGTTGTTCTTAAACCAACTGCCAATGTGGGTCTTTTTTGAAGTTGTTGCATATATGTGGTTTCATTTCTATTATTCTTCACATTTGTTACCAAGAATGGAGATGATACAAAATACATAAATATAATATCCTTGTCTATTTTCCTCAATTGTCATTGAAGTTTTTTAAGTGCTTACATTTCCAACCTTAATATATTGCCCAGTTTTGTGGTGTTTAGAAATGTTTTATTTTGAAATAGCATATACACAAAAGCATGTAATGTAATTTAAATAACAACAGTAAAATAGGCACCTTTATATCCAACTTTCAAAGCAGTTAATAGAACATACCTCAGAAGTCACCAGTATGCGTTAACCTGGCATTTTTAATAAATTTTAACAACAATATATGAATCCTTTAATAAATTATTTCATTTCCCCCCATACTCCTTTAAAGAACATCATATTTTGTGTATTTTTGTCAGCCTTGCTTTTTTCATTCTGTATTATATTTTTGAGATTTATCTATGTTTATGTGTGTATATAGTTCACGCATTTCTATTACCTTGTAGAATTCCATTGTGTGAATATACCATTGGTTATTAGTTCATTATTCTGTTGATGGATATTTGGGTTGTTTCTAATTTTTTGTTTCTACAAACACTGTTGCTCTTACTAATCTTGTGAGTATAGTCTTTTACATATTTCAGGCAGTTGTTTCCAGGGAATCTATTTCTAATGGCATATGTACACCCAGTAGCAGTGGCAGAGAGATTTGGTGTTTGACTTTAATGCTAATGCTTGGAATTGTCAGACATTAAATTTTTTAAAGATCTGGAGTATATAATATGTGTTTCAATTTGTATTTTTTAACCGCTAATGAAATTGAGGATCTTTTAATACATTTATGGGCTTGCTATTCTGTGAAAAACCTATTAGTTTAGTTCAGGTGTCAGCAAACTTTTACTGTAAATACCAGATTGTGTAAAAGTTTTAGGTTTGTGGGTGAGGCAGTTTTAATTGAAACAATTCAACTCTGCTGTTGTAGTGTGAAAGCAGCCATAGATAATAAAGAAATGAGTGATTTGGCTGTGTTACAGTAAAATTTTATCTATGGATAATAAATGTAAATTTCTAATAATTCTATTATTGCAATTTTTATGTGCAATTTTATAATTGCATAGGTCACAGAATATTACTCTTTTGATACTTCTCAACTACTTAAAAGTATGAAAACACTTTGACCTATCCTACTCATTACAGTTTGTGACCCCTGGTTTAATTTATCAGTTTTAAGGGCAGGCATGTTTATTTTTTTCTTACTGATTTAATAGGTAATATTTATTTAATATTCTATACATTTGGTCCCTGCTTAGTATACATATATATTTTTTTATTTTGTTATCATTAATCTACAATTACATGAAGAACATAGTGTTTACTAAGGTTCCCCCTTCACCAAGTCCTCCCCACAAACCCCATTACAGTTACTGTCCATCAGCATAGTAAGATGTTGTAGAATCGCTACTTGTCTTCTCTGTATTGCACAGCCCTCCCCATCCCCCCCCCCACATTATACCTGCTAATCGTAGTACCCCCTTTCTTCTTCCCGGCCCTTATCCCTCCCTTCCCTCCCATTCTCCCCAGTCCCTTTCCCTTTGGTAACTGTTAGTCCATTCTTGGATTCTGTGATTCTGCTGCTGTTTTGTTCCTTCAGTTTTTCTTTATTCTTATATTCCACATATGAGTGAAATCATTTGGTATTTGTCTTTCTCTGCTTGGCTTATTTCACTAAGCATATACTCTCTAGCTCCATCCATGTTGTTGCAAATGGTAGGAT
The DNA here is from genome assembly GCF_030020395.1 of Manis pentadactyla. Lineage (NCBI taxonomy): Eukaryota > Metazoa > Chordata > Mammalia > Pholidota > Manidae > Manis > Manis pentadactyla. The sequence continues at coordinate 146,769,135 of NC_080021.1, read as the reverse complement.
TTGTTTTCTTCTTATGGCTGAATCATATTCCATTGTGTATATGTCCCACATCTTCTTTATCCATTCATCTACCGATGGACACTTAGGTTGCTTCCATGTCTTGGCTATTGTAAATAGTGCTGTGATAAACATAGGGGTGCATATGTCTTTTTCAAACTGGGCTGCTGCATTCTTAGGGTAAATTCCTAGGAGTGGAATTCCTTGGTCAAATGGTAAGTCTGTTTTGAGCATTTTGATGAACCTCCATAATGCTTTCCACAATGGTTGAACTAATTTACATTCCCACCAGCAGTGTAGGAGGGTTCCCCTTTTCTCAACAGCCTCGCCAACATTTGTTGTTGTTTGACTTTTGGATGGCAGCCATCCTTACTGGTGTGAGGTGATACCTCATTGTATTTTTATTTTGCATTTCTCTGATAATTAGCGATATGAAGCATCTTTTCATGTGTCTGTTGGCCATCTGAATTTCTTCTTTGGAGAACTGTCTGTTCAGCCCCTCTGCCCATTTTTTAATTGGATTATTTGCTTTTTGTTTGTTGAGTTGCGTGAGCTCTTTATGTATTTTGGGTGCCAACCCTTTATCAGATCTGTCATTTATGAATATATTCTCCCATACTGTAGGATACGGGTATGCTCCCTTTTTTGCTAGACTATTAGCATGGGAGTTGAGTCACTTTAGTGAAGAGCTGATCTGGGTTTGATTATTTTTTCCTCCATATTACTGCCTACAACACACCATGGCTTCAGATTCCATTAGTTATACATTCGCTCAGGCAGGGGGTAGTATTGCTAGAAGTCAGCTATCTGTCTAGCTTCTGATCTTCCCTTGTTCAGCTTCTGATCTTCCCTCTATGCCTGTATCTCAGAAAGTTCTCCTTCCACACTACTGGCTCTCTCTTTGATGTTAGAGTCCACTGCTGCTTTTTCTCAGTGTTTGCCAGCTTGATGGCGGAAATAGAGGAGGTGTTCTAGGTAGGCTTGCCAGTTGTCTTCGCCCAGCTTCAGTGCTAATGAGGTCTGTTTCTCAAAATCTCATAAATGAGGCATTCTTGATGATCCCATCTCTCTTTCCAGTGGTGTCTGATTGATGTCTTTGGTAGCTCCTGTGTGGGAGGGAGAGAGCATTTTTCCCTGCCCCAGCAGACAGTGCCTATAATGGACTGGTCCCAGTAAGGTTTCTTCCCAGAGGTGTAAAAGGAGTTTTATTTTTGCCCCTGAGTTATAGTATTTTAACCTGTGTCCTGAGGGAAAAAGTACTGCCTTTCTCTGAGTTTCTTAAAGCTTTTGTTCTGAGAAGAGAATAATCCTGGTGGACCTTGAGCCTTTTCTGCAGGGGTAGGCTTCTCCTCATTGTACCAAGGAAAGATTTTTCTGGTCTTCCACTCTTTCTCATATGAGCTCCCAACTGCCAGAGAGCTCCCAGTGAAGTACTTGCAACAGAGCATGAACTCCTCTTGTGTCTGTGGTTCCTATGGATTCTGTATCTCACATTAGTCCATAGTCAGTCTTTACCATTTTAGCTGAATTCTTCTTACCTGACTGGCATCTTTTTTTCCTGCCCTTTACCATGGTGAGCTCATGCTTCTGGTCTGTCTTTTTTGAAGGTATCTTTTTTCCCTTCTATTTTTGGCTGTTTGGTTGGCTTGTGACCTCAATTTCTAATGGTTTTAAGAAAAGTTATGATTTTATAGTTTATCTGGTTTTTATTGTTAAAGTTTGGAGTGAGCCCCTCTCCAGCATTGTATATCCTAGGCAGAACCAGAACTCCTATTCTTTTCATCTTGTAACTTAGCTTTCAGAGATCCTTCCTGTCTTTGGTTCCTGAGGGGTTTTTTTGTTCCATGTTGGAGTTTGCTTGCCAATGGCTCTTCAGCCCTCTCCTTTGCGTCTAGGATTCAGGAGGGTCAATAAAGTTGTAAACTAAGTTATTTAGTGCTCTATCTTCCAAAATATTTTTGATGTTTCACACCTGCTTTTGTCTCTCTCATTTTTACCCGGTATTGCAGAACCTTAGTTTTTAAATAGTAGGTAATTCTTGTTTGGCAGTTGAGATGACTCTTCACAAACTAATAAGGAACAGGAGAATAGTGATGAGAGAATCCTTTGAGGAACCTGGAAAATCTAGTCACATACCTCAAAACAAGAGAAGTAGATTTCACTAAGTTTTGGACGTACAGTCTTTTTCAGACTTTTGACAGTGACCAAAAAATACATTTATATGGCAACTGCAAGTACAGAAGTATAAACAGTAAATGAAAATGTATGTTCTCTTAATCTTAATAAAATAGTTATTTTACCAGCAAAAAATGGGCTTACTTGGGAACAGCAGAGAATTGCAACCTGGGACATTCAGGCTATAGCAAAAGCATAGGCAAGTCCAAAGAACAAAGGAGAGCACCTCTGTTTTATAGGGAAAGGGGCCAAGTTGCGAGAACCACTCTAAGCCAAAAGCCCATTGGCATAAAACTTGGAGTCCCACGTGTCATGGCTTCTCATTGGCTGAATTGTGACAGTCTCTCATTGGCTGGGCTTTTGCAGTCGGGAGGAAGATGGAAACCTTCCTTACTGCTGGTCTGTAAAGTATCTAAAATAGTATGAAGACCATCTCTTCTGTCAGGGCCTGTGATTCAGGAAAAGTGGTAGGAAGGAAAGCTTCCCTTAAGGCTTCCCAGTGCTTCTGTCAGTGAGGGTTCTTTTTATTAATTTTCACAATTCTGATGATTTTACTTATGTTTGCGCCAATTACAAAAAAATTGGGGCCAAACCCGTTAGATTGATTTCATGGCCTACAAATGGAGCTACCACCACCATTTGAAAAACCTTGCAGTGTAGGTTCTAATAAAGGAGTTAGAATTGTTACCCTGTTTATACTTGCCTTGAATACTTGGAAGATTTTTCCAAATATGTGTGTATATTATTATTTTTTGCTTTATTTTTGTACTGAAGACATACCATTTCAAATTTGGAACTTGACAGTTGAATTTTCTCACATTAAGGCTGTTTATATCACTGGGAAAGAAGTTTTCAGCTTCAAAATTGTATCTTATGTGGATGCAACTGCTGGTTCTGCATACACAGATATGGATGTGGTTGACATTCAAGTTAATTTAACTGTTGGTTGCATCGAAGTAGTTTTTGTCACAAAATTTCTATATTCTATAATGGTAAGTATGTTAACCAATTATTTCCTACTAGTTGGAATTTGTGTCAAACTTAGATGAAGAAGAGTAACTCCTTGCTTGTTTTTTCCTGATTTTTCATAATTTTCTGGGTATTATTTTTCATGACTGAAATGTATAGTACATTATTTATATGGCATCATTTTCATATGGGAAAATTCTAGTTAATTGATATATATGTTAACATATTAAATGTGTACATTATATTTCATATGTAATATGTTTTAAATATTAATTGAATTATTTTATACTTATACATCATGGTTTAAGTCTGTTTTACCTGCCTTCCAACTCTAATATACTGTTTATATAATTGAAGTTATTTTGGTCTTAGGTAATCATTAAGAAAATTTTATTTTCTATTGCATTATAATTCTGTGACTATCTGGGGCTTTTTAAAGGGCTTAGATTTAACCCCTACATGACACTGCCCAAGGTGTTTAAGTTCTGTTCCTGCTTTCATAGTTTTTTTTCCTGTGTCATACCTGTCTCTGTGACTTCACTATTAATTCTTTTAAAATGCTCTAAATTTTGGTGAATAAACTAAATGATCAGTTGATTCTAAATAAAATTTGTTGCTATTTTTGTGATATTTTTAATTGAGGTTACCATGCAAGTTTTCCTGTAGCCATAAACAAATTATTTGTACATAAAAAATAGGAATAAACAAATATTCCTTGTCTAGTTTATTTTTTCTAATCTTTTTGTTTTTATAATTCAAAAGCATTGTCTCTAAGCCCTGTTCTGTAACCTTATATTGAAAAATTACTAAAAAGCTTTTTACCCTAGATATGAAAATTAAGTATATTTCTAGGTATATTTTATGTCACTGAACTATTTTTTCCAGAATTTTGAAGTTGGAAAGTTTAGAGTTCTTGACAAATATATTTTATGTTTTTATCTTACAAACATAAATAAGCTCTCAGTCCACTGAGGTTGTAGGGACATAAAAATGTGACTGTTTAGCCATTAGGGAAAAATGAGATGATATGGGAAATAGTTATCAGTTAACTATTGGAATATTCACATGTTGTTTTGTTCTAGGGACTAGATTTTTATTTTATTGTGTTCCTGTATCTTTGTGTTTCTCAATTTTTATTGATGAAAATTAAGATTTAATATAGACCACCAGACTGAATAATAAATAATGCTTGGTTGTACCAAGAAAAAACTTATTATTATGGAGGTAAAATCATAAATACCAAAATACATTTAATAATTTTATTCCTTAATGGTAACCTTAAGAATATCATTCTGTTATCTTTATAGGCTTTTATAGATAATTTTCAAGCAGCTAAACAAGCCTTGGCAGAGGCAACCGTTCAAGCAGCAGGAATGGCTGCTACTGGTGTAAAAGAATTGGCACAAAGGAGTTCTAGAATGGCATTGGATGTTAACATCAAAGCCCCAGTTGTCGTCATCCCACAGTCTCCAGTGTCTGAAAATGTTTTTGTTGCTGATTTTGGTCTAATCACAATGACAAATACATTCCATATGATAACAGAGAGCCAGAGCAATCCCCCTCCCATTATTGATTTGATAACGATAAAGCTGAGTGAAATGAGACTATACAGGTAAGCTTTTCACAGGTACATATGTGTAAATGCAGTCCTTTTCTAACTTTGTATTAAAGGCTTTGTTATTCTGAGTCTTAATGTTTACAGTGAAATTTTATAATAACTATACTTAATTTTATGATTCTGTCTTCCCCAAGTATTTTTTGGCAAGATCAGTTATAGTCTTCTAGTCTTTAAAAACCTAAAAAGTATTTGAAAATGACTCGTCATTAGGAATGTTGTAAAATTTATTGTCTGAGGATGTGTATTTGTGCTTCTTTATAAATTACAAGGTTATGGAAATGAGAGAATTTTTAATATGTTTATTCACTTTGCAAATACAGTATTACCCTAACTCCTCTATCAGCCTTATGCTGTAGATCTGATAGTCTAATTAAAGCATACACACACACACACACACACACACACACACACACACACACACACACACAGAGTAGAGTATTAACCTTATGTAATCATTGGGAAGTAGAATTAGTAATTAGGGGAATAAATGAATATCCAGATAGTTCCAGAACTTTTTACTGTTGTTTCTGTGCCATTTTTAATCATCTCTGGATTCAGCGCCCTATCCCTTTCCAGCTTGGATCCATCTCTATTTGTATTTTTCACTTGCCCTCTTCTTTCTTCCTGACTTTTTTTTTCATCTCATTTTGTATTTTTTTTTTGTTTTGCTATTTCTTCTTCTCTTTGGTCCCTAGTTGGTCTGTCTCTCTCCCTCCCTTCCATCAATTAAATATTTTTAAAGCAGTTTTATTGAGAGATAATTAGCATGTAATAAATTGTTTATCTTTATACAATTTGATAATGTTTGATATGTATACACTTGTGACAGTTTGTGTACAGTTGTATTATTTCTTCCTTAAATATTTGATAGAACAGGATTCACCAGTAAAGACATCCAGGCCTGGAATTTGCTGTAGGAAATTTTTAACTACAATTTCTATTTCTTCAGTAAACTTAGAACTATTCAAATTATTTTCTTTTTTGAGTGGTCTTTGTTAACTTTTCAAAGAAATTTTTCCATTTTATCTAAGTCATAGTATTTTATGGCATAAAATTGTTTATAATATTCCCTTCTTATTAATATCTGCAGTGATGTTACCTCCTTCATTCTTGATATTTATAATTTATGACTTTTTACGAATCAGCTAGCTAAAGAGTTTATCAGTTTTATTGATCTTAAGGAACCAGTTTTCTTTCTTGTTTTTGTTTTTCTTCCATTGATTTCTGCTTTGGTTATTTTTTTCTTTTTGCTCACTTTGGGTTTAATTTTGCTCTTTGTCTAAGTTTCTTTAGGTGATAACTAAAGTTATTGATTTGAACATTTCTTTTTTTTCTAATACAGGCATTCAGTGATAAGATTGTGAGGTTTCTCTCTGTAGCTCTCTTCTCTCTGACATTTTACTGTATGAACTCTAGCTGCCTCAGTCTCCCTGGACTATCAGCTCTTGTCTTCTCAGCTCATGGTTTTGCTCGTCTTTTCTTGGCTCACCCCTCCCTATGCCATGGCCTGTGAATTATCTTAAAACATTGTTGGGCCCACCTTATTTTTTTTCCCATCTCTCAGGAATCATTGTCCATAGCCTGATGTTCTGTGTCCTCAAAAACATTTTTTAATATATTTTGTGTGGATTGTTTTATTGTTGTTGTCATTGTGCAGAGGGTTGTTGCAGGCAGGAGGGTGAATCTGGTTCATGTTACTCCATCTTGGATGGAGGGAGAAATTTCATCAATTTTTGAATATGTCTTAAGCATCTGATGTATTCCAGGAACTGTGCAAGAAACACTAAGTATAAAAGTGAGCAATCTCTACTGGGGGTTAATAAGTAGTACCTACTTCATTGGGTTATTGAGCTAGGTGCTATTTAGTGAATTTGATGAGCTGATGCATAAAAACAGTGGGAGGGTTGTAGACAATAGGTCAAAAAAGGAGGTAAAACTGGAGATTGGAAGAATAGTTTGACAACTATTGAGTATTTCACATAATTATGTATGATGCAGTCTAGGGTAGAAAAATGAGGTAGTAGAGAACTAACCAGTTATGAGCAATTTTAAAAGTAGAAATAATAGTAACTGATTATTGAATGGATGTCATGGTTAAAGCAAAGAAGTGAAAATTGTAGACTTGTAAAATTCAGTGTTTTCGGGCTTGTAAAATTTAGTGGTTGGTAATCAGCTCACTGAGATAAGACAGAGCAATGTAGAAAAAACAGTACAGTGGATATATTAATGAGTTCTCTAATGGGCAGAATAACATGGAAGTGGTTTTGCAACTTTCATATGAAGATATCTAGAAAAAGATCTGGAATGCTGTTGGACATATGTGTCTGGATATTAGGAGAGTGTTTGGATTTCTAGATTTGGGAGTACTTAGTAATATTATCTAGTTATTGAAGCCTTTGGAGCAAGTGAGATCACAGAGGAAGTTTGTAGAGTGGGACATACAGGTCAGAATTCTGAGGAATGCCAATATTTAAGGAATTGTCAGAAGAACCCTCAAAAGAGACTAAGAAGGAGCAGGCAGAGAGATGGGAGGGAAGCCAGGACAATGTGATGAGGCAACGTTGAGGGTCCCCTTGTTATTGTTAACCGTGAATTAATATTATATGTTTTTTTCATGCCATACTTGATATTTGGTGTTGGATTCAGGCAAGACTGAATTTTTAACCAACAGGTGTGCCTGAAGAATGTGGGACAGAATTTTAAGTACTGAGAGTCATGTTGATAGATTATGGAAGACAAAGAAATTAAAGACAAGAGGGTACTGATAGTTAAAGAATGTACAGAGTGATTTATAAACTAGAGATTCAACAATTTCATTTTCTTCAAAAACAAGCACTGACTAGTTGTTGATAGATTATAGCAAGAGTAGGTGGTGGTAAAACTGGATGGTATTCTTCATAAAGGAATAAAAGTGAGTTAAGGAGCATCATTGCAAATTAAGAAAAATGATTTCTGTCTTTTTAACCTTGAGATAGGTAGAGTGTTGGAAGAAAAATCAGCTTCTATTTAATAGAAATCCATGGAAAGTTAGGTTTCAATTAAGATAAGAAATGACTGATACATTTAGGAGGATATGGAAAATGTAGAATGATTTGTTCAACTCCAGGGGTTTCAGAAATTACAGGGAAATAAATATTGAGGTAAGATACTTCTATTTTAGTAATAGACTGTACATGTAGAGTAATGATTTTAAGCTTTAGGTGGTTCATTAACTTGGAGTTTAAACTGTATAAAAGTCTGAATTTATGAAAAATATAATATTTACGTATCTATATTTAATCACATTTTAATTTCAAGAAAACAGTAGGTGTACATTAGGTGTGTGTCTATACCACCAAGAGGTTGCTTTTAAGAGTGCACTAAATACCTCTAGAGCACTAAAAATATTGTTATTTTTATGTCCAAAAAAGAATTTATATTTTATTGAAGAAATACATCAAATAGTATTAGGATGAACATAAAAGATTGTTGACAATATAACCACCCAAAGAAAACTACTATTAATAATTTGGTATGTTTCTTCTAGGTCATTGTATCTGCACATATATTTAAATTCAGTAAAATAAGAATTATTTTGTATTTTTGGGTTGTAAATTCCTTTTTTCCCTTAACAATATACTTTAAGTATTTTTCCATGTTATTTTGAATGCATAGTTTTTCCAAATACTTCATTTTATTCTATAGGTTTTAAAAATCCATTTGCTTGTTGTTAGAAACTTTAGTTGATTTTTTTTTGCCATTATATATCAACACTGTAGTAATGATTCATATCTTTGTTCATCAATACTTACATGATTTTCTACTCATTTCTTTAGTATAACTCATTTCCTTTGGAGGAATTCCTAGAAATAGAATTACTGTTACAGAATATAACCAATTTTCCATAAAATACTTTAAAAATAATTGGTATTTGAAAATTCATTTTAGTTACACCTTCATAGAAAGCACATAAACACAAACAAATATTTCATATCTGTGACTGCCTGTATTGAAATCATTTTGTTGGCAAAACTGTTAATGACAATATAAACATTTAAAACATATTTATAATACTTTTTAAAGGAAATTTGTAAAACTTATACAAGGGCGAGAAAGAAACATTGACTAAATGTAGGGAGAAATTTTTCCCTTATCTAACATTACAAAGATGTCAATTTCTGTGCAACATGCAGAAAAGCAACCAGAAGTCCAGTAGCTGTGTCGTATATAATAAATATTGAGGATACAAAGACGTGCATGCACGGTTAGCTGCTGGGCTTTCTATTCTGCTTCATTATTTTAATTATTTTAGTTTTATAATACATTTTAGCTCTTCTTATTGCAGTGTATATTGGTAGTACCTTTCTAATATGGAACACTTCATCTCAGAGAAAGTCATCTACATTTCTAGTGGGATGGAACATCTCAGTTTGATGTGAAAAGCCTGATAGATTTAACTTTTCATGCAAAAAAATTTTGATTTCTACTATTTGTGTATAAAATTTTTTTCCATTATTTGAGTTTATATGAAATAATTCAAAACAATTTTATTTCTACCTACAGGACTCAGTTTATTAATGGTACATACCAAGAAGTACTGGATCTACTACTGCCATTAAATCTTGAGGTGATTGTTGAGCGAAATCTATCCTGGGAGTGGTACCAAGAAGTTCCTTGTTTTAATGTAAATGCTCAGCTAAAGCCCATGGAGGTAACTTTTGGTTCCTTATTGATTTGTTTTGTTACTTAAAAAATATTGCTTGAGAACATAAGGCATTTGGGTACAGAAGTTATATATTAATGTCATTGTCAGAACTGAATAGTGATATTAACCTAAACTTCATTGAATAGTCTTCATTTCTTCACTCACTCAATAAATAATTGAGTGCCTAGTGTGTGTTAGGCCTTGTGATAAATTTGGAGATACAGTGGCAAAGAAGCTATGACCTTGTCTCTGGCTTCATGGAACTTACTAGTCTAAAATGCAGGAGTTGGTGCATTAATGTTCAGAGGCATGATGATTTGGCAGTAAAAAGTACACAGGCTCATAATTAAAATACTTACAAAATGTGGTAAATTCTATGAAGGAAACAAATATTAGACATGGTAAGTAGCCAGTTGATTATATTAATACAGAACTTAATGGAAAGGTCTAGACTAGAAATGACAATTTGGAAGTCATCAACATATGAGATATATGAAATAACCTAGTGAGGGCCCTAGAAAAATGGGGAGTTGGAAGATGAAAATGGCAAATAGGTCAGTACCTTAGGCATAACTTACCTTTCTGTTGGTTGATAATTGCTCCAAACAAAACTACCCGCAGTTTGTATTTTTCCCTCTTGACTGGATGGAAGTCAAAACTATATCACATGCTTTGCTGATGTGACAGCAACATATACTGTGTCTGGAAAATGGGTGTAGTGTATCTGTAACTAGATCTCCTTAGAAAGGATTTTATATGAACATTTGGTCACATGTTAAACAGTTTTTCCCAACTTTTATAATCTTCTATTTGTGTTGGTCTGGGGAATTGGGGTTGTTTTATTTTGTTTTCCCTGCCAGCCATAGCCCTGGTAGGTTCAATTGGCAATTGAGGAAAAGTTGGGGAGAGGTTTTTTTTCCTAAACTAGGCCTATGAAGAGAAATAAGCCACATTAAACCATCTGCCTTACTGGGTTCCCCAGGGAAGGAAAAAATAATCTTCCATTCTTATTTCCAAGTGTTTATCTTTAGTTTTGGTTTTGGAAAAATGTTAATTGAAGTAAAAATAAAAACTAATTTCATACTGCAAAAAATTGAAATAAAATTACTAGGTTATTGGTGCATTCAGAACAAAAAGTTTATCACATATAGCTTTTTTGGTATTGGTATCTAATTTACTTCTGTGTTTTCAAGGTACATGGACATTTAGAGAACTGAATATTTAGTAGAAATATTTGATCAGTAAATTGTTTTTGTAGAGGATTGAAATGGGATTATTTTTCTTAATGAGAATTTTTAACTACATGAAGTAGTAATGTTAAAATAAGCAAACTATTTTTTTAACAGTTCATTCTTAGTCAAGAAGATCTAACAACTATTTTTAAAACGTTGTATGGCAATTTATGGTACGAAGAAAGTGACAGTGCTTCACCTTCAGGAATTAAAGACCAGTGTAGTGTTACTAGTGGAGTTACTAATGCTTCACACCACTCAGGAGGTATGTTGTTAACCTTAAATTAGTTCCTTCTCCCATGCCTACTTCCTTCTTTTATCCTTCCTTCCATTTTCTAGTTCTAGTTTTGGGTAAAATAAAATTTATAAATATTTTCTAACTAGCTAATCCCATTCAGCTGTATCTAAATTGTCTGTTAGTCGTTCTGTTAATTTTTTTTCTTGAATCAAAAATTCTCATCTTGTGACAAAATTACTTAGTATTTATTCATTACCCCAACTACCTATAGAACCTTATTTTCAGTTTTTATCCTGTACACCCTCTTCTCCCTTATTTCTAGTGCAGCATATATATCAGGTGGGATATTTTATATTAATATTAGGAGTATCAAAATTAAGGATGTATTGAAAGAGTGATCATTAGAAAATAATGGATTTCAATAAATATTTGGAAGATGGATGGATGGAACAGAACAGAGGGAACTCAGAAAGAGGATGCATCCAATATTGGATTTAATGTGCGTTGTGGAATTTGATTGGGTTCTAAATTTATCACCAGCATATACAGAGAATTAGGTCAGTTAGGGCTCCTGGGATGATTTTGCTTCATACGAATAAAGTTCTCCTCATTTTGGCATTTTGGAAGCTCTCCAAACCTACCTACCTCAAAGTGAAACTGACTAGCCTTCAAACCCACTCTTACAAAGCCCTGAAACACTACACAGCTTTTTCAGTCAGAGAGAATTCTACCACAGAAACAATCATACTTTTATAACAGTACAGGAAACCCCATCCTTAATAACTAGAATAACTAACTGAGTCCTATATTGTTAAATGGTCAGCTATGAAGAAAATCACAAGAACCTAAGCACAAAAGAAACCAAGATAGACATTGTTTTTTGAATGAAACAGAAATAATTGAGGGAACAGAAGAAAATGTAAACAAACCAAACTCTAATTCATAATCAGAAGATTTAAAAAATGTAAGAACTGAATCTTACCATCATTACCCTCTACCCTCCCAAGATAAGAAAAGAGTTCTTGGAAGCCAAAAATATGATTGCTGAAATTTTGAAACAGAACAAGTGCTCTAAGCATGGGTTTAGAATGGAAGTACTGAGTTGGAATATACAGCTGAAGTAATCTCCCATAACATAGAGAAAAAGTAGCACAGAGATGGAAAATGAGATAAAACTTAAGAGTGACAAAACTTCAGTTCAAAAGGTCCAGTTCCAAAATAAGTATTTTAGTAGAAAGAGCTGAGAAAATGGAAGAGAAGAATATTAGAAAGAAATAATAGAAAACGCACCAGAACTAAGTGAATATCAAAAAAAGCTCTTGAATATAAAGAATCTTGGAAAACCAAGTTTCAAGCAAATTGAATAAAGACACCCATGCAAACCCATTTTCATGAAATGTCAGAGTAACAAAGGTAAGATTTTTAGTTTCTGAAAAAAAGAAACAGGCTGCTGATGAAGGTTTGCAAAAAAAGCTAATTGGAATCCGATTTATCATCAACAAAACTGGGTGGGATGGAATGAGATGTATGGATCATAAATGACAATGGAGGAATATAGTCAAAGTTGTAAGGAAAATGATTTTGAAGATAGGATTCAATATACGGCCAAACCATCATCCAAATGTGAAAACACAATAATTCTCATATTTTTAATGGCTCAAAGTTTACTTCCTTCATACCCATTGCTGAAGAAACTATATTCTAGCAAAACAAACAAGGGTTTCAGGAGAGGAAAACATGAGGTGCAGAAACAATGGACCTACCCAGGAGTGCATTGAAGAGGAATCCCCAAATTATCTAGGTTAGATTAAGTTTACTAGACAAGTAAGTTTACTAGGTAAGTAAGCTAGGTAACTTTTACTAGGCTAGAAAGTACTTAGTTTTCATTAAAGAGGAATTCAGAATGCCTTAAAATAAAAAGAAGTGGAAGAATGTCTAAAGAAAAAAAGCGTAAATTGTATTTGGTATGTAAAATGATGAATTAATTAACTGCATAAATGATATGGAGAGGAAAGCATGTTTTCTGGTCCTGAGAAGGGAGAAATCAGCTATTTATTCTGGTGCAGAAGAGAAGTGGACCAAGTTTTGCATGATTTTGAGCCAGTGTTTGAATGTGAGAAGGGATTCTTTTTTGAAAGAGGTACCAGTTGTGATGTTGAAGCAGCAGAGAAAATATTATAATCAACTCTTAGTCTCTTTATTGAAAATTATTACATAGCCATAGTTAAAAAAAAACACATGAAAAACATAGTTAAGAAACACAGAAAAGGTTACTATGTAAATAAGAAAGCAAATGTTATTAACCATGTTAACACAGAAACAAAGATATAACTGACCAAAGCTGGAAAAGAGGAAGGTAGAGAAAATGGTAAAGACTTAAATAGTGGGAAGTATAAAGATAATTTTAACAATTAGTATCATGTGAATGCTTTTATTACTGCTTTAACTCCTCCTTCGTCCCCCTATTCCTACCCCACTAGATTATTTTAAAGCAAATCTCAGATAATATACGTAATTGAAACTTATGTATAAGCAGGATGAATTTTACCTTTTAAATATAGTAACATATAACCCATAAATAATGAGCAATACTCCCATTAAACCATGAAAATAGTCTATTAGCTTTCATATATCTATCTGATTGTCTCATAAATGTCTCTTTACAAGTTTTTTTTAAATGGTCATAAAGAGATCAATTTATAAAGAAGATAAAATAAATTTCAATGTGTATAACAACAGAGCTTCAAAATATATGCAGCAAAAACAGAACTAAAGGAGGAAATACACCTAATTGAGAATCACAGCTGGGGATTTAGCACACCACTCTTGGTAGAATATAGACAAAAAAAATCAGAAAGATTATAGAACATTTGAACACTGTGTTGTTAACAAACTTGACATTGGTATAATATTACACTAAACATTTGCAGTGTATACTTTTTCTTAATAGGGCTCCTGGAATATTCACAAAAATAGACCATTTTGGGGGCCATAAAGCTTCTTGACCACATAGAATTAAATTAGAAATTAATAGCAATAGGGTGGCAAAAAAGCTTGAAATACTTGAACATTAAACAATAATAAATAACCCATGGGCCAAAAAAGAAAAGATAAGGGATATTAGAAAATTGCTTAAACTGAACTATAATGAACATAATACAGAGTAAAATTTATGGGATGCAACTAAAGTAGTGCTGAAAAGTTTTGTTAATTGTAAAGGATACTAGGAAACAAGAGTTTAAAATCAAAAATAGTTTCCACCTTAAAAAACTAGAAAAAGAAGAACACACTAAACCTAAATAAAAGGAACTAGTAATACATATAAGAGTAGAAATCAATGAATGAGAAACAGATAAACAATAGAGAAAATTAGCAAAATCAAAATTGTGTTCATTGGAAATACTAATGAAATTGCTGACCTCTTAGCCAGACTGATGGGAAAAGAGAAAACAAATTACCAATATCAGAATTAAATAGATCATTACATATCACTACCAATATAAAAAGGAATGTTAAAAATAATTTTGTGACAATGAGTTCTACAACTTGCATGGAATGTACAAATTTGGAAAGCACAAGTTGCCAAAATTGACATAAGATGAAATAGGAAATCTGAGTAGTGCAGTATCTATTAAAGGAATTGAATGTTACTAGTGAATTCTATTAAATATTTAAGATAACAGCAATATGTTACACAAACTTTTTTAAAATGGAGGAGGAACACATAATTTTTTTTCTAAGTAAAAAAAAATCATAAAAGAAAAACGCTATAAGTAGACTTCACCAGAAATTTTAACTTCTGCTCATCAAACGATAATACCAAGATTGTGAGAAGTAAGGCCTCAATTTGGGAGACATATTTATGATACACATATCTGACCATATTTTTATATCTGGAGTACTTGAGAACACCTTGAAATTAACTTCAAAAAAAGCAATGACTAAAAGTTTGGATAGTTGGGAAAGGATAGTATGTTAAATGGACAGTAAGCACAAGAAAAGTACTAATACAGTTGCTTATCAGGGAAACTTCAATTTATCTCCTACTGGTAAAATTTTACAATACTGACAACACCAAATGTTGAAGAGAATTTGAAATAACTGAAACTCTCACATAATGCTATTAGCAATGTGAAATACTATACTGTGAACAAAAAGTTTGGCAGTTAACATAACTAACTACGTGATGATAAGCAATTCCAGGCCTAAGTATTTCCACCTTTACCACTCCAAAGGAAGCACATATATACACAAAATGACTTATCTAGGAACATTTATGGTAGATTTATTCAGAAGAGCCCAAATATGGGAAAAGTACCATATATGTTACTCTCTCTATATAGAATTTAAGAGTACAATATGTATCACTCCATTTATATGGAATTTAAGAACATACAAAACTAATCTATGGTGATGGAAATTCTAAAGGGAGGGATGGAGATTTGCTGGAAGGAGTAAAAGGGAACTTTCTGGAGCTATGTAAACTGTCAGTATATTAATTGGAGTGTTGGTGACATGGATGTATACATTTGCCAAATCTCATTGTTCAGATAAGATTGTATGTTTTGGTGATGTAAATTTTACCTCAATTAAAAATAAATTATCTGGCGTGGTGGTACTTATCCTGAGCTGGGTAGAACAAGAAATAAGAATTGCTGTTATTAGAGTTCATTTAATAGATCCCATATACATATACTTTGCCTCAAAATGTAAAATATAGAGAAGAATGAATTTTGGATTCTTCTGTTTAGTGGAACAGTTTTTTAAATGAAACCTAAAATACCTTGCTTGGTTTTAGTTTTTTTTAAAGTAAAATTTGAATGCTAAACTGTGCCAGGTCCTTTAGTATGCATTTACACATGGTATTTTACTTAATTCCCGAAACAAATCCAGTGATCAGTTCTGTTACTTCCATTTTGCAGAAATGGAGACAGAAGCACCAAGTGTTTAATATTCCCAAGTTATAATAGAATCCTAAGCAGGAAGTTACTCAGTTCAACATCTAAATTTTCTTATCTTTTTTATTTTCTTGAATAACATTTTACTATACCCTTTTGATTAATAATTCCATTAAATCTGTTTAAATGTTCTAATGAGCTCTACTTCCTTTTTCTTTTATCCAATAACTTTAATTTTTCTAAGGGACAACTGTAGTGACAGCTGCTGTGGTCGAAGTATATTCACGTGTCTCACAAGTTAAGACAACACTAAATATGAGTTTCAGAACTGATTATCTCACTATGATACTGTATAGTCCAGATCCTGAACAGGTAAGTTAAGGAAAAAAAGAAAATATATTTTCCATTTGATGAAAACTATAGGTGAATATTGATTAAAATAACAATTGTTAATATTTCATGTATTTTTGAAACGCCTGTTCCTTTAAGAAAAGTTAATCGGTCTTTTCACTTTAATAATAAAATAATTTTAACCATTTCCCTTCTAAAATTAGTTATTTCAGTAGCCAGTGATGTGAGATATAAATTTTTAAAGATAATATTTTTTGGCCTTTCATTAGCTAGCCCATTGGAAATAATGTGATAGTTCATATCTTAAAATATGCTTTAGATTTATGTTTTTGTGTAAAATTTGTATTGATTTCTTCTTCGACAGACTTCTTTTACAGATGTTCGTGATCCTTCTCTGAAACTTGCTGAATTTAAATTGGAGAGTATTATAAGTACTTTGAAAATGTATACAGATGACTCAACTACTTCTTCCTTCTCGTTAAAAAACTGTATTTTAGATGACAAAAGGCCTCATGTCGAGAAGGCAACTCCTAGGTAATAATGTTGTCAGTTTTCACTTGAGAAACGGTTGACATCTTTTATAAAACTTATTTCCAAAGTTGCACGTTCATTTTCTGGATACACCCTATGATCTTCAGAGCTTCAATTCTGTGAGTCCTGGTTCTCAGTCTGCATTTAAAATGTCTGGGTTCAGTCATGTGCTATTCTTGCTGGAGGGTTGGTTGATTGGTTAAATAGGAATAATTAGTGCAATTAACTGTTTTTAAAATTAATCTGTATTATCTAAATTATTATTAATCCATGCAAATTGTAATGGGAAATAAATGAAAAATTTGTGAAGAAAAAGTATGCTGAGATTCCCAATTCTGATAATTTCTTAAAGATACACTTCCTAATTTATGAAACAGTTGAGCTTGAGAAGGTTTGTAAGTATGTTATTTGGAGTACTTTATGATCTTCCCAGGAGAAATGACTTCAGAATGCTGGCTTGTCAGTGAAAGGGATAAAAAGTGTTTGGGTTTTATTGATATACTTGGTTATTTGTAAAATACTCATAAGAATTGTTGTTATTGTGTTTTTTTAGAATGATAGGACTGACAGTTGGGTTTGACAAAAAGGACATGATGGATATAAAGTATAGGAGAGTCAGAGAAGGATGGGTGTCTGATTTAGTCCTTCAAGAAATGTATATTTGTGCAAGTGTGGAATTTCTGCTGACAGTCGCAAATGTCTTTCTTGAGGCTTATACCACAAGCACTGTTGTAGAAACCAGTGTTCAGACATGGACTGCTAAAGAAGAAGGTTAGTTATGGGCTAAAATATTTAATATCTGTAACATTGAAGTACTACAGTAGCACTTACCTTGATTATTAGCCTTCTAGATGATAAGGTTAAATGAACTAAGCAGTTTAAATCTTTGTTTTTTCAGAAGAAATGTGTTTTCTGGTAGGATGTACAGTTTGCATATTTTTCAAGGTGTGAATACATAGTGTCAAAAATTATGAGACCTCTATTAGAGTAAGTTGTACTTCTCTCTGCAAGCAGTAATTGAAAGAATTTATTCGAAGAAAACAAGCAGGGGGAAGAATGAACTGGCCACTCCTTGTCATAATTAAAGATAGTATTTTAACTTAAAGTATTTTTTTTTGTTATTTTTATAGTTTTCTATTGCTTTCACATGTTCATTTTGGGATAGTAGAAACAGTTTCAAGTTGAGAGTTGGATTGGTTTCCACCTCTGCCATTAAATAGTGAAGATTGCTTCTAATATTTTTTAAATTCTTATGACTATATCTTCTTCAAATCTCATACCAACACAGTCGTAGTAGATTACTGTAGGAGTTAAGATTCTTTAATTTTACTTTTTACTTAGAATGAAAATAACCTTTTCCCATAGATAAATTGTTCATAAATTATATATATACATATATATGTTTAAATATAAATATTTTAAACATTTTTATTTCCATTTAGTACCTGTACAGGAATCAGAGAAGTGGGAAATTAATATTATTATTAAAAATCCTGAAATTGTGTTTGTGGCTGATATGACAAGAAATGATGCTCCTGCCTTAGTCATGACAACACAATGTGAAATTTGCTGGAAAGGTGACCTTGAAAACAATACAATGACCGCTGCCATTAAAGATCTCCAAGTGAAAGCATGCCCATTTCTTCCAGTCAAGAGAAAAGGCAAAATCACTACTGTGAGTTGACTATGTAATTATCTACTTAAATGTAAAGTGTTTTAGATTTAGTATATAGCCTTTTAGGAAACTACCGGCATACTTTTTCCAGGCTTTCTTTGTAAAATATCTTTCTTTCTGCTTGGAGAGCCTAATCTAGATGATTATTACACACCAGCTTTGAAACTTTTTCATTTTCTCAGTTGCTTCTTGTTGTATTTGTGGAAATAGTTGTACTAAGTTGCTTTCATCTTCATGCTTCTCAATTAAGACCTTACTGTGGCTTTCTAACCATATCAATTCCACACTGCTCTTAGGCCTTTAAGACTTTTGCTCTGTTTTGGTGTTATTATTTTTAATATTTTTTTCTCCCATTTGTACTTTTTTGCTGAGGCAAGCGCTTTTGCTTTTCTCCATGTGACTGACTTGAGCCTTCAGCCATTTGCTTTAACATACTTGCCATTTGTATTTTACTCTCTAGTAGCCCATTGGCCTTCCTCCTCTTCATAACTGATTAAAATTAATTTCTTCAAAGATAGTTTTTCTTTCTGACTTCTAGTATTTTATAAGACACTTATAAAAATGTTTAGGTTCCCAGAGGAGCAATTAAAGCATAAATGTTCTATGTATTATTAACATAGAAATGTAAGCTGTAATTTTTTTTATAAGTAAATGCATATATGTTAGGATATGAGATAGTCTGTTCTCCTAGTTGGTAAGGCTTGATGACTCACCACTAAGTAAAAAGAGGAAATAGAAAATTGAGGGTATACTGATTCTCTTTCAGGTTATGATTTAGAAATTTTATATATATTTCTTCGAATCCTTTTGGCTTAAATGTGCTATATGACCACACTGATCTTCAGAAAATGCTGGAGAATGTGTCTTTTTTTCTGAGCTACCTTGTGCTCAGTTAAACCTTTTATTACTGTAGAAGAGAAGAAGATAATCACATGATAGGTAGAGGTCCTTCCCACAGTCCCCTCAAAGATTTATTCCTTTGTTCATGCAAATAATCCATGCTCGTCTATTCTCACCAGTAGAACATATCTTCTCCTCAAGGGAAACAATCTCAGCCAAAATCCAGGATCTTTAGGTGATAGTTTTCTTTCTTGGATCTGTGTGTGGCTTCTCTTGCTCTGAAAATCTGTTAACTAACAGACAAACTACTACCTTTCAACAGACACTCTGCCACCACACACAACCACTATATAATGGTGGTGTAAGGATAGGGTAATTGTGATTTAAAAACCCATTCAGAAAAGAAAGAATGGAAAACACTTGATAGTCACTTTCCATAACAGTTGTCGTATCTTAAAAAGTCGAATTGGAAAACTAAGTTCTGGCAGTAGAGTAAATTCCTTGGGTACCTCATGTTGGATCTTCCATTTTTGCTCTCCTGACAGGAGCTAATACACAGCAACATTGTAAATATTTCTTCCAAACCTGTCTGGCTAATGTTCTAGGCTTTTTTTTTTTTTTTTTTAAATTACATGGACTGCCTTCCAAGGGTCACCAGATTTACCAGGTATTTTGCTATAGCATTGTTAGTCATTAGCTTTGTATTTTGAAGTACCCTTTGTCCATTCAATTGCTAAATCAATCACAAATATTTTTTACTTTGTTGCAGTAGTGCCAACTTCTAGGTATGAAATTTTGTATTAGGATATTAATTAGGCTGCTATAACAGGAGGTACCTCTCAAAAAGGTAGATAAAGCATGGTAAAACTACCTTTTTCTTTCTAGAAACATGGTATAATGTAGGGGTAAAGGCTGTTTCCGGGTTGTTCTGCTATTCCTAAGATGTAACAATATGTTTGTTCAAAGATAGTTTACAACATGTCCACCTTACAGTTTGCTGAGGGTGAGTGGTGGTGGTAAGGAGAAAACATGAAGGATTAAAGGAATACCTCTCCTAAGAGCAGTACTCAGAAGGTGCACATACCACTTCTGCTCACATCTTTTTGGACAGAAATTACTAATATGTCAGTACCCAATTTTAAGGGAGCCCAACAAAGGCAATATTTACAAAGAACCAAAATGTCATTTGCTTGATTCTCTTCATATACATTTGTTTTCTGTTTCATTATTACTGTGGTTGTGCTGTTCTTTATATTTTCTTTGGATTAGATGCCTATTATTTTTCTGACTTCTAGATGGATGCTTAGATAATTGATATTCTTCTTTTTTCTCTGGTGTATAAGGCTATAATTTTTCCTCCAAACATAGCCTTAGCTGCATGTGCTACTATTTGATTATATTGTACTATTATTCTGTTAAAAGTATTTTCTTATTTTTATTCTTTATGCACGGGTTCTGGCTAATTCCCAAATATTCAGGGATTTTCTGGCTCTCTATTTATTACTGATTTATACTTTATTATCATTGTGTTCTTTTAACATACTCTGATCTTAATTCTTTCAGATTTGTTGACACTTGTATTATGGCCCATGATATGGTTAATTTTGTTTTTATGAATATCTAATATGCCCTGGAAGAAGAGAGTGTTTGTTGTTTGAGGAGTAGCATTCTGTTTAGATAGATTTTGTTCATCATATTGTTTAGATCTTCTATATTAAGAGAGACTTTTTTCTTTTTTAGTCTGTTTTATCAATTATTGTAAGAGGTCTATTAAAATTTATTTTGAATATAAATTTAACTAATTTTACCTTTAGTTCTGTCAATATATTTGCTTTATATATCTAAAAGCTATGTCATTTAGGTGTGTACACATTCTATATTAAATCTTGCTGGTAGATTTGACCCTTTTATTATTACGAATGCTTTCTCTATTTATGAAAATTATTCTCTTAAAGTCTACTTGGCTGCTATTATATAACTATTTCAGCTTTTTTGTGATACTTGTATATCTTTTCTATACTTTTACTTTCAACCTTTTAGGTTCCTTATTTTTAATCTGTGTTCTTTTGTAAACAGCATAAACTGTTTATGTAATTGACAGTTTTTGTCTTTTTTTTTTGTAGATAATTATTTTTTATTGAAGGGTAGTTGACACACAGTATTACATTACATTAATTTGATTAATGTAATTACATTAATTAATACATTACATTAATAACGTAGTGATTCAACATTTACATACATGACAATTCTAGGTACCAGCTATCACCATACCAAGCTGTTACAATATCTTGACTATATTCCTTATGCTATACATTACATCCGGTTACTTATTTATTTAACCATTGGAAGTGTGTAATTTTTTTTTTTTTTTTTTTTTTGTGAGGGCATCTCTCATATTTATTGATCAAATGGTTGTTAACAACAATAAAATTCTGTATAGGGGAGTCAATGCTCAATGCACAATCATTAATCCACCCCAAGCCTAATTTTCATCAGTCTCCAATCTTCTGAGGCATAACAAACAAGTTCTTACATGGAGAATAAATTCTTACATAATGAATAACTTACATAGTGAACAGTACAAGGGCAGTCATCACAGAAACTTTCGGTTTTCCTCATGCATTATGAACTATAAACAGTCAGTTCAAATATGAATACTCATTTGATTTTTATACTTGATTTATGTGTGGATACCACATTTCTCTCCTTATTATTATTATTTTTAACAAAATGCTGAAGTGGTAGGTAAATACAAGATAAAGGTAGAAAACATAGTTTAGTGTTGTAAGGGAGCAAATGTAGATGATCAGGTGTGTGCCTGTAGACTATGTGTTAATCCAAGCTAGACAAGGGCAATAGAACATCCACGTATGCAGAAGATTTCTCTCAGAACAGGGGGGGTGAGGTTCTAAGCCTCACCTCTGTTGATCCCCAATTTCTCCCCTGATGAACCCCCTGCGACTGTGCCTGTCTTAGGTTGTTCCTCCCTTGAGGAATCTTACCCGTCTCTGGTTAACCAGTCATCTTCTGGGGCCATACAGGGAAATGTAAAGTTGGTAAGTGAGAGAGAAGCCTTATTGTTTGAAATGGTTAGCTTTTTATTTCTTTGCATATTTATGCCCTGTGGCTTCTATGTCCAGCATTTGTCTTGAGGTATCTTTACCACTTGGAAGAATTATGATACTTGGTAAATTTGATATGAGGCACGAATTCTATTTAAGGGTTGTAATTAGGAAGGAAGAAGAAAAGCTATAGAAGTAGCAGGTGGAAGAAAACATGGGAAGATTGATTATTTCTTTGACATATCTTCTTGTAGAGTAACTTCAGCATGTATAGGTTTTAAGCTACTACTTAAATTGCGCACACACATTAACATAATAGGAGAATAGTTACATAACCAAAGCATACCTGTAATTACCAGCCATCTCCAGTGAAACCAAGAAAACCAGTTAGGCACCTTAGGCATTTGTGAAAACTTATCTATGATATGGTGGCTATTGTCCAGCTGAACTTGAACAGTCTGAGAGAAATCAGACAAATTAAAACAACCCATTCCTGGGGAATGTTCACATCCCTTATGTTCTTTTAACAGTAAATAGTCTGTAGTTGTAAGACTTTGGAGCGCTACAATTTGCACCTCTCCTAATTCTTGATTGAGTTCCAACAGTATAGATCCAGTCAAATTTGTTGTTTTACTGTATGCACAGGCCAGCTTAGATATCTCCTTCCTCATTCCCATGGCAAGTCCAGGAACTGGTGGGATGAGTGCATCTACAGCTGTAGCAGTGCGTGGATCTTTGTTGGGGTTTTTTGATGATCATCTTCTGGCATGAGTCTTCCCGAGAGTGCTGATGTTGGAAGTTTTTTTTCATATCGTATCTTAGTTCATTTTCGGGGTAGCCCAATTAGGCTTTGATCCTCTGTATAAACACAAACAGACCCTTTGCCTACACTTTTATGTGCCCTTTATACTCTTGTGTAGAACTCATTGGAGGTTACCACACAGGAACTGCCCTTTTTTTTTTTTTTTTTTTTTGGTATCACTAATCTACACTTACATGACGAATATTATGTTTACTAGGCTCTTCCCTATACCAAGTCCCCCCATAAACCCCTTTACAGTCACTGTCCATCAGCATAGCAAAATGTTGTAGAATCACTACTTGCCTTCTCTGTGTTGTACAGCCTTCCCTTTTCTCCTACCCCCCCATGCATGCTAATCTTAATACTCCCCTACTTCTCCCCCCCTTATCCCTCCCTACCCACCCATCCTCCCCAGTCCCTTTCCCTTTGGTACCTGTTAGTCCATTCTTGAGTTCTGTGATTCTGCTGCTGTTTTGTTCCTTCAGTTTTTCCTTTGTTCTTATATTCCACAGATGAGTGAAATCATTTGGTATTTCTCTTTCTCCGCTTGGCTTGCTTCACTGAGCATAATACCCTCCAGCTCCATCCATGTTGCTGCAAATGGTTGGATTTGCCCTTTTCTTATGGTTGAGTAGTATTCCATTGTGTATATGTACCACATCTTCTTTATCCATTTCTCTGTCGATGGACATTTAGGTTGCTTCCAATTCTTGGCTATTGTAAATAGTGCTGCGATAAACATAGGGGTGCACTGATCTTTCTCATACTTGATTGCTGCTTTCTTAGAGTAAATTCCTAGGAGTGCAATTCCTGGGTCAAATGGTAAATCTGTTTTGAGCATTTTGATGTACCTCCATACTGCTTTCCACAATGGTTGAACTAATTTACATTCCCACCAGCAGTGTAGGAGGGTTCCCCTTTCTCCACAGCCTCGCCAACATTTGTTGTTGTTTGTCTTTTGGATGGCAGCCATCCTTACTGGTGTGAGGTGATACCTCATTGTAGTTTTAATTTGCATTTCTCTGATAATTAGCGATGTGGAGCATCTTTTCATGTGTCTGTTGGCCATCTGTATTTCTTTTTTGGAGAACTGTCTGTTCAGTTCCTCTGCCCATTTTTTAATTGGGTCATTTGTTTTTTGTTTGTTGAGGCATGTGAGCTCTTGATATATTCTGGACGTCAAGCCTTTATCGGATGTGTCATTTTCAAATATATTCTCCCATACTGTAGGGTTCCTTTTTGTTCTATTGATGGTGTCTTTTGCTGTACAGAAGCTTTTCAGCTTAATATAGTCCCTCTTACTCATTTTTGCTGTTTTTTTTCTTGCCCGGGGAGATATGTTCAAGAAGAGGTCACTCATGTTTATGTCTAAGAGGTTTTTGCCTATGTTTTCTTCCAAGAGTTTAATGGTTTCATGACTTACATTCAGGTCTTTGATCCATTTTGAGTTTACTTTTGTATATGGGGTTAGACAATGGTCCAGTTTCATTCTCCTACATGTAGCTGTCCAGTTTTGCCAGCACCATCTGTTGAAGAGACTGTCATTTCACCATTGTATGTCCATGGCTCCTTTATCAAATATTAATTGACCATATATGTCTGGGTTAATGTCTGGATTCTCTAGTCTGTTCCATTGGTCTGTGGCTCTGCTCTTGTGCCAGTACCAAATTGTCTTGATTACTATGGCTTTATAGTAGAGCTTGAAGTTGGGGAGTGAGATCCCCCCTACTTTATTCTTCTTTCTCAGGATTGCTTTGGCTGTTCGGGGTCTTTGGTGTTTCCATATGAATTTTTGAATGATTTGTTCCAGTTCATTGAAGAATGTTGCTGATAGTTTCATAGGGATTGCATCAAATCTGTATATTGCTTTGGGCAGGATGGCCATTTTGATGATATTAATTCTTCCTAGCCACGAGCATGGGATGTTCCATCTGTTAGTGTCCCCTTTAATTTCTCTTAAGAGTGACTTGTAGTTTTCAGCGTATAAGTCTTTCACTTCTTTGGTTAGGTTTATTCCAAGATATTTTATTTTTTTTGATGCAATTGTGAATGGAGTTGTTTTCCTGATTTCTCTTTCTGTTGGTTCATTGTGAGTATATAGGAAAGCCACAGATTTCTGTGTGTTGATTTTGTATCCTGCAACTTTGCTGTATTCCGATATCAGTTCTAGTAGTTTTGGGGTGGAGTCTTTAGGGTTTTTTATGTACAGTATCATGTCATCTGCAAATAGTGACAGTTTAACTTCTTCTTCACCAATCTGGATTCCTCATATTTTTTGTTTTGTCTGATTGCTGTGGCTAGGACTTCCAGTACTATGTTAAATAACAGTGGGGAGAGTGGGCATCCCTGTCTAGTTCCCGATCTCAGAGGAAATGCTTTCAGCTTCTCGCTGTTCAATATAATGTTGGCTGTGGGTTTATCATAGATGGCCTTTATTATGTTGAGGTACTTGCCCTCTATTCCCATTTTGCTGAGAGTTTTTATCATGAATGGATGTTGAACTTTGTCAAATGCGTTTTCAGCATCTATGAAGATGATCATGTGGTTTTTGTCTTTCTTTTTGTTGATGTGGTAGATGATGTTGATGGACTTTCCGATGTTGTACCATCCTTGCGTCCCTGGGATGAATCCCACTTGGTCATGGTGTATGATCCTTTTGATGTATTTTTTAATTCGGTTTGCTAATATTTTGTTGAGTATTTTTGCATCTACGTTCATCAGGGAGATTGGTCTGTAGTTTTCTTTTTTGGTGGTGTCTTTGCCTGGTTTTGGCATTAGGGTGATGTTAGCTTCATACAATGAGTTTGGGAGTATCCCCTCCTCCTCTATTTTTTGGAAAACTTTAAGGAGAATGGGTATTATGTCTTCCCTGTATGTCTGATAAAATTCCGAGGTAAATCCGTCTGGCCCGGGGGTTTTGTTCTTTGGTAGTTTTTTGATTACCACTTCAATTTCGTTGCTGGTAATTGGTCTGTTTAGATTTTCTGTTTCTTTCTGGGTCAATCTTGGAAGGTTGTATTTTTCGAGGAAGTTGTCCATTTCTCCTAGGTTTCCCAGCTTGTTAGCATATAGGTTTTCATAGTATTCTCTAATAGTTCTTTGTATTTCTGTGGGGTCCGTCGTGATTTTTCATTTCTCGTTTCTGATGCTGTTGATTTGTGTTGACTCTCTTTTCTTCTTAATAAGTCTGGCTAGAGGCTTATCTATTTTGTTTATTTTCTCGAAGAACCAGCTCTTGGTTTCATTGATTTTTGCTATTGTTTTATTCTTCTCAATTTTATTTATTTCTTCTCTGATCTTTATTATGTCCCTCCTCCTGCTGACCTTAGGCCTCATCTGTTTTTCTTTTCCCAATTTCGATAGTTGTGACATTAGACCGTTCATTTGGGATTGCTCTTCCTTTTTAAAATATGCTTGGATTGCTATATACTTTCCTCTTAAGACTGCTTTTCCTGTGTACCACAGAAGTTGGGGCTTAGTGTTGTTGTCATTTGTTTCCATATATTGCTGCATCTCCATTTTGATTTGGTCATTTTTCCATTGATTATTTAGGAGCATGTTGTTAAGCCTCCATGTGTTTGTGAGCCTCTTTGCTTTCTTTGTACAGTTTATTTCTAGTTTTCTGCCTTTGTGGTCTGAAAAGTTGGTTGGTAGGATTTCAATCTTTTGGAATTTACTGAGGCTCTTTTTGTGGCCTAGTATGTGGTCTATTCTGGAGAATGTTCCATGTGCACTTGAGAAGAATGTATATCCTGTTGCTTTTGGATGTAGAGTTCTATAGATGTCTATTATGTCCATCTGCTCTACTGTGTTGTTCAGTGCTTCCGTGTCCTTACTTATTTTCTGCCCGGTGGATCTATCCTTTGGGGTGAGTGGTGTGTTGAAGTCTCCTAGAATGAATGCATTGCAGTCTATATCCCCCTTTAGTTCTGTTAGTATTTGTTTCACATATGCTGGTGCTCCTGTGTTGGGTGCATATATATTTAGAATGGTTATATCCTCTTGTTTGACTGAGCCCTTTATCATTATGTAGTGTCCTTCTTTATCTCTTGTTACTTTCTTGGTTTTGAAGTCTATTTTGTCTGATATTAGTACTGCAACCCCTGCTTTCTTCTCACTGTTGTTTGCTTGAAATATGTTTTTCCATCCCTTTACTTTTAGTCTGTACATGTCTTTGGGTTTGAGGTGAGTTTCTTGTAAGCAGCATATAGATGGGTCTTGCTTTTTTATCCATTCTGTTACTCTGTGTCTTTTGATTGGTGCATTCAGTCCATTAACATTTAGGGTGACTATTGAAAGATATGTACTTATTGCCATTGCAGGCTTTAAATTCGTGGTTACCAAAGGTTCAAGGTTAGCCTCTTTAGTACCTTACTGCCTAACTTAGCTCGCTTATTGAGCTGTTATATACACTGTCTGGAGATTCTTTTCTTCTCTCCCTTCTTGTTCCTCCTCCTCGATTCTTCATGTGTTGGGTGTTTTTTGCTGTGCTCTTTCTAGGAGTGCTCCCATCTAGAGCAGTCCCTGTAAGATGCCCTGTAGAGGTGGTTTGTGGAAAGCAAATTCCCTCAGCTTTTGTTTGTCTGGGAATTGTTTAATCCCACCGTCATGTTTGAATGATAGTCGTGCTGGATACAGTATCCTTGGTTCAAGGCCCTTCTGTTTCATTGTATTAAATATATCATGCCATTCTCTTCTGGCCTGTAGGGTTTCTATTGAGAAATCTGATGTTAGCCTGATGGGTTTCCCTTTATAGGTGACCTTTTTCTCTCTAGCTGCCTTTAACACTCTTTCCTTGTCCTTGATCTTTGCCATTTTAATTATTATGTGTCTTGGTGTTTTCCTTCTTGGATCCTTTCTGTTGGGGGTTCTGTGTATTTCCGTGGTCTGTTCGATTATTTCCTCCCCCAGTTTGGGGAAGTTTTTAGCAATTATTTCTTCTAAGATACTTTCCATCTCTTTTCCTCTCTCTTCTTCTTCTGGAACCCCTATAATACGGATATTGTTCCTTTTGGATTGGTCACACAGTTCCCTTAATATTGTTTCATTCCTGTTGATCCTTTTGTCTCTCTCTCTCTATGTCAGCTACTATGCATTCCTGTTCTCTGGTTTCAATTCCATCAGTGGCCTCTTGCATCCTATCCATTCTGCTTATAAACCCTTCCAGAGTTTGTTTCATTTCTGTGATCTACTTTCTGGCATCTGTGATCTCCCTCCGGACTTCATCCCATTTCTCTTGCGTATTTCTCTGCATCTCTGTCAGCATGTTTATGATTCTTATTTTGAATTCTTTTTCAGGAAGACTGGTTAGGTCTGTCTCCTCTGGTGTTGTCTCTGTGATCTTTGTCTGCCTGTAGCTTTGCCTTTTCATGGTGATAGGAATAGTTTGCAGAGCTGCAACGAGTGACGGCTGGAAGGACTTCCTTTCTTGTTGGTTTGTGGCCCTCCTCTCCTGGGAGAACAGCGACCTCTAGTGGCTTGTGCTGGGCAGCTGCGCGCAGACAGTGTTTCTGCTTCGTGGCCGGCTGCTATGGAGTTTATCTCCGCTGTTGCTGTGGGCGTGGCCTGGCTCGGGCAGCTACTCCAAAGTGGTGGAGTCGCGTTGGAGCAGGAGCTGCTGGGAGGCTATTTATCTCCTTAAGGGGCCTCCCTGCTCCCTGCAGCCCAGGGGTTAGGGTGCCCAGAGATCCCCGGATTCCCTACCTCTGGATTAAGTGTCCCACTCTGCCCCTTTAAGACTTCCAAAAAGCACCCGCCAAAACAAAACAACGACCACCAAAAAAAAAAAGTTTTTAATTAAAAAAAAAAATTTTTTTTAATAAAAAAAAAAAGGTGGCCACTCGTTTTCTTTATTTTCCGGTGCCAGCCTCAGGCATCTGCTCACCGGTCTTGCTGCCCTGTTTCCCTGGTATTGGGGTCCCTATCCCTTTAAGACTTCCAAAAAGCGCTCGCCAAAACAAAACAGAAAAAAAAAAAAAATTGGTCGCACACTTTTCTTATGTCCTCTGGCACCTGGCCTCCAGTGCCCGCTCACTGTTCTTGCTGCCCTGTTTTCCTAGTATCCAGGGCCCTGCACTCTGGCCCGGATGGCTCGGGCTGGGTGTTCGGCAATTCTGCCCTCTGTCACCCTCCTGCTCTGCCTGCTCTTCTCCCGCTGGGAGCTGGGGGGATGGGCGCTCGGCTCCCGCGGGGCCGGGGCTTGTATCTTACCCCCTTCGCGAGGCGCTGCGTTCTCTCAGGTGCGGATGTGGTCTGGATATTGTCCTGTGTCCTGTGGTCTTTATTCTAGGTAGGGTTGTCTTTGCTATATTTTCATAGATATATGTGGTTTGGGGAGGAGATTTCCACTGCTCTACTCATGCCGCCATCTTCCGCCCCTCTCCATCCAGTTTTTGTCTTTTAATTGAGGTATTTAGTGCATTTACATTCTGTAGTTAAGAATATGTTTGAATTTAACTACTCTTCATACTATTCTGTGTGCTTTATGTTCTGTTTTTTTCCTCTGTGTTATTGCTTTTTGGGGATTAGTTAGGACTACTTTATTTTTCTGTTTTTCCCTTTATTAGCTTATTAGTTATGTTTTGTTACTGTTCTTATATTCATTACCCTAGATATTATGACATTCATCCTAGATTTTAGAGTCTAATGGATTTTTTTTTACCATAAAGCTTTTTGTAATTAAAGCTTTAAATACTCTTTTAACCTTTTGTAATAACATTGTCATACATTTAAAGCTACATATGTTTAGGAAATATAGGATATTTTTGTTTTTGTTGTAGCCAATATTCATTTATAATTACCCACATATCTTTTTCTATTATTTTTCATTTCTTCCTTCATTTCCATTTTTCCATCTGGGATCATTTTCTTTCTGCCTGATGATCTCCTTTTAGTATTTGTTCTAATGTGGTCTCTTAGTGACAGATAGTCTCAATTTTTTTTGTGTGAAAATACCTTTATTTGGTTTCCCTTTTGAAAGATAATTTTTTGGATTTAGAGTTTTAAATTGGTAGCTATTTACATTCAAGACATGATATATCTGGACACGTTTTATGTTTATTCTTTCTGAGTCTTTAGTACTTCTTAAATCTATAAACTTAATGTATTTCATAGGTTTAGAAAACTCTTGGTCATTATTGGTTATTGCTTCTGTGTCACATGCTCTCTCTTCTTCCTTCACTGACTTCTAGTTTCTCATTAGACATTTAAGTAATATTCCATATATCTCTTCAAATCATTTCTTTATTTTCCATCCATATTTTTCCATGCTTCACCCTGGATATTTTCTCCTTAACTATCTTTGAGTTCACTAATTCTGTCATCTGCTTTGTGTAATTTGCTATTAATCATTTTTATCAAGTTCTTAACTTGTTACTGCATTTAAAAGTTTTATAATTTCCCCTTTTTATAGATTTATTCTATCATCCATTTTCTTTACAAATTTATCATAGTTGTTTTAAAAGCTATTTTAGATAACACCAATAATTGAGTCATCTTTGAGTTTGTTTTGTTTTATTTTTTGTTTTTGTTTCTTTCTGAATCAGATACTTTATTGACTGACAGACAGTATAATAAAATATTATAGAGGCTTCAATGATACTTCTTCCTCCAAAGAGGATTTCACTTGTTCTTTGGTCAGCAGATAGAATTGGGACAATTCACCTTAATCCAGTAGGATTGAATGTAGTGGAAGTTGGGTTGCAGTTTTTGTAAAGCCTGGTTTACTCCTGGCTCATATCCACTAGCAAATAGTATATTTCTGGGGTTCCCATCTGAGAGCCAAGGGTGCTCATGAGGGCCTATATTTATGGATTCTGAAATGGTATTATCTTCTCAGCTCCATTCTGCTGACCATTCTGAAATTGCTGACCATTCCATTCTATTTATCAATAGGCTTCTGCTTAGTATATAGCTAAGAATCTGACAAATAACAAGAGAGTAAATTACTGCTAAGTTTTGAGATAACTTCTCTGCTCTTTTCTTTTTCTTGGGGACTTTGCAAGGTTGCCTTGGCAGCTTGCTTATACTTCCAAGCAGACTGTTTTAACCTGACTTTTCAACTTGCAGGTGATTTATTACTGTGGCACAAATTGCTCTCTTCATGCTCTAGAAAAGATTTTTAGATGACAACCATATGCCAAGGCAAACTTCTGTGATCACAAGGAATTTTGAGAAGGATATTTATGGCCCACTAGCAGTTTAGGCTACATACATTTTGATAAGTTGTAATAAGTGGGACTTTAATTGGTATTGTATTCATTTTATATTAAAACAAAGTTTCTTAATCTAATTTCATCCAGGAGTCTATGGATATTTTAGAGATTCATGAACTTTTTGAAAATATATAAAGTGTTCTGTATGTGCATTTCTTCTATGAGAATTTATTTAATTTTCAAAGGATACATGACCCCAAATTTTCAGAAGTATTAACATACAGTATGTTTTCATCTTTACCACCTATAGAGTATAAACTTACTTATGTCTGACTTTATTTCACTCATTAGGATTTTAAATTTTTAACAAATTTCTAAATCAAGCTAAATCATAATCCAGGTAATTTATTTTGTATCTGTTGTAAATAGTTGTCAGCTTTTTTCATGAATTTATCTTCTTCCAAAACATCTATAAACTTTTACCTGTATTTTTATTGGTGTTATATTTTCTAAAAATCACTTGGAATAGTCACGTTCTTGTTTCTTCCTTGAATGGCAATAAGGATTCATCTCCATGGTATTCCCATTGTAAAGTGAGGAGATACTACTATAATTGTAATATTTAACTCTGAATTTTTATATAAAACCTTCAGCATGTTGAGAAATCTTTCCATATCTAACTTTGAAAGAATCTTAATCAGGAATAAGTGTGGAATTTTACTGAGTGCTTACTACCATCTTTTGAAGGAACTACAATTGTTTTTACTATTCTAATGATCAATTACATTGATAGTTTTTCCTATGGCATACCAGCCTTACACTTACTGCCCAAAATCTGAGGGTATTCTAATTTGTTCTTGTATTCTGTTTGCTAAGAATATCTTAATAGAAGATATTCTTAATGTCATTCTATAATAGAAGACTATAGCTTTTCTAGAGGAGGAGGGTGGGGGAGACTTTTCAGTATAAATAACAATAAGGCTGATGCCTGAAGGATGAGTCGGTATTAGCTAGTAAATTGGGACAGGAGAGTCATGGGGTGCGGGGGTGTTTCAGAACAAAGGAATAATGTATGTAGAGAACCCGGGTTTCAGAGAGCACAAGTTTCTATCCCACATCTACTCATGTACCAATATCTATAATCATATTTCTGCCTTTTTTCTTGTTATTCAGTGGTCCTCAACTCAGGGCAGTCCTTCCCACCACCAAGGTAGTGTTTGTAAAGTAGGGAATTTATACTAAGCTCTTGAAGGATTCTGTAGATGTTACATAACCTGAGATTCCTCCTTTTAAGGGAAAGCAGTTAGCCATAGGAAAGGAATGCATCAATACTGAAAACCATAAGACTGGGAGCAGTATTCTGAGAGTTGGAGTAGGAAGGAGAAAAAAATAGCACTGAAACCACAATGGATGTAGTTGGAGACAATACAATCATACTAGGAAAACAATTCCATTTTAAGAAATACTTCTACACATTAAATTGATAATATATGGACTATATTATGGGACAACTTGACTGTAATGTAGTTTTGGTGTGAACATGTTCAGTATTAAGGACCAGCTACATTTTTAATCCTGGATAACTAGACTTGCAGATAAAGGACTTGGGTAAGAATCAAAGCGTACCTTCATATTTCTTTTGGGGAAGAGCTACAAAAATAAAAGCCAATTTCCAGGTTATAGAGAAACTTTTATATGCATTTGTAATAGTACTTTTTGTTTTTTGCCTTGCCTAGCATGAAGGGAGAACACAGATTTTAATCTATGTTGAAAATCTTGGATTATGTATCGCTGTAATGTAGTTATAATTTCCTATCCTTGAAGTTCAAAGAAAGTATCACTGACTACTTAAGTCATGTACCAGTTGCTATTACTGGTTTATTAGAAAAATAGTGATATTAATGCAGTTTCTTTGGGGAATGAGTTCAGATGTCATATTTTTTTTCTGATTACTTTTCATTGTGAGTGTAGGCAGAATTCTAAGATGGCCCCCATGATTTCTACCTACTGTTTTATGTGCCCAGTATAGTCTCCTCCCCTTAAGTGTGGACAGGACCAAGGACTACAGTTAGGCCACTAGTCATTAACTCACGTTAATCAAAGATTCTGGGTGGGCTTAACCTAATTTAAAAACCTGAAACATCAGAGAGATGCTTTCCTGCTGGTCTTAAAGTTGCAAGTTGCCATGTTGTGGAGAAGGCGACATGGCACGAACCTGTGACCAACTAATAGGAGTAGAAAGTGGTCCCTGGCAAACAGCTGTCAAGCAAATGGGATCTCAGTCTTGGGCCACAAAGAAATTAATTCTTCTAATAACCTGAAGGAGCTTGGGAGATATTTCCTTAGTCAAGCTTTTAGCTGAGGATACAACTCGCTGACACCTGATTTCAGTGAAGTTCCTGAATCATGAAAATGGGGAAGTAATAAGTTTGTATTGTTTTAAGCCACTGTGTTTGTAATGATTTGTTACAGCAATAGAAGTGGGTTTTTGTACCAGAAGTAAAATGCAGAAATTTCAGTTATTCAAAATGCAGGAGCAGCTTTGGAGCTAGGTCTTTTACAGAGGTATACAGAAGCTGGAAGAATTTTGAGGAGAATGATAGAGAAAGCCTAAATGGTGTTGAAAAGACTATTGGTAGAAATATGGTTATCAAGAATGCTGCCAATGAGGGTTCAGAAGCTGACATGTTTTTGCAAACTAGGGGGATGGCTTGAGACATAGTGACAGAAAGCTTTGCAGAACTTGCAAGTGACAAACATGGATATGTAGCTAAGGATATTTCCAAGCTGCCTGATTTAAAGATGCTATCTGGTTTCTTACTGTGTATACTAAAACGCTAGAGCAAAATAAATAAATTGAATGAATGAATGAATGAATGAATACATACATACATAGATACATACATACATACATACATACATACAATGCTAGAGCAGAGACATAGATTGTGGGAAGAAGGGTTAAATAAAAAGAACCAGGACTTAATGATTTTGATGATTCTCAGCTTTCTGAATGGCATAAGATGCTGAAAGTCAGAAATGAGTGACAAAAGTGTAGTATAGAAAAAAACATGTATAATTGTGTGACTTGTTAAAGCTCAGATCAAAACAAATCATAGTGTGTTCAATCACATAAAAAGCCTTTCAGGAGATTAGTGTGTGTGTCTTGCATTCTTCTCAATCAAACCAGAGGGCTTCTAGAAATCACAAGTGTGTCACCTCTTAACCATCCCAGCAGGGGGCCATGATT
Source organism: Manis pentadactyla (assembly GCF_030020395.1). NCBI lineage: Eukaryota > Metazoa > Chordata > Mammalia > Pholidota > Manidae > Manis > Manis pentadactyla. Next base: position 146,734,657 of record NC_080021.1, on the reverse strand, counting down.
ATTTCAAAAAGAACTGTGGATCTAGTTTTTGTCTAATGGAGTAAAACAGTGTGAAATCTGCAGAGGCTTTAAAGTTCTTGAGAAGATTATTTCAGCAGAAACACTGCCAACGTGGACTAAGAGGGACAGGAAGTACAAAATGAAGAGAAAGACTCTTGGACTCCCAAACTTCTGCTGGCAGGAAGCAGGATGATAATATTACTCATTTGCAATCTTGTGCTACCTTTTATACAAGAGGAAGGATGACTCAGCGTGGAGCTGAGAGCCACAGAGAATTGTTCCTAGGCTTTGAAACCTAATCAAGAAATTAATTTACCCAGATGGATTTCAGAACAGCTTTGGACTAGTGATTCCTTTTTGTCTTCCATTATTTCCATTTAACTGAATATCTGTAGTTGTTATACTGTGTCTGTCCCACTATTCTGTGTTGGTGGGGATGGGATCAGATAATTCATCTTAGTTTTGCATTCCCACAAAGGGAGAGAGGTTGTGCCTCAGCAGCTGTACTTAATAGATTACACCCAGGAACTTCATCAGCACTTGGACTTTGAGCTGATAAGTGTAGATAAGATATTTGGATTTTTTAATCTATGAAAGATATAGGTGAGATAGATACATGATGAGATACAGATTTAGATAATGAGATTTTGGACTTCGGGCTGTGAAAGGATGAGACTGTTAGAAATCTTAGGAGGAAATGAATAAATTTTGCATTTGAGAGGGATATGAGTCACTGGGTGGCAGAGGGCAGAATTCTGGTTACCAGTTAGAGAAAACTCAAGTTAATTTATATTAAGAATTACTTAGTCAAATGTATAATTTTTTCCTTTCATCTTTTGTAGCTTTTCCTATCTAATTAATTTCAATTTTATCATGGGAAAAATACCATGATAAAATTTTATGTTAATACATAAAATACCTAATACATATATTATAGGTTTTCCACATAGGCATGTTAAAGAAATCTTCTACTTATTATGTTATGTTAATATTATTGCTATTATTATTTATACTTTCCATTTATTTTAAAGAATAAGTATAGAGAATAAGTGCATTATTCAGTCACTTGTTTTTTGAAGTTATCTTGACTAACTTGTTTATCATAGTTAGCTATTAATTAGAAAGTCTTTAAATAAAAATATTTTAAGATCAATGTTAACTTGATAGTATTGATTTTTCTCTCATAGGTTTTACAGCCTTGTGACTTGTTCTATCAAGCCACTCAGATAGGTACAGAACCACAAGTGATTGATATATCAGTAAAATCCCTTACACTAAAGGTAAGTTAAAATGTAGTCTGTCATTCAGATCTTCTGTGAACTTTTTAAAAATTAATGAAACCTAGCAGTAGGCAATTATTATAGCAAGTCTTTTAACTGATGACACAAAATGATGTTTAATATACATTTTATAATGAATGTTACATATTTTATCATTGGCATTTGACTGCTTTTGTAGTTAACATCTAACATTCATATATATAATTAAATTACACTTTATCAGTTTAGTATCTGTTTACAAGATTGATGTAGATATTTTAACTATTGAAATTAGTTATAATAATAAAAAACTTTGTAGGCAGTAAATTATATCTATTTCATGGTAGTAATATTAGTTTAATATTAATATTTCATGATCCTTCCCAAATATATTTAATGTTTTTTGAGTATATATTTTTGAAAGTGGTATGTGTAGATTTTTTTTATTAATTAAATTTTTTCCCACTAGGTTTCACCAGTTATCATAAATACTGTGATAATCATAACTTCAGCACTTTACACAACTAAGGAAACCATTCCACAAGAAACTGCTTCTTCCATAGCACATTTATGGGAAAAGAAGGATACAAAGAATTTAAAAATGTGGTTTCTTGAAGAACCAAATGTTGAAAACAAAACTCCCACACCTGAATTGGTACCCAAAGGAGAAATAATGAAAATGAACATTGATTCGATTTTTATAGTTCTTGAGGCTGGAATTGGTCATAGAACAGTACCTATGCTCTTGGCAAAATCACATTTTTCAGGGGAAGGCAAAAACTGGAGTTCCCTAATAAACCTCCATTGTCAGCTTAAGCTAGAGGTAAGCATATGTAGTATTTTCCCAGTTTTATAACAAATATTGCTATACATTAACTTTTTGGGGAATCTTGTTTAAATGTTTAGATTAAACATATATAATATTGACTTTAAAAACTTTTGGAAGAAGGTTTACAAATTTATACCCTTGATAGAGTTTTTTTAATGTATAAATTACTTTTAGAGTATATCCACATTAAGTTTGTATTTCAATTGATTTTTTCAACTTAAAGGTGATATATAGTTAATGATTAGATTCAAAATTCTTATTTTTAAGATTTAAATTCAATACATTTTTTAAAAAAGAATAATAGATGATTTATGAGTCTTCAAAAGAGTAAATAGAAGAATATGCCTTATATTTTTATGTAATTCAGAATTTTTATATGCTAGTGAGAATCCACTAAGAGCTTTCAGATTTTTGTGACTCCTTTAATTATAAGGGAGATATTTGCTTTGAGCCAACATGTATTTTGCTTCACAATTTATCTATATAGAATTATGCCCAGAGATATTTTTGTTTAAATTACTGAGTTTGTATCTAGTGGAAATCAATCTGATGTTCTACCTCATATCAATAAATAGGAAAATTATAAAGCTCCTATATTATTTATGTTGGTAGAGTTATATACTAATAGAGGCAGAACTGACTAACTAGATTTCAGTTTTTTAAATTCTGACTAGAATTCTGTATACTTTGCAAAGGATTTGATCTAAGCAATCCAAGAAGTTCAGATGATTCAAAAAAATTAATTCATTGAATCATATGCTCCTTACCTTCAAAGGCTTTTGAAAAGTCAGTAGAGGTAGACAAACATGTTAAAAAATGTCAGTATACATGATAAATGAATACAGTTTTTGATATTTATGCCAGCCTAGAAGTCAAGGAAAGATGCTTAAAAGAGAGTCTTACCTGGGTATAATTGTGAAAATTAGGCTATGAAGTTAGCCAGGTGAGGAAAGTGCTGAGCTAGTGTGTGTAGAAGACCAATGAATGGCACATAGAATAGATTTCATATAGAAGAAATAACATAGCCAAAAGGAATAGTAGTGGGAAACAGGATTGAAGACCACTTTAGAAAAAGAATGCCTTACTTAATAACTTAAAAATTCTCCCTATAGGTACATTATTACAATGAAATGTTTGGTGTATGGGAGCCTTTGCTTGAACCCTTAGAAATTGATCAGAGTGAGGATTTCAGACCATGGAATCTTGGAATCAAGGTATACTTGAAGTCTGAAAAAAATTAAAGATGTCTATACTGCACAAAACACTTTAATTTTAATCACAAGAATTCAGGTTTTCTCATTGTGAGCCCTGCCACATGCTTCTCTGTTTGACCTCTGTCATTTTCAAACTCAAGGCCAGTGCTTGTTTTATATTATACTTTGTGCTTCTAATATAAGTAATTTTGTAGCATTATGTACTAGACACTGTTCTAAGTAATGTACTTTTGCTTTAACCCTTAAAACAACGCTCTAAAGAAGGTAGTTTTTAACCTCATTTTAATGTGTTAGGGGACTGAGACCAGAGAGGTTAAAGGACTTCCCTAACATAATAACTTCAAAGTGGAACTGGTGGGATGCAGTGCTAGCTGTCGGCCCCCCTCATAACCGCCATGTTAAAATGCCACTATTATCTTCTTGTAAGTTTTCTATCCCAGTTTCCTTTGTCTTAAGGGTGTGTGTGTGTATATATATATGTGTATATATATATATATGAAAGTGTATTATTATTTGTTTGAAATATATTGTGAATTTATGTAGTCATAAGAATCAGGACCTTTAGATGGATGAAATTGTGCTTCAAAGCAGGAGACTGCAGAATTATTAACATATCTCCTCTTAATAATGATTCTCAGTCAACTGGTAGACAAATTTTCTTTGGTTAAAGCCAGTTAAAGTAACAACAATGGTGACTCAGCTTGCATGTCCAGCTTTTTGTATTAGATCACTACATTCAATTTTCCATATATTTCAGGTAAAGGATGAGGATAAAGGAGCTTCTTGGGTGGTTTTGAGGTCAGAATATACATGGGTAGTGGATCTGTGAATCCTAAAAAGAGATAAATGGTATTCATTTTCATAAGTCCTAAATTCTAGTGGCATGGGTTCCTAGGTTTCTGTTCTTTACAGCATAACCAACAGACTAAATGACTTCTCTAGCTCTGTATTTCCATATGCTGTGAAGTATGTGCTTTTAATTTTCATTCAAATGCCATACACATTTGGTGATTTTAGAGATTTTTTTTCCTTCTCAATTATGCCTGCCATTTTAATATTTTTGAGGATGAGAAGAATTTTCCTCTAATACTGCCCCTTTTCTATGTGACCTTAGTTGGCTGATACCCAAGTAATCCCAGTAAGGGAGTAGAACTGATAAAATCTATTGCTTTTGCTAGAGCTTTCAGGATTTGTCTAAAGTTTGTTTTTCCTTTACAAAACGAGTTGTTCTCCTAGGAATAAATTTCCCATATATTTCTGTAATTCATATGTCATTTTAGATGAAAAAGAAAGCAAAAAAGGCCATTGTTGAGTCAGATACTGAAGATGAAAATTACAAAGTTCCAGAATATAAAACTGTCATCAGTTTCCATTCAAAAGACCAACTAAACATTACATTATCCAAATGTGGCCTTGTCATGTTAAATAATTTAGTTAAGGTAAGAAAAGTAAATTTGAAACTTTAAATGTTGGTGTGTTAGTCTGAGTTACCCTTTTCTTTTAATGAATATGTTTTTTATTTACTTAGTTGTCTTATGTCCTTTAGTGTTATGCTTGTCATGTAGGTTTCCACATTTCATTTTATTTTATTTATGATAACTCTTACTAGGCATTTACAGAAGCCGCCACTGGATCTTCAGCTGTCATCGTAAGGGATCTAGCACCGTTTATGATTTTAAATTCTCTTGGACTTACCATCTCTGTTTCACCAAGTGATGCTTTCAGCGTACTCAGCATTCCACTGGCAAAGTCATATGTCTTGAAAAATGAAGAGAGTTTCAGTATGGATTATGTCCTAACTAAAGACAATGATCATTTCAATGCAATGACCAGCCTAAGCAGCAAACACTTCTTCATACTTCTTAGTAAGTGATAAATCACCTTCCTTGAACTTTAGTTTCTTTTAAGTTACATTTTACATCCTATTTTACTCATTTATGATATCTTACAGGCTTTTTGTCTCCTTCCTAATAGGTTGGGAATTTTGTTTATCTCTTTGCTGAGCTGTGATAACTGTATTTTTATATTCCAAATTCTCACTTTCCTTATATAATGCTTTATTTAGAGCATCATAATTTATTGCTTTCTGTTTTAGGGAGAAAAATATTAGATCTTGTCTTTAGCTTTTACAAATTGTACCTACTGGTGCTTGTTTTAACCACATTTGGTGTAATTCAGTAGTATTCTACCAGTTTTACAGTTGAATGAATTAAAAATAAGGTTTGAATTCAAGAAAATGGCACATTATAATGGTTGTTGGGTTTGTAAATGGTTTTTATGTTCTGCCTATTTAGGTGGAAGCTTTTTCCTTTATCCTTTCTACTTCCCAGCTTTTCATTTTCATTAAGGTGAATGTAAATAAATTCTTAAATTAACATAGTATCTACTCATTGTAAAGTTTATCAGTAAACTTTCCCACACTACTTTCTGATACTCTGACATTTAAATAGTTATGGGTGAGAGCATTTGAAAGATTAATTAGACATGGAGGTAGTTTACTAAAACTGATAGCGAGTGCTTTCTCTTAGTCAGGAAATGATGTGTTACAATGTCTGTGTTTCAAGTATTGTCCCAGCATTGTCAGTGAATTGTTCTCATCAATTTTAGCTCTATTTGTTTTTGAAATAACATTTCTATAGAATTGGGTGGGGAGGGGAGAGTTATATAAATAAATAATTCACCCCTCCATTATATATATATGTATGTATGTATGTATAAGGTAAATGTGTATAAAAATTTTGTATGATCAGGTCCTAGATATCACAAAAATTCACAGGTTGTTGGAAAAATTAAAAACTGAAAAATTGCAGCTACTTTGGTAATTGCCAGTGACTGCCTAAGAATATATGGTTCTGGTTATTAAGACAGGAAGCCAGGGATCAGTGTTCTTATATTTTATAATATTATCTCTGTTACTTTTAAAAGGTTTATATTTTTGTCTTAGGTTGAGCTATTGAATGAGATATTTTTTCATTAAAATTTTTTTCTTGGCAAAATGCCTTAAAGGTTTTAGATGAATGCTGTGAAAATGCATTTGATGTCTTAAAATATCCCTTTGTATAGATTTTATCTCTACAAAGAAATATCCCTTTGTATAGTCTTATATCCAAAGACTTCAGTGACTGTTATTCATAATTTTAAGAAATCATCAGATGTTTCTGGTGTTTAACATCTACTTAAAATTAATAAATGATGATTTGTAACAAAAACTTTCAAACATGTATATTCAATTTAGCCCCTGCTAATCACTCTACTACTGATAAAATTCCTTTAACAAAAGTGGGACGACGACTATACACTGTAAGACACAGAGAGTCTGGTGTTGAAAGATCTGTTGTTTGTCAAATTGATGCAGTGGAAGGAAATAAGAAGATAACAGTTCGCTCCCCAGTGCAGGTATGAAATGATCCATTTTTTTGTGGGATCATATTTTTCATATTTGTGTGCTAAGAAAAAAAATTAAGCAAATTACTACCAAAAGAATACAAACTGTAATAAAAATAGAGCTAATATCAAAAAAGCAGAATCATTCCCAGTAATTGTACTGTTTCAGTATAAACAGTGGTAGGATTTTGAATATATTCTTGTCATTTTTAAAGGACTGTTTTGTAAAACCTTTTAGAAATATTATATTAAAAAAAAACACTCATCACAGTTTCATTTTAAGGCTTTGTAGTATGTATCCTTTCATTTTAATTAGAGGACATGGTGGGAGACAGTATTTTCAGCTTTATGAGATAAAATTGATGTATAGTAAACTGCATTTATTTAAAGTTGATGAGTTTTGACACAAAAATACATCCATAAAACCATTATCAATCAAGGTAATGAACATATTTATCACCCCAAATAGTTTTCTCTCTTCCTACTTCCCCATCCTAGGGTATGTACTGATATTTTCTTTACTGTACATTAGTTACACAATATATAGAATTTAATATAAATGGAATGGAGTACAAAATGTAATCTAGCTTATTTCAATTGGCATAATTTTATATGTATCAACTTTCATGTTTAATGTTATATACCTGTACATGTTATTGTTGAGTAGTAATCTGTTATGTGGATACACCAAATATCATTTGGAGTGAATCTTTATATATGACATGAGGTAAGGGTTGAGGTTCATTTTTTCCATACGGCTGTTCAGTTCCAACAATATTATCCTTTTTCCATCAAATTGCCTTGACACTTTTGCCAAAAAGTAAATTAACTATATCTGTGGGGGTTTATTTCTGAACTCTCTATTCTCTTTCATTGACCTGCTTATCTACTTTATCCCAGTACCACACTATCTTGATTAATAATTTATCCTGAGTCTTAATATCAGATACTACAAATTGTCCCACTTTGTTCATGTTCAAAGTTGTTTTGGCTATTCTAAGTCATTTCCATTTAAATTTTAGACTCAGGTTTTCAACTTTTTATTCAAATATTTAGATAAATTGGCATTTTTTAGATTTCTAATTTTTTATTGCTAGTAGAAATACAGTTGGTTCTTATATCAACCTGTATTACACAGCCTTACTAGACACACTTATTAGTTCTAGTCATTTTCTTATACATAGTTATGATATCTACAGATAAAGACATTTTTACTTCTTTTCCAGTCTGGGTGTATATTATTTTATTTTATTTTTTTCTTACCTGTTGCACTGGCTAGAAATCACAATACCACATGAATAGGAATTTTGAAAGCAGATGTTTTTGCCTTGTTCTCAATCTTAGGGAGAAAGTATTCAGCTCTCACCATTAAGTATGTTTCTAGTTGTAGTTTTTATAGATATCCTTTCTCAGGTTGAAAATGATCCTTCTAGTCCTTCTTTGCTGAGAGTTTTTATCAGAAATGGATTATGAACTTTCTTCAGATGATTTTCTGTTTAATGACAAGATCTTGTTAAAGAAATTTGTTACTATGAATTACATTGATTTTTAATTGTTACATTGAGTAATGACTGATAGGTTTTTAAGTGTTAAATTTGCATTCCTGAGAAAAATATCATTTGGTCATTAAGTATTATTAACCTTTTAATGTATTGTTGCATTGATTTGGTAAAACCATGTTTAGAATTTTGCTTTTGTGTTCATGAGGGATTTTGGTCTGTAATTTTCTTGTAATGTTTTTCTTATGTGAAGGTTTTTCATTACAGTTTCACTTTATTTAAGAGATAAGGGCTATTCAGGTTACCAGTTACTTCTTGAGTGAGCTTTTCTAATAATTTGCTGTTTTTCATGAAACTTGTCCGTGAATTATTTCTGTTTTTATTTCACTCATAGTTTATTTTCATTGGGTATAAAAATCTAGATTGGCAGGTTATGTTTTCCATACTTCTAAGATGTTCCACTGTTGACTGGATTACATTGTTTCTGACTAGAATCTGCTATTACTCTTACCTTTGCTCTTTAAGGAAATGTGTCAGTTTTTTCTTTATATGCTTTTACTTTTATCACTCGATTTAAGCAATTTGGCTGTGATGAATCTTAGTGTACTTCATGTTTCTTGTATTTGGGTTTATTAAGCTTCTTGAATCTGGATTTACAGTTTTCATCAACTTTTTGCCATTATTTCTTCAAAATATTTTCTTGTCTTCCCCCTTTCTTCTCTTCTTCATGGACCATAAATTAGGTACATAGGAGTGTAAACTTGCCCCCCAGCTCACTAACTCTCTGTACATTTTTTCTTTCAGCTTTTTCACTCTCTATTTCTATTTTTATATTTTCTATTGTTATGTCTTTATGTTCACTATTATTTTTTAGTGTCTAATCTGCTTTTTAATCCCATCCAATATATTTTTATCTCTAGAAGTTTGCATTTTTATTTATTTTTCTCCATGTCTTTTAAAATATACTTAACCTTTCTCATATCTTTTGGATGTTTTCATATCCTTGTTACATGTTTTAATATCCATGTCATGGTAGAATACTAATCCTACCATGTGTATCATTTCTGATTTGTTTGAGTTTCTAAAAAAAAATTCTCATTATGGGTCATGTTTTGATTCTTTTTGTGTGTCAAATAATTATTAGATGCCTAAAATTGTGAATTTTATCTTATTGGGTATTTATATCTATTTGTATTCCGTTATATATTCTTGAAACTTATTCTCCAACACAATGAAAGTTGGAAAATGATTTTTTTCAGTACTAATTTTTAAATTTTTTATGTGATACTAACTCTTTAGAGCTAATATTGCCCCACTGGTAAGGCATTGTAACCAATACCCTTTGTACTAAATACAGTATTACCATTTTTGGCTGATGTGAAAAAGGAACTGTGTGTCAGTACCAGAGATTTTTCTTCTTGTCCCTTTTGGGTGGATCTTTACTGAACTGTAGCTAGTTTTACTTATGTGCCTGTGCCAGTCAGTATTCAACTGAAGTTTTGTGAATAGGGAACTCTCTAAAGTCTCAGATTTCCGTTTTCCAACTGTTGCCTCTACATGTAGCTTTCTCCTCTCTAATAACAATGTGCTGTGAGTTTAAGCCACATTGGCCTCCCAAATTCTCATATCAATCTCAACTCAGGCAGACTGGACTGGTTGACTTCTCCTTCCCCACGCAGTAGTCTAGAAACTCTCCAGCAGCAAGCTGGAGCAATATACAAGCAGCAATAAGCAATAACTTATCTTGTTTGGACTGCTTTCTTTCTTTCGTTCTTTTTTTTCTGTATAACGTGTTGCCCAATATCTGAAAACCATTGTTTAATGTGTATTTTTCTCTCCTGTGTTTTAGTTGTTTAAGTTGGGAAGGCATACCTGGTCCCTATTCCATCATGGTTGAATATAGAATTCTTTCTCTTTTGTTTTTGATTTATAATTAATGGTTTTAAAGATGACTATTGCACTGTTCTCATTTTGTAAATTTCACTAAACAGTTTAACATTAATTTTTTATAGATACTACTTATAGATATCGAAATGTATTTCTATTGTTTCAAATAGAGCAGTTTATCTAGAAATAAAATATGGTGTAAAGATGATCTATTTATCATTTGTTAATTCTCAGCATGTTTTATATTTTGGTATGATTTTTAAAAAATAGATTTAATAAGTATAGAAAGATTATACAAGAAAGTGGTTTACTAACCACTTTGTTTTTATTTATCCTGAAGGTAAATATAAATGTGTGGAGGTTTCTCTGATAATATATTTTAATCAAAATAATGTTAACTTTTACATCACTGTTATATGCTACTCATTGGATGACATAATCTGTGTATACTCTCTCAATGATGAGATATGAGAGAATATATGGAGAGTATCTCACCTAATAAGTATCATAAAACAGTGAGGTAAAAAGGTAAGACGTTTCCAAGCCTGTGGCTAGTTTTCATTTTGTCATAAGACATTTAAAATTCTAATGTAGTATTTTTTCCAATAAGTTTTCCTAGGTCAAGAAGATAACATCTTATTTCCTTCTAGGATTTTTAAAGTTTCATTTTGAGATTCCTTTTCTATACAACTGTAGAAACTTTCCTTTTATTTTTTAGTATAAATGCATGTTTGTTTCTTTTCTAATTTCTATGAGCAAGGTAAATATTGCCTGGTAGTTCCTTTTTATGGATATTTAGATAGAATTTTTGTAAATGTTCTTAGGAATGATACTAAATATTATTTGTTTTTCTTTCTCAGATAAGAAATCATTTTTCAATCCCACTTTCTGTTTATGAAGGGGACACTTTATTGGGAATGGCTTCACCTGGAAATGAATTCAACATACCATTAGCATCTTACCGGTGATTTTTTTTTCTTTATTTTTTATTTGCTCTAAGGTTTCTTCTAGAAATTTTAGTTTCTTATTTGGTAGGGATATCTATCTTTAAATTATCAAGCTTTGATCAAATCTATACTGTTAATGGCTCATCAAGTTATAGGGCACATAGTAGGTTTTCTTGTTAGAAGCATCATTTAGTGTATTTAGTACATGCCATGTAAATTATTTATGCTTTTACTAGTAAAGATAATAATTACATGCTTGCAATATAGCCATGATAATTTTTTTAAATGTCATACTGAGCATGATTGGTGGCTTCTGGATTTGCATATGCTATTATTTAGTGATTTTTACTTTTCAAAGTACAATTGAATTTTTTGAAATTCCTTTAGAAACCGTAAAGTATTTAATCATTTTATCTACATATTTATTATTTGCTCAATGATAGAATTGCAAATGGAGATAAATATTATGTCAATCTTATTTAAAGTAATTAGTTTATATGAGATAAAATCTTATATGTATTAAGAAAGGGTTATTAAAATTATAACAAAATATGAATGACAGGTTAGTCTTATAACTATAGGATTAATGTAATTATCCTAAAAAGCAATTGTTGTTCAGGGTATTTAATCTGGAATTGGAAATAATCTCTGTTAGATTGAACTCTAGGGCAGATTAAAATTTTCCTCAGAATAAGCATCATAGTTTTTCTAAGTGTCGTTTCAGAGCCCACACTAGACATGGACACTTAGACCTCGAGTACAGAAGAATATAGGCAAAACTATATGTAGAGCTCAAATACTCCCTGCCTGTATATGTTCTGACCCCAATGTTTAGAAAACAATCTAGCAGTTTTAGGCATATATTTTCAGGTAGTAGACCCAGCTCACTCTAGTGAATGTTTTATTACTTAGTTCAAACTTACTGAGAGAAAGAATTATATTGTTGGTACTATATTATATTGGTTTCAGATATACAATATAGTGATTCAACAAATTGTTACAAAATGCTCATACAACTGTAGTTACCAACTGTCACCATACAAAGGTATTAACAAAATTATTAACAAAAAAATAACTATTCCCTATGCTGTACTTTTCATCCTTGTGACTTTTTATTTTATAATTGGAAGTTTCTATTCTCTTTACGCTCATAATCTGTGTTGTTCATCTAACCTCCCACCTCCCTTGTGGCAAACACCAGTTTGTTCTTCAGGTTTATGAGTCTATTTCTGTTTTGTTTGTTTTACATTTTAGATTCCACATACAGCTGAAAACATATGGTATTTGTCTTTCTCCATCTGGTGTATTTCACTTAGCATCATATCCTCTGAGTCCATCTATGTTGTCTCAAATGGCAAGATTTCACTCTTTTATATGGCTCAATAAATAGTCCATTGTATATATATACATACCACATCTTCTTTATCCACTCATCTATTGATGGACACTTAGATTCCTTCCATATCATGGCTATTGTAGATAATGCTGCAATAAACAGGAGTACATTTATTTTTTCCAGTTAGTACTTTCATTTTAAATACCTTGAAGAGGAATTGCTGAATCATATGGTAATTGTATTTTTTAATTTTTGAGGACTCCCATACTTCCTTCCATACCTGTTGCACCAATTTAAACATTCCTACCAACACTGAACAAGGGGTTCCCTTTTCTCCACATCATCACCAGTGCTTGTTGTTTCTTACCTTTTTTTACTAGCCATTCTCACTGGTGTGAGGTGATAACTTACTGGGGTTTTGATTTGCATTTTTCTGATGATTAGTGACATTGAGCATCTGATGTGTCTGTTGGTCATCTGTATGTTTCTTTGGAAAAATAAGTAGTCAGGTTGTTTGCCATTTTTTAATCAAATTGTTTTTCTGGTGTTGAGCTGCATAAGTTCTTTATGTATTTTGGATGTTAGCCTTTTTTCAGATATATAATTTGCAAATATATTCCTTTTTCATTTTGTTGATGATACCTTTGCTGTGCAGAAGCTTTCTAGTTTGATAGAGTCCAACTTACTTATTTTTGCTCTTTTATCTCTTCCTTACGAATGCCAGTGTTGAAGAGTTTACTGAAGTTTTACTTTAGTTTTATGGTTTCAGGTCTTATGTTTAGGTCTTTAACAAATTCACATTTATTGGTATAAGACAGTGGTCCAGTGTCATTCTTTTGCATGTAGCTGCCCATTTTTCCCACACTATTTATGGAAGAGACTGCCTTTTGCCTCCTTTATCATATATTAACTGGCTATATAAACGTGGGTTTTTTCTGGACTCTCAGTTTTGTTCCATTGATCACTGTATTTCTTTTTGTGACAGTAACATACTGCTTTTGATGACTATAGCTTTCTAGTATAGTTTGAAATCAGAGACTGTGATACCCCCAGCTTCGTTTTTCCTTCTCAAATTTGCTTTGGTTATTTTTATGGAACAAAATATTTGCTCTAATTCTGTGAAAAATGCCGTTGGTATTTCCATAGGGATTGCATTGAATCGGTAAACTGCTTTAGGTAGTATGGACATTTTAACAATATTAATTCTTCCTATTCATGAGTGTGGAATACCTTTCCATTTATTTGTTCTTTAGTTTATTTCATCAATGTCTTACAATTTTCAGTGTACAGGTCTTTGTCCTCCTTGGTTAAATTTATTCCTAGGTATTTTATTCTTTTTGTTGAACTTGTAAGTGGGATTGTTTTTTTTTATTTCTCTTTATGATAGTTTATTAGTATATTGAAGTACAGTTTTCTTTATATTGATTTTGTATCATGACCTATTGAATTCATTTAATTCTAATAGTCTTTTGGTGGAAAATGAGGGTTTTCCCTGTATAATATCATGTCAACTGCAAATAGTAACAATTTAAATTCTTCCTTACTAATTTGGATGCCTTTTATTTCTTTGTCTTTTTGCCTAATCGTTTTGGGTAGGACTTCTACTACTATGTTGAATAAAAGTGATGAGTAGGCTTGACTATATTGTTCCTGATCTTACCAGAAAAGCTTCAGATTTTCACCATTGAGTATATTAGCTGTGGGTTTGTCATATATGGCTTTCATTATGCTGAGGTAGATTCTCTCTATACTCACATTGTTGAGAGTTCTTATCGTGAACAGATGCTGAATTTTGTCAAATGCTTTTTCTGCATCTGTTAAGTATATGGCTTTCATCCTTCCTTTGGTTAAAGTAGTGTGTCACGTGGAATGATTTGTGGATATTCAACCATCCTTGCTTCCCTGGAACAAATCCCACTCGGTTATGGTGAATGTTTTAATGTATTTTTGAATTCTGTATGCTAATATTTTAATGAATATTCTTACATCTGTGTTAATCAGGGAAATTAGTGTGTAGTTTTCTTCTTTTTATAGTCTTTTTATCTTTTGGTATTAGAGTGATGCTGGCCTTAAAGGATGAATTTGGAAGTTTTCCCTCTTCAGTGTTTCTGAGTAGTTTTAGAAGGATAGGTATTAACTCTTCTTTCATTATTTGGTAGAATTCACCTGTGAATCCATCTTTCTTCAACATTTGCTTGCTGGGAGTTTTTTCCTTACCTATTCAATTTCTTCTTCATTCAGTCTTGGGAGATTGCATGTTTCTAGGAGTTTATCTATTCTAGGTTGTCCAATTTGTTAGCATATAATTTTTCATAGGAATCTCTTATAATCATTTGTATTGCCATGGCGTCAGTTGTCACTTCTCTTTAATTTCTGATTTTATTTATTTGAGCCCTCTTTTTTTCTTGGTAAGTCTAGCTTAAGTTTGTCAACTTTATCTTTTCAAAGGACCAGGTATTTGATTGATCTTAGTATTGCTTTTTTAGTCTCTATTTCATTTATTCCCCTGTTTTTATTATTCCTTCCTTCTATTAATTTGGGCTAAGTTTGTTCTTCTTTTTCTAGTTCCTTTAAGTGTAAAGTTAGGTTGTTTGAGTGTTTCTTCTTTCTTGAGATAGGCCTGTATTGCTGTAAACTTCCCTCTGAGAATTACTTTTGCTGCTTCCCAAAGATTTGAGACATTGTGTTTCTGTTTTCATTAGTCTCCAAGTATTTTTTTATTTACTCTTTTATTTCTTCATTTACACTTTGGTTGTTTAGTAGCATGCTATTTAGCCTCCACCTCTTTGTGTTTTTGTTTTTTCCTGTAACTGATGTTCACTCATAATTGTAGTCAGAAAAGATGCTAAATATGATAACATCTTTTTAAATTTATTAAGAGTTCTGTTGTGGCCTAACATGATCTATCCTGGAGAATGTTCCATGTGCCCTTGAAAAAAAATGTGTTACTATGCTGCTTTTGGAAGGAATACTCTGTATATATGTTAATTCCATCTGGTCTAATATGTTGTTGAAAGCCACTGTTTCCTTGTTGGTACTCTGCATGATCTATCCACTGATGTAAGTGGAGTGTTAAAAGTGCCCTGCTATTTATTATATGCAATTTCTGCTTTATGTCTGTTAATATTTGCTTGATATATTTAGATGCTCATGTTTGAGTGCAGATGTTTACAATTATTATATCTTCTTGCTGGATTGAACCCTTTCTTAATATGTAATGCCCTTATTTGTCTCTTACAATATTTGCCCTTTAGTCTCATTACCTATTCATTTTCTAATTACCTATACATTTTCCTGTTACTAGCAATTTGTTCAGATTTTCTATTTCTTGATTTAACATTGCTACGACAGTTTTTTTTTTTTCATTTCCATTTGCATGAAATTTTTTTCCAACCCTTCACTTTCTGTTTGTGTGTATTTAGGTCTGAAATGAGTCTCTTATAGGCAAGCATATACATGGGCCTTGTTTTTTATCCATTTAATCACCCTGTGTCTTTTGATTGGAACATCTAGTCCTTTTACATTTAGAATATTAACAGGTGTGTACTTATTGCCATTTTGTTAAATGTTTTCTGTCTGTTTTTGTAGTTCCCCTCTGATCCTTTCTTCTTGCTGTCTGTGTAATAACGATCTATTATGTTATGCTGATACTCCTTTCTCTTTATTTTTTGGGTATCATACATTTTTTGTTTGTAGTTACCATGAGTTTCATATATGACCTCTCATATATATAGCAGTCTGTGTTAAGTTGATGGTCACTTAAGTTCATATACATTCTAACAGCACTATATTTTTCACTCCATCTCCTCCATGTTTTAGAATATGATGTCTTATTTTACTCCTTTTAATTTAGTGATTGCCTTAACTTTTACACATGATTAGCAACATTTTTCTTTTAATTGTCATGCTAACTGAAAGTGATTGATATTACCTTTACTATAAGTTTGCTTTTACCAGTATAGTTTTTTCCCCTGCATAAGTTTCTTGCTTGAAGTTAGGACCTTTTTCTCTGAAAGAAGTCCCTTTTAATGTTTAGGGCTGATTTAGCACTGGTGAAGTCCTTTATGTTTATCTGTGAAACTGTCTCTCTCCTTCATTTCAGAATGGTAATCTTGCCAGGTAGCGAATTCTTGGTTACAGGTTTTTCTCTTTCAGCACTTTGGATATATCATGCCACTCACTCCATTCTGGCCTGTGGAGTTTTTGCTGAATAATCAGCTGATAGCCTTGCCTGTGACTTGTTGCTTTTGCTACTTTTAAGATTCTCCCTTTATCTTTGATCTTTAACATTTTAACTATTGTGTGTTTTGGTGTCAGTTTCCTTGGGTTCATCTAGTTTGGGTCTCTCTGTCATTCCTCAATCTGCACATTTTTGCCTTGCCCAGGTTAGGGAAGTCTTCTGTTATTGTTTCTTCAGATAAGTTTTTCCATTCCTTTTTCCTTTTTCTTTTTGGACTCCTATAATGCCAATGTTAGTATGTTTGATGTTTTTCCAAATGGTCCTTAACCTTCCCTCATTTCTTTTCATTCTCTTTTCTTCCTGCTAGTCAGTTTGAGTGCTTTCTAGTATTCTGTCTTCTAGATTGCTGCTCTGTTTTTTCTGCATCCTCTAATCTGTATTGATTACATCTAGCTTATTTTTCATTTCATTTATTGTATTATTCATGTCTGATTGGTTCTCTTTTTCATATATATATTTTCTTTCTCTTTGTTGAAGTCCTCTGTGAGTTCATTCACTCTTCTCCCAAGTCTGTTGAGCACCTTTATAAGCATTACTTTGAAGCTCTTATTGGGTAGATTGTTTAATCCATTTCATTTAGTTCCTTTTTGAAGTTTTGTCTTGTTCTTTTGTTTGGAGCATATTCTTCAGTCTACTCATTTTGTTTGATTTTCTGTGTTCATTTCTATGAATTAGGTGAAGGGACTACCTCTCCTAGTCTTGAAGGAGTGGCCATATGTGGGAACATCCCCTAGGTAGATTGTGAGTGCCTGTTGGCCGGGGGCATGCCAAAGGGGATTTTAGGTAAATGTTGCATGGTGTTCCCTTGGTGGCATTGATGGATCTTTGGTAGATTCTTTTGTGTGTTGGTGGGAGCAGGTTGGCCACGTCAAAGTGCACCAGGAACTGTTCTGTGCCTCCGGACCTTGCTTTCATCAGCACTGTCAACGTGTGGGGGGGAGTGTGAACAACAGGACTCCCTACCACCTCCAGCCCTGAGAGTTCTGGCAGTTGCCCCACCATTTGGTGAATGCTTTTGCTCTAAAAATTAGCTTCCTTCACTCCCACTCTAGTTGCCCTTTAAACCACTTTTGTGTGTGTGTGTGTGTGTGTGTGTGTGTGTGTGTGTGTACCCTAGGGCAGGAGAATCTACCCACAGGTCCCTCAGTAATATCCCTCCCTATTGCAGGTCATAGTATTGAGATGAGATCTATTCTGCCATTACAGTACCTCCCTCTCTCCTATCATTTTTTGTGTGGGCTTTCTATCGCTTGTGCAAAAGGTGTTCATTTAGCCTTCTGTTCTACCTCAGGAGAAATGGCTCTGTATGTAAGTATAAATACATTGTGTACATGGGAGGAGGTAAGCTCAGGCATTTTATACTCTGCCATCTTGGACCTTCCTTGTAAGATATGTTTAAAAATTTCTGTGAAGAACTTTAAATCCATTTTGTTCTTAGATAATAAAAGTTAATGCCATTCTGCTTGTTAATTTTATAATAAATTATTACTATGTATTTTGTGACTGTTCATAAGAGAGAAAACTTAAGCCATTAGAGTATCTTCACACCATTTTGTTCAAGGCTAAATTTTAATTTGTTAAATGGAAGTTAATCAGTCTTATTTAGAATTTTCAGTGACTAGTTTTAATCCAATGCTTAGATGTTGGTATACTTAAATTTAAGTTGTGATACCTTGAACTAGCAAATGGCTATCTTTCCCTAAAAAATTTTAAATAAAATGGCTCTTTAACTCATTTAATAAATATTTATCAAGTGCTTTGTTGTATATAGGCACTACTGAAGTATAACAAGATGGACTGTTCTCCTTGGGAGATAATATTATGTAAATATGGAAGAAGACAGTGGGTTATGGAGAGTTACAGAAAGAGTTATAGTTGCAGGAAACTACGGAAACCAAAGAAGGGATTAACAGTTGATTCATTGGAGAGGTATAAGAATTACAGGTAAAATATAATGTGTAGCTTAGCAGGTAAGGGCAATCTTTAGTTGAAAGAATTTCATGAACAAAGATAAGGAGGCAAGGGAACACAGCATTTATATATGTCTGCAAATAGTTGTGGCTCGATTGTGGTGTATGTTGGAAGATGAAATTTGAATGCTTGTTTAGGTTCATGTTGAGGTAGTTGTTCTCTCACTTTTTTGCCCCCATTATATAAATTTGATCTCCATCTTAAAAATCAGCTGTTTCTTTCTTCCTCCCTCAAGACATTTGGTGTTCTTTTGTTACAAGACCATTCACCCCATCAGTTCTTTTCTTCCAGAACTCTCACCATTGATCTTCTTTCTCTCATGTTTTCTCCTTGTTCATTTCTTAAACTTTCTTTAATCTTGCCTTTTTCTCTAGTACAGGTCTTCTCTTCAGAATGAAGCTTTTGGAGAAAATTGTCACCTCTGCAAAACACTACATCCAGTCTAGAAAGAGTTTACCACACTCTAATGTCCTCAATCTACTGTGTACATGTGTTTTTTTGTATGAATCACAGCACACTAGGTTACTTTCAGCATTATATTTCCCACATGATTGGGATCTCTCTAAGAATGTAAATGACTTACTTGTTCATTTCCAGTTTTACCTTCTTATTAGTAAAAGATGCAACAAATGTTTTGAGTGTATTACATTAGTTTAAATTTGGAGAAAATTAAGTTTTTATAATAAGAATGGAAAATAATGAAAATTACAGAGAAAGTATAGAAGCAGAGTAGGTTAAATCTGATAACTGACTTGACAAATAATATATCTGTGTCAGAGGAGAATAAAGCATCTAATATTTCATAGTTCAGAGTGTCGGTAGCTGGAAGTTCCTGAAAAAGGACACAGAGAAGTGGGTAAGGAGGGTTCAGAGTTCAGTATAGCAAATTTAGGCACCGTCAGACATGATTACATAAATATGTAGTAAATAATTAAAATTTCCCGACTAGAGTTTAGGAAAATAATCAGGGCTGGAGCGAGTATCAATAGTATCAATATTGTTGCAATCATATGTGATTGGTTTTACAAGTATAAAAATATTTATAGTTGGACATAGCTTCAGTTTAAGAAACTACAGTTGAAATGTGAACAGAGAATGAGATATTTAAATATAAGAATTATATGTAACTCCTAATAATTTTGTCACTATCTTCTTTCAACCATTTCTGCAACTATGTTCAGTGTTTTAGTAGTTAAGTATTGAAAGCTTTCATTTGATTAACCTTGTAAAGCTAATGATTAATTTTTTTCTATAGAATTTTTTTAAGTTCATGCATTCATTTGTGTGATATGTACCTCCTATTAGGACAGCGTATCCAGGAAAGCCAACATCTTTAAGTTAAATATTTAAGTCACAGATAGTTGTATGTGTTTGTTTGCTTTGTATGTATGACCTATATGATTATGAATTTTCTGTAGGGAACCAGTTACTATCTTGTTAACTTACTTTTAAGACAGTAAGTTTTTAAGAAAAATATTTTCTTCTTAAAAGCCAAATAACTTTATTAATTTCCAAAAAGTTAAGATGAAAACATTTTTCTATCTTACCTATCTCTAAGAAAAATGTAGAAGTATAAAAATGTATTACAGTAGTATAAAGGGGGGTAATTTCATTGTTCCAAATCTATAATCATGTAATTTGATATCTTTTAAAGTGTATTGTTTAATCTTTTATACAGATCACTACTTTCTCTAAAGCCAGAAGATGAGGACTATGAAATGTGTGAAGGAATTGACTTCGAAGAAATTATAAAAAATGATGGCACTTTTCTAAAGAAAACATGTAGATCTATAAACCCTTCCAAGAAACCATTTATCATTAATGTTGTTCCTGAAAAAGATAATTTGACATCTCTGTCAGTGTATTCAGAAGACAGTTGGGACTTACCATACATAATGCATTTGTGGCCACCTATCCTACTCCGAAATCTTCTTCCTTATAAAATTGCTTATTATATAGAGGTATTCTGAAAATTTTTTAATGCCTTTTAATTTTGTAGCTTTATTTATTTTAAATTATGAACAATAAAACAATGTTTTAAAATTCTAATAAAAAGTATAGGTGGTACAGATATTCTTTAGATGGAAAAGAAATGTTTCAATCATGTATATATATATATATGTTTTTTTTCTGCTGACTTATCTTAGAAATCTGGCTAATAAGTGGAGTATAATTGTATGCACAAATGTGATATGCCATTTTAAAAATTTTTTATGAAAGTAATACATATTTCTATTAAAAAATTTAGAAAATAAATAATAATTGTGTATAATCACATCACTATAAGGTAGCACTTGAGATGAACATACTGTTTCAGATTTAGAATAGTATATATTTTTAAATCTTTTTCATGCTTGCATATTTCATATATATTTAAAAGATGGATACTAACTTTGAAACAAATATGAGAATGAGTATTAAAATAATATTAGAATTATATAATAGCACATGTTATTATATAGTACTAATTATATAATAATAATAATATTAAAATAATAGCCAAATAGTTAAATGGAAAAAAGTTGCTATATTATTCTCTTGCTAGTTCTCTAAAGTGATTCTATGCCCTATAAAGATGCTTTTCTTCTTTTAAATACTCTTTATTTTAACAGATTACATGTGATTCCTTCCTGTTAATCTAACAGGAATCTCTCTTTAAGATTTTACATGTATATTCCATTTGCCATGCTTATCAAATATAAGAAACGAGTTTTTCATTGTAGTATATTACTAATTTTATTTTAGTGTATTAAATATTAATTATTTGGATTTACTATATGTTTACACTCATTTTTGGTTGGGGGGAAGTTAATATATCTATGGTTTACGAATGTCTGTTCCTCCGTATGGTTGGCCGATACAGTAGTCAAGGATTTGTGCTTTGCTGTCAGATAGATTTGATATTGAATCTAACTCTATTACTGCTAGCTGCTGTATGTCTTTAGGCAAGTTATATTATATTTCTAAATCATTTATACTCCTAGACTATAAAATAGGGATAATAACTAAACCTGCATTACTGGAATATGGGAAAATCAAATTAGATTATGTATGTAAAAGGACTTCTTAGCGTAGTGTCTGACATGATTGCCATTTATTTACCTCTAGCACCACCACCAACCACTACTATTCTGTTTGTGGAATATTAATTAATATGTCAACTATCAATAACTTACATTATTTTTGCTTTAAATAATTTAAAGTCTTAAGATGAAGAAATTCCTATGTTATAACAACAGGAAGGAACCAGGTTAGAGATCCTGGAAAAACTGGTGAGATATCCAGATGTACTGTACTATCTACGTTCCATTCTCATAGAACTTTTCATTTGATGCTTTTAGGATTCACATTCTTTTCACTAGGTTCCAAAGGATATGATATATTTTTAGAAAGACAGTTCAGCTATGGTATGAAAAAAAGAGGATTGTAAGGGACAAGAGGAGTTAGGATACTCTTAAAGTGAGAGGTCACACTTTATAATGAAAGTGTGGGTGGAGAGAAACAGTTTTGAGACATACATAAGATGCAGTATAAACAATGATTAGAAATGGGTGAAGAGGGACTGTTAAAAATCAAGAAAGGGAGTAGTAGGGATTCCTTATTTTGGATTACCATCAGTTTTCTCAAATTTTGTTTATGATTTTGTGGTTTTTCAAAACTAAAATCAATTAAGATATAAAGTTTTTTATGTTTTACTCATTGTAGTGTTTTATAATGTTCATTAGTTTCAGCAAGTTTCGCATTATTTTGTCCTCACAATAGTTCTTTGACCATTTTATAAATATGGCAGCAAATTTCAAAAAATTTACAACTTTTACACAGCAGATTAGAGCTTGAATATAAGTCTTCTAACTTGTTCTGAAAGAGGTATTTAAAAAACAATATGTAAAGCATTTGGAATCATTAAATAGACTTTTTTGGCACATTCTGAAACATTTAAAAATTTACTCTTTTTTTTATTACAGGGGATTGAACATACAGTTTTTACTCTAAATGAAGGATGTACAGCCCAGATTTGTACTGTACAGTTGGATAAAGCCAGGCTACATTTAAAATTACTTGATTATCTTAATCATGATTGGAAAAGTGAATATCATATAAAACCTAATCAACAAGATATTAGTTTCATCAATTTTACCTGTGATACAGAAATAGAAAAGACTGATTTAGATATTGCTATCCATATGACTTACAATACTGGCCAGACAGTTGTGGCATTTCATAGTCCTTATTGGATGGTCAATAAAACTGGTCGAATGTTACAGTATAAAGCAGATGGAATTCATCGAAAGCATCCACCTAATTATAAAAAGCCAGTTCTCTTTTCTTTTCAGCCAAAGAACTTTTTTAATAATAATAAGGTATGTAAGGATTTTTTTAACTTTCAGTCTTCTTTATTTATCATTCCCTTTTAGTTTTTAGAGCTTTGAAGAATAAAATATTATGAAACAGGCAGAAATAACATTCTGTAAATATTTGAGGTTTAAAAGATTAGAATTTCGTTTTGGGAAAGGTTTAATGCATAAGAATATAATATTTATGAATTAGAAAAATTTTATCTATTTAGGTAGGAATTTTTAAATGTAACTAAATTTTAATATACTTGAAATCTTTTCCCTAGGTTCAGCTTATGGTAACTGATAGTGAATTGTCAGATCAGTTTTCAATTGATACTGTTGGTAGTCATGGAGCTGTTAAATGTAAAGGCCTGCAAATGGAATATCAAGTGAGTTCATGCCATGCTTATCAATAGACTTTTGTTTAAACAGTGTCTATGGACTATGTAATTTTTATAAGGGTGTTAAAACAATGTAGCACTTTTTTGAAATGTTAATCTGCTTTCCTTAGGTTGGTGTCACTATAGACCTCAGCAGTTTCAACATTACCAGAATTGTGACATTTACCCCCTTTTATATGATTGAAAACAAAAGCAAGTATCATGTATCAGTGGCTGAAGAAGGAAATGATAAATGGCTCTCTCTTGATTTGGAGCAGGTATGTAGATGAATTTCAAAAACATACCTCTTTGGATTTTCATTTTCCTTGAAGTTAGGTTCCTGACATCACTATGTAATACTTTAACTCTCCCACCCCAACTTCATTTTATTTCAGTTCCAGGAACATCTAACGAGCATTTATTTGTACGAGGTTCTAGATATTATTAAAAACTGAGCCTTGCTGTCTAGGAATACATTGCTTGATACGGGAGATAGGCGTTTTAACAGTTATTAACCAAACAGGGTTAAATACAGCAGTAGAAGACTAGATAAGATACACGTGCAGCAGAGAGAAGGAAATGTTCCAGGAAGCTATTAGGAATCCTGTTAACAGAGTAAGTTAAAGCAGTAATTTTAAGATCATACTGATTTAGGAATGAAATCTTGGTTTTACTCTATCTTTAGCTATTAGACCTCTGGATAAGAGCTTTCTGAAAGACTGTCTGAGGCTGATAGAATATTTTACTTTTAAAGAAATTTTATTATTAATATGTTAGGATTATAAGAGAAGCATTTGCTGTTTTTATGCAGTATTCCTTCTTACTTTTAAACCATCCTGCTGGAGTCATTCTTCTTGAAGTATATCCTTTAGAATTTTCCTTAGAGCTTATTTTGGAGGTAAATACCATCAATTTGTGTTTATCCATAAAAGTTCTTATCATTATCTAACTTACAATAATTTTTCTTGACAGTTCTATTTTTTCTCAACATGTTGTAGATTTTATCCTCTATTTTCTGGCTTCTGTTTTTGTTGAAAATTCTGTGATTCTGTCTTCTCTTTGGATGTGTTCTTTCATCTTAGCTACCTTCATGGATTTTCTTCTTTGATGTTCTTTACTCGTACTATTTGTCTAAATGTGAATTCCTTTTATATATCCTGCTTGAGATGCTTTACTCTTCTAGATCTGTGGATTAATGCATTTTATACTTTCTGTAAAGTTTGCAATTCTTGTCTCTTTAAATATTGCCTCTCCTCCATTCTTCATTTCCTCTTGGGCCTTTAATCAGACATACTTTTGACCTTCATATTCTGTCTTTAATGTCTCAGTATCTTTTTCATATTTTCCATCTTTAGTGTAACTTTCTTTGCTATATTCAGGATAAATTGTGTGTGTGTGTGTGTGTGTGTGTGTGTATCTTCAGAAATATCCACTTTTACTTTGTCTAAACTGCTATTTAAAATTTCAGCTGAGTTTTTTAATTTGAATAATTATTTCATTTTTAGAAATTCTACCTTTTTTCAAGTGTGCCTGTTCATTCAATCTTTCAACAAGTAGTTACTGTGTACTCTTTATGTGCCTTGTGATACATCTGTTAAAACCACAAGTCCCTGTCCTCATATTGTTTACATTCCAACAGAGGTGTGAGGAAACATTAATAATATCATAATCAATTAGTAAATATATAGTGTGTTTAAAGGTGACAAGTCTAATGGGAAAGGAAATAAGATAGGCTAAGTAGTGTTAAGAGTCCTAATAAGCAAGAGATAGGTCAAAGATAGGACTCACTGAAGTCTCATTTTGAAGAAACTTGAAGGTAATGTGAGAGAGAGCAATTGTCAAGAGCTCATCTGAACTAGAGCTGAGATGCCAGATGTTTTTAACCTGAAGCTGGACTCCTCAGCAATGCAGATATCTGGAGAAAGACCATTAGAGACAAAAGGATCAGCTAGAGAGTATGTGCCATAAAGTGGGAGAGTATTTGGCATGTTTGAGGAATAGCAGAAGGTGGCCAGTATTACTGGAAAAGGAAAAGTAATAGAAATCAGTACAGTACTGAAGGTTATATTTTGCAGAACTTTGTGAACCACTGCAAGGATTTTAGCTTTTGCTCTGAGTGAAATGGAGAGCTGTTGGTGGGTTTCGAATAGTGATTATATATAATAGGCTTTCAATAAATATTTGTTGAATGAATATATGATTTGTTTTTGCAAATGTTCCATGCATGCTCATTAAGTCTATGTGTTCTTGGTGTGTTGGATGGAGCTCTCTGTATAGATTTAGATGCTAAAGTTACAGTTCCAGCTATGTTTTGCTTTATGTATTTTCCAGGTTTTTCTTTTTCCATACTTTTATTTACAACATAAAGTCTTGATTTATGTGTCTATTGCAGATAACATTGTTGGGTCTTATCTTTAAAAACCTAATCTGTAGCTTCTCTGAATAGTTTATATTTACTTTAATTGCAAATATACCTGCATAACTTACTTTTTATTTTACTTTCTCTGTTTCTTTTTGTTTTCAATCTCAGCTTTTCTTAAGATAAATTTTTTTTTGCTAGTTTAAAATTTTTACATTTTGATTTCAGCTTCCAGTGATCAACCTTGATTAACTAAGATGCATACTCATGATTATTACCTATGTTGAATTATTAAACTTATCTGTATCTCTATTTCCCTAATTCAAAAGACAAATACTTCAGCACTTTCTCTAGTCTTAAGAGGTGGAGCACTTAACTCCTTAAACTTATACAGTATAGATCCCTAAATATAAAACATACATTTTAAGCCAAGACTACCAGGAAATAGTCTTGGGGAAATTTAGAAAGCATATCATTTTTAGTATTCTCAGTTCCCTGTCTCTCAGATAGGTGCCTGCTAGGTTGCAAGAAGCCTGGAGTTGGGAACATTCTAAGTTTCTTATAGCCTTAGCCATGGCTCATCTCTAGTTCTATTAATTACCTTTTATGGTTGAATAAAACTGACTTTAATAAGCTAAGGTACATGACTCTAACAACCAGGTTCTGCTGTAATGATGCAGGTCATAAGGTGACCCATATCACCACACATGAACAGCCTCATTGAAATATGTGAAGTCACCGATCTGGTCTGGACCTCTCACTAAGCCAGAGTATATGTAATAGTTTACAGACAAGACTGGCCCTCTGTTTCTGTCCTGGAAGCTCTCGTTTCTTTGTTTCCTGCTCCTGTTGGGTCTTCTTTCTGGTGCACTGGCCATCTTCTATTCTTTTAGTTTGATTTCCTGATCACTGATGTCCATGTTAAGATTTTGAGCCTATTTCCTAGTTAAAACTTTAGATATTTCTTCTAATTTGTTACCCTTATTTGACTTCCAGGACTCTATACTTAATACATATCCTGATTCAACATTTGTGTCTACTTTCACTACTGTTTAATTACCAAATGATGCCCACTACTTGATTATAATTTTTAGTAACTGAATGTACCCTTGTTTTAAACTGATCACTTGCTTCTCAACTCAGTTCACCTTATTTGGTGATTCTTCAACCCTCTGTAGATCTGGACCACATTAAAGTCTCTTTGCTAGCACTCTGCCTATCATAGTTCTTCAAATTACTCCGCATTACTGCTAATATGCACAGTGCCCACAAGTGGCAACCTATCTCAAAGGTGACTAAAGCTGTGGAGGTAGGCAACCCAGTAACCAGAGCAGTGTTAAAAGAGATTAATTTTAAATGTACTCTGATGGACTTACCAAATGATGAAGGTCTTTATAATGAAATCTTACATGTTTTAGTATATCCCCTTTTGGCCTGAGGATGCTTCTAATAAACTTCTTATTCAAGTTGAAAGAAGTGAAGACCCTCCCAAAAAGATACATTTTAACAAGCAAGAAAATTGTATTTTATTGCGTCTGGATAATGAGGTAAGTGATTAGTGTGTGTGTGTGTGTGTGTGTGTGTGTGTGTGTGAGATTGGAGAAGCTAAAACATGCTTACTAGTATTTTTTTGCACCAAATAATTATCCCTGATGATTTTTTTCTTATGAAAAACGAACAAACATTTCTTTTTCTAAAGGGAAAAAATGCTAAAAGGAAACAGACATAAAACAATTATTATACAGAAAGTTGGTTGGAGTGCATAGAATTCAAATTCCACATCTGGAATTTGACTCACCTGTATACAGTGATTGGGATTCACGGTTTCCCAGACATGCAGTAGAAAATCCTGAGTTGATTTCTGAATCATCAAAAAATGTATTAAGTCATGAATCATTATTAAATGTTATTCATTACGACTTGGAAAATTATCAGATTAGAGAATATTTTCTTTTCCTTTTTTCTAGCTTGGAGGTATTATAGCAGAGGTTAATTTGGCTGAGCATTCTACAGTTATCACATTTTCAGATTATCATGATGGAGCAGCTACATTCCTGTTAATTAATCACACCAAGGATGACATTGTTCAATATAAGCAAAGGTAAGAAGATTATCACAATTACAGTATCACCTGATTTTAGCAGTCTTGGTGATGAGACACTGATTTTATGACTTCTTAAGAATATAAACAGTGGTAATGGCATTGTAGTTATGTAAAACAATGTCCTCATTTTTTTAGAAGGTATACTGAAGTATGTAGGGTTAAAACTGACTTGATATCTATAATTTATGTTGTATATGCAATATAATAGGTATTTATAATATATGTTATATATATAGATATCTATAATATATGTTATACATATAATATATGTTATATATATATGTTATATATGCAATATAATTGACATATATAACATACATTGGTTTCAGGTGTACAACATCGTTTTTTATTTGTATTGCAAAATGAGTAAGTCATTAATATGCATCACCAAACATAGTTACAAATTTTATTGTGATGAGAATGTTTACCCTCTTAGCTACTTTCAGATATACAATTCAGTATTGCTAACTCTAGTCACCATGCTGTGGATTACATCCCTGTGACTGATTTATTTTATAACTGGAAATTTGTACCTTTTGACCACCTTCCCCGTTTTGTCCACATCCAGTCACTGTCTTTGGCAACCATCAGTCCTTCCTCTATCTATCTATGTGTTCAGGTTTTTTTGTTGTTTTCTTTTTTGTGTTTCTGCTTTTTTTAGATGCCACATATAAGTGATGTCATATGGTATTTGTGTTTCTCTTATTTCACTTACAATAATGTACTTAAGACCCATCCATGTTGTTGCAGATGGCAAGATTACCTTTTTTTTATGGCTGAATGATACTCCTTTGTGTGTGTGTGTGTGTGTATCACATTTTCTTCATCCATCCATCCATCCATCCATCCATTAGTGGACACTTAGGTTGTTCCCATATCTTGATTATTATAAGTAATGATGCAGTGAACATGCATCTTTCTTTTTGAGTTAGTGTTTTCATTTCCTTTGGGTAAATATCCAGAAGTTGAATTGCTGGATCATATGGTAGTTGTATTTTTAATTTTTTGAGGAACCTTCATATTGTTTTCTGTAGTGGCTGCACCAATTTACATTCCCACCAACAGTGCCACCTATGTTCCCTTTTCTCCACATCCTCATCGACAAGTTATTCTTGTCTTTCTGAAGAGCCATTCTAACAGGTGTGAGATGATACCTCATTGTGGTTTTAATTTGCATTTCCCTGGTGATTAGTGATATAATTTAGTTTTAAATGCTTCAAAAAAAGAATAATGGAAGAACTGAAGCAAGTATGGCAAAAGCTTGATGATTGTGGAATCTGATAAGGAAAATACCAGGGTTTATCATAACTTCGTTGAAATCTTTCATATTTTTAATGAACATAGTGTAAATAAATATTGAAACTTCAGATATTTTTCAAACAATCGATGCCTTCTTGTTGAGGTATGGGAAAAGGGCTGCTACATTTTTAAGCTTCCCTAAAGACCATCTTTAAACCCTGATATTTTAAGACTACTCTTAACATCATGTGTTTCGATTTGCTGTGATTCTAATACATAGCATCCTCCTAGTACCACTATGGCTTATGTAACTTTCTGTTCTTCTTATGGTCCCTAGCTGTCTTGAATTTATTTTGTCTTCTTTTTTGTTTGTTTGATAGCTTAGAGGTATGTCCTGTGTGTTACAAGTTTTAAAAATAATTGAGTTCTATTGTTTTTGCTAGAATGAGCAATACTTAGAAAAGGGTGACCAATTCAATTCTTAAATTTAGTATAGATAAGATAATTAGAATAATTTTCTTCCATAATTTGTATTAAAACAAAAGTTGACAAAGTACTTTCAAAGACCTGAAGATCTTTATTTCTTAAAATAAATAATTTCCTTGAAATATTTTCATTATCTTCTTAGAAAACCTCTTTTTCATTGTATAAAGAAAAAGTTTCAGCCTACTCTTATCAGAACTATCACAAATCTCAGGTAATGGACTCAGAGTTAACGTGTTATTTTGGATTCTTTGTATACTCATTTACTTGCACTTAATTTAAAGCATATTTTTATTCTTTATGTCAGTTCTATGAATGAAATAGAAGATTCCCTCCCTCCTGGAAAAGCTGTATTTTATACATGGGCTGATCCAGTGGGCTCTAGAAAGCTGACGTGGAAATGCGGAAAATGTCATGGTGAAGTAACACAAAAGGATGTATGTATTGGGTGTATTGGGTATTCTCAGCAGCCTTTCTTTTTTTTAAGGTATTCTCTTTCAGCCTTGCTAGTTTTAAGGCCTGTTTTGTGTTTACACTTCTAAAAAACATTGCCAAAGATTTTAAAAACAGTATTCAAACTTCAGCTTAGCCAAGAATGCTTAAAACCAGAAGTAGTCTTATTTTGTCACATCATTATTGGCTTCTATTATTATGTTGTATAGTGTATAGTGTAAATTGTTGTTAGACAGGTGCCTTCAGCATTCATCTCATAAACAGATATATTCTCTGCATTGCCAGTCATCTTAGGTCAGTTTAGCTTCTGTGAGGAACATTTAGGCGTCTGCTAATTAAAGAATTCGTTTCTGGATTGCAAGCTGCTATTGATTTTTTTTTTTACAATGATTAAGTTACATGTAAACATTTTCCAGTAACATTTTAAATGGCTTTCAGAAATTATTTTATTGAAGTTTTACTAGTCTTTCACAATACATCTTAATTTGAGCCCTATTCCAATGTATTTTATTCTTACCACTAATTATTATTTCTTCCTATCAGTAGGCCAGTAGTTCTCTCACTCCCATTTTGGAGGAGAAACTGAACATGAGTCTTGCATCTGTCTTCATCAAGAATATTGGTCTGTAATTTTCCCTTTTTTGCAGTGTAATTGTCTAGGTTGTTATCAGGGTGATGCTGGCCTCCAGAATGAACTTGGAAGCTTTCCTTCTTCAGTGTTTTGAAATAGTTGGACAAGGATAGATATTACTCCTCTTTCAGTATTTGGTAGAGTTCTCCATCTCTCCATGTGAAACCATCTGGTCCTGGACTTTTCTTTTCTGGGAGTTTTTTTGATGACCTATTCATTTTGTTCTAGTAATTTTTTCAGATTTTCTACTTCTTCCTGGTTCAGTCTCAGCAGATTGCATGTTTCTAGGAATTTATCCATTTCTTCTAGGTTGTCCAGTTTGTTAGCATGTAATTTTCATGGTAATCTCTCATAATTCTTTGTATTTCTGTGGTGTCATTGTCACCTCTCTTTCATTTCTGATTGTATTTGAGTCATCTCTTTCTTGATGAGTCTAGTTCATGGTTTATCAATTTTATCTTCTCAAAGAATCAGTTCTTGGTTTCACTGGTCTTTTGTATTGTTTTTTGAGTCTCTATTTCAATTATTTCCACTCTAATCTTTATTATTTCCTCCCATCTGCTAACTTGGGCTTTGTTCCTCTTTTCCTAATCCTTTAGGTGTAATGTAATGTTAGACTGAGCTTTTTCTTGTGTCTTGAGGTAGGTCTGTATCACTGTAAACTACCCTCTTACAAGTGTTTTTGCTGCGTAACTCGGGTTTTGAACCTGTGTGTTTCTATTTTCATTAGTTTCCAAGTTTTTTTTACTCTTTATTGACACTTTAGTTGTTTTTAGTAGCATGTTGTTTAGCCTCCACCTGTGTGTTTTTCTCCCACTTTTTTCTTGTAATTGATTCCCAATTTCATACTGTTGTGGTCAGAAAAGATTCTCGGTATGATTTCAGTCTTCTTAAATTTATTGAGATTTGTTTTGTGGCATAAAATGTGATCTATTCTGGAGAATGTTCCTTGTGCACTTGAAAAGAATGTGTATTCTGCTGTTTTTGGATGGAATGTTCTGTATGTATGTATCTAAGTCCATCTTGTCTAATGTATTGTTCAGAGCCACTATTGCTGCTGTATTAATTTTTCTGTTTTGAATAATTTATCCATTGTAACCGGTGCATGAAAGTTCCTTGCTATTATTATTGTCAGTTTCTCCCTGTATGTCTGTTAATATCGATGTATATATTTGGGGCTCCTCTGTTGAGTGCATAGATATTTGTAATTGTTATTATTTTCTTGCTAGGTTGAACTCATAATCATTGTGTGATGTCCTTCTTTGTGTTATCAATTTTGTTTGATATAAGTATTAACTTACTCACTTTTTTTTTTTCTTTTCCATTTGCAGAGACTATATTTCCATCACTTCAGTTTCACTGTTTGTCTTTTAGTCTGCAAGGAGTCTTCTGTAGGCAGCATATAGCTGGTTCTTTTTTTTTTTTAATCCATTTGGTCACCCTATGGCTTCTGATTGTTGCTTTTAGTTCTTTAACATTTAGAGTAATTAGGATTGGTATGTACTTATTGCCATTTTTCTAAGTGTTTCCTTGTTTTTGTAATTGTCCTCTGACCTTTCTTCCTTTGCTCTTTTTCCTTAGGTGTGATGCCTTTAGTGTTATGCTGAGATTCCTTTCTCTTTATTTTTTGTGTATCTATTATAGATTTTTGGTTTGTGGTTCCCATGACTCATATATGACATTCTGTGTATTGATCTATGTCAAATTGATGGTCACGTCAGGTTGAACACATTCTAACAGCACTATATTTTTAACTCCCCCTCCTCCATGTTTGGAGTATGATGTTTTATTATGTCTTTTTTACAATAGACATTTTTGACTTAATAAAACCTGCAGTAAATTAGTACTTGTACTACTCCCAGTAATGTAAGGACTTTAGAACTAACTCCATTTACCTCCAGCTTATATCACTGTTGTATATTTTATTAATGAATGTATCTTAAATCTCATAAGAAATATTATTACTATTTTCTAAAATTAATATTCCACATAAATTTACCAACATATTTCTGCTTTTGCCATTTTTCATTCCTGCCTACATCTCCATGTTTCTATTTGGGTTTACTTTTCTTCGCTGTTGTATATTCTAACATGAGTCTACAGCTGATGAGTTCTCTGTCAGTTTTATTTGTCCAGAAATGTCTTTATTTTGCCCTTTTTTTGTGGGGTACTTCTTCTGGATGTTAAGTTTCAGGTTGTCACTCTTTTTTTCTCTTCACCATAGGACGCCACCATTATGTAAATGTTAGATGTTTTCATCATGTCCCTTATGACTTTTATGCAGCCTCGTTTTTTTATGAGAGTTCTATATTACTCAATCCTTTTCTTTCCATCCGTCAGTATGGATATTTTCTTATCCCTGTCTTTCATTATACTTATCTTGCTGTGTCTAATCTGCTCTTAAAATCATCTGTTGAATTCTTAATTTTAGTTATTGAAATCATCAGTTCTAGATTTTCTATTATGGAAATTTTTTATCTAAAACTCTTCATCTTGTTCTGTAATTCCTTGAATATATTAGTTATAAGTTAAAAGGTTTAAAACTTCTTGATAATTCCAATAAGAGAAAAAGCTGGATAAAATATAAAAAGGATATTCCAGCATAGATATTTTTATATTTTCTCTTCTACAGTTTTCACTCAAATCTATTCTCTATGCATGTTGATTTTTGACTGTGTGCTGGATGTAGTATATAAAAATGTCAAGAGATAATATGAGGCCCTGTATAATGTTTCTTTTCTTTGGAGAGGATATGGTTTTTACCTTTGTCAGGCAGCTGGTTTATTTAGGGAGCATCTACTTTAATCCAAAGTGAGAGTGAAATGATTTGAAACCTGGTCTTCAGTCCTTGTGAGGACCAGTAAACTTCCAGTTCACCCTGGTACCTGCAACTTTGGGGACTCAACTAAAAGTCTAAGCTGTTGACGACTCCTTTTTTTGTATGCCCTGTGTTCCAATTTTGGTCCTTCCATTTCCATGATGCTACTCAATATTTTTCTGATTTTCTTAACCTTTCATTATTTGCTTCTACTTTTAGAGTTGGCAGTTGACTTTTGGAGAAAACAACTCTAAACATGAAATTTGCTCTTATCAGCTTTCCTTCTCTGTCAGATCTTGACGCCATTAATTTTCACTGCCTTAGTAGCTTTACTGTCTTTTCAGACTGGTGTTTTCCTTTTTATATTTTGTCCAGCTTTTGTCCTTAGCAAGAGAATTAATTGGTCTGATACCACCTCGTCATCAACTGCCAGAGCAGAAACTCCTGATATCTTTTTTAAATTAAACTTTTTAGCATATAGGAGTGTAATGTAATGTCATTTTGTGTATTGATTTTGTGTCCAGAAAACTCAGTGAATTATCTTATTAACATTATTTGCTTTTTATTTTTCTGTATGGACAGTCATGGCACTTACCCTAACCCTAACCCTAACCCTAATCCTAACACAAATAATGAGAGTTTTACCTCTTCTTCTTCAGTCCGTAACATCTTTCATTTATTTTTGCCTCACTGGACTGACTACAATCTCTATATACTTTTGGATAAATTTTTGGATGTTTGCAGATGATCTTTTGCCTATGTCTGATCTTAAATTATATACCTTCAACATTTCACCTTTAAATGTGATCTTTGCTGAATTTTTTTTTTTTAATTTTGGAGAGTCTGAAAAGGCTAAAGAACTTCTCATCTACTCATTGTTTGCCAAAAATTTTGATTATGACTGGATATTGAATTTTACAAAGTGTTTTCTCTCACAGAGGTACTATTTTATTTGTGTAACATTCCTATCTTGTTTCAGGAATCCATTTTGGATCACTTTTTACCAGTGGTTTATTTCCTCCTGTAGAATTTCCTTGAGTTAGTCTCTCTTGATGGAGAAATTTAGTAGTTTTTATCTGTCTTAGGGCATCTTTAGTTTTATACTTTTCTTCAATGAAGGATCATTTTTTTTGCTGAGTCATGAATTCTGGATTGAGTTATTTTCTTTTAGCATATTAGTGGTACTTTTTCATTGTCTTCCAGTGTTACTTGTGATATTCAGTGTAGGTTGTTTTTTTTTTTTAATGTATTTGATAGGGCTGCCTGTAATTGACCTAACAACTTTTATATTTTTCATTCTTACTAGATTTATCTAGGAAAACAGATTTTATTTTAATATGAAAATAATCTTATTTGGTCTGTTAATTAGTACTTTTGCATATATATATCATAATGACAGTTGAATTTATAAAGATAAATCTGAAGTCCACTGCAAAGGATTGGGAAAACTTCAGAATTATTTGGAAATTAGTTTCCTTGTTTCTCAATTCGATGTATTTTATTTTAGAAAGTATTATAAGTAGCATGATTATTTCTAGATACTGATTTTATGGTAACAACTCCCAGTTTTTAATTTCAGTGGTTTATATAAATTCTATGGTTTAATGGCTAATATCCATGCTTTGTAGAAATGCAACTGAGGTATTAGATATTTTTAGCCTATTAAAAAAACTCAGCTCTGTAAGAAAATGAAAATTTCTGAACTTTTAACTTATGTCACATTGTTTAATATTAGAATAAAACAGAAAAAATACTACTTTCTGTTATTGATTAGCCTACAAAGGAAGACTATTTAATTAGATTTTATTATGATGATAAAATAGAAGAACAATTGACCTGTCTTCTTTGACTGATAGCTTTATAATAATAGTGGCAGAAGCTAACATCAAATGATTTTAATTACTTAAATTTCCAAATGTTAGACAAATATTAATTCATTTATTTTTTTTAACCCTATGAAGGGACATGCCATTACTATTCTCTCATTTTTCAAATATGGAATCTAGGTTTATGTTGTTTCAGATCAAGCCCTAATTTCTTATTTTTTGGTGTTTTTTTTTTTTTTTTAAGGACATGATGACACCTATAAATTTGGGGAAAGAGACCATTTATTTAGTTTCATTCTTTGAAGGCTTACAACGCATTATTTTATTCACGGAAGATCCAAGGGTATTTAAAGTGACATATGAAAGTGAGAAAGTGGAGTTGGCAGAGCAAGAAATTGTGTTGGCATTACAAGATGTTGGAATTTCTCTCGTCAACAATTACACAAAGCAAGAAGTAGCCTATATTGGCATTACAAGGTTAGATGCATTAAAATCTGAGTAAAATTTGAAGATCAGTTCTTAATCATTAAGAATGGTGATTGTAAAATCTAAAATACTATAGTCTAAATTTGTCTTGGCTATTCATTGATACTAACGTAATGCTAATTTAAAAGAGTATTTGAGGGTTTTTTTTTTTTGCCTTTTGCAATAAAGATAAAAATCAAATTTATAAATCTCATTATGTTCTTGGTTGTCTAGCTCTCTAAAAAATTAGATTTATTCACCTTATCAAAAGTATACTTTATTTATTTAACATCTCATAAGGAAATGTTTAATTGTTCATTACCACTTACCACAGTGCAGGATACACTGTAGATTCTCCATAAATAGTTGTTGGAGGAATAAAAACAACCACTTACTAATTTGACCCTGGAACTTTAAGATCTAATAAGGTAGCCCTGTATTTATCATTCCTTGTATAAGTCATCATCAGTAAAATTACTTTCTTTCCCTTTTGCTTTTAATATTTCTATTCATAAATACTTAAATTAATTTATATATATTAGTGCCTAATTTGAGAGCATTTCTAGTTTCCAGTCCGTATAACCAAGATAATGTAGTTTTAATCTTCATACTTAAGTTAAACTCTCAAATAAATAGTATATTAAAGATGTATGATACAGATTTAATTTGTTTTCCTATGTAAATTCATCTAGAAATGCCTTGCCTTCTCATCGGGAATCCATGCCATTTAAAAAGGAATATTAAGAACTATTTTCTTTGATATTTGTATTGTTCTCAAAAAATGTGTTCATTATTTAAACAAAAAGGTCAAATGGACCACAAATTTTAAGCCTGTTAAACTTATTATTATTATATGCTATCTCCTATGCTAAGTGATGTGATTGCAAAGGGGTACATAGTTCCTACCTTTCTGTTTATTAAGTGAATATAAATGTTAGAAGGAATAAACAAATAGAAGACTTAAATAACTCATATTTTTATTTACTACAGTGAAGTAATTTTAGGATATGGATAGATTTTTTTTTTTATTCTGTATATGTCTTTCAGCAATTTTTCAGCAAATTAGATTTGTTCCTTTCTCTCTCTCTCTGTCTCCCAGATTACTGCTTTACACCTTGTCTCTTTAAACCCCCATTCTCTCTCCAGCTCACTGCCTTTCATCTATTTAAGAGAGAAATTTGAAACAAGCAAAAGAACACTACCAGAAACCTACTCCTCAGTAGCAAAACTGGCTACCCACCCACATTTCTTATCTACATACTATGCAGACATACTTTCCCAGAGTTACTACAGATATATGTGTTCCTATTTAAACATATTTTTCTACTTTTGCACTAATTCCATTTCCTCTTACTTTCTTGAGATACTGATCCAGCAATTTTCTTCTTTTCTCGCCTACGTCAACAATTTTAGCTCTGTTGGATTGTTCCCATCAGTGTTATTTCTCTCAAAAAATTTCTCTGGAGTCCTTCCCTGCTGCCAATTTCTTTGCTTCCCTTTATAGCCAAGCTCCCCAAAAGTAATGTCTATTACAAAATAGTTTAATATATTCACTATCTCCAATTTTTTTTACCCATTTTTTTCTTTAACCACTCCAAGATGATAAAATAAAAGAACAATTGACCTGTCTTCTTTGACTGATAGGATTTTGCAGTCTACATACCATGAAACTGGTCTTGTCAAGCTCACCAGAGACCTAAGTACCAGGTCCAGTGTACAATGACCAGTGCTCATGTTTCTTAAGTTGGTAAGATTAAGATCCCTCCTTGACTTGACTTCCAGGATACCTCACCATCTTGCTTTTTCTTTCTATCCCAACATTTTCAGTCTCATTTTTTGGCTCCTTATCTTCTCATCTCCTTAGTATTGGGTGCCCTGAGGCTCTTAGACCATAGTCCTCTTCTCTTCTCTTTCAGTGTTATGATTTCAAATATCACATGTATGCCAAAAGTCTCTAGAAAAATATCTTTAGGAAGACAACTACTTATACAAAATCTCTACTCAGATATCTAAGAGACTTTTTAAACTTCATATGTGTGAAAACAAACTCCTGATCACCTCCTACCAAACTTGCTTTGCCTTTGGAGTTAATGACAGTACATCCTTCTGGTTGTTCAGGCCAAAAATTTTGGAATTATCTTCATTCTTTTTATCTCACACCCCACATCTAATCCATCTACAAGTTCTATGCTGGCTCTGCTTTCAAAATAAGCATAGAACTTGACCACTTTTCACTGCCTCATTGTTACCAACCTAGGCAGAGACATTACCATTTCTTTCTTGACCTACTGCATTAAACTCCTAAAGTGTTTGCCTGTTTCTAGCCTTCATCCCCTTTTGTCTTTCCCTCATCCCAACACACAGTGTATTCTTAACAAAGCTTAATAAGTTAGATCATGCTGCTAATCTTCTCATAATCTTTCAGTGGTTCCTCATCTCAGAATAAAACTCAAAGTCCTTACAATATCCTACAAGGCTTTATATTATTTGGCCTCCTATTATCTGTCTTTCTTCTTCTTCTACTCTTAATGTGTTCCAGGCATGGCAGCCTGTTCGCACTTCTTCATACACTCCAGGTGTGCTCTGCTTTTGAAGTCTTTGCTCTAGCTGGTCCCACTCCCTGAAACGTTCTTTTGTTGTCTGCTGGATAACCATCACCTCCTTTAAGGTGGCTCAAAATCACCCTTTCAGTGAGGCCCCTGTTGACCACTCTATTTTAATATTGCAACTCCTATCATTTTGCATATCCCAATACTCTAGATCCACTTTACCCTTTCTACGTTTTCTTCTTTTAAAAGCATTTTCACCCCCTATTATATTAAAATATACTAATTTAGTATTTATTGTCTGTTACTCAGCTAAAATAAAACTCCAGAATGACAGATGTTCATTAATTTTCCCTACCACCTGAATAGTGCTAGTATAAAAGTTTTCCATGTTTTGGCTAATTGAATTCATGTTTTAAAACTTGTAATGTGCTTGCTTATAACTGAGATATTCCAGAATTTTACTGGTTTTATAATTTGTGTAATAAACCAGTTACAATGAAAATGTTTGTAAATTAGTACCATGATTTTTGCTTTCATGTGTAAGTTCTGATGTGGTCTGGGAGACAAAACCTAAGAAGAAGGCAAGATGGAAACCCATGAGTGTAAAGCACACTGAGAAGTTAGAGAAAGAATTTAAGGAATATACTGAATCTTCACCTTCAGATGATAAGGTTATTGAGTTGGACCCTGATGTTCCGGTAATACTTTTAAGTATTAATGTGAAGTTTTAATTTTTATCTGTTGTAATTAAATGAATCACATGTGAATTTCTAAGGAAAGTCTGGTTTCCTTACAAAACAATAAATCCTATTATACATGCTTTATAAACTATTTTAAAGGGATAGTTATATTAAGAACATAAGACTTTCTCATAAGGTGCTAATGCGTGTTCCTTTCTTTAACAAGAAGGCAACAAGTTATTTTATTTATATCTTGTTTATTTTTCAAATGATTTTTATCTCTAGTTTTTTAGTGAATTAATGTAAAAAGTGATAAAACCAAGCTATAAGGATTATATGAATATTTTGTGAATTGCACAGATATGGGCTAATAAAGATCTCAAGCTACACCTTATCAAATATTTAGCTTACTATTTTAATTAATATTTAAAGTTTTTTGGTACAAATTTAACATTTTAATCAATTAGGAATAACGAGTAATTCCATGTTTTTTTTTGTTGTGGGGGGCCATATTTTTCAGGTTCGCTTCACACCTAATGGTAGTAATATGAAAATTCTGCAACCACATATAATAGCTATTCGGAGAAATTATATTTCAGCATTAAAAGTGGAATATAGTACATCTGCACATCAATCATCATTTAGAATTCAAATTTACAGAATACAGGTGAGTCTGAAAAGATAATCAAATTAAGTTCCAAAGGAAGGTAGCAATAAACCAAACTTATTCCCATGGTCTGTTTAATGTAGTCCTTCAGTTTTAGAGTTGGAATAGACTTTTTGATTCCTTCTACTTCTTAAATCCTGTTCTAGTCAGGTTTGTAGAATTATAATATGCTGACCTGTTTTTTATTTTCTTAGATCCAAAACCAAATACATGGCGCTATATTTCCATTTGTGTTTTATCCCGTTAAACCTCCCAAGTCAGTCACCCTGGATTCAGGTTTGTTTGTATTTTTAGATTATCATAAAAATGGTTATATTAGCTGTTTGGTTTATTTTACTTTAAAAATATGAAATGAAGCCATTCTCAAGTTTAGTTTCTGTAGGATCATTGGCAAATTTAGCAGCTTGAAAAAGGACTAACAGATGTTCAACTACAACAAAACCCAGAGTGAATATTTGAAGAATTAATTAAAAACATATATTTAAAATTTAAGAATATTAATTTAAAAAAATAGATTACTAATTTGTGACCCTTGACATAAAAGCTACTAAGATCTTTGAATGAACTGTGAGGAAGTTCCAATTTAGAGTGTTTTCTAACCACGGAAATTGTCCTGTATTCTCCAGATGAGAATAACTTTTAAGTCCTTTCTTCCATCCTCTTTCTCCCTCTCAGTTTTCTTCTTTCTTTGCTATCTCTTCCCCCTCACTTTCTCTTCCCTCCCCTCTCCTCTTGCTTTCCACCCCCCATCTCCATGCCATTGGTCTAAACTCTAGATCTAAGGGAGTATTCATAATCTTCATGGAAGCTTTTTGATCAGTATACATGCCAAAGCCCCTCCACCTAGAAGTCCAGGGCAAGGCCCTGAAATATGTGTTTTTACAAAGTTTCCCTGATGATTACAAAACATACTTCTAGCTTAAAATCATTAATTTAAAAGGATTAGTTATCCTTAAAGTGAATATAGGTAATATAAAAAACAATCCTGGAGTATGAAATTAAGATTGTAATGGATCTTGCAAATAGTAATTTTAATTGATACTCATGATTTACTAAATAGTTTGGTTGGCCATTATCATGTATATTAAATTGCGAGAAAATGCTTATCTTTGGCTTAAAACATGAAATTAATCACATTTATTAATTTTTACAGCACCAAAGCCCTTTACAGATGTTAGTATTGTCATGAGATCTGCAGGGCATTCGCAGATATCACGTATTAAGTAAGTGTCTTAGTACATTTTCTGTGTGTTAATAGATGTTTTGATTTATATGTGTTAATTGTGCTCTAAAAAAGTAAATTTCAGACATTTATATATTAGTAATATGAATAAACTCCAGCTACATACAACAAAATTAATAAATTTTAATTTTTAAGTTTAAATTATTAACTGATAAAAGTCATAGGAAAAATCTGTTAATCATTTTATAGTCTTGGAGAGTCAGAATGCTCTGAATGAAATATACCTTTGTATAAATAATAGTTGTTTCTGAATCATGTGTATTTTATTATTTGATTTTTTCTTTTCTCTCAGGTTGTCTATAATTACTGCATATTGTTTTATAAACAAGAAAAAAAAATATTTTCAAATTGTCACCATCCAGTCTGAGAAATGTAACATTGATAGAAACATCCATCTAGATGTTATTCTCCTATTTCTTGTTTTCTTTCCCCTCTTGCCAAGATAAACACTGTCCTCATTTCCTTGCTTGTTTAAATATAGTCTTAATTGTACATGTGTGCCTAAACATTATGCTTCCTAGTTTCCCTTTTTTTTTCCCTCTAATTAAAAATTTTTTTTCAGATTGTACCTATATTCCCAGGACTTGCTCTTTTCATTCAACTTTTTACTAAAATTTATTAATTTTGTTGTATGTAGCTGGAGTTTATTCATATTACTAATATATAATATTCTGCTATATGTCTGTTTACCACAGTGTACTCAACACTGTCCTCTCT
Organism: Manis pentadactyla; assembly: GCF_030020395.1. Taxonomy (NCBI): domain Eukaryota; kingdom Metazoa; phylum Chordata; class Mammalia; order Pholidota; family Manidae; genus Manis; species Manis pentadactyla. The sequence continues at coordinate 146,693,140 of NC_080021.1, read as the reverse complement.
ATAGGCATTTCCATATTTTGAGTTTGTTGCTATTATGAACTATGTCACCATGACATTTTTTGTTCATTTCATTTAGAAAATCCTAAGTTTCAACATTCTGATTTATCTAATACTTTTTTCTCATCTAATTTTGTCAGTACAGTTAATTGATGATTTTTAAATGTTTTCTACTTTGTAATTCAGATACTTTAAAGTATTGATCCAAGAGATGGATCTCAGGCTAGATCTTGGGTTTATCTATGCTTTGGCAGAACTTATGACAGAAGCTGAAGTGACTGAAAAAACAGAGGTAAGACTTAAAATAATGGCATTGATGGGAAGGATTAGGGAAAGAGGAGGACTTTAAAAATGATATTACAAATTCTTAAAGGTATTACTGTTTTTCTTTAATAGATGTTTCATTTGCTCATACCCTTAAGACCATTCATGTAGACCAAATGTTTTTTTTTTAAATAAATTCAACCAGTTTCCCTGGGGAGCTGGTCTACAGAGTTCCTCACACTGTCATCCCAAAAGTCAATTTTCAAATATATACTTTTAATAAAACTATCCTTTTGATGCTTTTGTTCATAGGTTAAAATATGAATGTTGGGCTATTTCTCAACACACAGAAGTAACTTACATTTTGAGTGGAAGAGTAGTGTTGATAATCAAGAATGAAAGCAATAATTACCTCATGCAAAATTATTTTCAGTGCCTTCCCTTTTTTTGATTGTATTACTGATTTCTGTAGATGTCAATAAGGTATTAAGCTAAAAGCTACAAGTAGACTATGATGTAAAACATTTTTCTAAAAAAAGTGCTGATGGATTGGATTAGTGGCTTTTTGAAATAAATTCTGTAGTCACGTGAAGAAAAGCTTAGTGTTTTGTAATGGATTGGGTGGAAGCACAGAAGATATATTTAGCAACTGGTGACTGATGGACAGAACTTTCCTAACAGTAAAGATGTTAGACTCACTTATGAAGTCATAACTTTCTAAACATGAGAAATGTTGAGTCTGGATGTTGGAGGAGAGTGTTCTGCAGTGTTTGAGCTGTTTTGGCTTAAATATTCATGCATATAGGTGCCTTAAAGTTTTTAACATTTTAACATTCCTTAATAGGTTGAACTTTTTCAAAGAGATATAGAAGCTTTCCAAGAAGAATATAAAACAGTTTCATTAGTAGATTCATCACCAGTCAGTCTCTATGAATACTTTCATATATCTCCTATCAAGGTAAGGGAAAGATAAGTCCTTTTTATTCCCCTTGATAATCTAGGTAATAGTAAATTGAGTTGATCTGTTTGGGAAGATGTAGCATTTGTTCTTTCATAGTGCATAAATTCTGTAACTTTACAATTACAAATATAAATGTGATTAAATTAAATTATATAATTAAATATAAATTATAAAAACAAAAAAATAATCCTTTAAAATTTTTATTTATACTTAAAATAATTTTTCATCACGTGGAAATATTAGTGAAGCCACCTATACCATGTGTTCATATGTTTGTATCTTTGATCTAACAATATGTTTCCTCAGTTTTCTGTTACAGTGTTTAATGACAATTTTCAAAATTTTGTGTATGATGTGTGTATTTTTTATTGAGGTACAGTGAACATATAACATTATATTAGTTTCAGGTATACAACACAAGGATTTGATATTTCTTAACCTGAATGAAATGATCACCACATTAAATCTAGTTACCATCTGTCACCACAGAGTGTAACAAATTTTTTTTCCTATGAAGAGAACATTAAAGATCTACTCTCAGTAACTTTCAAATATGCAGTACAGTATTATTAACTATTGTGTGTAAGCTTTAAACTAATTTATAAAGTGACCTTGATTTAAGAATTAAAGATTGGATAGAACTAAATAAAGTTCTTAGTACAAAGTTTCTATAATCACTTACTTAATACTTGAAGAAAATTATTGTACAACTATATACATAGTATGTAATATGTATACAATACAAAAAATGCTTTTTAACTGGCTTCACCATGCTAACTTAATTCTAATAGTTAAAACATTTACTTTGGGGGATATTTGGGTTATTTGCAACAACTTCAACTTTGGATTGTTAATGTTATTAAAAAATACATGGGTTTACCAAAATAATTGGATTGAATTAAATATATCATCTCACATTGCTGCATTAAAATTTTTTGAAAACTGTATTAATTTCTTTTGACTTTACACTCATTAATTTTGGCATGATCCAGATAAGTTTGAAATTTATGGTGTGGTGTATTTAAAGTGAGATTAAATTTTAAGAGTTCAAACTGTCATTATGAAGATGGTCCTTTAAATTATCTCTTTATTTCTTTAGCTGCATTTAAGTGTGTCACTGAGTTCGGGTAGAGAAGAAGCTAAAGATTCAGAACAACATGGAGGACAGATAGCAGTTCATTCTTTAAATCTTCTCCTGAAGAGTATTGGTGCCACTCTTACAGATGTACAAGACGTAGTTTTTAAGTATGTTTAATACTCAAATCCAGAAAAGTCTGTTTTATGTTTATCTAAAAATTTTATAAGAGAAAAAGTTTGTAAATCATAGGCAAAATACGGTTTTTGCTGTTTAATAGAGTATAACATAAGTAACATATTACCTGCTTAACCCTTAACTATTAAGTAACAGAATAATTATTAAATAATTTCCTTAAGAAAGAGGGACAGAGGCCATACAAGTTTGTACATTATAAAATGCCTTTCTGGCCCAGGGAAGGACTTGTAAGAAGCTGTGTATGCCCCAAAGGTGTGGTACTTGAAGGATGTAGTTCTTTGAAGTTGTAGCTTTAAGGGCTGTAGCATCAGGATTCTTCAAAAACATATGTGACTAGAACAAAGTGAATGTCATGACATGAGAAATGAAGGCATCAATTGAGATGTTACAGTCAAGAATTTTTATTTTAATGTGAGTCAGAATGGAAGCTATTAGAGTGTCTGACAAGAGGGATTCAAAGAGTCTGAGTGGAGACTTCAGATGAGAATGACCTTTTCAGTTAGGACCTAGAACTGCTACCAAAAACAGTAGTAAGAATCAGTGAATCCAGTGCGAGGTAACTCTAAACCTAGTTAACGTTAGATGTAACCATCAGGTGGAGGAGTTTAGGTTTGAAGATATCTGGGTTAAGATGAGATTTCTAATCTTGCTGTTGGATCTTGTAGCCTGGGACTTCCCAGTCAGTGCGCTGGGTATATGCATACATAGTTTATAAGTAAACTGATCTTGATTCCTCAGCTGTCAGCTGACCAGGCAGGACCTGCAGCAGTTGAACCCTGGCTCTTTTTAGAAGCCACTTCCATTTTTCTCAGTGTGTAAAATATTTCCTGTGTAGGCCATGATAGGACACAGTTGAGAAATACAGTTCATGTGAATGGGACCCAAGAGGTCTCTGAATCCCCAAAATTATGTGGAATAGAGTGTATGTTGGTGGCCTTTCTGAGAATAAGATCCATAGCTTTTATCAGATTGTTAGAGATTTCTTTGACCAGGATGTACAGATGTATATAAAAGAATAGATTTTCCTGATTGGCATGTATAAATGTACTAAAGGGAAAAAGAGAAAAATTCTAAAGAAAATGAAACTATTGACTAATATTAAAGCATACTCTCCCTCCCTCCTTCTCTTCCTTCTCACTCTCTTCCTGTCTTCTATCCATACACATGCACATACACACACATTAATGCATGTATATGTGTTTTTCAGGCTTGCGTTTTTTGAACTCAACTATCGTTTCCACACAACATCCGAATTACAGTCTGAAGTAATACGACACTATTCAAAACAGGTTTGTCTGAGATTACTTTACAAGGGACAGAGTAATATAAAACAGTGAAACTATTTGTGTCTGTATGTATATAATGTAGATTTGGCAAGGAAGTAAATAACCATTTTCAAAATTTTAAAACATGGTTTTTTTCCTCATAGTTATAAAAAGAAATTGAGCCCAGCCACTATGTCAACTTTTGTGCTTCTATTTTTTAGCCACTGATAGAAATCTTTTCTGGATCATTGTGGCCTAGACATAAATCTTTACATAATATACTAAGTAATTAACCACACTTAAAAAATGGTTCAAGGGAAACTTTATTAGTAACTAACTCTTGAACACAGAATATTTTTAATGTAATTGAATTGTTGAGTTGGTTAGATATATTGTTTCAGTGGATTTTTTTCCACTTCTAAAAAGACTCCTGTATTTTATGACCTGCAGATCATCTGGGACAGCTGTTGTTTACTAGACAGATCTCTGAACAACTCAAGAGGTCTGGGTTTGGATCCCAGTTTTGCTATTTACCCATAATGTGACCCTGGGCGTCATTTGACCTGTATGTTTCTCTATAAAATGACGGTGGTCATAACAACTATCACACACAGTTGTACAAGTGAAAGCATTTTGAATATTCTAAAGCTTTATGTAAATATCACATTATTTCTAATACTCTTAACTCCAGATTCGCTTTTTTAGAAAGTAAGGCTAGTGATGAATAAAGTGGTATGGATTAGGTGTTGAAATTGGTGGTAAGAGTGCTAGTCTGAGAAAAGAAAAAACTAGATGTGTATACTGAATATAAGAAAAAAATACTGTCAGACTATTTTAATTGATTAATGTTCATATTTTATTTTTAGGCCATTAAACAGATGTATGTACTCATTCTTGGACTTGAAGTTTTGGGAAATCCCTTTGGCTTGATTAGAGAATTTTCTGAAGGTGTAGAAGCATTTTTTTATGAACCTTATCAGGTAAAATAGTTACCCTTTCTGCAATATATGACACTAGTACTTTTGAATAAGTAATGAATTCTAGTTGTTAACTTGAGTTGTAGGTGTAAGTAGGTTTCGGGAAATGCAACAAAAAGACATTTTGCATCAAACAATGGTAAGAGGTTTTGAGAAATTTAGGGGGAAATATTTACCTTTTCTCTCAAAATTTAAACTTAAGATTGATTAAGATATACTAAATTTTAAGTGTTCTGTTGCAATATTAAAGGTGGGTAGACTTCACACTCTAGGAGAAAGAAGATCACCATTGATAGGCAGGCTTGCTTTGCACAGTAGTGTGGAACAGTAAAAATAACTATAAGCTGACTCTATACGAAGCAATCTTAATAATGGCAAAAATTATCATTGTTCTATGTCCCTAAAAAATTTCTGTCAAAACATTCAAAATTCTCCTCTGTTCACTTATGAATATAGAAGGAAATGAAAAATAAAGTAAAATGAACTTATTTTGTACACTGTAATTTAAAACATTAGAAATATTAAGAATTGAAGTTTTAATTTTTTTAAAACATTATCAAAAGTAGTTTGTGCTTATTTTCTCATCATATAACTTAACAGTAGAGAGCAAGCATCTTTTTTTACTTTTTATTTTTATTTTATTTTGGTATCATTAATCTACAATTACATGAAGAACATTATGTTTACTAGGCTCCCTCCTTCACCAAGTCCCCCCCACATACCCCTTCACAGTCACTGTCCATCTGTGTAGTAAAATGCTGTAAAATCACTACTTGTCTTCTCTGTGTTGCACAGCCCTCCCTGTGCCCCCCACGCACTATACATGTTAATCGTAACGCCCTCTTTCTTTTTCCCCGCGCTTATCCCTCCCTTCCCACCCATCCTCCCCAGTCCCTTTCCCTTTGGTAACTGTTAGTCCATTCTTGGGTTCTGTGATTCTGCTGCTGTTTTGTTCCTTCAGTTTTCCTTTGTTCTTATACTCCACATATGAGTGAAATAATTTGGTACTTGTCTTTCTCCGCCTGGCTTATTTCACTGAGCATAATACCCTCTAGCTCCATCCATGTTGTTGCGAATGGTAGGATCTGTTTTTTTCTTATGGCTGAGTAATATTCCATTGTGTATATGTACCACATCTTCTTTATCCATTCATCTACTGATGGACATTTAGGTTGCTTCCATATCTTGGCTATTGTAAATAGTGCAGCGATAAACATAGAGGTGCATCTGTCTTTTTCAAACTGGTGTGCTGCATTCTTAGGGTAAATTCCTAGAAGTGGAATTCCTGGGTCAAATGGTATTTCTATTTTGAGCATTCTGAGGAACCTCCATACTGCTTTCCACAATGGTTGAACTACTTTACATTCCCACCAGCAGTGTAGGAGGGTTCCCCTTTCTCCACAACCTCGCCAACATTTGTTGTTGTTTGTCTTTTCAATGATGGCGATCCTTACTGGTGTGAGGTGATATCTCATTGTGGTTTTAATTTGCATTTCTCTGATGATTAGTGATGTGGGGCATCTTTTCATGTGTCTGTTGGCCATCTGAATTTCTTCTTTAGAGAACTGTCTTTTCAGCTCCTCTGCCCATTTTTTAATTGGATTATTTGCTTTTTGTTTGTTGAGGTGTGTGAGCTCTTTATATATTTTGGTTATCAGCCCTTTATCAGATATGTCATTTATGAATATATTCTCCCATACTGTAGGATATCTTTTTGTTCTATTGATGGTGTCCTTTGCTTTTTAGCTTGATATAGTCCCACTTGTTCATTTTTTATTTTGTTTCCCTTGCCTAGGGAGATATGTTCATGAAGAACTCACTCATGTTTATGTCCATGAGATTTTTGCCTATGTTTTTTTCTAAGAGTTTTATGGTTTCATGACTTACATTCAGGTCTTTGATTCATTTCGAATTTACTTTTGTGTATGGGGTTAGACAGTGATCCAGTTTCATTCTCTTGCATGTAGCTCTCCAGTTTTGCCAGCACCATCTGGTGAAGAGACTGTCAATTCCCCTTTGTATGTCCATGGCTCCTTTATCGTATATTAATTGGCCATATATGTTTCATTAATCTGGAGTCTCTATTCTGTTCCACTGGTCTGTGGCTCTGTTCTTGTGGCACTACCAAACTGTCTTGATTACTGTGGCTTTCTAGTAGAGCTTGAAGTTGGGGAGCGAGATCCCCCCCACTTTACTCTTCCTTCTCAAGATTGCTTTGGCTATTCGGGGTCTTTGGCGGTTCCATATGAATTTTTGAACTATTTGTTCCAGTTCATTGAAGAATGCTGTTGGTAATTTGATAGGGATTGCATCGAATCTGTATATTGCTTTGGGCAGGATAGCCATTTTGACGATATTAATTCTTCCTAGCCAGGAGCATGGGATGAGTTTCCATTTGTTAGTGACCTCCTTAATTTCTCTTAAGAGTGTCTTGTAGTTTTCAGGGTATAGGTCTTTCACTTCCTTGCTTAGGTTTATTCCTAGGTATTTCATTCTTTTTGATGCTATTGTGAACGGAATTGTTTTCCTGATTTCTCTTTCTATTAGTTCATTGTTAGTGTATAGGAAAGCCACAGATTTCTGTGTGTTAATTTTGTATCCTGCAACTTTGCTGAATTCCGATATTAGTTCTAGTAGTTTTGTGGTGGAGTCTTTAGGGTTTTTTATGTACAATATAATGTCATCTGCAAATAGTGACAGTTTGACTTCTTCTTTACCTATCTGGATTCCTTGTATTTCTTTATTTTGTCTGATTGCCGTGGCTAGGACCTCCAGTACTATGTTGAATAACAGTGGGGAGAGTGGGCATCCCTGCCTTGTTCCCGATCTCAGAGGAAAAGCTTTCAGCCTCTCGCTGTTCAGTATGATGTTAGCTGTGAGTTTATCATATATGGCCTTTATTATGTTGAGTTACTTGCCCTCTATGCCCATTTTGTTGAGAGTTTTTATCATGAATGGATGTTAAATTTTGTCGAATGCTTCTTCAGCATCTATGGAGATGATTATATGGTTTTTGTCCTTCTTTTTGTTGATGTGGTGGATGATGTTGATGGATTTTCGCATGTTGTACCATCCTTGCATCCCTGGGATGAATCCCACTTGGTCATGGTGTATGATCCTCTTGATGTATTTTTGAATTCGGTTTGCTAATATTTTGTTGAGTATTTTTGCATCTACGTTCATCAGGGATATTGGTCTGGAGTTTTGTTTTTTGGTGGGGTCTTTGCCTGGTTTTGGTATTAGGAAGATGTTGGCTTCATAGGATGAGTTTGGGAGTATTCCCTCCTCTTCTACTTTTTGGAAAACTTTAAGGAGAATGGGTATTATGTCTTCTCTGTATGTTTGATAAAATTCCGAGGTAAATCCATCTGGCCCGGGGGTTTTGTTCTTGGGTAGTTTTTTGATTACCGCTTCAATTTTGTTGCTGGTAATTGGTCTGTTTAGATTTTCTGTTTCTTTCTGGGTCAGTCTTGGAAGGTTATATTTTTCTAGGAAGTTGTCCATTTCTTCTAGATTTTCCAGCTTGTTAGCATATAGGTTTTCATAGTATTCTCTAATAATTCTTTATTTCTGTGGGGTCCGTCATGATGTTTCCTTTCTTGTTTCTTATTATCTTGTTGTGTGTTGACTCTCTTTTTCTCTTAATAAGTCTGGCTAGCGGCTTATCTATTTTGTTTATGTTCTCGAAGAACCAGTTCTTGGTTTCACTGATTTTTTCTATTGTTTTATTCTTCTCAATTTTATATATTTCTTCTCTGATCTTTATTATGTCCCTCCGTCTGCTGACCTTAGGCCTCATTTGTTCTTCTTTTTCCAATTTCGATAATTGTGTCATTAGACTATTCATTTGGAATTGTTCTTCCTTCTTTAAATATGCCAGGATTGCTATGTACTTTCCTCTTAAGACTGCTTTTGCTGCATCCCACAGAAGTTGGGGCTTTGTGTTGTTGTTGTCATTTGTTTCCATATATTGCTGGATCTCCATTTTAATTTAGTCTTTGATCCATTGATTATTTAGGAGCATGTTGTTAAGCCTCCATGTGTTTGTGAGCCTTTTTGCTTTCTTTGTACAATTTATTTCTAGTTTTCTACCTTTGTGGTCTGAAAAGTTGGTTGGTAGGATTTCAATCTTTTGGAATTTACTGAGGCTCTTTTTGTGGCCTAGTATGTGGTCTATTCTGGAGAATGCTCCATGTGCACTTGAGAAGAATGAGTATCCTGTTGCTTTTGGGTGTAGAGTTCTATAGATGTCTATTAGGTCCATCTGTTCTAGTGTGTTGTTCAGTGCCTCTGTGTCCTTACTTATTTTCTGTCTGGTGGATCTGTCCTTTGGAGTGAGTGGTGTGTTAAAGTCTCCCAAAATGAATGCATTGCATTCTATTTCCTCCTTTAATTCTGTTAGTATTTGTTTCACATATTTTGGTGTTCCTGTACTAGGTGCAGATATGTTTATAACGGTTATATCCTCTTGTTGGACTGAGCCCTTTATCATTATGTAATGTCCTTCTTTATCTCTTGTTACTTTCTTTATTTTGAAGTCTATTTTGTCTGATACTAGTATTGCAACACCTGCTTTTTTCTCTCTGTTGTTTGCATGAAATATCTTTTTCCATCTCTTGACTTTTAATCTGTGCATATCGTTGGGTTTGAGGTGAGTCTCTTGTAAGCATCATGTAGATGGGTCTTGCTTTTTTATCCAATCTGTTTCTCTGTGTCTTTTGATTGGTGCATTTAGCCCATTTACATTTAGGGTGATTGTTGAAAGATATGTACTTATTGCCATTGCAGGCTTTAGATTCATGGTTACCAAAAGTTCAAGGTTAGCTTGTTTAGTACCTTACTGTCTAACTGAACTCGCTTACTGAACTATTATAAACACTGTCTGATGATTATTTCTCTCCCTTCTTATTCCTCCTCCTCCATTCTTCATATGTTGGGTGTTTTGTTCGGTGTTCTTTTTAGGAGTGCTCCCATCTAGAGCAGTCCCTCTAAGATACCCTGTAGAGGTGGTTTGTGGGAGGCAAATTCCCTCAACTTTTGCTTGTCTGGGAATTGTTTAATCCCTCCTTCATATTTAAATGATAATCGTGCTGGATACAGTATCCTTGGTTCAAGGCCCTTCTGTTTCATTGCATTAAATATATAATGCCATTCTCTTCTGGCCTGTAAGGTTTCTGTTGAGAAGTCTGATGATAGCCTGATGGGTTTTCCTTTGTAGGTGACCTTTTTACTCTCTCTGGCTGCCTTTAATACTCTTTCCTTGTCCTTGATCTTTGCCATTTTAATTATTATGTGTCTTGGTGTCGTCCCCTTCGGGTCCCATCTCTCAGGAGTTCTGTGTGCCTCTGTAGTCTGAGCAACTATTTCCTCCCAAATTTTGGGGAAGTTCTCAGCAATTATTTCTTCAAAGACGCTTTCTATCCCTTTTTCTCTCTCTTCTTCTTCTGGTACCCCTATAATGCAGATATTGTTCCTTTTGGGTTGGTCACGAAGTTCTCTTAATATTGTTTCATTCCTGGAGATCCTTTTATCTCTCTCTGCGTCAGCTTCTATGCGTTCCTGTTCTCTGGTTTCTAGTCCATCAATGGCCTCTTGCATTTTATCCATTCTGTTTATAAATCCTTCCAGAGTTTGTTGCAGTTCTGTAATTTCCCTCCGGATATCTGTAATCTCCCTCCGGACTTCATCCCTTAGCTCTTGCATATTTCTCTGCAGCTCTGTCAGCATGTTTATGATTTTCATTTTGAATTCTTTTTCAGGGAGACTGGTTAAGTCTGTCTCTGCAGCTCCTCTCTCAGGTGTTGTCTGAACTATCTTGGACTGGACTAAATTTTTTTGCGTTTTCATGGTGGTAGCGGTGGCTGTCAGCTGGGAGAAGTCCTTTCCTGCTTGCTGTATGCCTTGCCCTTCTCTGCTGCCTGTGTTGGTTACCCGCACTCCTGGAGCAACCACTGTGTTAGTCCTCTATGCTGCTGTGTGCGGGGTCTCCGTCAGAGCTGCGCGGAGCCCTGCGGGGAGTGGCAGGCATGCCAGGTGCACTCCTCCATGATAGCAGTACCCCTGCTGGGCAGCTGTGTGCCAGCAGCGGCCTTTGTGTCTGGCCCGGGCAGCTGTGCATTGGGCTGGGATTCCAGTCGGCTGCTGGGAGTGCACCTGCTCCCTCTGGCTCCACTGCAGGTGGACACAGGGCTCTCCCTCCTGGGCCTCTACTGGGCTCCTCTGGCTCCACTGCTGTCGGTGCCCACAAGCCACACCCAGGCTGTTCAGTCGCCGCTGCTGCAGGCTCACACAAGCCTCTCCTGGTCCCGTCTGGTGGCATTTGCACATGCGATCTGTCCTGGTCCCTTCCGGTGCCACCATCCCCGGCACATGCTGCCACTCTTCCGCTACTGGGCTGGTTTGTCGAGGTCCGCGCCAGTTGGTGTAGCGACTGGCAAGCTGTTTAGTGTCATGAGGGGCTTCAGAGCTGCGCTGCCTCTCTTGGGTTTAGGGCACCTAAGGTTCCCTCGGATTCCCAGCTGCTGGCTAAGTGTGCCGGGACGACTTCATCCAGCTATGGGTTCCCTGTCTCTTTAAGACTTGCAGAAAGCACTCGCTTTTCTTTTGTCTCAGGTGTGCCGGTTGTGGGGACCTGCCCACAGGTTTTGCTTTTCCCTTTCTCTAATATCCAGCACCCTGTGCACCTTTTGTCTACGCTCCAGGTGTGGATTTCTAGAGCTGGTTGTTTAGCAGTCCTGGGCTTTCACTCCCTCCCTGTTCTGACTCCTTTCTTCCAACCGGGTTCTGGAGTGGGGGAGCGTTTGGGTCCCACCTGGCCGCGTCTTGTATCTTACCCCCTTCATGTGATGTTGAGTTCTCACAGATGTAGATGTATTCTGGCTGTTGTACTGCATCCACTGGTGTCTCTTTTAGGAATAGTTGTATTTATTTTATTTTCATAAATATATATGTTTTGGGGAGGAGATTTCCTCTGAGCTACTCATGCCTTCATCTTCCCATGGTCCCCTGAGAACAAGCATCTTTTGTATACTTTTTCATACTTCTAAGTATGGATCAGTTTTCAATGTTTTACTCTTTGCACTTTCAATGTCATAAAATATCTCCAAGAATTCTGCTAATGTGAAGGTTTTCACTAGCATTACTTCCTCTGGAAAATCTTTATTCTTTTTGTCACCACTACTTTCCTTATTTATATCAATAAGTTCAACTCTAAAAGTAAATACAATCTTGTTATTATTCTTTTACCCTTTAGGGAGCCATTCAGGGTCCCGAAGAGTTTGTGGAGGGAATGGCACTGGGACTGAAGGCCCTCGTTGGTGGAGCTGTTGGTAAGAAACAGAGTGCCCACCATGTATGTATAAGCTAGAGAGGAAGGACATGGTTGCCCTTACTAAAGATACTGTATTTCACTAGGTGGATTAGCTGGCGCAGCCTCCAAAATCACCAGTGCTATGGCTAAAGGGGTAGCAGCTATTACTATGGATGAAGACTACCAACAGAAGAGAAGAGAAGCCATGAATAAGCAACCAGCTGGTCTCAGAGAAGGCATCACTCGTGGAGGAAAAGGCTTAGTTTCTGTAAGGAATTTCATAGGATTGTGAACATTTTAGGGAGTCTCTTTTTAAAGCCACATTTTGTGAATGAGGAAAAAGACGTACAACTTTTTACTCCTTCAAGTTTTATTTAGATAATGGAGGAGCAGTTGTTTCCTATATAAAATATTTTAGTAACCTCCAAAATCATTCTGCTTAAATAAAATTCTTAGGAAATATGTCAATTCTTAGGATATCTCTCAGAAAGCAGAACTCTTTCTAAGCCAGACTTGGTTCTTCAAAATATGATGTGAAAGTATTGTAAATTTCCAATTGTGCTTTCCTTCTAGGGTTTTGTAAGTGGCATAACAGGAATTGTTACAAAACCAATCAAAGGCAAGTATAATAATTCCTTTGAATAATACATATTACTAAGATTTTTACAAGTTGATTCTCTCTTCATGTTTGATCCAACTGTCTAAAACTTTCTTTTTAGGAGCTCAGAAAGAAGGAGCAGCTGGTTTCTTTAAAGGTGTTGGGAAAGGTTTAGTTGGAGCAGTGGCCAGGCCAACTGGAGGCATCATAGACATGGCCAGCAGTACATTTCAGGGAATAAAAAGGTAAATACTCTTTGATATACGATATGAGTAAAATGCTTAAGCCATGAAAAATTAAATCTGCTGCTTGGCTTGAGGCACTTAGTTATAAAGCCTATAATAGGAAGTTGCATATGATCTTCCTAATTCCTTTTGATATTTTTAAAGTTGTTGCCATTGCATCATTTCAACTTTATAAAGTTCTTCTTTATCTGTTGTTCATTCCTGGCAGCAGTGGCAGGAAGGGTTTGGCAACTTAAGCTTTTCAGCTACCTTGATTGAAATACATTGGAATGCATTTCAATCAAGGTAACTGAAAAGCTTGCTTAAGTTAGCAAATACCATTTTCTCTCTTCTTTTTTGTGATCTTATTCTGTTTTTTTTTCTTATTTTTGTCTTTTTATTTTGATCTTATTTTGCTTATTGTTTCCCTCTATTTTTCTTCATTTGTGCAAATTATTTTAAAATGTTCTATTCGTCCAAATTAAATTTAGCATAAGACTAAACTTCAGTATTAATAGTTGTTTTATTATTACCTCTTTTGTAGAAATTTGCAACACATCCAAAAATATATTAAGTTTGTACTAATGAGACCTAACGTAGAAATCCCCCTAATCTGTTGCCTTTTGTATTTCCTCTTGCTTCCTGTTCTGTGGGGATAACTGTTGTCATCAGAGGAGCTGTTCCTAAGCTAGTATTTCCTACTGCTCTCCATGATTGGATGTTTCTAGTTCTGTAATTTAGAATTAAGACAGGAAAGAAGGGTTCATTCTCTTCTACCTATAACTTCAGTTTCAGAAATACAATGTATTGAGTCGTTGTCATTGGAAAAGCTCAAAAGTCTATGAAGCATAAGGAATTCAAATACACAGAGAGCTATGCAGGTATCTGCTTAGAGCTGCTAGCATAACTTTCTATTCATCTAAAACTTTATGATCTACCTAGCTACATTACCTTTAAGGATTAAGGGCAAATAAAACATTTTCAGAAAAAATAAAGACTAAGGAATATGAAAGGATGTACTTGTGAAGAAGGCCATTAAAACGAGAAGAGATCGGGTTGCTAGAATCAAAGACAAGAATATAAATATGTGGGTAAATCTAATTGAACTGTATATAAACATTGGAACCAAAATATACTAATATTTGTAGTGAGTTGAAATTTGACAAGGGAATGATTAGCATTAAGAATTTCAATGTCATATTATTTCTGAATAGGATATACTGTTTATATCCTACATATATACACACACACACACTATATATATGTGTGTGTGTGTGTATGCACATATGTATACTATGTTATATATACAGAAGAGGATAACTATATATTAGATTAACAGACTTTAAGGCAAAAAAAAAAGTACTTCTCATTTTCCCCATTGAATGGTTTTGCCATCCTTTTCCAAAATCAATTGACTGTAAATTTGAGACTTTTCTAGACTTAAGTTTTATTCCATTCATCTATATGTCTATCCTTAAGGCAATAGCACGTTGTTTTGATAATTGTGGCTTTGTGGTAAGTTTTGAAATGAGGAAATGATTTTGTTCTTCCTTTTAAAACATTTTTTAGGTATTCTCTGAGTCATTTGAATTTTCATAGGAATTTTCAGTTTATCACTTTCTGCAAAAACAAAAACAGGATTTTTATAGAGATTGTATTGAATCTATATCAATTTGGGGGTTATTACCACCTTAACAATATTAAGTCTCCCAATCTGTGAACATGGATGTCTTTCCATTTATTTAGGTCTTTAATTTCTTGGAATGATATTTTATAGTTTTCAGTATGCATGCTTTTCTCAGATTTATTCCCAAGTATTTTACTATTTTTGATGTAATTGTTTTATTTCTTTTTTGGGCTATGTGGTGTTAGTGTATAGAAATACAATCATATTTTGTATATTGACCTTGTATTCTGCAATCTAACTATACTCATTTATTATCTCTAATGTTGTTTTATGGATTCTGTGGAGTTTCCTACATATAAGATCAAGTCATCTGAAAATAAAAGTAGTTTTACTTCTTTTTTTCTGATCTGGATGCCTCGTTTTCTTTTCTTGCCTAGCTACCTTGGCAAAAAGGTCTGGTATAATATGAATTAGAAGTGCCAAGAGCAGTCATGCCTGTCTTGCTCCTGATTTTATGGGGAACGCTTTCAGTCTTAAGTGTGATATAAGCTATGGGTTTTTTTGTAGATGTCCTTTGTTGGGTTGGAGAAGTTCTCTTCTGTTCTGAGTTCGTTGCATGCCTTTATTGTGAAAGGATGTTAGATTTTGTCAGATGCTTTCTCTTTATAAATTAAGTTGATAATTTTTTTTCCTTTGTTTTATTAATATGGTGTACTTACTACATTAATTGATTTCATATGTTGAACCCACATTGCACACCTAGGATAAATCACACTTGGTCATGATGTATAATCTTTTTT
This sequence comes from Manis pentadactyla, assembly GCF_030020395.1. Taxonomy (NCBI): domain Eukaryota; kingdom Metazoa; phylum Chordata; class Mammalia; order Pholidota; family Manidae; genus Manis; species Manis pentadactyla. Next base: position 146,677,845 of record NC_080021.1, on the reverse strand, counting down.
ATATGCTGCTGGATTTATTTTGCTAATATTTTATTAAGGATTGTTGCATATGTGTTCATAAGGGATATTGGTCTGTAGTTTTCTTATGTCTTTGCCTGGTTTTGGTATGAGGTAATACTGTCCTCAAAGAGTGAATTAATTCCCTCCTTTTCGTTTCTGGAGAAGAATTTGTAGAGATGTTGCATTTATTTTTCTTGAAATATTTGGTAAAATTCACCAGTGAAGCCATCTGGATTTGACTTTTGTTTCTGGTACGTGCTTTGATACTAATTCAGTCTCTTTATTTGATACAGATCTGATCAGATTATTTCTTCAGTCAAGTAAAATCTTCTCTCTTTTTTCTTTGTCGAACTTAACTAGCATTTTTGTTGACTTCTTATCAAAGAACCAGTTTTTGATTTCATTGATTCCCTCACTGTTTTTCTATTTTCTATTTAATTTATCTCTGCTTCTACTAGGAAACTAGTAGAAATTTCATTTCCTTCCTAGCTTTGTTTTGGGTTTAGTTTTCTTTTTCTAGTGTCTCAAGGTATAACGTTACATTATTGATTTGCAGTCTTTCTTTTTTTAATGTTAGATGTTTATAGCTACAAATTTCCCTTTGAGCACTTTCATATATTTATTTTTGTTTTCATTCTCTCAAAAGTAATTACTTCATGATTTCTTTTTTCGTAGACCCTTAGATCTAAGATTATTTAGGATTCTGTGGTTTGATTTCCATAAATTTGTAAATTTCCCAAATTTCCTTCTCTTACAGGTTTCTAGTTTTATTCTGTGGGTTCAGATAACATAATTTGTGTGTTTCAGTTCTTTTATATTTATTGAGGCATGTGTTACTGCCTACTGCCTAACATCTATCATAGAGGATAGACCCTGTGTGCATGAGAAGAATATGTAGTTACTGTTTCTGGATTGAATGCTCTGTAGGTGTCTGTTGGGTCTACTTGAATTACAGTGTTGTTCAAGGCTTCTATTTCATTACTGATTTCCTGTCTGCTTGGTAGCCACTACCAAAAGTAGGGTGCTAAAATAACCATTATTTTTGGTGAATCTTTCTCTTTTCAGTTCTGTCAGTTATCGCTTCATGTATTTGGGGGCTTTGTTGTGAAGTACTTACATGTTGATAGTTTTTGTATCTTCTTGATGTACTGGCCCTTTTCTCATTGTAAATGTCCTCCTTTGTATCTAATAAGAATTTTTTGTTTGAAGGTCCAATTTTTCTGATCTCAGTATACCTATTCCGTCTCTCTTTGGTTACTGTTTATAAGGTGTATCTTTTTCATCCTTTTATTTTCAACTTATTTGTGTCTTTGACTCTAAAGTGAGTCTCTTTGGACAGTGTATAGTTGGATCATATTTTTTATTCATTATGCCAACCTCTGCTTTTAATTCAAGCATTTATCCATATGTATGTGTCATTACATGTGGATATACTATGTGTAAGCTCTTAATTAGTATTTATTGAATGTGTGAATATTTGTTGAATGAACAGATATGTTGACTATTCTCATGTATGTCCATATAATCAAAAATATTAAGCAAAATATTACAGTACCAAATTCAGCAATGAATGTATGTTTCAAGCAACACATATCAAACCCAATTAGGAGTGTGAGAGTATTTGAATATTAGAAAACCATGTAATCTGGTTGATAGCATTAATAGATGGAAGGAGATAAATGGTGCAAAGAATCCTTATTTAAAATTCATTGCCCATTCAAGGTTTACAGTAACAGTAACAATAATGAAAAAAGAACCATAAGCAAACCAGGAGTGTAAATGAACTTCTTTAAGTTGACAAAAGATGCTTTTAAAAAACAAAACAAAAATACTAATATCTGTACTTCATGGAGAACTCTTAGAAGCTTTCCCTTTAAAGAATGAGACAAGGATACCTTCAGTCCCCTCTTGCAGTTAGCATTGTATTGGAGGAACTGGACAGTCTAATAGGAATAGAAAAAAAATTACAGGTCTCAACTCAGAAAAGAAAAAGCAATATTCATCATTTACTGATTCTCTAAATACTGTTTACAAAGAAAATGTAAGAGATTCTATAAACAAACTTCTTTACAGTTCTATATTTTTTTAGAAAACTTTCATAATTTCTTCATGAAACTAAAGACAGTTAATTTTACTAGTTAATGAAACTAAACTTTATAAAATAGAGAAGTAACGTAATAGTCTTATTTTATCTGAAAGAAGACTCTTTTTAGTAGTTGCATTGTAAAGTGTGTTAGTAAGTTTTTGAATAATTTAAAAATCAAGTTATATTTTTTTCCTTCTAGAGCTACAGAGACTTCTGATGAAATTGAGAGTCTGCGACCCCCTCGATTCTTTAATGAAGATGGAGTTATCAGACCTTACAGGTTGAGGGATGGTACTGGAAATCAAATGTTACAGGTGGGTGTAGAAATATCTTATAAATAGAGATTCAGTCAAGTTAGCCTTTTTAACAAGTAGCTATATAATGTTTTAATATGTATTAGATTATTTGGACTTTTATATGTTTTACCTAGTTCCATTTTATAAGTTTCTTGTATTTACTCAGGTTTAATGTACATTTATTTACTATAAGATTTTTTTTTCTTTTTTACAGGCATCAAAAAGTTTGATATGAAAACAGTTAATGCATGACTTTGCAAGTGAAAGCCAACTGTAGATTTTAATCTTAAAATTTACAAATTATGTACAGCTGTATCAGTATTTTGAATACAAAAAATGCTATTGTATTGGTAATATTTTTTATAGAACTTCTAGTGAATCTGATTTTTTTATAGGATATTCTTAGTTCTGTACTGGATCTGCTAGATTTATTGAAAGCCATTGTGCCTTATGTACACTCATAGTTGGTGGTACTTATTTAGCCAATCACACCATCTCTGTTCAGGGTACTTCTTTCTGACTGTTAAACCACTAATAGCTTTTATACCAAATATAATCCTCATGTCCATTTAGGCATGGATAAGGGGAAAAAAAGTCATACCACTGATACTGCAAATTCTTAGGTTCTTATACTTTTCTTTTGAGTATGCTGAAATGGCCATGACCCTGTTCCTGCTTTACACTTGTGTATCTGTGTAAAACCTTGTGGAATTTGATAAGCAGTTCACATGAAAGCATCTTTTAGTAAGGAAAATTAAGTTAGCTTTTGGAACCATAACAGTTTGAAAGTAGAACATCTTCTCTGTTTACACGACTTACTTTGAGAATTGGATCTTTTAAAATCTGGATTGTGATAACATATACCATAATAGATTATACCTATGTGAAATCATTTTTGTGGTTTCGATGTAGAATACTAAATTAAACATTTGTTTGAAAACAAACAAGGGGTCATTATGTTGTATAAACTGTGGAAATATGTTCATTCCTTTATGGCCTTGATATTTTAAATATTGTCATGTTTAAAGTGATCAGGGTAAAGATTTAAAACTTCAATATTTTACCCACAAGATGCAGAGTATATAATTTTGGATAAAATGTACTTCCATTTAATATAGTAAAACATGTCCATTGAGTTAATATACTATATTTAGTACAGTGATTTTACATTATGTGTAAAGTGTTTTTAAAGCATCAAAATAACTGCATATTGGAATAGAATTGGCAACCTAATGAAAGGTTTTGCCTGAAAGGACATTCAGTGCAGTCTCTACAATGACAGAATATCATTCTTTAGAAGATGGAAGTGTTGCAGAAGTCACCTATGGTTAATAGAATTAAAAAGTATGTTTTTACTCAGTTCTTGCCTTCCCTTGTTAGAATACAATTAACATGTTATTAACATTTTATTAGACTGAATAGTTACCAAATCACCTTTTAAAAAACTAAAAATATTTCTTGAGAAAACTGTTTAATAAACTCAGTAGGAAATTAGGATGAGTAGTGAGGTTTAGAAACACATCCCCATTACTAGGGAACTTATTATAATACATAAGAAAGCCATGAGATACCAAAACTTACTCACAGTTGAAAAATTTGATTTCAGTGACAAATTTATTCAACACCTTCATTAATTGTTAAGTTTTAAACTTTGTGATTTAAAGGATCCTGACTTTTAAGCGTATTTTTAAAGATGCCTATTATTTTTAGTAGGCTAGTCAGGATTAATTGCTAAAAAAGCTGTTAAAATGACTAAAAATTCAAGTCCTTGTCAGTCATTACTTGTTTTTTGACAAGAGCATTAAGCACAGTGTTAGCTGGAATATCTGTAGGAATTCACCAGAAGATGCCTTAGGGTGGTTGTGGTTAACTTTTTTTTTTTTTTGCAATAAGAAGTAGATTGTTTCTTTGGTGTCAGTGGTGCTTCTTTTAATCAAAACTCTACTACTAGCAAACACCTTAAAATATACGAATTATCAGTACTGTGGAAAAGAAGTAGGTGACATAGAAACAGGATTTAAAATCTCATCTGCCTGAATTTAATCTAAGTGATTTAACAGTGGTGCCCTGAGAAAATGTTTGCTAGTTTGAAATGTTTCTCCTTTTATTTTCTAACTTTCTAAAAACGGTGCTCTGTGTTCACTAAATTATGTATGCCTATGTGTAATAATTAAACATAAAACACATTGTTCTGTTGTCTAAAAAGGGGCATTTCCTAGTAGTTAGTTAAAGTTGCCTGCTAGAGAAATAACAATTCTAATATATTCACAAAACACCTTGTTGGTATCATCAAACTATTTTATACATTGAGTGTACCAACCAATGAGTTTAGTCAAGTCTATTAAGTTATGGAACAGTATGTCCATAATTACTGCCCTATTCAGAGTTGAAAAGTCTGCATCAAAATTATTCCTACTCCTTGAACATTTTATAATTTTAGATGTTTTCCAAGCAGTCTGCCATACTTAACTAACCTTTGTGCTTCTTTTTTCCTTTACCATGCTTCAGAAAATTCAGGTCTGCAGGGAGTGGATTGTGACTCACAGTAGCAGTAGTGATGATGATGATGATGATGATGATAATTAGATCTGAAATGTTAAACTTCATTTGTTCTTTGTCATTTTATTTGGAATGTTTCAATAACATGTTTTGTAACACTGCTACCATAATGCCCATCTGTCCATTTTTAGGGAGTTAAAATACTTTTTCCTTTTAAAATGTTTTTCTACACATTTTCAAAAAGTAAAGTAATGTATTACTTAAGCACAGAAAAATGTGTTTTGCATCCAAAATAGGGCATACTTGAAATAACAAGTGGAATAGAATATTAACCTGTGGTTAATATCTACATACTACAGCATTTGCCTCTATATATTTTGTAGCTTTGTAATACAGTTTGTCTTTCAGATTTAGACTTAAATATTATTTTTAATGTTCACTGGTTTTATCTTACATAAATTATCTGCTTATTTGGTAGCTAAATGCCATTTTTAATGCTCTCTGTAAATGTTCTGGACTGTAATGTAATGTCATTGTAAAAAAAAAAAGTAATACCTAGTCAGTATTTTATATTATTTAGCACTTTAAAAGTGTTTTTGTTGTTTCTTTTAATAATAATAAACTTATAAAACTTGAAGCAATAAGAATTTGTTGTTCTATTCCAAAATCATATAGGTTGAACTACTACTATAAGGAACATTTGTCATGGATGGTTAGACAGTGAAATAATTTATAGTCTGAAGTGGTTTCTTTGGTTTATTTTTAATTTCATTAAACACACACATGTTGTTTTGTGAAACAATGACCAAAGTTGGTTTTACAATCATTTTATTCACTTACTAACTTACATGTCCATATATAACATCCCTATTATAAAACATTATGAATTAATTCAGGATATTAGAAGAATTTTTATAGTGATCATTATTATGTACATTTTTTCTTGATAATAATGGAAAATGCTATCTATATCTATGAAAGATCTATGAGCAAATATGTTTCATATTTTGTATATTGAAGGTTTTTTTTTCAACTTAGATGAAACTGTTGTCCTATTTCCCTAGTATATCAGATATTTTGGAGAAAAAAACCCTCAAGAAAGTTAAATGACTATTAGTAATAATGACGTTTAATTTAACCCCTATGACTACTGTGCTTTTGGATCAACAAAGGAACATTTAACTTTTTTCATGTTAAACATTTTTCTTATATTGAGCTTAGATTGTAGTAAATTATTGCCTTCATTGTTAACTTTTGATTTAGTTGATTCAGCCCATGATTTCTGAGTCTCTTCAAATTCTTAATTTTATCAAGATTTTATTTCTATAAATCATTTATTTCTTAGAAAATGACTATTTAAAATTTTAAATATTGAGCTTTCAAAAAAAACTAAAAATTATAAGCTCTTTTGAAATTTCTACCTGCCTACCATTCATTTAAATAAAAATCAGAGTTGTGTGTAGTAGGATTAAGAAATATGTGAATGTCAAAGAATTTAATTACTGTTTTCAGAAAATAGTATTCGTATCTTTGCAGAGTAAGCAAACAAATAAAAACGTAGACCATTAAAGCAGTCCCTACTGGAATCAGAGACAATTTGTATTTGTCAGTGTACCATCTGCTGTCTTATTCTTGGCCAAAATGACACAAAGCCTGCTGCTTCTACTAGTAGCTAGAAAAACACCGCCTATTGTTATGTATTGTGTGTGTGTGAGGAAGGGAGGGTTCTGGAAATGTCTTCATTGGCTTCTTGCGCTTTGCTAGGCACAAGGCCTTTATAAAAGGGAAAATGCTAAACTGGTTTCTTGCAAGACATTTACTGAGTTTCCTGTATTGCTCTGTGACAGTTCTATGGTATAGGTTTTGTAAAGATCCTTAAGAATTTATCTGGTAAAAGTTCTGGATATTTCAGCAGAGACTTACCATTTTAATGAAAACAAAATTGGGGGTAGGATTGCATTTATTTAAGAATCTCTCCAACATAAATATTTTAAAACCATATTCTAGTAACTAGTAAACTTAGTTCATGTATTAAGTGTCAACTTTGTTAAGGATTCATCATTTTAATTTTTTAGCCCTTACAAGTGAAATATGTTCTTTCATGGTATAATTGCCCTTATTCTTTCTGTTTCAATTTTCCTGCCACACTGAAATAGTACTCTCAAGCTTCTTTGATACCAGATACTATTTTTCCAGTTAAAAATTTATGTGCTTTTATTATAGAAAAATTTAAGACTGAGGTTTGCTCTAATGTGTTACACCAGTATATTCTTGTTGGAGGTATAGAGCCTGGACAAAAATACCTTCTTCTTCATTAGATGTATAGAAAATGAGTTCAATTTTGGGACTTTAATGACATGAACAGTTATTTGTTTATTAGAGGCTCTTGATAATTAATTAGATCTTTAAAAATGGAAGTATTCTAATAAGAGAGTCTAGTGAGAAAGCTGTGTTTGAAAGATTACATAATAACACATCTTTCCATATCCATTAACTTGATATTCCATATTTCTACATGGTTATTTGCTTATGCATAGAAAAAGGGAAGGAGAGTTTTCTCTTCTCTAAGGAAATAACCCCACATTCTTATTTTCCACTACTTGACACTTGATTGAATAAAATATTGAAAACTGGCAGCAAGAAAAATGTATAAAAATCCTGAAATTGTAGATATCCATCACCATGAATAAATGAAATTAATTACTGCCTACATTGGCTATAAATATAACAAAGATAAATCTAGAATAGTATTGCTAACTTTTGATATTCCTTACAGAAAAGGAAAGTCAGACTAAATTTCAATTTGTTTCTATATTTAAAATTAGGAGAATTTTATAAATTTTACCTTTTGACACTGTTCAAAACACCTCTTGTTGATGTAGGTAAGTTGTGTTAATAAAATGTACAGATGGAACCATTGTAGATCTGTGACTGGGACATCAAAGCTCAATATGAAATATGTGTTGCTGTATTTACCTATTACTAAAGTCACATACAGTACAGAATGATGGCTGCTTCAGTAGCTACAGTAGTAGCTGATTTAAGCCCTATGGTGAAATGTGGCATTATACTTTCCTATAGTGATGGGTAGAGGACCAAAAATGACCATCTCTACTGTTACTGAGTTCTTTTCTACTGTACCTTTAGTTTTTTTGTTTTATAGATTTCTTTACATATTTATAATTTATTATAATAGTCTAAAAGTATTAAAAATCTTATGAGCTCTAAATAAGATATACAGATTATACAGATTACTTGAATCAAGTAATAATTATGATGGTATGTAAAAGAATGTCATTGTTATTTATTATTCTGTCCCTGCACCTTTGGGATAAATGGTGATCAATTAAAAATGTTTAGATCATTAATCTTTAAGGGGATGAATGTTTGAATTAATGAAGGACAGAGAGTACAATCAGTACTATACAAAACATTACAGAAAGTCCTGAATCATTAATAAAACACAGGATTTCAAATAGGCCTGTGTTGGGGAGCTAATTTTCCTCTATAAGGCATTATGGTTTGGTTTGTTTTAATATAGTAGGCTGTGTACATGACCATAATTATCTTTGTCAGTGTTATAAATTTATTAACAGTTATTCCATATTGACCAATTTATAGCAACAGTATACCTTCAAAAAAACAACTTGAAAATAAATGTTCAATAATTTTGTATAATTCTTTTTTTAATGTGACTTTTTTCATTGCATATACATAGGCTAAGCAGTCAAATGGTAACTAAGGTACCTACTAAATTGCATTATGCTATTCCTCTGGATCTTATAGATGCTCAAGTATTTGAGCACTCAAAATATACTATTGTCATTATTTGTGATGTTAAAAAAATCAGGATAGTCAGAGACTTAGCTAAGTATATATAATTTCTATCAACCTGTTAACTACATATGTTTACAAAGGTTTTCTGAATGTATTCAATAAAACCTGGAATTTTTATGAATTAAAAAATTCAGAGCCCCACACTTCTATGGAAAAAGCTAAATCCCTGTTGTCAGTCAATTAACACTGATTCTCAGTCTACAATTTTACAGGAGATAGGAAATTTTTCAAAAATTAGATTATTTCCTGCATTTTTAAAGTAATATATACTCAGTAAAGAAAAGTAGGGAACTATAGAAAGGAAAACAATTATCCTGTCTCCCCACCACTTAATGGTGTATTTCCTTTTAAAAATTTTTATTCATGAGATGATGATCCAAATATATATATTCTGTTACATGTTTTTTATTTCATTGTAAATTTTTATGAACATAATTACCAAGTTCTAAAGATAAGTGACCCATTCATAGAATATTCTCCAATGTGGGAAACCCCCTTCATTTCTGGAATACATAAATAACCAGCAGAAACCTGTGTTTATTTTTAAAGCTGATGTAGCTTTTTCTTTTTGATTGAATGTATTTGACATTTATCTTTAAAAATAAATTTCTACCCCTTAAATAAATTTGCTCTTAAAATGTGCACAGGGGTGTGTGAGAGAGAGAGATCCTGTGTCTTCTTTCATTGTGTATGGATATTGACAGGTGGATTGTCACAAGGGGTAGAACATTCTTAACTATTTCATATATTTAAAAACTTTATGTTGTCTTTGATTCTCTTACATCTCTTAAAAAGATATCACAGTTGCCATTATGTGAGTTGTTGTAGAAGGGAGGCTGCTTTCTTTGTTGTGTACTTCTTTTCTTTCAGAAATGACAGGCTTATAATTAGCTTCAAACACTGCCTAATTGGAAGATAACTGCCTTCAGCCAACATGGTCTTTCCTTTTACTTCGGGAGGATAATTACAACTGATCTGGAAGAAAGGTCTTAACCATAGACAGTCAGATCACCAGAATAGTGCTGAACACCCATCCTGGCTTCATCTGAAATTTTGAGTAAGTGGACAAGAACTAGGTGACGAAGACTTATTGGATTTCACTCTTCATTTTGTAACTCTTCCTCTCCAGAAGCATACTTCTGAATGGGATGAGAATACTGAAGAGCCAAATTCTGTTTCCAGGCAAATTAGAGTTCTTAGCATCTCAGACAAAGCAGATCCTACCAAAGAGATTACCTATCCAACTTGGATACAATGCTCATACCTCAGTTAATTTAGCAGAAATCTCTTGGGAAGTCTTTGGCACATTTTCAAAGGCCTATACTTTTAGTATGTAATGTGTAGAAGTCAGTCCCACTGTCTTTGGACCAATACAGTATTCTTCACCACATTTAGAACTTTCCAGTATTACCTAAAAATACTTTTGAATCAGACTTTTTTTGGAAGTGATGGTTCCACTTAGGGGAACACTTTGTCTCAAGTGTAAAAAGAATTTTTCTTTATTGATCAGTAATTTGAATAAGACTAATTTGATTTCTAAATCTTTTTCAAAAGTTTGTCATCATTACGTTACTTAAATTTGTAATTATGTTAACAAAGGATAAATACTATTAAAATAGAAAATTTAGTACACTTAACTTTAAAATAAATCCTCATGTTAAGCTCAGGTAGGTGCAACTAAAGTCTTCCTCTCATTCTTACCAAGGATGTGCAAATAGAACTAACACTCTACAGTAGACATTAGTTTAGAAGATATTTTTTAGCCTTTATTTAGGAAGAGTGTTAAGTTGTAATCTGGGATTCAACCTAAGAGTGCTCTACTGGATGTTAGAGTTCTACCTTGTAACTTCCCTCATTACTTTGGATAGCACAGAGATTCTCAGCTTAAGTTGAGCTTAGTAAAGCTCATTAAAAATTTTTTTACTGTGTACTCTTAATGTAATGTTGTTAGAAGACTAGTGTAAATTACAAAAAGTCTTATTTTTTTTAAACTGGGCAAATGTATTTTGAAAGAAAGGATGTTCTCTTTCCAAGTGAAACAGTTTGTTTTCATAGAAATTAAAATGAAGACCACTTTCATTCATCTAAAAAAACAAAATTTATCGTCATCTATGAAAAGCACCATGTATAAGTGTCTATAGTTATAAATTTGAATTAGATTAATATCTTAGTTACTTTAATGATGACTAATGAACTGTAATGCCAATTTTTCACTGCAAATTTGGCCCTCTAAAGAACCTATAGGAAGCAATGTGGAGAAATGTACATTTAGACATTTTGTGGCACCTTGAGCCTACAGTAGTTGTTCTAGTTAGAGATCTCATGAAGCTCAGTGTTGGAATACAAGTATGGGAGACTGGATATTTCATGTAAAGTAACCCTTTCTGGAATAAACTGCCAGGCTATGTTGACTTTTTAAATTGCCAAGAGAGTAAATGTATAATTGTATCAGTATAACTGAATTTTTGCTGGGTGATTTGGTAGTATAGTTTATATTGATACAAAGCAAAAATGTAATGCCAATGCACTTATTCTATATGCAAGTATTTGTTAAAAGTTCTACTAGTTATATATTAGACACTCTTTTAGATCTTAAAGTTACAGCCCTGAAGAGAGTAATCAAGATTCCTGCTCATCTCTCAAGGATTATGATTGTAGTGAGCTTGATTATTCTAGTGATTTGAAATAAAACATATGCCATGTTAGAGGCTAACACTGTAATGTCAGATCTCCACAGTCTCTTTCCTGTTTGTTGATCAGCTGTTACATGCAAAGTGCTAAGGAACTGTACAAATCAAAAGACATATAAGATAAACCCGATCTTCAAAAGAGAGAATGATCCCTAGGTATTACATGAAATTGAAGTATTGTAAGAGACATGATACAGCTTGTGAGATATCCTTATCCATATGCCAGTGAACTGTTAAAATGAAATCCCACTGCATCTACTGGAATATATATAGTTCTTGCTGTGCTAATACATTTTCACAGTAAAAATTATCTGAGTTGTGGCAATACCTATGGCTCAGGGCTTAGATTCTGGAACCAAGTAAATTTGAATTCAGTCTTTTCCTTTTACTAGCTGTATAATCTTTTATTACGTTTGTTTGGCCTCGGTTGCCAGACTGTAAATGGAGATAATTGTGGTACTTAACAGTACTTTAATGTTGTTACTGGCGTTGAAATAAGTAAGGTAATGTACATGGTTATGAGTCCAATGTTTAACAAGAGCTCAATGTTATATTTTCCTTCCAATAAATACCCACTGATTCTAGCTCTTGGTCATGTAAATTCTTTATTCCTCGTTTGCTTTTTTTTTTACCAAGATAAAACCATCATTAAATCTCACCCTTTTTTTTTCTTTCCAAGGATAATAGAATACTTAGTTAGAACACCACGACAATCTCCATTTCCACACACTTAATTGGTAAGCAATAGAAACATAAAACCTCAGTGATTTGGACTACTCCAAATTACACACTATTTTAAAAGAAATGTTATTGTTGCTTTCAAGTATATGTAATATCGAGGGTAAATAAACTTTACTCATTAGAGTTTCTGTTGGATATGCAGATACTGGGAATTATCCGCTTATATTATTTCTGACCCACCTCTCTGGCCATTTTTCTGGAGTGTATTTGGTAGATTAATTAATGGTCTACTGTTGCCAATGCACATAATTATGAGCATAATTCTGTCCTTTCTCCAGATTTTTAGTTGAACCAGTTGATGGCAATTCAAATTTCTTAAGATAATCATTTCTTTCATTAGATTTTATGTCACAGGGTTATGCTCAGCTTCCCTGCCCTGAACTGTCAGCATAGTTTCTACTTTGGTTAAGAGTCAGAATAGCTCATTAGCATGGGAGGAAGGCAAAGGTATAGAGGATTAAAAATTAGGGCTAATTCCTCTTCAGATTTGCTGACGGTCAAGGAGATTTGATTTTTTAACTAACTTGCCTCATAGAATAAGCTAAATATTATTTCTTTACTCCTTTCTAAATTTATTATGTGTATGAAATCATAGAGTTTGAGGCAGTGAATTTCTATATTTGATCATGAAGCTTGTTGAATGCCTTGTTTTTCCTGGCTATGGCCCTCAAATCTCTCATCATTGGAGTGAATTAGTGAAACATTTTTTATCCCTAGTCTTTAATCAGGTAACTCTGAGGAAGTTATACTTATTAACTATGTTTTTCTTTAAAGATAAGATTGTTTTAATCAAGTTTTCTATTCATTTGCATCTTAAATAATAGAGAAATAGAAGCATTTGTCGTTTTAATTTATGACTACCTGCCTGAATTTCGTTGTTTTTATAAGTAAACTTATAATCCATAATCTTTTCATAAGTCTTTCCTTTTTCCCCACCATCTCGTGACTACTCCAGTTAACCAGTCCATAAAACCATTTATTTGTTGTCCAATAGACTTTCTTACTTGATAGCATTCTTACTCTTTATCCTTCATCTAGCTGAATTTCATTTTCCTTTTATCACCCAAGTTGTCATCTTGAAAAAAAAATGATTTATAGCTCTGTGAGACTGCTCCAAAAGAGTCTCATACTGGTCAGATTGTGTTTTTGTTTTCTTGGTGAAGTAAGCTCTTAATCCTTTACCCGGATTTATTAAAGTGTTTCCCATGAATATTGGCACTTTATATTGTTTGGGATTTAAAACTTTTCCTTGTTAGTGATTTTTTTCTAATATGTATCTTCCTGTTTTGCTGTTTCAGAAATAGTTTTGTTATAGAACTATTCATAGCATTTGAATGATTTGAGAATGTTAGCAATGTCTTTTGCATTTCTGTAGCCTCTAGTTTGTGTTCTTTTTCTAAAGTGTTGGGACTCAGCTGACAGGAAATATGGGTATTAGTATAGGCTAATCCTGATATCACTGTGTTTCAAGTTCCTACTTTCTGTATGTTTCCCAGTTTTAACAAATTTTAACTAAGGCTGACATACTCATCTTTTGTAATGCAAAAGGAGACCCTGTTAGACATACCAAATGCAGTTTCCTTTTGCTAAGAAAGTTCTCAAACAACCATAGGTATTTCTTATATATACTTTTAACAAATAAGGCAAAAATTGTTATCCTTTAACACTCAATGTAGCATGTTAAATGACACTAACATGTGAAAACTATGACTGTTATACTTGATAATTCAGCCAAATCAAAAGCTCTACATAGTAATTCCTAGCTATGATTTTGCTAGTTCTTAATTTTTTTAAAGGGTATTATTTTAGTAGATTCACTCATACCTAACTTCTCTTTGGAGGAGGATAGGATATTAACACTAAACTATTTGGACCCTGTTAACCAAAAAAAAAACAGCCAGCCTGAGCTACTTTAGCAACATCTAGCGTTCGGGGCTATTGGAGACTTTTTTGAGGTAGCATGGGAAACATGTGACTGACACTTTAAAAAGATTTACCACGGTATAGTGAAAAGTGCTGAAGTTGAAAGTGAAGAAACCACATTTCTGAGCCGTTTTGAAACTAACAGTATGACCCCCAGCAAGTCACTTAACTGTAATCTTACCTAATTTTACAAGGCTGTTGTGAAGAGTAGACAAATAAGATTGACCCTCAATTTCTTCTTGTGTAGAAGGAAGAGATTGTTTTGGATAAACAATAACATTCCCTCAGGTTTAAAATTCTGTTGTGTTTTTCTAAAATAATATATCATGACATTTTGAAAGATACAAATCCTTATATATAGGGAATTTATAAAGTCAAGTAATTAGGCAGGAAATTGTGACCAAAGGCTTGATAATTGTAAACTCACTACAGCACGATGGAAGATGATGGCTGATAAGCAATCACATTCTCTCCTATGCTTCTATGAAATATAGTTTCAAAGTTTTAGCTTTTGCTTGTAGTGGTGTTCTTATTTCATAGTCAGTTTGTAATGGAGACTGACCAGCAAGATTTTGCTATATAAGGAGTTATCTTTGATGTTTATTTAAATATATCTATTATAATAACAAAGATTACAGTTCATTTTATGTTTCAAAGTGAACTGCTATGGCCATAATATCCATCCATCTTTCAAGTGTTACATTTAAGGTTTTTGATGAACTCCAAAAAACATTGCATGAATGACCTTTTTTTTTAGTGTTTTTTTAATATCAGATACTATTGCAACTATTGAAATTGGTTTAATTACTTATGTGACAGGTTACATTTAAGTTCAGTCTGAGAAGTAGAAAGTGATGAGAGGCATGCTCAACTGCGACACCCAAACTTAATATTGAAATAGAAAGCTAGGTATCCTTCAGAGTTGAACTGTAGCTTTGAAGTAACTTGAAGGTTTTGATGTATAAATGGAGTGTGTAGACACTTTACTAGTAATAGTGATGTTTGTCAGAAGATCAACATATTCTTGATTTTGAAATTTGGACGTAGAGAACAAAAAAATAGTTTTAAGCTAATTTCTTTACAAATACCAAAAAACTTAAAAGGATGTTTAAAATAAAACTTCACTTCTAACCCTACTATTACCCTTCCCAGAGATAAGTACCATGAACAGTTTGGTATATTGATGTGTTACCACCAACCCTTCCAGAAATTTCCTGTATGTATATAAATATGTATACATGTATGTGTTTCTGATGCTTCACCCTACTTTCCCCCAGCCATGCATTCCCAGTAATTTAATTTATTTTCACTTATATCTTTCACATCTTTCTGTACCAGGACATGTTACACCTTTTTCATGACCATATAATGTCCCATTGTATAGTTATACTACAATTTGTTTAAACAGTCCCCTGTTAATGAATATTTAGAACTCTTTTAACACAATATTACCATGAAGATTTCTATATGTATATGTTGGCATACTTTAGCATAAGATAAGTCTCAGCAATAGAATTGCTGACTCAAAGGGTGCATTTAATTTATTTGCCTTTTCTTGATTTTGAATTAAGTTGAACATTTTCTCATACATTTATTGGTCAGGTTTTCTTTGTGTTTTGCCAAACTACCTGTTCATAAACTTTACAGATTTTCCTATTGGTTTACTCATTTTTCTTATATTCATTTATTCATGTGCCTAGAATTATCAGTGTTTGAAATTAGCTCCATATCTCTGTATTGATAATTTTTCCCAATTTATTATTTGATTTTTGTGTTATTTTACTTTATTTCTCTTTATTTGCTTATTGGATTGCCATTCAGTAGTATTTAATTTCCATGTACTTATCATTTTTTTTACAATAAGTTTTACAGACTTTGTGTTTTATATTTAAGCCTTTCCCACTTTAAAATTATTTGAATGTTACTTTTTCTGGTACTTACATAGTTTCATTTTGTATATTTAAGTCATTGATCCATGGGGTATTAATTTGTTATAAAGAGACAAGTAGAGATGCAAGTTTAGCCAGCTAGTTGCCTGAAACACCACTTATTTGACAATACATGCTTTTCCCCAGAAATTTGAAATGCTGTCTTGATTGGGTATATAGGATTTTATAAAGTCCTGCTTGCATTTTGGTCACTTTCTAGGATCTGTATCCTTTCTATTGATATTTCTGTGCAAAACCTGCACCAGCACCAACTGTTTCACTACTGCAGCTTATAAATTAATGTCTGCCAGGGGCATTCTCATTTTCCTTTCATAATTTTTTGGATATTCCCTCTTTTACCTAGATAAAGTTTGTATAATTTTGTCAAATCACTTGTCCTCCTCCCCAAAACAAAGTAACAGTACCATCTTGGGATCACAGAGAGAGAGAGAGAGAATGTGTGTATATGTGTGTACATGTGTGTGTAAAAATTGAGGATTGGGGGGTGGGGGGACATCATTATTAATTTTTTCTGTCCAAGAATAAGGCTTTACTAGAAAATGGAAAATGGATTTCCATTTTCAAATTTCCTGTCATTCCCCTCAGTAGAGTGTTATAGTTTCTCTCACATAAATGCTGCATGGTATTTGTTAAACTTATGTATGTATTTATTTTTTATCACTTGTAAATAGGATTTTTCTCTTTCCATTTTTCAAGTTGATAATTGCATTATGAAGTGAAGTTACTGGGTTTTATGTACTTAGGTTTTCTAGATATATTGTCATCTGCAAATTAGTTTCCACTCTTCCTCTCCAATGTTTGATGCTTCTTTCTCTTAATATGTATTTTTTCTTAAAAAATGAACAGTTTTACCTAGTTTTTCCAAATTTACTTACGTTAATTTGTTATCTAATAATTCTTTCTTCTGAATTGGTGTTTATGTCCCTTTTTCATTTGTAATTCAAGGAATTTGTGTTTACTTGCCCTACCCACTATTTAAATAGTAAAGATACTCGTCCTTGTTATTATCTTTGAAGTTCAAAAATTCTTCCATGTAGTTAATCTGTTGCCTCATCTTACTGGTTGTTTTTAACTTCTCTCTATAATAAAGATGAAGACTGTCCTTATCAGCCTTTTCTACCAAAGTTCTTATGCAGTCACTTGTCAGCTTCTAAGCTAATTTTAGTTTTTTGAGATAGCCTCGTGGTACAAAATTTTCTAAAATCTTTATATCCTCTTTTGGAATTTCTTCAAGAGATCTAACATTTTTGTTAAACTCTTAACATAACCTCTCCTTGATGGATCTTAACCATAATTACATTGCTTACCTTTAAAAAATAGCAACTTAGCGTATATATGTTAAATAACCCAACTAACTTCATCCTCAAAGCAAATGGCATTTAGAACGGAATTAAAAAATAAATCTACTTAATTTTTATAATTATCTTAATATTTTATTGGGCAAAGAATTACTGACAATATTGTGGATAGACAATGTTTCAACAATCCGGAAAATAAAAGTTAAAGGCTGTCACGTAGACTAAGTAGGTCCTGGGGTTCCCTGTTTGTCTGGAGATACTCTGCCTTTTTTTTTTTTTAATGAGTTGTGATATTGGCAAAGAAAAACCTGTCTGTAAGGCAGATTGGGAAATTCTAGGGAAGAGGCTAGGTGGGCACTAACAGTAATTTACATGATATATATGTCTAACTATGTGTTAGCATTTACGTGTGCTTTTGTATAGATGTAATCAAATACTAATATACTTTCTAAGATCAAATGAATATGATAGTTTAATAGTAACAATAGGTTCAATTTAAACTTTATAAGATAATATCTTTTAAAAATCAAGCATAAAGATTGGTGTAGCTGCAGTTGAGTAATCTTGAATGAAGCAATGCAAATAGGTGCAATGCTTTTATGAATATTCAGTTTTACAATGATATAATAACTGTATAAGTATGTTAATAATTTTCCCCCTGAGAAATGGTCTTTAGAGGATCATGAGGCATTACTGTGTTAGAATAGTAATATTATCTGTTTTCTCACTCTCTTTTTTTTTAGGTCATGGAAAATGGAAGATTTGCAAAATACAAATATTTTACCCACGTCATGATCAATAAATCAGATATGTTCATGATAACCAAAAGGTAAATTTTTCTAATGTAATTTGATAAGAGGTTAACTGACAGCCACTCATGAAGTGAAGCAGTTGTTATTCACCATTTATTCCAGATAGTTACCCTGATTCCTGCTAACCCTGGTCTTCTTGCCCCACAAGCCTTGTACCTAAAACTTTACATAAATTCATGTTTAGCTTTGTGCATACATACATGTATACATTAACTTTGTAAATGCATAGTCATGCACAAACATAAATAAATTAGTACATGTTTCAACCAGTTCAGTCAGATACCAAAATTCCCATAAAACTGCCCTCTCAGGTCCTGGTGAGACCAAAATCAACTATCTTCCTGAAAAAGAATTCAAAATAAAAGTCATAAGCGTGCTGATAGAGCTACAGAGAAATACGCAAGAGCTAAAGGATGAATTCTGGAGGGAAATAACAGAAATGAAACAAACAATGGAAGGACTTAAGAGCAGACTGGATGAGGTGCAAGAAACTGTTAATGAAATAGAAATCAGAGAACAGGAATACAGAGAAGCCGAGGCAGAGAGAAAGAGAAAGGATCACTAGGAATGAAAGAATATTAAGAGAACTGTGTGACCAATCTGAATGGAACAATATTTGCATTATAGGAGTACCAGAATAAGAAGAGAGAGAAAAAGGGATAGAAAAAGTCTTTGAAGAAATAATTGCTGAAAACTTCCCAAGCTGGGGAAGGAAATAGTCTCTCAGACCATGGAAGTCCACAGACCTCCCAACACAAGAGACCCAAGGAGGACAACACCAAGACATACAATAATTAAAATGGCAAAGATCAAAAACAAGGACACAGTATTAAAAGCAGCCAGAGAGAGAAAAAAGATAATCTACAAAGGAAAAACCCATTAGACTATCATCAGACTTCCCAACAGAAACCTTAGAGGCCAGAGGAGAATGGCGTGATATATTCAACGCAATGAAACAGAAGGGCCTTGAACCAAGAATACTGTATCCAGCAAGACTATCATTTAAATTTGAAGGAGGGATTAAACAATTCCCAGATAAGCAAAAGTTGAGGGAATTTACCTCCCACAAATCATCTCTACAGTGTATTTTAAAGGGACTTCTCTAGATGGAAGTACTCTTAAGGCTAAACAGATGTCACCAGAGAAAATAAAAGCACAGCAAAGAAAGTAGACCAACCAAATACTAACTAAATGCAAAATAAAATCAGCTACCCACAAAATCAGTCACAGGAAACACAAAAGACTACAGAATAAAACACCTAACATATAAAGAGTGGAGGAGGAATAAAAAGAAGGGAGAGAAAGAATCATCAGTGAGTTATTTGTAAAAATTAAAGTGAAGGGATGGAAAAAGACATTTCATGGAAACAACAGGGAGAAAAAAAGCAGGTGTTACAGTACTTGTATCAGACAAAATAGACTTCCAAACAAAGAAAGTAACAAGAGACAAAGAAGGATATTACATAATAATAAAGTGGTCAGTCCCACAAGAGGATATAACCATTATAAATATCTGTGGACCGAACACAGGAGCACCTACATATGTGAAACAAATACTAACAGAATTAAAGGAGGAAATAGAATGCAATGCATTCATTTTAGGAGACTCCAACACACTAATCACTCCAGAGGACAGATCAACCAGACAGAAAATGAGTACAGACACAGAGGTGCTGAACATCTTAGAACAGATGGATCTAACAGACATCTACAGAACTCTGCACCCAAAAGAAGCAGGATACACATTCTTCTCAAGTGCACATGGAACATTTTCCAGAATTGACCACATACTAGGCCACAAAAAGAGCCTCAGTAAATTCAAAAAGATTGAAATTCTACCAACCAACTTCTCAGATTACAAAGATATTAAACTAGAAATAAATTATACAAAGAAAAAGGCCCACAAACACATGGAGGCTTAACAACACACTCCTAAATAATCAATGGATCAATGATCAAATTAAAACAGAGATCAAGCAATATATGGAGACAAATGGAAACAACAGCACCACCTCCCAACTTCTGTGGGATGCAGCAAAGGCAGTTCTCAGAAGAAAATATATAGCAATCCAGGCATATTTAAAGAAGGAAGAACAATTCCAATTGAATAGTCTAAATTCACAATTATTGAAACTGGATAAAGAAGAACAAATGAGGCCCAAAGTCAGCAGAAGGAGGGACATAATAAAGACCAGAGAAGAAATCAATAAAATTGAGAAGAATAAAACAACAGAAAAAATTAATGAAACCAAGAGTTGGTTCTTTGAAAAAATAAACAAAACAGATAAACCCCTAGCCAGACTTATTAAGAGAAATAGAGAATCTACACACATAAACAGAATCAGAAATGAGAAAGGAAAAATCACGATGGACACCACAGAAATACAAAGAATTTTTAGAGAATACTATGAAAATCTATATGCTAACAAACTGGATAACCTAGAACAAATAGACAACTTGCTAGAAAATTACAACCTTCCAAGACTGACCAAGGAAGAAACAGAAAATCTAAACAAACCAATTACCAGCAACGAAATTGAATTGGTAATAAAAAAACATCCAAGAACAAAACCCCTGGACCGATGGATTCACCGCTGAATTTTATCAGACATTTAGAGAAGACATAATACCCATACTCCTTAAAGTTTTTCAAAAAATAGAAGAGGAGGGAATACTCCCAAACTCATTCAATGAAGCCAGCATCACTATAGTACCAAAATCAGACAAAGACACCACGAAAAAGAAAATTACAGACCAATATCCCTGATGAACAAAGATGCAAAAATGCTCTACAAAATATTAGCAAACTGAATTCAAAAATACATCAAGAGGATAATACACCATGACCAAGTGGGATTCATCTCAGGAATGCAAGGATGGTACAACATTGGAAAATCCATCAACATCATCCATCACATCAACAAAAAGAAGGACAAAAACCATATGATCATCTCCATAGATGCAGAAAAAGCATTCGACAAAATTCAACATCCATTCATGATAAAAACTCTCAACAAAATGGGTATAAAGGGCAAGTACCTCAACATAATAAAGGCTATATATGAAAAACCCACAGCCAACATTATACTTAACATCAAGAAGCTGAAAGCTTTTCCCCTATGATCGGGAACAAGACAAGGATGCCCACTTTCCCCGCTTTTATTCAACATAGTGCTGGAGATCCTAGCCACGGCAGTCAGACAACACAAAGAAATAAAAGGCATCCAGATTGGTAAGGAAGAAGTCAAACTGTCACTGTGTGCAGCAGATATGATATTGTACATAACAAACCCTAAAGAATCCACTCCAAAACTACTAGAACTAATATCTGAATTCAGCAAAGTTGCAGGATACAAAATTAATACACAGAAATCTGTTGCTTTCCTAGACACTAATGATGAACTAGCAGAGAGAAATCAGGAAAACAATTCCATTCACAATTGCATCAAAAAGAATAAAATACCTAGGTATAAACCTAACCAAGGAAGTGAAAGACCTGTACCCTAAAATCTACAAGGCACTCTTAAGATAAAGAGGACACTAATAAATGGAAAGTCATCCCATGCTCTTGGGTAAGAAGAATTAATATTGTCAAAATGTCCATCCTGCCTAAAGCAATCTACAGATTCAGTGCAATCCCTATGAAGATACCAATAGCATTCTTCAACGAAATGGAAAAAATAGTTCAAAAATTCATATGGCACCACAAAAGACCCTGAATAGCCAAAGCAATCCTGAGATGGAAGAGTAAAGCAGGGGGGATCTTGCTTCCCAACTTCAGGCTCTACTACAAAGCCACAGTAATCAATACAATTTGGTATTGGCACAAGAAAAGACCCATAGACCAGTGGAACAGAATAGAGAGTCCATATATTAACCCAAGCATATATGGTCAATTAATATATGATAAAGGAGTACTGGATATACAATGGGGAAATGACAGTCTCTTCAACAGCTGGTGTTGGCAAAAACGGACAGCTACATGTAAGAGAATGAAACTGGATTATTGTCTAACCCCATAAACAAAAGTAAACTCAAAACTGATTAAAGGCCTGAATGTAAGACATGAAACCATAAAACTCTTAGAAAAAAACATAGGCAAAAATCTCTCGGACTTAAACATGAACAACTTCTTCATCAACATATCTCCCTGGGCAAGGGAAACAAAAGCAAAAATGAACAAGTGGGACTATATCAAACTAAAAAGCTTCTGTACAGCAGAAGACACCATCAGTAGAAAACAAAGACATCCTACAGTATGAGAGAATATATTCATAAATGACATATCCGATAAGGGGTTGACATCCAAAATATATGAAGAACTTCACGCACCTCAACAAACAAAAAGTAAATAATCCAAATAAAAATGGGCAGAAGAGTTGAACAGACACTTCTCCAAAGAAGAAATTCAGATGGTGAACAGGCACATGAAAAGATGCTCCACATCACTAATCATCAGAGAAATGCAAATTAAAACCACAATGAGATATCACCTCACACCAGTTAGGATGGCCAACATTGAAAAGTCTAGAAACAACAAAAGCTAGTGAGGATGCAGAGAAAGGGGAATCCTCCTACACTGCTGGGGGGAATGCAGTATGGAGGTTCCTCAAAAAACTCAAAATAGAAATACCATCTGACTCAGGAATTCCACTCCTAGGAATTTACCCTAAGAATGCCGGAGCCCAGTTTGAAAAAGGCATATGCAACCCCATGTTTATCGCAGCACTATTTACAATAGCCAAGAAATGGAATCAACCTAAATGTCCACCGATAGATGAATGGATAAAGAAGATGTGGGACATATACACAATGGTATACTATTCAGCCATAAGAAGAAAACAAATCCTACCATTTGCAACAGCATAAATGGAGCTAGAGGGTATTATGCTCAGTGAAATAAGCCAGGTGGAGAAAGACAAGAACCAAATGATTTCACTCATCTGTGGAGTATAAGAACAAAGCAAAAACTTAAGGAACCAAACAGCAGCAGACTCACAGATCCCAAGAATGGACTAACAGATTCCAAAGGGAAAAGAACTGGGGAGGATGGGTGGGAAGGGAGGGATAAGGGGGAAAAGGGGCATTATGATTAGCACACATAATGTAGGTGGAGGGGCAATGGGGAGGGCAGTATAGCACAAAGAAGACAAGTAGTGATTCTATAGCATTTTACTATGCTGATGGACAGTGACTGTAATGGGGTATGTTGTGGGGACTTGATAATGGGGGGAGTCTAGTAACCATAATGTTGCTCATGTAATTGTACATTAATGATACCAAAAAAAAGAACTGTCCTCTCAAGGGTAAGTCATTGCCATTCCTTCCCCTCTTATGACAAAGTACACAATTTCAGGTTACCCCAGACATCAACAGTCTTCTGGTGGTATGTGTTCATTATAATACATAGAGATTCACTCACATAAGTAGGTATTTCATTGGAGACAGATCATATTTTATGTAAATGCACCCAGCTACAGCCAAATCCTCAAACAGACATACAGACAGTAGAAGAGTAAATGCAAAAATATGCAGTGGCAAAGCCTCACAGGCAAGTTTTGCAGGTGTCATTATTGTTAAAATGAAGATAAGAATGAGTAAATGCAGTATTAACCTGGGGCCTTCAGGAGGCAGAGAGTGAATATGTGCCTGAAGGAAAGAGTTTATGGATAAATAGAGAGGAGTAATGTGTCAGTCTTCATTCCATCCAGATACCAACCAGTCCCTCTGTTCCCCTTCCCACAGGTAACCACCTTGTTTCCTTGGTATCCTTGAAATATTTTATTCCTCTGCAAGCATGCACACATACGTTTTTTAAAGGAAATGGGAATCTATTATGCATACCATTCTGAGTTTTGTTTAATTTTTTACATAAGGTCCATATCTGAAAGATTATTCCATGTCAGGATATGGAGATCTTTATTAATTTATAAATGACTGCCTAGTATTTATTTAGAGGTATGTACTACATCTAAGTTGTTTCTATACTTTTATAATTACAGGCAATGTTTCAACAGCCATTTTTGTTCACAGCAATTTTCAATCTTTTCTTCCTAACCCTGTTCCCCATTGACTAAAGGAAGGGAGACTCATCAAAATTAAATAAGAGTCAGTTGCAAAATTTATTAGTTTATGAAACATTTTTAAATTCACCTTCTTGTCACCATTGTAGACCTCTTTAAATCAAGTCACATAAACCCTGACACAAGGAAAGTGGGTTAGTTTTAGTTGATTGAAAGGTTTATACATAGGATTTCCTTTCTTTCCAAGTTGCAAATTTGAGGATAAAAGATCTTTGAATCAGGAGAGGAGGAAGTACTAGGTACCTGCTACAAGATCAGCCTGTCTTTGATTTTTCACATGGTTGAAGATGTATTGGAGGACCAGTAGGTTAGTTCCAACAGCCCCTATAAATCGAGGGTTTTTGAAAGGGAATCAGAGACCGAAGATTGATGTGAGAGATGTAAATCCTGATTAGCTTTCTTTTCCATTCCAGCCAGGATCCAGATAGCTCTTTCTTTAACTCAATCCATTTAATAAAAGGATAGGTTACTGGACAAAACAAACAAAAAATCTCTGATGTTTCAACTAGAGGGAAGAATTGGGGAAGAAAATCCTTTGAAGGAAGGACTATATAGAATTCTTAGAGACAAAATGCATTTTCATTTCTTGA
Organism: Manis pentadactyla; assembly: GCF_030020395.1. Lineage (NCBI taxonomy): Eukaryota > Metazoa > Chordata > Mammalia > Pholidota > Manidae > Manis > Manis pentadactyla. The sequence goes on along the minus strand of NC_080021.1, from coordinate 146,653,041 downwards.
TTTCTTCCCTCAAAATGGGAGAAAAACAAGAATTAATATTAAAAGCTTCTTTCTGTTATAGGTTGGTAAATACATTACTTGGAGCCTTAGTAATAAAAGCATTTATTCTAAAATGCTAATGACAGCTTCACTTAAGGGCAGGGCTTGTTGAGAACAGAATGCTCTGGTATATTTCAAAATGGTCCTCTTCCCTTCCTCCTAATGGAAGCGTGAAAGGACTGTTCTCCAATATTTACTGTAGTACCTGGTCGAGCTTGTGAAGGTAAAAACCATGAAAGTGTGCCCCCACCCATCACTTGGATCTCCTGGAGTTTCAACTCTCAGAATTATCCATACCAAGCCTCCAGTCTCATTTTCAAACTTGCTTTTATGGTTTGTCACACAAAGGACAAAGCAGGGGAAGGACACAGACCTGCCGAGACACAGAATGTGTGAACTTAGGACAGTTGCCTTGCATCAGCTACCAGGGTTACCCACTGACCATGGAGAAGCAACGCACCCTTGGAGCTTTTCATGCTTTTTATCTTCTCTATATGATCTTTCCAGCTTTCATAAAGGATATCATTTCCATTTCTCTAATATTTCCATTTCAAAAATCCCAGTTTTACAGTGACCTGTGTTTGGCATTTGATCTAAGTAATGCTCCAAATTTTCCTGCGCTCTGTAAGTGTGTCCCAATAAAATCACATAAATTCAGCTAAAAAAAGAAATGCTAATTACATGAAAGCTCCACAAAATATTGGTAGATAATTAGTTCTGTAAATTTTTCCTTTCTTATAAAGTGCGTTATATATTTGACTTTATAATTCACTTTTTCTAATATAAGTGTGTTGTGCTATAAATTTCTCCCTAAGCAATGCCTTGTTTTGCATTCCACAGATTTTTTATGTTGTATTTTTATTCTCATTCATCTCTAAATATTTTCTAATTACCTTTGAGATTCTTAGACCCATGGATTACTTAGAAGAATGCGAAATTCCAAGCACTTGGAAATATTCTTGTTATCTTTCTGTTACTGGTTTTTGGTTTATAATTTCCTTTTGATCTGAGAATATTGCGATTTTGGTTATTTTAAGTTCTCTAAGATTTTTTTATGACCCAGAATATAGCCTGTCTTGGTGAATGATCCATACGTGCTTAGAAAGAATGTGTATCCTCCTATTATTATATTATTGGATATAAGTACCTCAGTTTTTAAAGTGGATTCTTTTTTTCAGTGGTGTATTGTTTGTAACAAAAGGAACATTTGGACAGCTTACATGTGAGTGGCAGTATAGTTTTGATGAATTTACCAAAGCACCATTCATTGTTCATGGGAGAAGATTGCGCATTGAAGCAAAAGTAAGTTGGATAGGTTTATTTTAAAACTTGGAACTGAAAATAATGCATTGAAACAGTCCTCTCCTTCTGTAACATTTCCATCTCTTTTACAGATGTTGCTTTGTCTTCATTTGATTTTCCTCTACACCTGCTGTCTTATTCAGTCTTAAGAACAGAAAGCTAGGCCAAGAAAAAATATGCTACTTTATGTGCTATTAAATCAACAACATTTCTGGGCCCTTATATTCAACTACAGACCCCACCTTTCTACTGCTGTCCAAGGCACTAAAATGAGAGAATCATTTGTATACCTTGAAATCCCTAGCAGTCCCCTACAGAATGTTTTTTTCCCTGAAAATCTCACAAATGGACACTTGAAAAGCCCTAAATGCCAGTTGTTGCTAGTTCTTCCTCTCTTTATAGGTATTATCTTACCTTCCCAGTTCAATTGTAACCTTCTTGAAGGCAGAGACCGTTTTCTCACTCTGCTTTGATTACTAGCAGCTAGCATAGTGCCTGGTACTTGAATGTTGATATGAAATACAGTGAATTGCTAGTCATTTGGCAAATCAAGAGAAACTCAATATCCATTGTAAGCTGTAATGATTGCTTGTATTATACATGATATGATGTAGGTGAATTACAGATGATAAAAAGAAATATAAGGTAATGTATTTGACATCAAGGTATTTGACCACATAACCTATGTGTAGTGTCACTTGGGCACTGGCTGTGTTAGTAGGACCTATTTTAAATGACTGAGCCCAAGTAAATTTTGTTTTTGTTGTTTTTGTTTTGTTTTGATTTGGAGGGATTAGTTGGCTCATGTAACTGTAAAGTCTAAGTCTCTATCTTGTAGTTTAGATAAGCTAAAGTGATATCATTAGCAATTATTCTCCCTCCCTGCCTTTCCTCCTATGTTCTCTCCATCTTCGCTGCCCCTTTAAGGTTCTACTTTTCTTCAGTACTGGCTTTGTTCTCAAGCAGACTATCCTTTGATGATACAGTGGCCAGCAGAAGTTCCGGGCTTATATACTATGAGCTCCCCAGAATGAAAGCTTCTCACTGGGTTTCTGGGCCAGCTTTGGTTACTTGCATATTCCTGAACCAATCACTTTGGTCAGGGAGCTGAACTGGGCCAATTGGCCAGGTGAGGGTCATAGGATCACATGGTGCTACTAAGAAAGGAGGGTATTTGGAGAAAGTGAGAAATAGTTACCCAAAGGAGATTGAGAAAGTTGTTATTGGAAGAAGGGGTGTTGGACCCAGGCAGGCAGAAACTGTCTTCTGGCCCAGCCTCTAGAACAGACTGCCCCTAGACTCGTGCTTACCCAGTGAAGACCATTTCTCCAATCTTACCACTTATTCCAAAGACGTAAAGCAGCTCTTGAGTAGACTGGATATTTTAAGGGTCTTAGACTAGCTTACGCATTGGGAATTTCTTTGATTCACTCAGAAAATGAAAGACCCTGTGGCCACTATGAAATAATAGGTAAAAGTGATGAACTTCTGCTCCAGCCCCTGCTCTTCTGGCTGGTCATAGCTTTTCCTCTCTCCAGGATAAACTTCTTACCTCCTTGATTTCTTCCACTTACTACTTTTCTTGAGACCTTGTATGAGCAATCTTCCTTTCTTTAAAATAAAAGAATCTGATTTATTCCAGAATCTATATTTACATGAATATTTGAATTACTTACGAGAATTGTTAGACTAGGAAAACCTCCACATCTCTTCTTCTGTGACCCTGTTCATAGTCGATAGAGGTAAACTGTAGCTTCTGCCTCAATAATCCCATTCTTTTTATTTGTCCCTCTAATGCCTAACATATACCACTAGACAGTTCTTCCCCACTAACACTGAACAGGATACCAATTGTTTGTCAAAAGTGGGCGACAATGGTACGAGATCAGGGAACCATCCTGATTTGACTCTTAAGCTACATTCTTACTGCATGACTGGTTTAGAATGTCAGAAGTTACATATATACACAGTTGTACACACCCCTATATAACATACATGTGTATGTATGTATGTATACACACACATTTGTGTATATTATTTTTAACTGAGCTCATCATGATTGCTTGGCTGATATCAGGAACTATCTCAGAAACTATTTGAAGGAGGAAAAAAATAGTACTGCTCTCAGGCTTATATTCCTTCCATCCTCTGTGTAAGCCCTTTACAGCTTTAGCAATTGAAATATCAACTAAAGCTTTTTAACTTAGATATAGTGATAATGGATGTCTTACAATTTCATCTTTTTTTTCCCATTTGTGTTTTGTTTCTTCTTGTTTCCCCATCCTAGACTTTTTTTAAGTGTGTGATTTATGTAAGATGGATGTTGGATGCTTTAAGCACAGATTTATAAAACTGCAATGGCATTTCTTTATCATATTTCTACAACTAGATTTTCATTTTAATGAAGTTACTCTGTTTATAGGAACGGGTGAAGTCTGTATTCCATGCCAAAGAGTTTGGAAAAATAATTAACTTCAAGACCCCAGAAGATGCAAGGGTAAATATAATGGCTCTCTTTTACTTAAACAGAGAACAGCAGTTCATTTCAATGCCCTGTAAGTTACACTGATTTTTAAGGCTGATAAGTTTTGTTTGGTTTTGATTTTGTTCTTGTGTTTTTATAGTTTTAGTATATGTAAGTAGATAATGTTTCCCCAAAATTATTCTTCATTAGGTTGAGTTCAATACACCTACTTGTTTTCCATGTCAAATTGCACTATCTTGTTTTAAATCCTAACTATAATATTCTGTAAAAAAAAGTCAACAAACAGAAGAAATTATTTCATTCTGAAGCTTATCTACCAACTCCAGAAGAGAAAGTATAGCACCACATTATAGATTTCCCTACCATATAGCTATGGTGAATTTTTTCTAATTACCATAGCATGACCCAGGGCAAAAGGAGCCAAGCCTATAGTCAGAAAATCTGGGCTCGACTATTGTTTCTGTTCCTTCTTGACTGTAAGACATTGGGAAAGTCAGTTAACCCTGGTTTCCTCACAATGTGAATGAAGTGTGCTGAAAAACACTGTGCATACTATAGGGATTATGGCAATTACGGGATGTGCACTGTCAAGAAAAGGAAGACTAGACTGATTATCTACCTTAGTAATCAAAGCTAGGACACTGTTCCTAATAGCGAATAGTACTCCCTGTGTCATGACACTTGTGGTAAGAACACATGGCTCCTTTCCTGAATCTCTGGGCCTCCTGCTCTCATACTACTCTCTGCATTTGTCCTGGCTGGGTATGGCCTTTTAACGGTTCACTTGTCACATCTGGACCCCAAACCAGGAAGCTTGGACCACTTAGCACGTACTGTGCAATTTTCTATATCCATACTATGCTACAAGGCAACACTGGCATACTAACTGTCAGTGGAAAACTGAAAGAGGTGCAAGTCACGAAGGAAGAGGATAAAGTGACCAGAGCCTCGGCACGGATGTTACCTGGAAACAGGGAGAGAAAGGAGAGTATAATAGCATCACTTTTAGGCCATTGTCTTTCATGCTGCTGAAGGACATTAGCACTTACTTCAGTTTCTCCTTAATAATTTTTCCACATAATCTCTGTCACCATGTTATTTTATCCCAGCAGGTTTGTTTTTAATCCTCCTGTTCTACCAGAAACATCCAGAGAAGGCTACTGATCTCAGTTCTCTTTCTCTAAGAACTGTTCCCACTAGATTCTTCTTGAGTTAAAAGAAGCACAGATGCCTCTGCCAAAGTTTCTCTAATGTGATAACCCCGCTATCCTCTCCAAGGCTTTATCTGTAATACAGGCCCAATGATAATAAACAGTACTGGTAGAAAGGTTTGCATTACATTTGCATTTTATTTTCATGATTTCAAATTCTTTCAAAATAGAAAATATATCATGAGATCATGTAAAATGCTCAAGAATGTTGCTATGCTACTACCCACTGTAGAATTACATGTGATTATTCCTAGATTCCAATCAGTAGAAACTTACATATGGAATCATGAAGGTTTGTGATAAAGAATTGGCATAGATAATTTTTGGAAGGGATTGGAAGGAATTTTGCATAGATAATATTTATACTTTGCCACAGTTACTCAGTCCAGTTGTCAAATTGCCCTTTTGTCTCTGGGTGGTTCATTTTGTTTTTCTTATTCTGAAAATGAACACCCAAGTCCAGAGACCTTAGAAAAACATTCTTCCTACTACTAAATCAAACCCAGTACCGTTGTCTCTGAGCCATCTGGTCCATATAAGTGAGTCCATCTCTTATGCAAGATGAATTTAATTACTGGCTATAAGTATACATCTAATTAAACTGGAAGCCAAGCATCTAGATATCCATTCATTATGTTTTGAATTTCATTGCAAGTTCATTGAAGTAAGCAACTCATGGTTTATTTCCCCACAACAGTGGATCCTCACAAAGCTAGAAGAAGCAAGAGAACCTTCCCCAAGCCTCTGATGGAGAACACTGCCTGAGGACACGCAACAATAAATCATTACAGTTTCCACCTTGTACCTTCCAAAACTTGTTGGGGAAGTATGTAGTACAGAAGGAAACCAAGTACTGAAAAAAAAAAAAAAAAACATCAGTCAGACACTGGTAAAACAGCTATGTGATTAAACTATTTTTGGCCCTTTGGGAATCCATTTGGTTTTCTAACTTGAATCATGCATCTGGTTAAAATTCTGATTCCTTTATGAAATAGACATTTATGAATCTTAAATATTTGCTCCAGGTGATTCTCTGCACTATCAGAGAAGTTGCCTATATTTAGCCTCCATGTGGAGCTAAGTTTAATGTTCCTAGTTCACATTTTAAACTTCTGTCATGCTTATTTCACACTCCCTGAAAGAGTGATGGGTAAGTGACCAAATCAAACATTGCCTCAGTGGTATCAAGAGAATTTTAGTGGTGGTTTCTTTAGAAACATGAAGTTCTTTTTACAGATAAATATTTTGGTATTATTTTCCTTATTTTTTTAATAAAGGATAGATTTGAGTCATACATCAAATGCATAGCATGACTGAAAAACAACCTTTTTTATATAACAGATTGAATAATACTCCTTCAAGCCTGATCTTAGGAAAGGCTTGAAGAAATGAGCATCATACCCAAAAAAGGGAAAGCCCCTCTCAGAACTTTGAAGCCTTAGAATATACTTGCTCAAGCCAATTCCATGGGAACTACTTGGTTTACTTTGGTCCTGTATTTTAATAGATTGCTGACTTGAAAGGAAAATTCCTAAAGCCTTAACAATACCAACTTTCCTACTGGTAATATGTAGTAAACAATATCCCCACCCTCTTAGATACGAGTTATGCCTCAGAAGAGACAGCCCCTCTTACAAGTAATGTATGGACCCTCGAGTCTTACCCAGTAACCTGGCCTGTTGGCAATAGGTTGAGAATTTCTAGTTTGCTCTCTCTACAGTTATCAAGTGAGAATCACTAATCACTCTTTTAAATGGTATAGTTCATCAGAACAGAAATCATGGGCTGCACATTAGTGAAAATAAGATCATGGGTTTTTTTCCCTTGGTTTTTGTCCAAGAACCTTGTAACTTAACATAATGGACTTTTTGAAGTGAAAGGGGATGAATATATAATTGTGAACCATGATGAGAATGATGTAGTGTTTTACTTAGTTATTGAATAATACAGAGTATTTGATGCATGTTTTACGTGCCATGAAACTGTAAACTGTTTTTGAATTGGAGACTGTATAGTCAATGGTTGTGAAATTCTCCTCAGGCTCCTCAAACCCTTGCTTTGTTGTAAAAGCTAAAATAAACAGCATGCCATACTGTATTTTATTTCTTCCTGACCAAATCCTGCTACTAAATATTATTGATTTTCTCTGATTATAAATACACATTGTTTATTTTCAATAGCTTCCCCCAGAATGTTGTTTTCTTGGCTGTACTAAGTTGAATGAAAAGGTGACAAATTTCAAAACCCATGATAGTATGTGCTTCCATGATGACCTTTGTTCAAAATAACATACATATTTTCTCTGTTGCTGAGCTCCTCCAATTTTACATACATTAGAACTAAACTTAAGGGTAGAGGTATTTAAAAAACTTTCATCAGAACGTCCTCATCCAGAATGTTGCTTTGTAGGAGTTCCAGTCAATGCTATCAGCCAAGTACCTCATTACTTACTCCAGTTTGATTATTTCATTCTCAGAAAAAATAAGACACCCATAATTTCTTTTCCCCATAAAAAGGGGAAAAGCCTAAAAGAGTAGGCATAAAAATTCTAGTATCCTCTGGAGGTCAGCAGGAGTGGGTCTTGTTACTAGTACACATGTAAAGCCAGTGTACTGTCCACCTCTTGTTCCCTTACCAATAAGAACCTAGAAATATATATTTTTATTCTTTCTGCACCAGTCACCTACCCATCAACATCTCCTATCACTTTATTTCTTGAGTAGAAAGACCCACAATTTCAAGAGCAGTAATTTATCAATTATCTTAGAAGATTGCTTTCATCTAAACAAAAAACATCAGTAGATCACTAGAGAATGGGTCAGTCTTTTTAGCATAACATTTTATAATTTATAATTATGTGTTTGATTCTATATTCCTTCTTTCTAGAATATTAGAGAGTCCATAATCTTCCCTGGATTGAATTTAACATTTAATGGCTCTCTGCTTGAGGACTTTAAGCTTGTCTTAGTTGTATGGTAGTTGCTATGGAACAAGGTCCTGAATATTGTGTCCTTTCTTTGTATTATTTGTGTGTTAGCTATAGCCCAAGGCCCTTAATTTTAGGACAGCATATATTCTAGTCCTTGATAATTGTGTGAAGCCCAAGGCAAAAGTGTCTGCTCCCCACCAGCTCTTCTTTAGAACACTATGATCATTAGAAATAGCATCTTTGATTTCTGATACAAAAACTTGTGGTTTCTTCAAATTTACAAAATCCTTTCTGACCCCAAGAGCATGTACTCCTCTCCAGTGGCTTCACTATCTAATGTATGTATTGCCTGCTGCTTCCTTAGTTGTAGCAAGACCCTGGGATTTCTCCCAGACTTACTTTAGTACAGCTGAATCATTTTCTGGTCCCTAAACAGTCATTACCAGTTGTAGGCAGCCCTTCCCTGGCCCTTTCTTCACCATAATCCAACCCATTCCAAAACTGTCCTATGGTATCTAAATAAATAAGAAAGTTTTCTTAAACGTATATTATCTTCTATTATAATTATTTCATTTTTTATGATTGTAAGAGCAGTAATATTTTCCCAGTGAATATAAATACCTAAATCTTAGATATTCTAAGATTATTTCTTAGAAATATCCTGCAAAGTAGTATTCTATTCCTGTCTGATAAGAAATGAAACTTCTACTCAGTGCTGAATTTTCTGCACTTTAGTTATTTAGTCATCAATTGTCAGTATTAGTTGATCCTTCAGGCCAAGCCAAGGCCCTGTATTAAAAATATTGAGAGAAAGGTACTGGGTTAGTTTGACCATAGGAGCTGAAAGTGTATACTGAATATACTAAAGGTGGAAATAGCCATTTGGACTGGGTGATAATTTGTGTTTTAATTGAAGTACTTTATATGCAATATTGTATTGGCTTCAGATGAACAACTTAGCAATTCAACAGTTACATACATTACTAAATGCTCACCGTGATAAGTATGGTTACCATTTGTCACCATACAAAGATATTACAGTATTATGAGCTATATTCCCAACTTCTAGCCCTGTGATGAAATTATTTTATAATTTGAAATTTATACCTCTTTATACCCTTCGCCTGTTTCACCCATCCTCCCGTCCCCTGGTAACCAACCATCAGTTCTCTGTGTTTATGAGTCTGTTCCTGTTTTGTTTGTTCATTTATTTTGTTTTTCACATTCCACATATAAGTGAGACCATGTGGTATTCATCTTTCTCTGGTTTGTTTCATTTAGCATAATACCCTCTAGGTCTATCCATGTCTTTGCAGACTGCAAGATTCCATTGTATATGTGTACCACATCTTTATTTATTCATCTGTTGATGGACACTTAGGCTGTTTCCACATCTTGGCTTGTAAATAATGCTGCAGTAAACCTAGGATTGCATATATCTTTTCGTATTAATAACTTCGTTTTCTTCAGGTAGATTGCCAGAAGTGGAATTTCTGGGTCATACAGTATTTCTATTTTTAGTTACTTGAGAAACCTACATTTTGCTTTCTTCAGTGGCTGCAGCAGTTTGCAAACCCACCAGCAGTGTATGAGGGTTCCCTTTATTCCACATCCTTGCCAACATTTGTTATGTATTGTCTTGCTGATAGTAGCCATTCTGACTTATGTGAAGTTTTACTGTAGTTTTGATTTGCACTTCCCTGATGGTTAGTGATTTTGAGCATCTTTTCAAGTGTTACCTGTATGTCTTTTTTGTAAAAATTTCTGTTGAAGTCCTCTGCCCATGTTTAAATCTGATACTTGTTTTTTTGGTATTGAGGTGTATGAGTTTTTTATATGTTTTGGATACTAGCACTCTATCAGCTATATTGTTTGCAGATATATTCTCCAGTACAGTAGGTTGCTTTTTCATTTTGTTGATCGTTTCCTTTTCTATACAAAAGCTTTTAAGTTTGATGTACTCCGACTTGTTTATTTTTGCTTTTGTTTCCCTTGTCTGGAAGACATATCCAGAAAAAAATTTCTAATGATGATGTCCAAGAGTTCACTGCCTGTGTTTTCCTCCAGGAGTTTTATGGTCTCAGGTCTTATATTTAGGTCTTTAATCCATTTGAGTTTGCTTTTGTATATGGTGTAAGACAGTGATTCAGTTTCATTCTTGCATGTAGCTGTCCAGTTTTCCCACAACCATTTATTAAAGAGACTGTCTTTCCCCATTGTATATATACTTGCCTCCTTTGTCAGATATTAATTGACCATATAGGCATGGGTTTATTTCTGGGCTCTCTGTTTTGTTCCCTTAGTCTATGTATATGTTCTTGTGCCAGTACCATACTATTTTGATTACTATAACTTTGTTGTACAGTTTGAAATCAGGGAGTATGATACCCCCCAGGTTTGTTCTTCTTTCTCAAGTTTGCTTTGGTTATTCAGGACCGGGACTGGGTGTTTACATGTGCCACCTACACAATTCAGGAAATTTGTTTGGATGCCAAGACATTACTTTTTACCTTTTTTCAAGATACACCAGTATCTCTGAGGGCAGTGTTTTTCAAAATGTAGGTCTTAACCCATTAGTGGGCTATGGAATCCAGCTCAAGACCATCATGTTTTTAAAGTGGAATAAAAAAGAAGAGCATTGCACATAAAGAGGTTAAATATTGTTTTAGTTGAATATGCTACACACTGTGTGTTCTGGGTCAAAATATAAAATGTTATTTCCTGTTGTGATTTACAGTTTAAAAAAAAAATCAAAAACTTGGAAAGCCACTGCTGTAGAAGGCATGGGCCAACCAGTGATGGAACAGTCTGGGTGCTCTAGAGCCTGACCTTAGATACAGAGCAGCAAATCTACAAGTCAGGGAGTCTTCAGATTGTGAGCAGTATCTTTTACTTTAGAGTGAGAAGATGGGATAACTCATTTTGGTTTATAGAATGCTTTCCTTTGGGACCAGAGAAAGCATAGAAAGGTTAGATCCACAAACAGCAACCCAAAAAGGGCATAAGCTGTCATTTAATTAGATGTATTTCATCCTCTCTCCCACTAAGCATTTTGCTAGGATTGGGGATAGAAGTTCTCCTTTAAGTAAGTAGAATTTGCTTCATTTACCTTCTGTTTGATTCACTGTATAGGTGACAAAGAACCTAAACACTAAAAATGGGGAGCTTATATCAGGCTTATATACATTCTTGTAGGGCCAAAATACTCATTCTCTGGAGAGTGTGATAATTGGATTTCCTCATTTCTGTAGTATTCATGCAGAAAATGTAGGTAACCTGCATTCCTTAAGTAAGATTGAATACAAAGTTTATTCAGTCTGGTTTTCTTTGGTGCTACCCAGTATCACAGCCCTACTCTAAAAGGTGACTATTCACCCTCCTGCTCAACCCTTTGAAACATACTTTGGAAATTACACTTTACTGCTGATGCTGACTTAATCAAGTTAGCATTCATCAGCTGAAATTTTTATGGTTCTTGTAATCTATATTTACAATCATTTGCCAATACAGCTGCAGGTACAGACTTCTTCTCCTGCTTTTCTTTCTGCCACAACTGGTATAAAGTAGTTCTCTCAGGGCCACCCTAAAAGCAGGCCAGCAGAAGGACTGAGGGGATGCTGGATCCTACTCTGTTACAAATACCTCCTTCATATTTCTTTTAACTGAAACCTTTTTTTCCTTTATTTCCTCTTTTATAAAATAGTTTCATGTAACCACAAAAAAAAGAGTTCTGTAAAATTATGGGTTCTTTTTAAAAAGCATTTTGGCATTTTCAAAAAGGAAAAAAGAAAACCCCTGGTTATTTTGGTTACCCAAAGAGCTGCATAAGAAATATAACATCAGATTTTGTAGGTTGGTATGAGTGCATTTTTAAAGTTTTTTATTACTTCATCCACATACAAATGAATTTGTATTAGAGTTTAACATGTGCTGTGATAGATAGTTGTCAACCGGCAAATCCCTGTCACTGAAGAGCATTCATTTAGTATTGCTCAGGTACCTTAATAGGTTCCTTCTAATGTAGCATGTATAAGTCTAATCATCAGAAGTTCTCTTAAAATAAAACATGTTGGAAAACCCCAGCATGTCTTTACCTTGCCATCATACCACCAGTATTCCATGTTGCTACCCAAAAGTTGCCAATTTGGGGGCTGAAAAACATGCAAGCAGAAGTAGATTACATTGAAATGTTACCAATGTCAACAATTTTATGCCCAAATTCACAGTTGTAGCTGGAGCTTGTTGCAGGTCAGATAGACTGTTAAAAGACTTTTTTGATCATCTCTATAAGTGAATGTGTATTACAGAGAAAAGTGAAATTTTTAGGGAATGTGCATTTCAAAAATACCTCCTTATTAACTTTTTTATGGACCAGATAGTCTGTGCTTCTTTGGAATGCTTATTCTTTGGTAAAAATATGGTCATTGATAATGTTAATTGTTAGAATACCAATTTCTGCATCAATGCACTACTGCCTTCACTCGCGTTCCTTATACATCTTAAAGTGGGCCCCTCGTCCACTTGTCTGTTATAATCTCTGCCTTAGTTCTGTGTATTCTGATGAGGTAACGTATAAACACAAAGGATTACAGTGAAATTCTTCCTTTGGAAATTGACTTTAGTCTTCTTTTTCTCCTGAAAATTGATTGGCCATGCTCACTAATGAACTTTTTTCTAAGCAATAATTTAATCTTGCTCTTCATAGAATTAAATTGCTTGACTGCCCAGTTTAACTGTGTATATATTTTCAAATGAGTCAAAACTTTCTGGTCTTCAGTCGGCCTCTGTTATTAGTTACTGGATAGAACCAGAAACATTACCAATAAGCCTTCTCTTGCCTATCTAAACTCTGCCTCTTGGGTCTAATAAATGTGGATAAATATCACATTACCCAAGGTCTTGATTTTTCTATCAAAGCTGACAGCATTCCAGCACAGCATGATCATTGATTCACTAAAAACTTGAGTGGTAATACTTAGTAAATTCTTTAGCACCAAGACCATGCCTCTCTCAGCCTCAGAAAACTTAAAATGGTTCATTTCCACAGGAGTAAGTAATATATTTTGAAAGAAGAGCTAGAAGAGAATTTTCTACTTGCAGAATTAGTATTGGCAGAGATACTTACCTCTGATATGGACAGTTCAGCCTTTCCATGACTTAAGAAAATACTTTATCATGACTACCTATGGTTAATGATTTATTTAATAGCCATCTGGCAACTAGAAGTGATTGAAAGCCATCACTTTCTTGTATGCTTTGTCGGTCAAAGATAAATTAAAAATAACTCAATGCTAGCAAGTGCTTAAACTAAAAAAATTCCACATTGCTAAATTACTAATTACTGATTCTCTTGAACCCTCTTCCTATGTCAATTGGATGAAGAGAAGTTCATGATGTTGAATGCATGGCGTCCCATCCAGTTCTGTTCCCTCCGGACCCGCCTTGCTTTTTGTTTGGTTCTAGATACACTTAAGAGCTACTTCCCTATCTCTGTGTTGTCTTGCGCAAAATTGTCTTGGCTGTTTATTCCTGAACCTGTACTGTCATTTTATCAGGTCTGACAAAAACTGTTGCTTTTGCATTCATTTCCTGAGTGAAGGTTACTGTTTGAAACTTAATAGGTGCTACGTTGGCTAAGGTGGAATCACTCACTGAAAGAGTAATTCCCCTTTTCAAACATTGGTGCTCCTCTCCTCTTTAATAGCTTCACACTCGGAAGTGTTCCAACAGAATGAAGAATCTACCATTTTAACTGGCCGGTAGGAAGGCTTCGTGCAGTTGCAGGAATGCTAACACATTGTTCCATAACATAGATAAACTAGTCTATGTACATTTTGGTGACTGGAGATAAGACATACTTTAAATCCCTAAGTGATATGCTTGTGTGTGTATACACATTCAAATAGAAAGCAGAAACAAAGGCATATTGGGCCTTTTGTCTGAAGCACTCTGCACTTCCCAGGAGCTTCTGCTTCTGCTTTACGGGGCCAGCTCTAAAGGGGACCCAACATAATACGATGCTGAGTGCAGACTTGCCTCAAAAAGGTGGATGAAGAATGTGGAAGCAGAAGAAAAGATGAGCAGAATATGCCACTCCAAAATATGCCTCTTTGGCACAAGGATTGTCTTTAAGAAACAGCAGACACAGGAAAAGTTCTGAATACCTAGTAGAAGCTACCCTTTTGTAAGGGATTTACATTTATAAGAGAAATCTTCATTTGCAAGAGTGTCTTCCTCTCTGTACCAGGAAGGGAATGATGACTAGATCACAAATTTGTCAGAGGAGAAGGTGCCCAACTCAAATCTGCATAACAACCTTTACCCTTGTTTACTGTGCTTTTCCTCATCACCTCCCATAACTGGTTTTCCTTACCCCACCCCCACAACATGTTTCTTGAGGCATTATCTGAAGAAGGTATTTAAAGTGGGTTGGGCCATTTCAGAGAGTCATTCAGCTTTTCCTGGATATCTCCCATGTTACAGGATATATATACATATTAAAGTTGTGTTTGTTTTCCTCCTGTTAATCTGTCTTTTATTACAGAGTGGAGGGTGCTCTCAGCCAAAAACCTAGTGGAAAGGTAGGAGGGACGATTTTCTCCCCTACAGACTGGCAATCCATGATGGGACCTGCTAAGACACCTTACTTGCTCTGGGGCCTGCAGATAGGATCCTGGAAAACTGGCAGAAGCTGGCAAAAGGTGAGAATTCTTAACCAAATCAGCTCTCCTTGATCTCTGTAGTTCCCAGTCAAAAGAGGAAGAGAAAAATTTACCTTGTCCTTTCTTCTCCACATTTGGATTAGCAGGAGAAAATATTTGTGTGAACCAGTTTCTTGGGTATAGAAAATCTTGTAAAGATGTTTGTTATGAGTACTCTTGTTTTCTACTGATCCTTTTCCTCCCAGAGATGGCTCTTGTTTTCTGTTGTCTATGTCTTTTGTGTCATTTGCCATATGGAGGAGAACCGTAAGGCCATTTGTTTTATGTCTTGAGAGATTGGCCTTTGATCAGTGAGAATACAAGTATCAGCTTGAAAGATGCAAGTGTCAGCTGATATGTGGTAGCCAGCCAAATAGGCAGGGGATCTAAGACACGAAGTGACAGCAGAATTCTCTTTATCCCACTGTGCCAGCATTCAGGAGAGTTTGTCCTAAGGGTTTCAGTCCCAAAAGGAGCTTTGTCATCTCAAAACTCATTGTCTTGTTAGTGCTGGAAAAGTCCCAATCCAGTAGCACCTACCCAGTGTCAGACAATAGCAGGTCTGTGCACAGTAGGCATCTCAGGTTTTCATAGGAAATCAGAGAAACCATTTTGACTACAATGTTATTACTTCCTGTGATAACTCAGTCTTTGCTTTTTTTTTTTTATTGAAGTGTCATTGATATACACTCTTCTGAAGGCTTCACATGAAAAACAATGTGGTTACCTGATAACACCCATATTATGAGGTACCCCCCATAGCCCATTGAAGTCACTGTCCATCATTGTAGTAAGATGGCACAGAGTCTACTTCTCTGTGCTACACTCACACCATGGGTACCAATCATAATACCCCTCAATCCCCTTCTCCCTCCCTCCCTCCCCCACCCTCACCTTTGGTAACCACTAGTCCCTTCTTGGAGTCTGTGAGTCTGCTGCTGTTTTTTTCCTTCAGTTTTGCTTTGTTTTTATACTCCACAAATGATTGAAATCATTTGGCACTTGTCTTTTCCACCTGACTTATTTCACTAAGCATAATACCCTTTAGCTCCATCCATGTTGTTGCAAATGGTAGGATTTGTTTTCTTCTCATGGCTGAATAGTATTCCACCATGTATATGTACCACCTTTTCTTTATCCATTCATCTACTGATGGACACTTAGGTTGCTTCCATATCTTGGCTGTTTAAATAGTGCTGCAGTAAACATAGGGGTGCATATGCCTTTTTGAGTCTGAGATCTTGCTTTCTTTGGTAAATTCCTAGGAGTGGAATTCCTGGGTCAAATTGTATTTCTATTTTTAGTTTTTTTGAGGAACCTCCATATTGCTTCCCACAATGGTTGAACTGATTTACATTCCCACCAGCAGTGTAGAAGGGTTCCCCTTTCTCTGCATCCTCATCAGCTTTTGTTGTTCCTGGTTTTTGGATGTTGGCCATCCTAACTGGTGTGAGGTGCTATCTCCTTGTAGTTTTAATTTGCATTTCTCTGATAATTAGCGATGTGGTGCATCTTTTCATGTGCCGGTGGGCCATCTGAATTTCTTCTTTGGAAAAGTGTCTTCATATCCTCCTCCCATTGTTTAATAGGGTTATTTGCTTTTTGGGTGTTGAGGTGTGTGAGTTCTTTATGTATTTTCGATGACCTCTTGTTGGATATGTTGTTTACAAATATATTCTCCCACACTGTAAGATGCTTTTCGTTCTACTGATGGTGTCCTTTGCTGTACAGAAGGTTTTTAGTTGGATATAGTCCCATTTGTTGCCATTTTTGCTTTTATTGCCGAGGAGATGCATTCAGGAAAAAGTTGCTCGTGTTTATATTCAAGAGATTTTTGCCTATGTTTTCTTCTATGAGTTCTATGGTTTCATGACTTTCATTCAGGTCTTTGATCCATTTTGAGTTTAATTTTGTGTATGGGGTTAGACAATAATATAGTTTGCTTCTCTTACATGTAGCTGTCCAGTTTTTCCAGCACCAGCTGTTGAAGAGGCTGTCATTTCCCCATTGTATATCCATGGCTCCTTTATCATATATTAATTGACCATATATATGGGTTTATATCTGGGTTCTCTATTATGTTCCATTTATCTAAGGGCCTCTTCTTGTGCCAGTACCAAATTGTCTTATTTACTGTGGCTTTGTAGTAGACCTTGAAGTTGAGGAGCACAATCCCCCCAGCTTTATTCTTCCTTCTGAGGATTGCTTTGGCTATTTGGGATCTTTTGTGATTCCCTATGAATTTTAGAACTATTTGCTCTAGTTCATTGAAGAATACCATTGGTATTTAGATAACGATTGCATTGAATCTGTAGATTGCTTTAGGCAGGATGGCAATTTGACAATATTAATTCTTCCTATCCATGAGCGTGGGATGTATTTCCATTTATTGGTATCTTCTTTAATTTCTCTCATGAGTGTCTTGTAGTTTTCAGGGTATAGGTCTTTCACTTCCTTGGTTAGGTTTATTCCTAGGTATTTTATTCTTTTTGATGCAATTGTGAATGGAATTGTTTTCCTGATTTCTCTTTCTGCTAGTTCATCATTAGTATATAGGAATGCAACAGATTTCTGTGTATTCATTTTGTATCCTGCAACTTTGCTGAATTCAGTTATTAGTTCTAGTAGTTTTGGAGTGGATTCATTAGGATTTTTTATGTACGGTATCACATCTGCAAATAGTGACAGTTTGACTTCTTCCTTACCAATCTGGATGCCTTTTATTTCTTTGTGTTGTCTGATTGCCTTGGCTAGGACCTCCACAATTATGATGAATAAAAGTGGGGAGAGTGGGCATCCTTGTCTTGTTCCCGATCTTAGGGGAAAAGCATTCAGCTTTTTGCTGTTAAGTATGATGTTGGCTGTGGGTTTGGCATATACGGCCTTTATTATGTTGAGGTCCTTGCCTTCTAAACCCATTTTGTTGAGATTTTTTATCATGAATGGATATTGAATTTTGTCGAATGCTTTTTCAGCATCTATGGAGATCGTGTGTTATTGTCCTCCCTTTTGTTGATGTGATGGATGATGTTGATGGATTTTTGAATGTTGTACCATCCTTGCATCCCTGAAATAAATTCTGCTTGATCATGATGGATGATATTTTTTATGTATTTTTTAATTTGATTTGCTAACATTTTGTTGAGTAGTTTTGCATCTTTGTTCATTAGGGATATTGTTCTGTATTTTCTTTTTTTGTGTTGTCTATCTGGTTTTGGTTTTAGAGTGATGCTGGCCTCATAGAATGAGTTTAGAAGTATTCCCTCTTCTTCTACTCTTCGGAAAACTTTAAGGAGGATGGTATTAGGTCTTCACTAAATGTTTGATAAAATTCAGCAGTGAAGCCATCTGGTCCAGGAGTTTTGTTTTTAGGTAGTTTTTTGATTGCCAGTTCAATTTCATTGCTGGTTATTGGTCTGTTCAGATTTTCTGTATCTTCCTTGGTCAGCGTTGGAAGGTTCTATTTTTTCTAGAAAGTTGTCCATTTCTTCTAGGTTACCAATTTGTTAGCATATAATTTTTCATAGCATTTTCTAATTCTTGTATTTCTGTGGCATCCATATTGATTTTTCCTTTCTCATTTCTGATTCTGTTTATGTATGTACACTCTTTTTTTTTTTATAAGTATGGCTAGGCATTTATCTGTTTTATTTATTTTCTCAAAAGACCAGCTCCCAGTTCCACTGATTCTTTCTATTGTTTTATTCTTCTCAATTTTATTTATTTCTGCTCTAATCTTTATTATGTCCCTCCTTCTACTAACTTTGGGCCTCATTTGTTCTTCTTTTTCTAGTTTCATTAATTGTGGGTTTATACTGTTCATATGGGATTGTTCTTCTTTCCTGAGGTAAGCCTATATTGCAATAAACTTCCCTCTTTAGCATGGCCTTCATTGCATCCCACAGATTTTGCGGTGTTGAATTATTGTTGTCATTTGTCTCCATATATTTCTTGATCTCTGTTTTTATTTGGTCATTGATCCATTGATTATTTAGGAGCATGTTGTTAAGCCTCGATGGGTTTGTGGGCTTTTTTGTTTTCTTTGTATAATTTATTTCTAGTTGCACACCTTTGTGGTCTGAGATGCTGATTGGTACAATTTCAATCCTTCTGAATTTATTGAGGCTCTTTTTGTGGCCTAGTATATGATCTGTTCTTGAAAATGTTCCATGTGCACTTGAGAAGAATATGTATCCTGCTGCTTTTGGGTGGTTATGTTCTGTAGATGTCTGTTTGGTCTATCTGATCTAATGTCTTGTTCAGTGCCTCTGTCTCCTTACTTTCTGTCTGGTTGATCTGTCCTTTGGAGTGAGTGGAGTGTTGAAGTCTCCTAAAATGAATGCATTGCATTCTATTTCCCACTTTAATTCTCTTGGTATTTGATTCACATATTTAAGTGTTCCTATGTTGGGTCCATAGATATTTATAATGGTTATATCCTCTTGTTGGACTGACTCCTTTATCATTATGTAATGCCCTTCTTTGTCTCTTGTGACTTTCTTCGTTTTGAAATCTATTTAGTCTGATACAAGTAATGTAACTTCTGCTTTTTTCTCCCTATTAGTTGCAAGAAATATTTTATTACCATCCCTTCACTTTTGTGTCTGTGTATATCTTTGGGTTTAAAGTGAGTCTCTTGTAGGCAGGATATAGACAGGTCTTGCTTTTATATCCATTCAGTGACTCTGTGTCTTTTGGTTGGTGCATTCAGACCATTTACATTTAGGGTGATTATTGATAGGTATGTACTTATTGCCATTGCAGGCTTTAGATTTGTGGTTAACAAAGGTTCAAGGATAACTTCCTTATTATCTAATAGTCTAACTTTAACACATAATTTACTACAAACACAATATAAAGGGTTTTTTTTTTTTGCTCCTTTTTCTTCCTCCTCCATTCTTTATATATTAAGTATCACATTCTGTACTCTTTTTCTATCCCTTGGCTGACTTTGGGGGTTGTCGATTTGATTTTGCATCTGTGTAGTAATTAATGGGTCTAATTTTTTTACTGTGATATTATTTCCTCTGGTGACAGCTATTTAGCCTTAGGAACACTTCCATCTATAGCAGTCCCTCCAAAATACACTGGTTTGTGGGAGGTATATTCTCTCAGCTTTTGCTTATCTGGAAATTGTTTAATCCCTCCTTCAAATTTAAATGATAATCTTACCGAGTAGAGTATTCTTGGTTCAAGGCCTTTCTGCTTCATTGCATTAAATACATCATGCCATTCCCTTCTCGCTTGTAAGATTTCTGTTGAGAAGTCTGATGATAGCCTGATGGGTTTTCCTTTGTATGTGATCTTATTTCTTTCTCTGGCTGCTTTTAATACTCTTTCCTCATCCTTGATCTTTGCCATTTTAATTATTATATGTCTTGGTGTTATCCTCCTTGATTTCCTTGTGTTGGGAGATCTTTGCACCTCCATGGCCTGAAAGACTATCTCCTTCCCCAGATTGGGGAAGTTCTCAGTAATTACCTCCTCAAAGACACTTTCTATTCCTTTTTCTCTCTCTTCTTCTTCTGATACCCCTATAATGTGAATATTGTTCCATTTGGATTGGTCACACAGTTCTCTCAATATGCTTTCATTCCTAGAGATCCTTTTTTCTCTCTGTGCCTTGCTTCTTTGTTTTCCTGTTCTCTAATTTCTATTTCATTTGCCATCTCCTGTACTTCATCTATGCTGCTTTTAAATCCCTCCATTGTATGTTTTATTTCAGATACTGTATTCTTACAGTATTTGTATCTCATTCTTGAATTCCTCCCTGGGGTGTTAAATATTTTTCTGTACCTCTATGAGCATGTTTATGATTTTTATTTTGAACTCTCTTTCAGGAAGATTGGTGAGTTCAGCTTCACTTGATCCTCTTTCTGGTTTTTGTGGGATTATTGTTTGAACCAGGTTCCTTTGACATTTCATATTTGTATGTAGTGCCCTCTAGTGCCCACAAGCTCTAGTCTCTGGAGCTGCTCAGCCCCTGGAGTGATGGAGGGGGTCACAGGTGAGTGGCGCTGGTGCCTGTCAGGAGAAAAGAGCTCATTCCTTCTTCCCAGCTGCAGTGCCTGCCTCCACTGCCAGGGACAGTGGGCCAAGCATGCAGGAAAAAGCCTCTATGCTTTGCACTTGTAGCTGCCATAGGTGTGGCCGCCCTCTGGCTGGCCTGGCACGATAGCAGGGGCAGCAGGTTGTGGCTTGGAGGAAGGCACATATCACAGCTGGGGGCGGCCTCGTAGCTGCATAGACAGCCAGGGGGATGGACTGTCGGAAGCTCCTGAAAGTTCCCAACCTGCTGGGCAGAGTGCATCCAGACAATTTTTTTTTTTTTGGTATCATTGATCTACAATTACATGAGGAACATTATGTTTACTAGGCTCCCTCCTTCACCAAGTCCCCCCCACATATCCCTTCACAGTCACTGTCCATCAGCGTAGTAAGATAGGATGCTGTAAAATCACTACTTGTCTTCTCTGTGTTGTACAGCCCGCCCCGTACCCACCCCAACATTAACACCCAGACAATTTTGTCCACCTGTCCTTTCTCCTGAGCAGCAAGCTCTGTCCAATCCTTGCCCCTTAGCAACCCTCTCTCTGCCTGCCTGTCTTTTGTCCCAGAGCATCTGGTTATGGATACATGTTTTCCACAAGTGGCTATAATCTCAGTAACTCCAAGTATTTCAACTGTCTTAGCTTCCCAACCCCACTAATCTCCAGAGCACCATGTAATGTAGGTTAGTGCTCCCAGAGCAGATCTCCAGGGCTGGGTTTTCAGCATCCTAGGCCTCCACCCCCTCCCCGCTCCATTTCTCTTCCTCCCTCCTGGGGTGGGGGAAGGGCTTGGGTCCCTCTGGATCACAGCTTTAGTACTTTACCCTATTCCTTAAGGTCTGCCATTTTCCCCAGGTGTAGGCAGTCTGCTACAGCCTTCTTTCCTGTTGCTCTTTCAGGATTAGATGAATTTGCTATATTTTCATATTATATGTGGTTTTGGGAGGAGGTTTCTGTTTCACCTTTCACCATCTTTAAGCGTCCAGAAGTTTGAGGTTTTGCTTTCTTAGGGCTACCTTTGGGAGTGAACTTCTTGAATCATGTGAGGGCTGCATCTTTTGCAACCTCTTTGGGGATGCCTCTGGCATCCATGGTTAAGCCATAGTTGAGATTTAATATAAGGTCCTATTTGTCAATGACCAGACGATGGATCATTTGAATTAGAAAAACTTAGATATTTGAAAAAAATGTTAAAGAGCTCTCTCTACACAATTGTCTTTATTGGTACATACGGAATGATTAAATTGAAAAGAGGATATGATGGAGCATGGCATCTAGTCTTGGGGATTCTCTTAACAATTTCAATCTTAACAATGACCTTTATACCACCACTTTCAGAAGATCTTACCAAATTTAGAGAAGAGTTAGATCAGTGGCCATTTACAGCCTCACTCACAGGGACCTGGATTGGCTGCTCAGAGGGTATTCTTCCCCATGACTATATTGCAGATACCAAACAAGCCAGACCCTCTAGGGGGAAACCCCTCACAGAGGAAACAGAGTACTAGAATTTTTCCCAGGCCCTCCTGCACATGATCAGGAAATGGATCAGCTGAGGCCAATGGTAAGGGGTTTCAAAACCATAGTAAAGGCTTTTACCCCTATAGTGAATGGGCCCAGGGTTGAGTTGTATTCTCAAAAAGGAGAGCATTTGAAGGCCTTTGTTGAATGCTTTACACAGACTTTATAAAGGCATACTGCATTAAACCCTGAAGCTCCAGGACACAAGAATCTCCTGATTTCCATCTTAGTTGGGATGGAAATATTTTCCCTAATATAAAGATGCAAATTGAAGATAATGTAGTTGGATGGACAGATCAACCCTATGATATTCAGGCTCACTCAATCTTTGAAGAATTAGATAATTGTCTGACTTACAAGTCTTTATAAAATTAGAAATGCAGTTTTAGAAGCAATACAATTTCTACTTATCCTTACTAATCCCCAGATCTCCCCTTTTCATCTCAAAATGGTTGCAGATATTATGTAAGATTCGGAAATTGGAAACAGAATTGTCCTGCACCTAAGAAAAGGAAAAATTCCAATAGTAAATATCCTAAACCTCTGGTAATAGGCACATTTACCCCAAAACTCCTTGGAGAAAACTTGGATACTTTATCTGTGCCTTTGAGATATAAATTTTCTACCCCCATCTTCTCTAAGACCTGAGAGCCATCTCTTTGAGATGAAGACTTTAAGGAGATGATTCTCAATAGAAGAAAGAGTTATTTGGAAATTGGACAAAAAAAAAAAACAACTTGTGTCTTCTCCCCAAATAATGATAAAAAAGCTTTAGCCATCTTAGTGGGTAAACTTATTCCATCTGCTCAAAACATAATTTGGACCCAACTGTTCTTCTATAAACTAGTGAGTTTGGTATTGTACTTGATTCATGCCTAAAATTTTATAACAATAGCTATAAGGTCTCTCTTTGTGTCTATATGTTTATGTATGTATGTATGTATGTTGTAGATGTGAGATATTGTTTTTCTATCTCCAGATGGTATTGCCAAAAGTAATTTGTAAAACAGCTCTACTTAATTGGCTTTAAAAAAAGGCTTATAAGAATTAAGTATTTCTAAACTCT
Source organism: Manis pentadactyla (assembly GCF_030020395.1). Lineage (NCBI taxonomy): Eukaryota > Metazoa > Chordata > Mammalia > Pholidota > Manidae > Manis > Manis pentadactyla. Next base: position 146,629,737 of record NC_080021.1, on the reverse strand, counting down.
CAGAAATGTAGACACTAACCCAAATGTTTCCCAATCCTGCATGATCTGGGAACATACTCAGTAAATAAAAGCTAGTTAAGTTTTAGAGTAGGCATGTTTGTTCAGAGTTCTCAGCATTGGCTATAATACAGACATACAACTTTTATTATACTTAGGTTTATTAGTCAAATAAGTTCATGTTATCTCTGTTCCAAAATTTGTCAGCAAGAAAAATAACTTAGGATTATGGCTAACTTTGTTCAATGTCTCATGAAAATTTCAGGAGTAATCTGATTGTTAAAAACAAGTGAATTAAATAAATGTAAGTGGAATAAAAGTTTGTAAATGAACTTTTCCACAATGATGAGGTTTTATAATATACGTCTTCCTTGAAATGGCTTCCACAATCTTTTTGGTAACTTGAAACCTTAAAATGTTAAGTTAGACAATGGAAATTCACTGACTATGTATATCATGTCCAAATAGATGAAATCCTGAATAGGTCTATCTGCTTTTGGCTTCTTGTTACAGAGAAACTAAACATATTTGGGCCTTTTAGTAAACATCTTGTGCTACACTGAAAAATTATAAAGAAGCATATGCTTCTAGAAATTATGAAATCTTTAAATATGCCAATCTATAGCATATTGGCATGTAACAGCTCATAACTGCTTACTTCTTGGTTTTCACTACAAATTAAGGTTTCAAAGGTTGGGAATTCTAGTTAACACATGGAATTAAAACTACTAGAAATAGGGAAACATCTCTGTATGCAATGAAAGTAAGACATGTTTTTGGTTAAGAAAAGGTACAGGTACAGAGATGCTTTTTTGTTAAAGAGAGTAATTTTGTCCTAAAATAGACTTGGTTGTTTCAGAATGAGAAAGAAAATAAGGACAAATTAATTGGATGCAGCAAGTTGGGAATTGAGAGACAGCGAGAATCTTGTATAATTCAGCTGGCTAAAATACAGTGAGTTTATTTTAAGTGTTTAAGGATAAGTGTTAATATCAATGGTGGGTGTATATAAAACTAAAAATATATTTTCATCTGTTAGAGGACAACGTTTTCTTTGACTATTGGTCTGTACCTGATAAAGGATTGTGAAAGGCTTTCTTTTTCCCTTTTAAGTAACTTGCCTAGAAAGCAAAAGAGTTTATGTTTTACTAAAATAATGTCCTAAGAAAACTCACCTTCAAAATCCTTTATTGTCACTTTGGTTAAATAGGCAATTAAGTATTGTTTCATAATGATCTGTGATCCTATTTAGCCAAGTGTTCAAAATTGTTGATACTTTTGACAGACTTCCAAAAATCAAATTCTAAATGAAGGCTTTTTGACCTTGAACTAATTTGGGATATTTCAGGAGGCCTGTGATAATATCTCAAAATTTATTCTCTCATCTTGTAAAAAAAAATTAATTAATTAATTAGGCTTTTGTTAAATTACATGGGAAGCATTGGTAAATAGGAAATGAGACTAAGCTTTGTTAGATTTGTATGGACAAATGCTTTAAGGGTTCTGGAATTTTTATGAAATTCCTAGAAATCTGATACGCCTTGGCATAATGTTATAGCCTATAATTCTAGTTATTATTTTTAAATGTCATAGAGATAACCATATCTCCTTTTCAATTGCATTATATGAACTCATCAGATCTTTAGCCATAGCCATTTGTAAGTGTCATTTACAGATGTTATGGTTTTGCTTTTGCGAAAGTGCTTTCATTTTCAAGGAGAATCATGGAGAAGACTCCAACTAGTACAGGTTTCTGGTAACGTTCATATCATACCATTGAATTGGGTAAGAATTTATAGAAATCTGAGTAAAAACTGGATTCCTGAAACTGCTAACAAGAAGAGTAAGATCAACAAGAATTTATTTCCTGTGATCGAATGAACTGATGAAGATAACATTTATGACTGAAACATTGCTTATTTTTTTAATGCTTTGTTTTTCCAGATTTAAGGAAACCTTTTTCATGCCTCTTAAGTTGTCTATGACTTACAGCAATTTGGTAAGATATACCTTTGTGGGCAAGGTGAAACAATTACTTCTTCTCCCTACTTGATCCTTCCAGAATTTGGAAACTCTAGTATTCTTACTTTCATGTCAATTTGCATAAGTTCAATAAGAACCTGTTCTTGTAACAGGATACAATTGTATATTATATTACCAAGGCTTTGACTAGAATGTCATATTTGAGAATGTCTATAGAATCAGGTATGATCAGTTTTAAGCAACTTAGATTGACTTTATGGAGGTTCTGGAATCCTTGCTTACAGGATTCCCCACAGCCTTACCGGGAAGTTTATTTCCTGGCAGGTAAGAACCTCAGGATATTTAGGGGAGCTTGAGAAGAGAGGAATTAACCCAAATGTATAGGTTTTGCACCTTGGCTTCCTAGCCTTTGGAAGCTTTTAAAAAGTCCACCCTGAGATTTCTTATGAGAAGTTCCAGCCAAACAGATACAGGAGTCTGTATGGCCAACCGCTATTCTTGTTGCCCTTATGTAAAAAATCCGGCCAACATTGTTGAGGCTCGATTTATTTTGCAAACATAACAAGTTTTTACTATAATTACCTTTGGTAAAAATGGAGTTGATTGTAGAGAAAAATGATACTTCAGTAGAAACTGTAATATATTCTTGTGGATATCAGATTGTAGTCATGTTAATTGTCTGAGGTTTCATTATTTACCTGTAAACTGGACTAGTTCTGAAGACTTTGTTTCTTCACATCTAGTTACTGCTTGTCAAACTAATGTTTCCAATTTTCTTGTACTCTTTTGACTTAGAATCACTAAGAACAAATCAAAATTCCTAGAAATCTGATATATCCTGGTATAATGTCATTTGTAAGTCTAGTTATTTTCTTAAAATGTATGTAACAGAAATAACTACATTTCCTGGACAATTACATTGTAATGAACTCAAGTCTCTTGTCATTTGCAAAAGTATTTCCCAAAGCACTGCAAGCATACATGTTTAGATAGTCTTCATATCTGTTGTTATATAGGCCACTCAGAAAGTTGACCTAAACACCAATGACATCAAACTGCAAAAGATGCTTTAACCCAACCCAGCATCTAGAAATCTTCTGACTGGCTGTCTCCACAGGACTCAAACTAAGTATATAGTTTGCTTCAATCACTAACCTTGGTTTTTTGTTTCCATAGAAATGCCTCTTACTAAATACCTGCTTTCTCGTACCACATAGGCCTAACTTCGGGAGCCTGCCTGCAGTACCACCTCCTGTAGGAGATACAACTGTTTGAACTGACCTGTTTGTCATTCTCAAGACTAAAAGACTTGTTCAGTGAAATAAGAGTGGACTCTCTTAATGGAAAAGGTACCCAACTTAAATCTGCAGGACAACCTTACCCTTATTTACCGTGCTTTTCCTGGTAATTGCCTGTAAATGACAAAGGCCTGGGCTATTTCAAGGGGCTACTCATACACATTAATAAACTTGTGTTTGTTTTTCTCCTGTTAATCTATTGTAGGGGTGGGCTCTCAGCCAAGCCCCTAGAAGGGAAAATTATTTTTCCTGGGCCCAAAAATATTTAGAAAGTATCTGAGTTAATTATTAAAGTCACAGCATTTTTCCTTTTTAAGAGCAGAACCATAGATCACCCATGAGCTCAAAGAAACACAATTATAATGCAGTGCTAATGGCAGAATGGTATATTCTTAGCCTCCTCAGAAAGGCACAGCATACATGGTTCAAACAGCAAATCTGTGTTGGCCATCAAAACTTTGGCAGGGGTTACATTATATTTGTCGGACAATTTCAGCTATTTCATAAGTTTCAAAGACTTGGTCATATACACTGGAATATATACACACATTTTCCACCAATACAACAATACACATTTGAGAGCCTGTTTACCTGATGTCAACTTTGATCGAATTGTGGCAAAACGAAATGAGATGTACTGATATAGGCTTTAATTTGACTTAGTTAATACAAAAAAAGCCAACTGTTTAAAAATCTTTGGTGGCATGTCAGAAGCATCATACTTCAACATGAAGAGAGAAAAACAGTCAATTAAAAATGTCTGTAAATTATAGGCAATTTTAAAAATGTCACCCAAAATAATTAGAGGTCTCATGGCATGATCTATAAATTAACAGACCCCTCTGTTAAGTGATATTTTTTTAAAAGTAAATCAGAGTGGCTTTTAAAAATTTTATAAAATATCAAATTCAAAAATTACATAAATCTTATAGCCAAAAGTCAAGAAAAAGAAAAACAATTTGGGAATAAAGACCAAAGAAAGATTTGCTAAACTCAAATATTTTAGAAGTGCCCACACCCATCTCTGTCCTTGTGGCCGGCAGTAATGGGCTTGGTGTACTGCCCAGGGCGTGGGGTGATGGCAGCAGCTTTTAAACTAGGTTGAATTCCCTCAGGTTGAGTTGTAGAATTGTGTCTTTCACAGCAGCAAACACAAATCGGATATTCTCTGTGTCTGTGGCACATGTGAAGTGGGAATAGATGACTTTCTCTTTGTCAGGATTCTGGTCTTGATAAAGCTTCAGGATAAAGTCTCTGGCAGCTTTGACATCCTGCTTTGGTCCTAGTCAAGGGTACAGTTAGCAGAAGAAAGAAAAAGTTACTTACCACTAGATCCTCCCCAAAACCATTTTCCATGTACTCCTGTTCTTAGTGAGGATCCTTTGAGCTGTTTTATTTCTAGAGAAGAACTTACCTGGAGCATTATTTACCTGTAAGAGTACTTAAAGTCAATTTCTGATTTGGACCACTTTTGAAGAGAGGTGATGCTTAACTCATAAGTTGGCTAGGAGAGTGCAGGAACATTATTAAGCACCCGAGTCTGATTTTGCAGCTTGAGGACTCTCTCCTGTGTGACCAATGCAGTTAAAAAAAGGAGATGCTAAGATACAATCCCTCTAAACATCTATGTCCAACTCAGAATTTGAGACCTCCTGTACCAGAAGAATAGTAGCAATAGAGCATAAACTCCTTGCCTTGGCTAGGTCTTGCACATAAAGAACTTTGGGGACTGCAGCACTTCAACCTAAATATAAGAAGTGCCCCTTGCTCTGACTGGCACTGGGATGCAGAGATAAGCCAGGCGTGGTCCCTGCCCTGAGGCACTGGCAGGAGACAGACTGGCGGCCAAGGGAAGCACACCCGACTGCAGGTTGGGTGTGGGTCAGCAGGATTTCCCAGAGGGGTGCCAAAGTTGGCAAGTGTATTCCAGGCCCGTGTGGAGGTGCTGAGGCACACATACATGGCGATGCACCTGGAGCTGCCCTTCAGAGGTTGCAGGAGGCCAGAAGGGCTGTCAGGCAGATCAGGGAGGCCCCTGTGAGCCATGTTAAGAATTCTGGACTGACGCCAGGGCTGTCAACCAGCTGGCCACTTGTGCTTACCTGTGTATTCTGGAAAATAGCTGATTAGATGAGAGTACATGATTTTCTCTTCCAAAAGATCCTTCTTATTTAAGAACAAAATCACAGATGAGTTCAGAAACCAGGGGTAGGTGATAATGGTTTTAAATAAGGCTTTGCTCTCTTCCATGCGGTTCTAAGTGAGAAATAAGGGACTCAGGGTTACTAACAAGAAAAGGAATACCTTGGAAATATGCTGTACTTCTGTCCTGTCACCCAGCTGCTGTCTCTGCACTGAAGCTGTAAGCACGGCAAGGCTCCAGGCCTCATGTTCTCCTCCTACCCACCTCTTCCCTGGCCCCACACTAAAGTAAGAATGTGAGAAAGGCTTTTGTGCAACTCAGGAAAAGAAGATTCATTCCATGTCATTATTGGGTTTGCCAAGTGGGAGGAGCTCATTAGGTGTGGGCTCCACCAGGGGACAAGGAAGGCTCCTGCAGCAGGGCCACTGCCCTCAGGAATGCTGGGCACTGGCAGAGAGGGAAGCTAACACCACTGGGCACCTAGCCTGTGTCTCACTTTACGTGTGTGTGATACAGGCGACTTGACTCAGAAAACAGGGCCCCCACCTTATGGATGAGCATACTGTTGCTCACAAAATGAAATGTTTCTACCAGATCCTACTTACATAATTGCTAGACATCGGCAAGAAAATATTAAATGTTCCTAATTTATGGAGAGTAGACAGAGCATATACTAATTTTATCTGGTGACAGTAATTGTTCTCCGTTGCATTCCGCTCTCTCTCGAATATTCTAAGAGGGCAAAAAACAAGAGCTCCCCTTTAGGGAGGGAAGTGGTTAGACTGAAAAACATCAAAGCCCTGCATTCCTGCTCCAGAGTGACATGCCCCTGACCTCCACCTCCCTACAGCTCCCTACACCTGGGCTTACTCTCCTGCTAACTACCTGTTGGGGATCAAGATCTGGAGTTTATTACTAGAGAAGTTAACCCTTCACTTGTAAAACGTCTCTAAAATTTACTGTGATCTTAACAATAATGATCTCCAGGGAAATACAACATATGAAAAAAGTCATGCAGAGCATGGTGACTGGATGCAGCACATGCTTACAGCCAGAAGGGGGATGTCTGGACTAGCAACCATGTAGAATCTTTTTCTAAATACTTCGTGATTTTTAGGAGAGGAGAAAATGCTTAATTTCTAAGCATATCAGGCTGAGGTTTTAGTCCTTATTTTTTGAGTTTCCTGAAAAACATCCGAAGTGATTCCTGAGACAAATTTGGACCTAGTGTTTCATACTGATAGCTTGATGCCTTTGCTTTTTAAAAAATTTCTCCTCTAGGAGAGTTGGGCAGCAGCCAAAATTTCTATTCTTCTTTGCACAATGACACTAGTAAATGGGTTAATCCTCTACTAATTAGCTAATGTAACTGCTCCTCAGGGAAAAGTCTCCTCTCAAGGAATAGAAGATACGGTGTGTTCAGAGTTATTGTTTAATCCTGGGCAGAGTTCTTTATTTGAAAGAGACATTTCTCTAAAAGGTCAAGAGGTCTTGTGCAAGGGTGGTGAAAAGAATGAGGAAAGGACAGTGGATGGGCCCCCACAGGAAATACCCCCAACCTCACAAAGAAGCCATTGTAAGGTTCTCTTCACTCTCCAGGTGGCTGCAGCTAATAGCCGCTCTGCAGAGGACACTGAATGCCTCCGTATTGGGGTGGGTCAGTCCCAAGACACTGCCCTCAGCAAGCCTCTTTCATGGAAAGCGAACAGCAGATAGCATCCCAGAGAGCTCCAGAACAGCTCCAAGCAACTGGCTCCCCAGGCCAGCTCAGGATTTGGGGGTGCCTTGGACATGGAGGTTAGGAAACCTGTTCTCAGATGTTATTGGAAATAGCGTCACTCAACTTCAGCTGTACATTAACATCTCAGGTGGGGGGGGGGTTAGAAAAGATACCCCCAACTCAAACCCAGGAACTATTATATTAATCTACTGTGGGGTCCAAATGGTATTTTTAAAAGAACTCCCCAGGGGATCCCAATATGCAGCCAAGGCTGAGAACCAATGCTTTTAAATGGCTCCATGCATGGCAGTTTATTAGGTCCCATGTTCAGGCCACACCCACTGCCAGGTAAATCAGATCTCCGGTTGGACCCAGGCACCAGGTATTTCTATAAGGTCTTGGAGAATTCCAGCGTGCATCCAAGTTTGAGAACCAATTTCAGGCCAGTGATTCTCAAACTTTTGTATTTGAATCACCTGGGATTTTGTTAAAATGCAGATTCTGGTTTACTTGGTCTTGTTGACTCAGTAGGTTTGCATTTGTAGCAAGTACCCAGGTGCTTCCTGTTTGTCCACAGACCACACTTCAAGTAGCGAGACGATTTAACCTAACAAATAGAATCTAATGCCAGCTGGCTTACAAACTACAGAAACAGATCTCTGTCTTCCACAGCTAACCTAACTCCCCACCCAGCATACCTCATTGTCACATTCAGCCAGGACCTGGTCATATTCACTTAAAGCAACCAGAAAAATAATGGAGGTGACACTCTCGAAACAGTGAATCCATTTCCGTCTTTCAGATCTCTGGCCACCAACATCCACCATCCTGTTCAATAGAAACAAAGATCACTCAAAGGTTGGCCTCTTTGGAGAAAAAGGACATGAATCATTATAGCATGGAAATCAGCATTCTTTGGGGTCCTAAGAGTAAAATGTTTGAAGCACAAAATGTAAGTTACTGAAGACCCAGAGGTCACTCAGCTGGAGGCTGCGTGGAGACATCAGCTAGGAAGCTGCTGCTCTAGTCCAGACAGAACGCACAAGCACGCACCTGAGTGTTGCTCTGACCACTATGGAAACCCAAAGCCTCTCGAAAAGACTTCAGGGAATCATAGCCCAAGGTGGATCCCAAGCTCCATACCCCAGGGAGAGGTGAGGTGGTTTAGGGAAATGAGACAAGGGGCCTCTCCAAAGTAGAAGAGCATGCACCTTGAGAGTGATGGGGCTCTACCTAACAGGGTGACGGCAACTCCACAGCAGCTGACCGCAGCTGGGCAGAAATGCAGGCTCACTGTGACCAGATCCTCCGACTACACAAGAGAAACTGGGTAGCAAGTGTTTTAAGTGAAATAGCCCAATTTCTAAATGTTGACCAAAAGTTTTTAAAAACACTCAGTGGGTCAAAGAGAATACATCTTGACCAGATACAGGTTTTGGAAGTAGCAAGCAGTATTGATTTCTGAAAAGGTTTAGGTAAGTTCATGGGCACATAGAACATGGAATGTGTGCACAAAAGGCAGATTTTCAAGGGGCTTAGAGGGCTCCCCAGTGTGACAAAGCTCCAGAAGCACTGAGGTGTAGTGGGGGTTACGACAGGACCAGACTTGAGTCATGTCAACTAGAAAAGCATGTGTGATAACTATTAGGAGGAACAACTGAACTAAGGGATGTAAAAGTGCTTTGAAATTCATTTTTTGCATTATCAAATGCAATAAAGAGCCCCCCTAAGGCATCCTGAAAGTATTTCTTACATCTGTATGTGGAAATTCATACATTTTTATACAGCTATAGTTTCTAAACATTATCTTATATAATGTTTAATACATAATGCAATTTTGTATTTTATCTTTTAAAAGGATAAATCTTGGAGACGGGAATAAAAGGAAAGGAGTATTACTCAACTTAGAGAAAAGACAGTGTGTGGGTTACAGATATCTATATATGGGTGTGTGTTTTACGTATGAGAATCTTGCAGGCATCAGTAAGGAGACTGTTCTAAGGTGAACAAAAAGGTGACTTCTTTGCACAATTCTAAATGCCCTGCGACAAAGAGGGCCGTGCCACCCTGAGAGATGAGACCCCTTTTAGGAATAACACACTCAAGAATCCATTTGGGACTTCCAAGCCTGGACCATGTCAGGACACACTCACCGAAAGATGATGTTTTCCAAGTCAAATGGATACTCAATGATGCCAGTTGTGGGCACGCGGACGCGGAGCACATCTTGCTGCGTTGGCACAAAGGACGGCATGGCGATCCGGTCGATGTCCGTCAGGTAACTGTGAGAGGAGAGCAAGGTGCTGAGACACGGAGAAGGAAGAAGGGTCCCTCCCACTCAGGGACGTCACCCCAGCCCCCAGGGAACCCTGCTAAGGCTCACGATCCCACCGGTGGCCTCCTGAGAGCCAGTGCTGGGGGCAGGCCTCTTCCCCCAGCTATGACTATGGAGAGAACACGGGTCAGAGCTGGCATGAGCCTTCTGTGAAATCTGCAGATCTCGCCATCTCTCCTCTGGGTTCTAGGCTCAGTCACCGCCCGGCTGCTGAGGGAGCCGCTGAGGCTAGAAGGGATGGGCCCCCCGGCCGCTCAGCTGTCCTCTCCCTCCAGAGCCTCCCCGCATGCTCACCCCCATCCAACAACATGATAGAGTGTAGAACCTGCTCGCAGATGCTTTGCTCAAAGAACTAGAGTTTCTAAGAAATGTAAAGGCATAAAACAGAACAATGAGAAGTTCTTTCAAAATAACAGAAAGTTTCCTGTTACACTGGAAAATTAAACATCTCCTAAAATAACCCAAACCTTGTCCTGAGTTATTTTCGGACATGTATTAAAGCCCTTAACTTAAAACACAAGAGACACTTTTTAAAAATTAAGGCCTTTTTAAAAGGCATTTTTGAGTAAAAGAGCTGTACCTTGGGCCCTGGCCAGGAGGAAGTTGGTGATTCAGAGCCCCCCACCTTCCGCCTGCGCAGACAGCCCACCCCGGCCACACGGCTGGTGTGAAGGGGCCCAGAGGTCAGAGGCGGCTCCACCGCGCAGCCCTCGTGCAGGAAGCACACCACTGGGGCAGCTTTTGTGACCCCCCCCACCCCACAACCATGCCTCCTGTGTGAACCCGGGGCTTATCCCCACGGACTTCCGTGTGTGGTTATTTGATTGATACCTATCTCACTCCACCGGACTGTGTGTTCCTTGAGGGCAGAGATCATTTGTGGGACCTGCAGCTCTTTTCATAGTGCCTAGCCCTTAGTTGGCATGCTTCACGTTTTTGTGAAGTAAATGCCCATGTGAATAAGCAGACAGCACTAGCATAGCGGAAGACAGCCACGTCCCTGGGCCAGAGACACACACACATGCCTCCACACTTGGCAGTTCCAATGGCAGGGCAACTACACGGGTTCGTGAGAGCCACCCTCCCTGTCGCAGAGATGTGTTGCCACTCCCCACATCTCTCTCAGGGGCCCTTTCCCAGGTGCACCTACATCAGGAGCCCCAACCTCCCCCAGGCCCTTCCTAGAAGCACGTGACACCAGGCTGTCTCAGGGAAGGGCCACACATGCCCTGGTGAACTTGGCACTGTCCCTGCTCCATAGCTGCCAAAGGCAGTCCGCCCCCCTCCTCAGGACCCTGTGTGCCTGCCTGCCTTCCAGCTCGCTTTCCTGCTGACCCAGCACCTTAAAGGGGCTTTTGTCATTTCCTGCATATCACACCTGCATGTTCCTGTACTCCTATAGATTAGTTGTGTTGACCTGGGTTAATGGCATAGGACAAACACCAAAGGGAGGCCATGGACACCGCAGGAGGAAAGACTCCAGGCTTCCTTGTGTGCATGGCCTTGTCAGGATGAAGGGGGTGAACCATCACCCATGCCAGCTCAGGGTGATCAATGGCAGCCCCTGAAGGGAAGGGGACAGGCCTAGGGGAAGGACTGCCAGGCCCTCAGAGGACAGAAAGTGACATGTGGTATGAGGGTAAGAGCTGAGCTATAGAAGCAGGCACCATCACCGAGGACCATGATCAATTTATCTGCCTGGTGACCTGGCTTGATGAGACATTGCCTTGGGAAATTCTCAAAAAAAATGAAATCCTGTAACCTACATGGGATAGCTTGCATGCAAACCATCTATTTTGTTTTGCCTTAGGGTTTAATGATTTAAAGCTAGAGCTTTATGGATCCAAAATATAGTGTGTAGGCCTTCGCAGGGGCGTCAGTAAGCAAAAAGGGCAGGTGGCCAAGCTTCCTTGAGCTGGGCCTGCAGAGCCCATCTCACCCACGAGAGGGCAGCACCTGATCAGCCACTGCTAGGCCCTTGCATTACTGGTCTAATTCCGATTTTAGATTTTAGGGCACTTGCACCAGCCGTCTACTGATCAGGAAACCAGAAAGAGGGATATTAAGAGGAGGAGAGTGGAAGCCAGAAGCAGTTGTTATCCTTGTTTAAACCAGATAATTTCAGTACCCCACATGAAATCAGTCCCACCAGGGGAACCCCCCATTTGAGCTTCTCATTGAAAAGGAAAGAGGCTTAGAGCAGCAGTTAGGAAAGGTGGGTGTGGGCAAGGACTGAGGTCAGGGATGCACAGGGTGATTGAGGGTCTTAGGAGGTGGTGAGAGACACACCAAGAAATACGGAGGATACAGACAAGCAGGAGGGGAGAGGTGTTGCTGTTAAGTGCCCGCTTTGAGCGAGCAGCTCACTTCTCCGGGGTGGGAAGCATCTCTGAAGTGTGGCTGTGCTTGCCTGAAGGACCCTGGGAGCCATGCCCAGGGCTGTGTACTCACTATTTAGCAGAGTCTGACAGCTGGTACTCCCTCCTCCTGTCATAACACTCCTGGATCCCGGGGTCCTGCCAGAGCTGCTTGATGGCCTCCACCTGGTCCCTGGAGAGCGCAGAGACCTTGTCTACTTCCACTTCTCTGATTAGCTGGGCAGTCTCCTACTCCACGGAGAGAGAGCCTTCCATTAGGCAAAGGAAAGGAAGCCAATCCATCGGTCTGGGTGCCCTCCAGGAGGGCTGCTCAGCTGCAGCCACTCTAGGTGGAGAGCCATAGAGAACCAAGACCTGTGGCCCTCAGTCCCAGCAGTGCCCTGGGGCCAATTTCACCAACATGCAGTTGTGAACAAACACAGTACTAACAGAGTTACTCCCTCATTAACGTGCTGCTCATTGGAATATCTGCACAGCCAGTAGAGCAATTTAAAGATGACCTTTATCACTGCCAGTGTGAAAGCAGGTCCACCCTGGCACAGGTACTAATGGAGTGCAGGTCTGCAGAGAACTGAAAAACAATACCACTGCCAACTAATCACCAATCTGCTTGCTTTTTGCTTTTTGCTTTTTAAGGCAGTTTTAGGTCCACAGCAAAACTGAGAGTTTTGTGAGTGTTTTGTGAGTGTTCTCATGTGGTCTTTCTATTATCATGCATCACCGATAAAACTTTCCCACTGGGAGAACCACTCCCATTGCAAACCACCCCACTGCCATGCCAATGATTGCTGTAATATTATATCATTACAATTATTGCTCTGATACTACTGATCTATTTATTAGCAGTAATTGGTAAGATCCTTATTGCTGTAATTATTACTATTATAGCAGTTACCATTTCATTGTCCACTTACTATGTGCCAAGGGCTCCATATACATTATCTTATTTAATCAATGGAAAGCTAGCATGAGACCAGAAATCTTTCCAGGCCTTTGCAAGTGAAAATGATGAGGTTGGCCTGCATTCACAATACATCCATGTCCAGCCCCGGAGACTCAGCATCCTATCCTTGGCCACAAGATGCAGCAAACAAGAATACTACCAAGAGAGACAGGAGCCTGGCCTCTCCTTCAGTCTCCCATCTTGACACATCTCGTGGCAATTACATAATGCAGAGCTGGCTGTTCACTGGCTGCTGTGAGACTGCAAAGCATCCATTTGGCAGCTGTGACCTACTTGAGTATATGTGGCATCCCCTGAAAAACTGCTGTTACCTTGCTATGTTCATCCCCATGAACAGTCCAATGGGAAGCCAGAGAAGAAGATCTTAGCGATCACTTGGCTCAGGGCAACACCGTCAAGGTTGGGATGAAACCAGCATGACTTTACCCCACATCCAGCAAGGGTGGACATAAACCCTTCCCCTGGGTTGTGGGATCCTGGGCAGGTAGAGGATCCCGTTTGTGGAGTCCCAAACAATGTCTGGGCAGGATTTTATGGGTTAGCGGGCTAGGCTCTGGATGGGGAATCAGGACCCTGAGTTCTAAGTAGTGCAGCTGGGACTTTTAGGGACTCAACAAGTTACCTGCCTTAGTGTCCTCATGTGAAATGAGCCAGTGATTTTCAGGAGAAGCTGATTATGAAGTATCACCCAAATGTAAGTAGAATTAGCTTTATTATTATAGCAGATGCCTAACAAATAGGACACAGTGCTAGCCCTTAAACCCTTCTAATCCCACCCCTGGCCCTTTTGCATCATCTGCCCTATTGTCATCCCAAGGGAACGATGGACAGAGAACCTGGACAGGGTTCGTAGAGAGCCGGAGGCTGTCTCCCACCTCCTTCCCTCCTCGAGCCACACGCCCTTCACCCAAGTAGGATCAGGTGGTTGCTTTTCACCCTGTGCTTGGCTCCACCCTTTTAAACTTGAAGTACCTATTTTCCTGTCTTCATGACAAGTCAGGAAATGCCACAAGGGCAGAGCCGGTGTCTTACTTGTCCCCAGGTCCTCAAACCAAGTGCAGGACCTGGAAAGTAACAGGTGCCCTCTACTGATGCAGGTGCCCAGTAACATTTGTGGTGCACATAAAAATACATCTAACAGGAAATACAAGAATGAACACTAGGGCAGGATGACAGAAGCCTGGGCCAGTGATAGCGAAAACACAGAAGAGCTGAGGACAAGAAAGTCTCTCCAGAGGAAATGCTCTGCTGATTCTTGGCCAGTTTGTCTCTCACTCTACCCCGGGTAGCAGTCAACATCTTTGCTTTCAGAGTACCTGCCTCTAATATTGTAATTGAATCTTGCAGATCTTACCTACGGTTTGCCAGTTGTCCTGTTAGTGTCCTTTATTTGCCCAACCTACAATCATGTAACACATTTAGTTGTCATGTAGTCTCTGCTTAGGAAAAGTTCAGCATTCACTCTGATTAAGAATGGCCTGACGACAGGTACTGTAATTACAAGTCTTCAAGAAGGTGGCTGATAAGCAGAATGACAGCAAGGCCCAGAGAATGTTCCAGGGCAGGAAGGAACTAAGGTAGAGAGTGACCTGTTTTTTAAAAATGTTTTATTGAAATATGAGATAAATGACTTGTACACTACTATTAATGTCTGTGTCTTACAAGAAGAATTTTGTGCATATTTTCCCCTGGCTTGGCTAGTTTAGTGCACAGGACATAGGCATTTTGATGGGCCTGTGCAGACTGCCTCTACAGTACACACCCTCAAAGAGCAAGAGGCCCCTTCTGCAATGTGGACATAGTTCTGTGTCGTTCAAATCTGGCTTCTTCCTTTCATGGGAAGAGAAGAAACTTCAGTAGGGTCAGGTTTAGGGAAATGTTTTGACTTGAGGAGGGGACATCCTAAGTTCTGCAGTGGCTGACATCTAAGCAGAGATGTCCAGGAAGCAGGGGAATAAAATGGGTCTGTAGTTCATGGCAGAGTCCTAGACTACAGGAGCTATTGCACTGAAATGGCCTAACCCAATCATTTCAATGAAAAGAGAGAAATTGCAAAGGAGTAAATATTATAGGAGCCAATTCAGCAGGTATAGAAACTTGCTTAGTTTCTCAAACACTGAGCTCTTATCTGCCTTTTCCCCTTCTCCTTTCTCAAATAAAACCAACATTTTCACTGCTTTGAAGGAGGAACACAGAAAACAGATGTCCTATATGTGTGTTTCGCTCAGAAATTCCCAGGGTAGCCATGAAAGAAGCGCTCATGAAGCGGCGCCCTGCTGGCTTCCCACATGGGTTCAGGCGGGCCCTGTGGAGCCCAGTGGGGCAGCCCTGTTCTCTCTCAGACCCTCACCAGGAGCACCCCCCCTATGCCATTCACCGCCCAGGACCGCAGGCCCGGGATTTTCCAAGACTGACTCTTTCACTGACTAGGAGAGATTCTTCCCTTAGTCAGGAAGCCAGAGTTCTTGTTCTTCCTTCAGATACTCAAGCATTTTCATTAAAATCTATATTCATTAACATGCTAGAAGATAAAAACCTTATTTAATTTATGCATTGTTATATGTCATACCTAGGACCCTAACTTTGTGAAAATATATGAGATTAACATAAAATACGTGATCAAAAATAAAAGTTCCCTGTAACATAGTCTTCCTGGCTTCTGTGAAGTCTGCATCCAGATCTAGAATTACACTACATATCCCATTAAACAAAAACTATGAAGCAAAATGTCAGTGCTCCAGAACCATCCGATTTCAAAGCATGTCAAACATTACATCAGAAGAAAAATGCCAGTCAACTATTCTGTCATATGGAAAAGGAGATTTTTCTACAGAAAATAAATAAGTAACCTCTACTTCTAGTAAAGGAGTACTAGGAAATTTGGATCAACTCTTCCACTAAGGACCAGTAGAAGTGGTGGACAAAGTGTTTTTAAAAATATGCTCAAAAATATCAGAAAGCCAGTGAATTAGTAAACAATTACTGGGCCGAATGTACAGAAGGATGGTGTCCTAGGAGTTGGACCAGCATTTCAGAAGCCTTTCTCCCTGGGGCTTCTGCTTATTCTGGAAGGGGCAGTTTCAAGATTGAGCAGCTCCTTTTCCAATATCACAGGGCTACGGGGAACGAAATTGATGTTTAAGGATTAACAAGAGCAAAAGGCCCTTACAAGCTCTTTGACTCTAAGTTGGGATTCCAAAGGGTACCCCTTATGGGGTTCCAACTCAGCTCAGAACCATCATAATCTCAGAATTAAATATACCTCAACATCTGGCAGAAGAAAAGGAAATTCCTTTTTGGACTTTGGAAGGTAACATCTGTCTCACCCTCAAATTATTTTTTCACATGTGTCCAGCATACTAACAAAAATAACCAAGCATAAGAAAATAAAGACAACTCCAAAAAAAGGGTGGGAAGTAAAAAGATGGAAAAAGATACATTATGTAAACACTAAGTCAAAGGAAGTTGGAGTCTCTATTAAATAAAAGTAGTAATAATACCTCAATAAAGCTGAAGAAAAACTAACTTTAAGGTTAAAAGCATAACTAGAGAGAGAGGGATATTTCAAGTGACCAAAAGGTTCAGAAAGACATAACAGTTCTAAAATTCTATGCAGCATAACAGGCTCAGTATATGGAGCAAAATTTCTTAGCAAAATAGACAAAAAAAAATTCGTTCACCTTACAGGAAACTTTAATATACCTTTCTCAGTAACTTACACAATAAGCAAAAAGTAAAAGATACAGACAATTCACACATCATGATCAGCAAATTTGACCTATGGACACATAGGTAGAGCCCTATATTCAAAATATCAGTAGACTATATACTTTCTTTCAAGCATACCTAGAATATTTACAAAATGACCATTTACTTATTAAGATTTCACATAGAAATTGGTTTTACAGCTTCTTCTGGTCAAATTCCAGCTTTGTTAACAATTCCTGGCCCCAGCAGGGACACAGGTTCCACTGGCCACAGGTGCCATCCACTCACTGTGCAGATACTTGAATGATCCTTCCGCTGGTAGCTAATTTCTCTTTGTAGAAAGCCAATCTTCCACCATACTCAGAATGGGAAATAAGCTTTCTAACCCAATTTGAGGTTCAAAAGAAACCTTTATTTACCCTCAGTATTTGCCCTGTTTTCCCTCATGTTTTCTCCAACCAAAATAAATAACAGAATTCACCATCCACTAAGTGTTGGCATGGAAGTTACTTTATCTTTTCCTGTCAGTCAGAATTTCAGTGGGTTTCACTGAAAAGGCTCTTCCAAAGGTTCCTGGGATAAATGACTTTGCCACCAACATCCACAGCAATGAGTGTTAATAATGCAATTGAGAGATGAACTCTGTGGCCTTATACTGCACCAACTTGGATAAGCTGTAACAATGTTTCCCAGAAATCCCTTCCCCCTCTGGTCCTGGGTTAGAGTTGGCCAGAAGAGAAATTTGAGAGAGATTTGTGAACCAGAGGGAAAACAAGCAGCCTTCACACACTGAAAGTCAGAGCTCTGCCTCAGCAAGCTCTGTGACTGATCATCTGCTCGACCTCACTGGCGCCAGGCAGCAGCTGGGACCTCCATGCCTCTAAGTCCTGCTGGCATCTTCTTCAGATGCCATGGCCGCTTCTCCATGTCCTGGAGCAGACACACGTGCGGGCCATGGCAAAGGATGCCAGCTTCTTCCACAAGTCACCTGCATTGTCGACGCAGAGGTGGGGAGAGACATACGCCAGTTCCAGGTTGCCTCTGTGGGGCCCGTTCTGCCTTTGTGGGCTCTGGTTTGTCTTCGCAGGTTCTAGTTTGTTTTTGCTCTTCCTGCTTCACATCCAGTTTTTGTCCTCAACTGCCTGCCCTGCTGACCAACCACCAGTATGCAGAGGCCACGGCCATCCAGTGCCTTCTTCCCAGCTCCACCAATTATATACAGTGCAATCCGGAAAGTAAATCCATTATTCCCCATCACTCTGAGTGACTCCAATTTCCTGATCAAACCCAAATTGTTGCACAAAATCTTCCATTTCCGTCCATTCAGTTCTGAATTATGTAGGGTCAAAATCTTCTATAATTTAGGTCTAGATGGCAGTAGCAGCTTAAAACTCAGCTTGGGTGACCCCAAATTCAGCTGAACACAGGCAGCCAGATTCAGCTGCCCTTCAGCGCTCAGCATCACACACCTGCTCCAGGCTACATCCAGGACCTGCCTCAGACTGCAGGCCTTCACTGAGGATTGTAGAATTAGAGCTGTGCCTTAGGGGGCAACTACATCAGATCTACACACAAATGCTGGGAGATCAGAAAAAAAGGGGAGATATTTCAACTGGGGCTAATGATGGGCTAAGATTTCCAATAGTAGGTGCCGCCTGATGTTTGTCAGGAGAAGGGGGCTGCATTCCCTTCTTTCATAGCCCCAAAGATGGAGCTATGAAAAGTCAGGCATCAGATCAGTCCCTTTGCTATATCGCTTCTCACATAACATGCCTTCCTTTGGATGCTTTGGAAAGCACCTGAACCCCCTCAGGTCCCAGGGTAGCTGAACATAATGTATAATTACCAATAGCATCTGGTAGCCACCTCCAATCTGAATCCACCAAAAAGGAATGAGTATATTTGTCCAAAGGAAGCTGCCTCCAGAAAATCATTTCCTTTGGGCCATTTAACTGCATGTGTCCAGAGGCCACGGAAAAGGGTTATGTTATGTAGCAAAATGGGATCTTCTGTCCCTGTCACAGTCTTGTTCCTCCCCCATCCTTCCCTAATTGAAGAAATTTTTTAGCACCTCAAAATTGTGAGACACAGTTCAAATTAGCAAGAGAATTTGCAGAATCTGTCGGGTGGGCTGGCAGGGTCTATGCCAGGACCCACCCAGGACCTCCCCAGATAAAGCAGGAATGACTGGTCTAGGCCCTGATGTTGGGAAGGCCAGGACCTGCAGGGAAGGGCAAAGGGGCAGAAAAGGAGAGAAAGCAGAAGGGCTGGAGGAGGGCTGCTTCTGGACCAAAAGATACACCCCCCAACATCTCACCGCCCCCCCAGCACACAAGGAGAGCAAGTAAGAAGTGCTTTGCTCCCCCTGCTGGCTTCCTGTGGCGTCACAGTCAGCTGTCTGAAATTTGTACTGTTTCTTTGGTATTGGCTGTGTCTGCTGCCCTAGCAGGCAGGAAGGCGTAACTACAGGATTAACGGTTATGAAAAGCAAGGCAATTGCTCAATTCAACAGCAGGTTGGTTGCACATATTTATTTTAAAGTTGGTTGTTTCCTGTTAAGACAGGAACTGTTATGGGTCCACCAAATCCAGTTCTGTTTTCCTAGTGGGCCCACAGGTTGTGCTGTGATTCCTGGGCTCCTTTGCCATCCGGGGTAAACCCCATATCCGAGCTTTGAGCTGCTGAAGTGATGCATGCTACTACTTGGCTTGGCCTTAAAAACCTTGCATGCGACCCTCCTCCACTTTGTCCTTTCCCATTTCTTAGCTAAAAGGAGAGGAGGGCAAGGGCCAAGAGGAGGGGGAGCCTCCAGGTGAAGGGAACCTGGATCTCTGAAGGGCTGTGTGGAGCACGCCCACCACCCACCAACTCACACTGGGTTGAGAAGGATGTGACTGAGCAACAAACACTTATTTTGCTAATCCACTGACCCTGTGGTATCACTGACTTCAGAGACCACCAAATTTTACTTTTTACACCCAGAGAGAGAGAGAAGCTATGTTAGGTTGTGGGCTACCTCGAAGAAGCACAGAGATGAACTGTTGTGCTGATGGCAGTAGGTAAAGGGTTAGTGTGGTTCACATGCAATTGTTTAAAAAGCCACTTAACTTCAGTCTCCTCATTTCTGCTCTCCTACATCCTACCTGTCTCTCTCCAAGTCCCAGATTCTTAGACCTGCAGTACTACTTCTGTACACACACTTTCCAAAAGCATGAAAATCTCCTCATTCTCCCTCGCCCCAGTTAAAAACCACAGGTTTGCCACACAAGAAACTGTTAGCCCTGGAAAGAATGGCTCTGAGCTCTTATTTTTCAATTTCTTTCCTTTGGTACTAGTAGAGAGGGCTACTAGAAGAGAGGCTAATGACCCCCAAATTCCCATGCCTCAATGACACACAGGTTGATTTTATACCCCTCCCCAGACCAATATGCACTGAGGGTGGGGGTGGGGAGCACTCTGCTCCATGCAGTCATCCAGGGACCCATGCCCCCTCCATCATGTGGCTCACCTGCTCCCAGGGACCTCAACTCCTGGTCCTTATTTGCACCCAGTCAGCAGGTGAGGGAAGTGAGAATGGAGCTGTGGGCAGGATCCTTTATGGGTCAGGCCTGAACACATGGCCTTCACCTCTAGACACATAGTTTATTGGCCAGAACTACTCACGAAGCACCACCTGACTGCAAAGGAGGCTGGGAAGTGTGGCTTCCTGTGCCCAGAGGAAACTGAGATGGGATTTGGTGAATGCCTAGCTTCACCTCTGCCACTCACAGACTCCTAAAGTCTTTTCTCTTACCAGTGATCTCCAGGTCTATATGGCATCTATTCGATCTTCTGTATTTGTATAGATGAGGGTAAACTATGACTGGAGACCCAAATCTAGGCCACTGCCTGTTTTGTAACTGAAGTTCCATTGGAACATAGCCAAGTCCTTCACACTGGATGATTCCACAACTATGATGGCAGGTTGAGCTGTTGCCTCGGAGCCCATGTGAGCCTCAAAGCCTAAAGTATTTACTCTCTGACCCTTTGCAGAAAATGTTTGCTGAGCCCTGGTATAGACGGACAATTTCTAATCAAGCATGTCCAAGCAGAACACACTGTGTCATTAACTCCTCATGCACTGAATTCAGGGCATGGGCTCATGAGCCACCCACTCCGCCAGGCGCTAGCTAGGTGCAAGTCTACGACTATGAAACAAGCCTTGTCTTTATACTCAACTTACTTGTCTTCATGGGAATGATGGTAACAGACACACAGAAGTGCAAAAAGAATCCTCTAAACCACGTACCCAGTTAGTGTAAAAAGCAAGAGAATCCCAACAAAGTAAATGTCCCCAGGTCTTCAGGATTTTCAAGGACAATGAATGCCCAGGACTAATGTGGATTGGGGACCTGCTCTGATATTGGAAGCATATTGTAAAATTAAAAACAGCACCCAGTGGAAAAAGCTAGAATTGTTTCTGATGCAGACTTCTTTTCACAAAATTTAGAGAATGTTTCCACTTCCTTTCTTTCCTTCCATCCTCCGTTCAGCAGACCATTTTATCATGAGCTAGCTTCCTGAGATGGAATGTTACACTGTTCACTTTTGCAAAGTCTGTACTGTATCAGCCAGCCTGGAACCACCAACCAGACATTCAAGAGACCCTGAAATCCACGACGAGCAGGCTGTCCATAGAGGAGGCAGGCAGTCCTCACAGTCTCCCTGGGACACTGTTGATGTTCAAGAGAGGCCAGTTGGGGCAGAGAGGGGGGCTTCTTTAAGGCAACTTCAAAAACAAAATCCTCCCTCTCCTGTAAAACAGGCTTTCTATTCAAATAAATGCAAGGGGAAAGAAATGCTAGATTCAGGAATTAGTTCAGTAGCACCAGCCAGGCAGGTCCATCCGAGGCTGAGCTGAAGGACACTTATTAAGAAACAGAGTTCTCCCAATGGCACTCAGCCAGAGCCTTATCTGGACATCTCTCTTTAAAGGCCACCTTAGGCACATGCATAATTCTACAAATACCTTGTGTGGGCTTCACAGTGATTCAGACAGCTCCCTCCTCCCTGCCAGGACACGAACATGAGACACAGCCAAAAATACAGGAAAGGAGTGGGATTCAGTGGTTCCCGAGAGACTGGAAGCTGTGCCGGGCAGAAGGACACCCGGTGTCCCATGGCCCTTCCCATCCCCAGGGCATCTGGCCCAAGGATGGCAGGATGCTGGGACTTCGGAATTCTTGTTCCCGGCTGGTCAGACTAAATGAACTGCTCTTTTCTGTCTTCACCCTAGATTCTTCATGCTCATGGGCTTAAGATGTGATTTACAAAACAGAATACACCCAGGCAAGGTAGAGGTTCTTCTTGTATCTAGACATTTCTGTTCAAAGGGCTTTCGGTCAACGCAGCAACAGAAGGAGCTCAGCACAGTGCCCTGCACCCAGCAAACTCCCAAGAGATGTAGTGGCGGTGAACTGGCCCTCATCCACTTCCCCATCCTTCCTAAATGCCCGGGCTTCTGTGCCACCTGGAAATAAGGGACACAGAGAGTCTGTCCTCTGTATTCAAGGATTCCATATTTGCTCATTTACTCACTAAAATTTATTTGTAATCCCCAAACCACTGTGCTCTCACAGACGTTCATTGGCACGCAGGCAGCTGCAAAAGTCTGCACCACCCAATCCCCATGTACCCTCTGAGGTGTAGCAGGGCCAGGCTGCCTCTGTAAAAAAGTGCCTCTCTGCAGTCTATTTAGTGCTGTGGTTTTCATTTTTGTGCTTTTTCTTGGCAATTTTGCCTTACAATGGCCCCCCAGGACAGTGCTGAAGTATTGCCCAGGATTCCTAAGGGCAAGAAGGCTGGGGTGAGCATTACGGAGCAAACGTGTGTCAGGGAAGCTTCATTCAGGCAGGAGGGGCCTCACGATGTAATTACAGCTCATCCACCAATACGGAAGGAGCGTCCAATCAATTCCTCTGACCCTGGGGCCTCAGTTTCCTCCCTGGTAAAAGGAGGCAGGGAGGTAGAGGGTTATATTTTCATCATTAGCACTCTATGGTGCTAAATAATGTATCCTTTCATTATAAGGCTTCATAAACATTTGGTCTTCTAGATGCTTGTCTTTCAAAGTATGAAGGAAAATAAACTGCCATAACTTCTCTCTAGAGAGCCCAAAGCAATCCCTGCAACTGTAAAGGGAGGGAGTGGGCATCACACGCTGCTGAGGCTGGAAGGCACTGCCTCCATGTCGGTGCAAGGGACCCACAGCACAGAGCCACGCAGGACACAGCAGTTTCCATGCCCAGGACCCAGGGTCAAGGCTGTTCTGGTTTGGCCCTAAAAATCATCAGCATGACCAGATGTCGGTCCATCTCTCTCCTGTGTCTTATCTATCCTCAAAACTGAGAGAGAGATAGCATCACAGGCAGTCACCCCCAGAAGATGATGTCCTCCCCAAACTGCTGCCCTCTCATCACGCATTCAACAGTACAGCTGAGGGCCCTGGGTCTCAGATAGAAAGTGCCAATATGCTGCCATTACTCAGCCACTTTTCCACGTGGTAACATAGTACCTTGGTGAGTTAGGAACCGCGCTGGCATGAGTACGGAATTGTCTCTCTCATCAAACACCTCAGCGTTGTACAGACATTTAACCAAGTTTTATACTCGCTGTCAAAAAATCCCAACCAAGCAGTTGACTGAGCATGTTGGGTGTAGGGTAATAGAAGAGGGTACCAGTTGAGTGAAGAATTGGACGTGGCCTTGTAAAGTCCCCAGAGGCCAACAGAGTGGACTGTGTGCTCACTATGTGCCTGGAGTCATGCTGGGCCCCTGGGGCTGCAGATAGAAAATCACAGAGGCTGACTTAAGAGAGTCACAACTGAGTAAGAGACAGAGACCAGTGCCACCCGACTGTGACATGGTGTGACCCGGAGTCCCTTAGGAACATCCTGGCTCTGTCAGCAGATGGAGGATCGACATCTAGTCAGCGGTCTCTAGCGAGACTCACTAACCACCAAAGTCACCACTCACAGGACACATGAAGCCTGTGAAGGGACGGCTGCACTCTGACCTCGTGGAGAATTACCAGGAATCTCTCTCTCTGACTCATCAAATGTTGAAACAGATGATACTTATAGATGTTTTTTCTGAAGTACACACAGTCCAGCCTGGCCTTTGCCAACACTTCCCAGAGAGGTGCATGGTATTGGGCACTGCTCTACAAAATGTTGTAAATAGGGTGAAAAAAAGTTCGTTTCCAAATAAGTTTAGGAGAAGGTCACCAGGCTTTCTTTAAACATCAAGACTTCTCAGAAGGTTGTGTGTGTGTGTGTGTGTGCGTGCATATGCATATGTGTGTGTGTGCACGTATGCACACACACGCACCTGGGATTGGGTTTCACACCCCTCTGGGAGGCAGAGATCTTAGTCTCTGCATCATTGATATACTCCAAGTACCTAGAATGGTAGCTCAGCACATCAATATTGTTTGAATGAATAAATGAACGTAACATGAAATCTTCACATTTAGTCAATACCGATAAAATATCTTAAATCAGGGAACAGCGTGCATTAACAGGACACAACAGCTCATGAAAAGGTGTAACTGTGTGCACCAAATTCTTAAAGATCTGATCACTTAAGCATGAGAATGCACATATGTATGATAGAAAAAAAAAATCCCTGAAACTACAACAGGACCCCATCAGCAGATGCCACATTTAGTGATAACTCACAGAATTGAGCAACATCAGCAGTCATAAGCCTATAGCAACCACAGTTAGCACAACACTGAGCCCACACAGAACATAGAACCTTTAATAGGCTCATTTTATGATTAGTTTCCAGAGAAGGGACTTAGGATATACTACTTGCCAAACTGATGTACCTTAAGTGGAGTGGGATCCCCATTTTCTCATAAGAACTAACTGGCTCAGACCCAAGCCAACTCCATGGCTTGTAAAAATCAGAAGCTCTTCCAGAATTTCTGCTGATTCCCAGGAGTTAAACCCTCATGGTCCAGTATCTATTCTCATTTGCTTAGCCTCTTCACCACCTACACAGAGCACCCAATCTGTT
This sequence comes from Manis pentadactyla, assembly GCF_030020395.1. Classification (NCBI taxonomy): domain Eukaryota; kingdom Metazoa; phylum Chordata; class Mammalia; order Pholidota; family Manidae; genus Manis; species Manis pentadactyla. The sequence continues at coordinate 146,605,151 of NC_080021.1, read as the reverse complement.
CAGAACGTTGTGCTCCATAAGAAGGGGTCTTGTTGTACGTGCAGCCTGACCCTCCTTTGCAGTTCTGCCCTCTACTCAATCTGATTCCTCAGCCAAATCTCTGACACTTTGGAGTTTAGGGTCTCCGAATTCTTCACTGTTTCTTTTCAGAGTGATTTCCTGTTTCCTCCACCATTCAGACAAAATGGAGAAAGCTGAGATTCTACTCCAAACTAACATGCCTATCCTACTTATGAAGACCCCTTGACTTTTTGGGTGGTCCACCAGCCATTCTCTCTCCATCCCACTGCAATCATCCTTGGGAGACCTATTGTGTGGATCTTGACAGGTCTGTTGATTGAGGTGTCCTGCTCTCCTATGGCTAAATGCCAGGCTGCTCATACTTCCCTGAAACTGAGGGCCAAGCAGAGTTATGTAATCATCATGGGGACAGGCAAAAAGAACAGATGAAATTCTCTTATTTTAGCAGCAATTCTTTTATTCTGGTGGCCATTAACATTTTTCTTGGAGTCAGATCCTAGGAATTTCCAGGTTCCTGTCCATTCTGTTTCTTCAGGCTTTTCCTTGATTCCATGACCTCTGCTATAGCCTTTCCATAAACTCTCTTCTCCATTTGTTAGCCAACTAATTTCGGTTGCTTACAACCAGAGAACTGACTCTGTCCACCAGGAGAACAAAGATCTCTTTAATATGAATAGTCAGGGTCTGCAATAAGGTTTTGTTTTTTCATGGCACATCTGTTAACATCTCCATCTATTCATGTTGTATTAAATTTAGTTTGGGAAATGCCCTAATTATTTTGGGCGTTCTTTCTGAATCTATCCAAAGACTGGACTTCAGTCATATTATCTGTATTAGTTTTCTATTGCTGCAGAACAAATTGCCACAGACTCAGCCACTTAAAACAGCCTCCTTTTATCACCTCACATTTCTGTAGGTCAGAAGTCCAGGCAACTGAGTGCTCGGGGGCTCACAAGACCCAGATCAAGGTGTTTGCTGGTTGAGCTGTCATCTCAAAGTCAAGACTCGCTTCCAAGTTCATCTAGGTTGTTGGCAGCATCCAGTTCCTCATGATTGTGGGACCAAGGTCCTAGTTTTCTTAGTGACTATCACCTGAAAGTCACTCTCAGCTCCTGGACACTGTCCTCCAGTCCCAGCCACAGCCACCTTCATGACACGGCAGCGACTTCTGCAAGAGCAGCAAGAGAATCTTCCTACCTCTAGATTTTCTTCCAGTGGGCTGGTTAGGTCAGGCCACCCAGGATAATTAACTTCAAGTGAACCTAATAGGGACTTGAGTCACAGCTAGGAAAATGCCTTCACCTTTACCTAACATAATCCAATCATGGGGGAGACATTCATCAAGGAGATTCATTTCTCAAGGGGAGGGATTATCCAGGACTTGTACAGTACAGGGGGGCAGGGCATGAATCTTGGGGAGCCATCTTGGAATTCTGCCTAGCACGTGGTCTTATTCACACTTCTTGGAAGCATCACTGCCTTTACTTTCCTTGGCTTTTAATAGAGGAGTGCCTGGGATCCCTCATACAGGGCTGCTGTGGTGTTACTTCAGTTAGTAACATTCATTTGTTGTATGAAGCCCCATATAAGAAATACATATACTTTTGGAATTAAGAACCAAGGACAGTTGTGCTTCCTTGAGGAAGTGGTAGGTTCTGCCATATGATCCATAGGAATCATATAGGTGAGTCTGATTCTCCTTTCACTTTAGCTACTGGAGAGCTCAAAAACAAGTATTTGGCTAGGTCTAAATAGCCCAGTAGAAGTTAAATATCCATGATGTATAATACCTGTGTTCTATATTCTTGCTCTAAAACCTCACTCTTTCAATTCAAAATTTTTCTGGCACTGATTTTCTTTTTAAGGCAGATATTCTTATAAGTAGCTTCCAAGAAAGAAGGCACAAATACAAATGCACTAACAAAATAATACTAATATCTAGTATAAACTGAGCCATTATTATGTGACCACTTTGGATGAACATTATCTCCTTTGAACATTTTGACAACCTTATGAAATTAGATACTTGGAATACCCTGATTTAATAGATGAGGAAACAGGCTTAGAGAGAAGAGGTAGTGCTAGTGGAACATCCATTCAATCCCAGGTATACCTGACCTCAGAGTCTATGCAGTTAACTACCACGCTTGACTCATTTAAAAACATTTACATTTTTACAAAGAAAACCCTGAAGACACCACCAAAACTACTGGAATTAATAAGTGAATTCAATAAAGTTGCAGGATACAAAATCAACATACAGAAATCCTTTGTGTTTCTATAAACAAATAATAAATCAAGTGAAAGAGAAATTGTGAAAGGGAAATGTGGCAAACTTGGAAAAAGGGAAATCAGTCCCATTTACGATTATATCAAAAAGAATGAAATACTTAGAAATAAATTTAACCAAGGAGGTGAAAGGCCTGTACTCTGAAAACTATAAGACATTGATAAAAGAAACCAAAGATAACACAAATAAATGGGAAGATATACAGTGCTAATGGATTGGAAGAATTAATATTGTTAAAATGTCCATCCCGCCCAAAGCAATGTACAGATTCGATGCAATCCCTATCAAAATACTAATGGCATTTTTCAATGAATTAGAGCAAATAATCCCAATATTTGTATGGAACCACCAAATAGCCGAAGCAATCTTGAGGAAGAAGAGCAAAGCTGGGGATATCACACTTCCTTATTTCAAACTTCATTACAAAGCTACAGTAATCAAAACAGTATGGTGCTGACCTAAGGACAGATACATAGATGAATGGATCAGAATAGAGAACCCACAAATAAACCCACAACTATTTGGTCAATTAATATCTGACAAAGGAGACAAGCATATGCAATGGGGAAAAGACAATCTCTTCAATAAATGGTGCTGGGAAAACTGGACAGCTACATACAAGAGAATGAAACTGGATCATTGTCTAACACTATACACAAAAATAAACTTTAAGTGGATTAAAGACCTATATATAAGACCTGAAACCATAAAACTCCTAGAAGAAAATATAGGCAATATAGTCTTGAACATCAGCATGAGTACTTTTTTCTGGATATGTCTCTCCAGATAAGGGAAACAAAAGGAAAATAAACATGTGGGACTACAAAAAACTAAAAAGCTTCTGCACAGCAAAGGACACCATCAACAAAATAAAAAGGCAACCTATGAAATGGGAGAATGCTTACAAATTATATAAAGAGTAAGGGTTAATATCAAAAATGTATAAAGAATTCATTTAACACCAAAAAGACAAATAGACCAATTAAAAAATGGGCAGAGGATCTGAAGACACATTTTTCCAAAGACATACAGATGGCCAACAGACACATGAAAAGATGCTCAACATCACTAATCATCAGGGAAATGCAAATCAAAACCACAATGAGATATTACCTTACACCAGTTGGAACAGCCACTATCCAAAAGGCAAGAAATAACAAGTGTTGGCAAAGATGTGGAGAAAAGAGAACCCTTGTGTACTATTCATAGGATTGCAAATTGGTACAGCTGCTATGAAAAGCAGTATGGAGATTTCTCAAAAAATTAAAAATAGAAGTACTACATAACCCAGCAATTCTACTTCTAGTAATTTATCCAAAGAAAAAGAAATCCCTGATTCAAAAATATTATATGCATCCTTATGTTTATCACAGTATTATTTACAATAGCCAAGATATGGAAGCAGTCTAAGTGTCCATTAATAGATGAATGGATAAAGAAGATGTGGTACATATATACACAATGGAGTATTACTCAGCTATAAAAAGAATGAAATTTCACCATTTTCAACAACAGGACAGACCTAAAGGGTGTTTGCTCAGTGAAATAAGTCAGAGAAAGAAGAATGCAGTATGATTTCATTTATATGTGGAATCTAAAAAACAAAACAAATGAACAAACAAAACTGAAATAGACTTATAAACAGAGAACAGACTGGGAGGATGGATGGGAGGATGGGTGAAATAAGTGAAAGGAAAAAAATTAGAATACAGAAAAAAAAATGTACATTCTTAAAGGGAGGAAGGAGTGAGGCTAGTGGTTGCCCCTGAAGCTCTCCAGACTAGAAAAAGATCATCTCCCCGTGGGCCGGAAGAACTGTTTTCTGCATACCTTGCCTGTCAACTGCTCTTCCACAACCTCAAGCAAAGTTCTTTGGAATACAGAATTTAATACCAGGCCCTTCTCAAGAAAAAAGAAGGAACAGGGCCTTTCGAGATTAAAGAAAGCCTTAGAAGCAAGTTTTTTCCATGGCAAATTACAAACAGGTATAAGAGAGCATCTGACAGCAAGCCCGTTACAACATGACTCTTTCCCCACAGTAGAATTTCAGGTATATCCCATGCAACTAAGGAATAAAATGGGTTCTTCTTAAAGCCAGTTAGAAATGCACATTCTGAAAGCACACTGTTGAAGCCAGCCCATGTATTCCTTGACTCTTACTCGACAGGGTATCATTTATACAATAAACAGTTCTTAAAAATCAGCTGATAACTGTTGTTGTTGGTTTATATAAATATCAGTAGCAATGTTATGTTTATAGAAATATAAGCACCATTGACTAGTTTACCTATTTACTTGGCCCATAAATCCCCATGACTGGAGAGAGCCTGGCTGCTATGACTCACGGCGCCACCTAGTGACAAGTTCTCTGATTGCATATCCCTGGTGGGAGCAAGACTGGCCAGGGTGCTTCTAACGCGGGCCTGTAAAGGTTCAGCCAGGATCACATGGTCTGGACTTTATCTTGGAGTCCACCTCAGAGTTCATGATATCTGGGTAAAGATCCAGACATTCTCACTCTTTAAGAGAGAGATTGAAAGAGAAAGAGATTGAGAGAGTTTAGCAGGAGGCACATCTTCCTGCAAATTTTAAGGCTAGTGGAGAGTGTATGAACCACCTGGAGGAAAGTGCTCTATAAATTCAGATTTATTGGTATGTCCTTTGGAGTATATAAAAATTGACCAGGGAAGCTAAGTTGCTTCCACAGCCATAAGCAAACAGTAGTAAAGGGACTGAGTCCAGCTGCTCACGTCCTGAAGCTGTCACATCACTTCCTTGAGCCCTGACCCCCAGCTCTGCGGGCTGACAGGCAAGACCCCGTAGTGTGTGAAACAGCGCCCAGGTGGGGACCGGTTTCCTGCGCACAAGGGGCTGCGTGAGGCCGTCCCACTCTTCGCACTGAATTTAACTGCACGTGTGAAGTGCTCAGATTTCCCACTGGTGTGCCTTTCACACACCCATCTGAGCTACAGGCACCCTACCCCACCCCGCCACCCTTTAAACTCTCAAAATGACTCCCCAGTGACGCTTCCTGACTAGCTCCGCGGTAAGTCTCCCTCCTCACTGAAGCTCGTATTTCTGGAAATAAAAATTGTCACGCAATTCCCAGAGAATCATCTAACAACACTCCTTGCTCTGGCTGGTTGTTTTTCCTTTCTCTCTCCCTCTCTCTCTCTTTTTGCTGGTGTTTCACTTTTTCCATTCTTTTCAATAGCTTGAAAAACTCTTAAGCACACTTTAACAAATATTTGGGTCACAGCTTGATTTAATGATGTGCTTTTGAAATGGCAGTTTTAATCCTGGCTGCATTTTTGGTTGTTGTTTTCCTTTTTGCAGTGAGAGCTATGCCTGTGAGCGGCATTAGGAGAGTGGGGCACCCCAGATTTCCCAACAGCATCCTTATCCTTGGCTCTGCAGGAGACCATTCTAGCTTCCCGCCCTGGAATCCTCAGAGTGTGGGACCTGGGCTCTCTCTACTGTGGGCCTGCGGAGGACAGGCGACTGCCTGCAGAGGGCACCAGGTTGGCCTATACTGTCCTCTATTAGCCATTGCCCCTTCCCTGTAGGTGAAATCGGGTTCGAGTGCATAGCTTGGAAGAGGGGAAAAAAGGGCCTCCCAGGAAGTCCATGTGGCAGGAGGGCTATGTGGGAACTGTGGGTGCTTTGTCTTGTCAGCACTTGTGGGGGCAGAGTGGGGGCAAGGAGTGAGCTGAGTCCGTGCGCATGAGCCTGCAGCGTTTCTGATGGGTCCTGGGCTGGTGGAAAGACATCCCACCACAACTGAGCAGTTAGCCTAAGTTTGGGATTTAATTAGCCCAGATAGCAGTGTTTCTGCAGAATATCGTTGCCAGATAAAAATAGAGGATACCCAATTAAGTTTGACTTTCAGATACACAACAGATACTCTCTTAGTATAAGGATGCCCCATGCATTTGAAAACAACATGTGCTAACGTGCTTTTCTATTTTCTGTTGTATTTTGCAATAGTAAAGACACTAAAGAAGTCTGGGTTCTTCTGTATCAGGGATGTTTCATCAATATCGGGAGGATTTCCCTGGCTTTCTAAGTAAATTTGGGATTAGCAAAGCTACCTCCCAAAGGGGAGAAAGCAGAAATGCCTGCCCATTTGTTTCTGAATGACATCCCTGCTCTGCTTCCCAGTGTTTTAGAAAGTCCACTTATCTGCAGAACCAAAGCTCTTTTTATCATAAGTTGGAAGGATCAGCTTTTTCTCACCTTCACCCAAGACTCCAGGCCCATCTCCTCATGGGACTCTGTCTGTCACCAACATTAAGTATCCCCCACACACCATCACCCTCCAGCCCTCACACATGATAAGAAGGAGCATGCATGACAATGTGAATACACTTAATGCCACTGAACTCTGCACTTAAAGACAGTAATAGACATTTTAGCAAAGAAGACATACAGATGGCCAAGAGACACATGGAAAGATGGTCTCATCACTGCAAGCTCATGCGCTGATGTTTCATCAGGGGAATGCAAATCAAAAGCACAATGAGATACACCTCACACCTGTCAGACTGGCTAGTATCAACAAGCCAAGAAATAACAAGTGTCAGTGAGGCTGTGAAGAAAAGGGAACCCTCCTACACTGTTGGTGGGAATGTAAATTTGTGCAAGCACTGTGGAAAGCAGTATAGAGGTTTCTCAAAAAATTAAAAATAGAAATACCATACAACCCAGCAATTCTATTCCTGGGGATTTACCAAAAGAAAATAAAATAACTAATTTGAAAAGATATATACACCCTTATGTGTGTTGCCGCATTATTTACAATAACCAAGATATAGAAGCAACCTCAGTGTCCATCAACAGAGGCATGGATAAAGAAGATGTGGTACATATACACAGTGGAATACTATTCAACCATAAAAAAGAATGAAATCCTGCCATTTGTGACAACATGGATGGACCTAGAGGGGATGTTAAGTAACAAGTCAGACAGAGAAAGACAAATAGCACATGATTTCACTTGCATGTGTAATCTACAAAATAAAACCAAAGAACAAACAAAACAGAACGGATGGACTAGTGGTTGCTGTAGGGGAGCGGGGTTGGGAGATGATCCAAACAGATGAAAGGGATGAAGATACAAATTTCCAACTGTAAAATAAATAAGTCACAAGGATGGTAAGTATCACAAGATGGAAGGATCAGCTTTTTCTTGCCTTCACCCAAGACTCCAGGCCCATCTCCTGTATAGGGAATATAGCCCATAATGCTGTAATAACCTTGTGTGGTGACAAATGGTAATTATGTTTATCGTGGTGACCATTCATGATACATGTAAATGTTGACACAGTATGTGATACACCTGAAACTAATATGTCAACTATACTTCCATTTTTAAAATTTCAGTGGTTATAATGATAAACGTCATGTTACTTATGTTACCACAATTCTAGACATGAAACAGTAAGGGAGAGAGAGGTTGTCTCCTAGGGGATGGCCTACAGCCCAGCACAGGCTGTCATGCCCTACCCGCACCTGCCCACAGGATCCGGTCAACATGATGTCTGGCCCCACCTCCTACTGTTTGCCTCCGTGTGCTCTTTACTCCACCTGAGCGCAAAGCCACAGCCTTTCCAGCCTCCATAACATGCTCTCGTGCGGCTCTGTCCCCACAGATGGCCCTGCCCCCATCTGCTTGGAAACCTTGCCCCTTTCAGCCCCTCGTCGCCAAGACTCCACCTGAGCCATCCCCTGTCAATACAACTTGTGGGTCCATGGTTTTTTCCTGCTATTTATGAAATTTTATATAGCAATGCCTGATCCCTCATCAATTTCCATTTATTTATTTTCCAATCAGCTTCTTGGTTGCCAACCATAATAGTATGTTCTTATTCAACCCAAAATGCCCCCAGCTTACAGGTACAAAGCTTTCTCCCAACCTGTGGGGCCCACAACATGCCTTTTTATCCTTCTGGCCTCTCACGCCACCCTACGCCAAGCATTTCCATGCTCTGCCCCATCCCTCTACCTCTGCAGGGACCTGCCCAGAGTCACTTGTGGTCCTGGGAGGCCGCCACACAAGTCCCATGGGGAACTCAGCTAGCTCCCATACCTCTGAGCCAGGGGCGCTCCCTGCACCTCTCCTGAGCTTGTTTCCTTCTCTGCTTTGGGTTCCCTGCTATGGTTCCCCACCATGCCAACTCTTCAGAAAGTTCTTCCAAGCTCTAGTGAGTTGAATAGTGTTCCCACCAAACTTACATCCTGGATGTAACTTATCTAGAAATAGCATCTTTGCAAAGCTCAGTAAGGTAAGGTTCAATATCATTCCAGCTTAACACAGCCCTAAATCCAAGGAGAAATCCTTCTAAGAGACAGAAAAGGATACATAGAGGCACAGAGAAGAAGGCCATGTGAAGACGGAAGCAAAGATTTGTGTCTGTAAGCCAAGAAAAGACAAGGGTTGCCAGCTACCAGCAGCAGCTAGGAGAGAGGCATGGACAGAGTCCAATGCTAATGCTTGCATTTCCAACTGGTGGCTCTTTCCCAAAGCATGTGCTCAGCCAGGTTGACCAGGCAGCTGTGCCTCTTAAAGGGATGGTTCTTCAGCTCATAAGCTCACCTGGGTTTGAGTCTGGTCCCTGGAATACCAGTCATGGAGGGGATCTCCTGACTGGGGCAGGAGCTCTTGCTGTCAGCCCCTCCTTAAACAACTGGATGAAATCTCTGTAGAGGTCCCTGGCCTTCCAACATTCTCCTAACTTCAGTCAGGAAAAACAGCTCCCCATTCCTGCAGGCTCTTGGTCTTTGGGGGTTCAGGGAGAACAGACTGCCTCAGACAACCCCAGGGTCCACAGATCCCCAAACACCAACTTCCCCCAGCAGATCTGCTGTCCTTGGGCCTCACTACTGGGTCCCAAGGACCTCTCCAGTAAATGGCTCCTCTCATGGCGTGGGAACCCACTTGAATTCTCTCCTAGATAACTCAATAATAACCTGGACTTCAACCCCCACCATGGCCCCTAGTGGGGGCAGCTCAAGAATACTTATCCAGTCTGGAGTCGGAAGCACAGGGTAAGAGACTGGGGTCCAGAAGTCTAACCCCTCATCTTAATCCTCTGCTGATAACACAAAGCTGCTATTTCAGGACTCACAGTGCTGTCGTATTGGTTCCCTTTAGGTCCTAGCAAAGGACAGCAGGATGTGGGAACCATAAATCTTTCCCACCAACCCAGACTCATTTTTTCTCTGGATGAGAAGGTGGTATGGATCCCCATCATAATCAGACACAGCAACACTGCCACTGTTATTATTGGTAAAGCCAATAATAACTCCCACTCAAGACACCCAAGACCCAAGGCTGCTTGTGAAAACAGTTTGAAATCAATCGATGCCACTTAAAAGGGAAGCAAAAGGCTGCAGCACAGGTGGACTGGTCAGTTCTAAGACAGATGCTGACCTTTGCTTTAGGAAATCTCCCTGTGAGGCACAGGACCGTGGCCACGGGGATTAAATCTGAGAAAAAGGACCTTTATCCTTAACCTTTAGTTTTTAACTCCAGCCAAACATTTCTGTCATTTAGAAAGTATGATTTGCTTTTAGATAATTTTTTTCCTTCAGCAGAGAACATTTATAGTTTCTTAACCAATATCAAAATCAGTTAGAAATGCCTCAAAAAGGATTGTTTAGTCTCCATTTTACAAGTGGGTGGTGTTAGAATAATGCCAAATTCAACAGGCCAATATTCCACGAGTCCTGGACAAGGCCTGGAAATCTCAGGATCAGGGAGCATCTTGGCAGCCAGACAGGACCAATACAAGTGAATGGCTACAAATCAGGAGAAACGCTGGGGTCCTTCTGGCTTCCCGTTGGTGAAGGTGGATTCCTCTCTTTTGTACACTTGCTTTAATTTTACATCAGCAAAGAGAAGACAGAAAAATATATAATTTTAGCTCTTATCAGTATGCACATTACCTTTACTGGAAACCTGTCTTTTCGTGTGGATTGGAATTACTGTTTGGTGTCCCTACCTTTCCTCCTGAATAGCTTCCTTTAGAATTATCTTTTTAAGGAAATTAACCATAAATTCTGTCCTTTTTTTTCTTTTTAAATATGGGAATGTCTTTATTTCTCTTTCATTCTTTTAAACCAACTTTATTTAGATGTAATTCACATACAATTCACCTACTGAAAATGTGCCATTCAGTGTTTTTTAGAATAGTCGAGGAGTTGTGCAACCATCACCATACTCAGTTTTAGAACATTTTTATCACAGCTCCACAAAACCACCCTGTACCTGTACCCATTAGCAGTCTGTTATGAGTTGAACTGTGTCCCCCAAAAAGAAACAAAGAATTAACCCTTGGTACCTGTGAATGTGACCTTATTTGGAAAAGTATCTCTGCAGATGTAACAGAGTTAGGAGGAGGCTAGGAGGGTGAGCCCTGGTACACATGACCAGCACCCTTACATGGAGAAGGACATGTGGACGCAGACACACATAGGGAGGGGATGGCCATGGGAAGCCAGATGCGGACATGGGGAAGATGGAGGCAGAAGCTGAAGTCATGCAGCCACAGTAAGAGAACATCTGGGGCCAGCAGAAGCTGGAAGGTGTAAGGAAGCATCCTCACCTAGAGGCTTTGGAGGGAGCATGGCCCTACCAGCACCTTGACTTTGGACTTCTGGCCTCCAAACTGTGAGACAATACATCTCTGCTGTTGTAAGCCACCCCTTTTGTTGTACTTCATTGTGGCGGCCCTGGGCAACGAATACACGGTCACTCCCACTCTTTCCCAGCTCCAGGAAACAACAATATACTCTTGATCTCTAGGATTTGCCTATTCCAGAAATAGTATATAAATGGAACCCACTCAGTAGGCGCCCTTATGTGAGAGGCTTCTTTCACTCAGCATGTTTTCAAGGTTTATCCATGTTGTCCTGTGCATCAGTATTTCATTTCTTTTTATTGCCTAATAATATTCCATTGTATGAACATACTACATTTAGCTATTTATCAGTTGATGGACATTTGGATATTTTTATACTTTTTTGGCTATTATGAATAATGCTTTTACGAGCATTTGTGTACACATTTTTGTGTGGGCACGTGTTTTCATCTCTCACATGTTTAACATTTTGAGAAATTATCAAATTGTTTTCCAAAGCAGCTGCTCCATTTTTTAAATTGAAGTACATAGTTGGTGTAATATGTTGCATTCATTTTTTAATTCCCACCAGCAAAGTATGAAGGCTGCCTTCATTTTTGAAAGATAGCTCTGCTGGATATAGGATTTTTGGTTGAGAGATTTTTTTCTTTGCAGCACTTTGCATGCATACAGTCTCCTGACCCCTAGGGGTGAGTGTGATGTTGAACTCTTTGCAATCTGCCATTTTGCTTTCTGCTACGACTATCGTCAAGGTGCCAGCATCCCCTTAATTGCTCACCATGAAGATTTCTACTGTTTTGACAATGACTGTGGGCACAAACTCTTCCATGCTGTATTCCAAGTAAAGTCAGTCCTCTTTGATGAAAATGCCATTTTTACATTCTGTTTCTCCCTCAGGCCCTGTGCCAGAGCTGGGGGAGGGGTGATAGGCCCACTTCTCCTGGAGTGAAACTTCTGCTCTGCTAGCACCACTGTGTATGGGGGAGAGGAGTTGATAATCCTTGGTCTTCTTTTCTTGGCCCTGCTGACCTAGAACCTCTACCCTACAAGCAGGTTTAGGTGGGGGCACTGAAGATCACAGGCCTTTCATGTATGACACAGAGCCCCTGCCCCATGGGGAAGAGCTGAGTGGGGAAAGGGATCCCAGACCTGTCCGCCACACTTGCCTGAGACAGCATTTCCACACATAGGGCTGGAGAGGATGACACACTGGCAGCCAGCCTCTCCCATAGTGAAGTGATAGCCCTGGACTGGGAACTGGGGAAGGAGACTAGGAGCTGTGTGGCCCCATCTCTGCAGCCACACCCTCCTGGAATAGAGCTTCCATCACATGGCACTGGGGGAAGAGGCATGAGAACAGGGCATGGCTCAAATGCTACCAGCTCTTGATATTCTTCCTGAGATGTAGATTTTCTTGAATAAATATTTCTCTGTTTGCTGTATGCAACTTCCAGAGGCTTTAAACAGTCACAATTTTCATCAGGTAAATGGCTTCACTGGAGAGAAGGTCTACCAAACTCCCCACAGCACCATGCTCAAGGTCTGAAATCCTCTCTTATCGCCACACATACAGAGCTCAATCAAGTTCTTTCTATCACCAGGTAAAACACCTCCAAGATCTGAAGTGGCTATTCTGCCCTTGTACCACGTTTGTTATATGGGATAGACATTTCTAGGATTCAAAAATATTTCAGGTGCTTCTCTCTCTCTCTGGGAATGTGGAAAGATTAGCTTTTCCTGCCCTCCTGGAAGTTGAGTATGACTCTGCAGTCTTCTTTGGCCAATGAAATGTAAGAAGTTTGTCACTTCCAAGAACCATCATTTCATTGATGCTGTGCACTTCTCTATTTTCTCTCCTGTTGTAACAACCCCTGGAGCCTTGTGAGGCAATGACAGCATCAGAAACTGGGGGTGGGGGCTTCCAGTATCCTGAGTCTTGAGTGACAGTTGTGTGGAGCAGAGCCTTCACTCCTGGTTGTATATGTAGCAGGAGCAAGAAATAAATCTTGGATGTCCTAATCCACTGAGATTTTGGGATTGTTTATTTCTGAGGCATATCCTAACATCACCTAACTGATAAGAATGCTACTCTTTTTAAAATGCCTATCACATGCAGTATATTTTTCTGAATTGCAGAAGATCCTGGTTAAGGTCAATTTCATCCCTCAGTATATGTATGAAAATGAGTTCCTTAGCAAGTCCCCAAAGTATTCCATATCTGCCCTGCCAACCTGTTGGTCTGGACTCCTCCAAGGATGCTCTAGCTCCTCCTCCCCTCTTGTATATAACCACAGGAGGCTCCCACCCCCTTACATACCATCTGCTCCCTCACTTCCTTCACCTGATACCACAATCCATCCTTCCAGCCTTAGTATGTCCCTTCTTCTAGGGACAGGGAGGGCTGGGAGGGGAAGGTGGAGAAAGAGAATGAATGAGATACTGCATTGGCATATAAGTTGTGAAAGTAGGAAGGCCAAGAAATAGTCTTAAGATGAACTGTATTTAAAAAAAACTTTCCAGATAAATTGTTTACAAGCACACCAAAGTTTTGTTTCAAGCTCTCTGCAAGGGAAGCCGGCAAGAAAAAAAAGTCTGGCTAAAGATTATTAGGTTAGTCAGTCAACTGGGTGGACCACCCTAACTTCCCAGAAGTTCTTAATCACTTAGGAGTATTAGAGAATTGTTTAAGGATTTCATCAGGAATGTGAGTTACTTCCCAGAAGGAGTTTGAAAATTACATCATGCAGAAAGTTCTGTTGCAGACCTGGTTTGGACAATTTTTCTTTTCAGGAGGCTACAAAGAGACAGTCTTGGCTTGATGGGTTGTGGTTCACTCATCAGTTTCCTCTTTAGAATTAAAAAACATTCCTGGATTTTGTTTTCATGTATTCAAACATTTATTGAATATCTGCCAGATGACTAGATGTTCATGTTATAAAGATGAAAAGAAAATCTCTGTGCATCAGGGAGCTCATAGCTTTGGGGTAGGCAGACATGTCCATAGATAATTGTGTAAACAAACAAAACTGTGCCTCAGTATGTTCAGGGGGCTGGGCCAGCGATGCAGAGGAAATGGGTTTATTTGGCCTTGTAGTGAAGTCAGGGAAAGGAAGAGTATGGAATGGGCTTAAAGAAGAAATATGTATATTTTGGAGGATGGCAAGGAGTTACCAGGGCATCCAGACATTGAGACGTAGAGAATGCTCAGGGGTACAGAACATAGCATGTTCAGGGTGTCCAAGGAGCCTGTGTGTGTGTGAGGATGGGGAGACAGAGGCTGGTAGTGCCAAGGAGCCTGGAGTGAGTCCTGAGGACATATGGTGGCATCAGATCACACTAGGAAGGGGGGTGCCTGATCAGGTAACTCCGGACAGCATCTTCCATGAGAATAAACTGGACAAAGAATGGGAGGTTGAGACATAAATACAGGTATTTATAAGGCACATGTGACAAATGACCAGGATCTAATCCCACTGAGTAGCAATGTCAACCATGTCGGCTGCAGAATTCTCTGCTGTGGACTCCGTCACTGTCCATTTTCTAGCAAAGAGTTTGTAGGAGATTACGTTTTACACATCTACAAACATAACTAACTAGTAAGATAGAAAGAGGCAAGAGCCTAAGAAAGCTACAGCTAACGTGCTACAGGGATTTACAAGCACAAGAGATTACTACTAACTGAAGAGATCAGGAAAGGTTTCAACGAGAAGGTAGCATTTGAGACATGTTATAACAGTGCAATAAGATAAATGCTGAGATGGGGAAAGTGTTCAAGGCTGAAGAGACAAAGCAAGCAAAGGTCTGGGAGTAAGAAAGCAAATGAAAAAAAATGAAAGATGTTTAGCACCAACAGAAGATTAGATGGAAAACAAATGCCGGGGCCAATTCATTGAAGATGTTGCATGCTATGGAATCTGGGCTGAATTTTACAAGAAATCGGGAGCCCCAGAGGCTGTATGAGAAGGAAAGAGAGATGATCAGAACAATGGTTTAAGACTAGTCTTACAACCAATTGTCACTGACTGAAGGCTACTCTAACAGTCTGAGCCACTACATGTGGATGAAGAGCCCTGAGAATGTAGGGGGAGAAAAACAGGTAAAAACCAAGCAGGTGCTCAGCATGACCCATGGAAGACCAGACACAGGAGGCAAAGGGAGGAAGGTGTTAACACCAAATGAAAGTGAGAGATGGAGAAGAAGTATAACAGCACCACCACAAGAAGTTGGAAATCTGAGGGAAAGAGCAGTCCGAGCAGGGGCAGTTGGGGGTCCAGTTTGCTAGACTTCGAGATGCTAAGGATGCATTTTAGGGGAAATTTTCTGAAGGGAAGATGAGAGCACAGGAGAAACATTAGGGCTGGTCCTAAAACTGGCAAATCAGTCACTGAAGACACTCACTGCAGTCCTGCCCCAGGGAGGATGAACCCCACACACAGGCTGTGCACGGCATGCACCACACCAGGCTTTTAAGGTCTGGTAAAGGTCTAAAAAGGTCCAAGTATAACGGGAGGAGAAAGTACATTCCCCTAAAATTATTATGAGCAAGTATAAACAAATACATAAAAGGTAAAGAATGTGCCCACTGCATCGGTAAGACACAGTCTATTAGAGCTATTTGTAGTTCTGCTTCCCCATGTGATCACCCCATTAATGAATTAATGAAGTCTATTACTGGATGATGCTCGTGCAGTCGGATTTGTTTTCTGGCATTTGACAGAATGCTGACTCTGGCAATGGTTCACCAAATGAGTTCAACTCCCTGTGGCTTCACATCAGCACTACTGTACAGCGCCCCCAAATTACTTACAGATAAAACACCCTAGCAAACCTGTGCACTGGGACTTCCATTGATAACTTGCAAAATGGAGGACAACATATCAGTGTTTTTCTGTTGTCAGATGCTAGATGTGTTAGGTGGAACCAAGTAACTAAGAGCTTCACAAAGCATGTCTGCTCCCCGAATCTTCCATGGCATGGCTTCAATCAGTGACTGAGGACTGCATTTCCGGGCCCTTGCCTTCCAATAAGGAACACTGTACTGGAGGTTCTGGCAAGGAAAACTAGGCAACGAAAATAAATAAAAGGCATCCAGATTAAAAGAGAAGAAGAATAATTATCTCTAATTGTAGGTGACATGATTTTGTATGTAGCAAATTCAAAAGAATACATTAAAAATTATTAGAACTAATAAGTTCAGCAAGGATGGATACAAGAGCAATACAAAAATCAAATTGTATTTTTATACACTAGTAATCAACTTTTCAAAAATGAAATCAAGAAAATTCCATTTGCATCAGCATCTTAAAGAATTAAACATTTGAGAATAAATCTAATAAAAGAAGTGCAAGATTTGTACGCCTAAAGCTACAAAAAATTGTTGGAAGAAATTAAAGAAGATCTAAGTGAATGGAAAAAATCTCACCTTCATGAATCTGAAGACTTAATATTTTTAAGATGACAATACTCTTCAAACTGATGTACTTGATACAATCCCTCCCAAAGTCCCAGCTGGCTTTTTTCGTCTGTTTTTTTGGAGAAATTGACAAGCTAATCCTAAAATTCATGTGGAAGTGCAAAACACCCAAAATCACCAAAATAATCTTGAAAAAATAAGAAAAAAGTTGGAGAACTCACAGTTCACGATTTTAAAACTTACTAAATAGCTAAGTAATCAAGACAGCATGGCACTGGCATAGGGATAGACATACAAATGGAGTAGACTGATAGTCCAGATATAAATTCTTATACTTATTGTCAATTGTTTCTTTTACAAGGATGTCAAGACAATTCAATGGGAAAAGAGTAGTCTATTCAACAGAAGTGTGTTGGGACAACTGGATATTCGCATGCAGGAGAATGAACCTGGATCATTGTCTCACCAAGCATACAAAATTAACTCAAAATAAATCACTGACCTAAATGTGAGAACTAAAACCACAAAACATTTAGAAAAAATCACAGGAGTAAATCTTTCTGAACTTTGATTAGGCAATGGATTTTGAGATATGTCACCAAAAGCAAAACAACAAAAAGAAAAACTAGTAAATTATTGAATTACTTAAAAATTTACAACTTCTGTGCTTCAAAGGATACTATCAAGAAAGTGAAAAAACAAGCCATGTAATGGGACAAAATTTCTGTAAATCAACTGATAAGAGACTTTTATTCAGAATAAAGAACCCTTAATTTAGCAAAAAAAAAAAAAAAAAGAATAACTCAATTAACAATGAACAAAATGATTTGAATAAACATTTCTGCAAAGAAGATATACAAAAAATTGAATAATATATGAACAGATGTTTAACATCATTAGCATTAGGGAAATGCAAATCAAAAGCACAGAGGTAGTACTTATGCCCACTTAAAGTGCTATATTCACTAGAAGTACTATATTCAAAAAGACAGACAATAACAAGTGTTGGTAAGGATGGAGGGAAATAGCAACCCTCATATGTAGGTGGTGGGATTGGAAAATCATGGAGTCCCTATGAAAAACAGCATATTTGCTCACCTACTTCAATAACAGAGTTGCTCTATGACCCAGCAATTCTACCCCTGGGTATATATACAAGTAAATGCAAGACATATGCCCACATAATCAAGTAAATACAAGTAAATCAAATAAATACTAGTAAATACAATATATATGTCCACATATATGTCTATATATGTTCACAAACATATATGGCAGCATTATTCATAGTAGTTAAGGTACAAACAACCCAAATATCCATCAGCTGACAAATGAATAAGCAAAACTAGTATGTCCATACAATGGAATATTATTCAGCAATAAAAAGTCATGAGGTACTGATACATGCTATAATATGGATAAATCTTGAAAACGTTATGCTAAGTGAAAGAAGATAGTAACGAAAGCCATATGCCATAATGATTCCATTTATATGAAATGTCTGAATAGGTAAAGCTATAGGGATAGAAAGTTTATTAGTGGCTGCCTAGGACTGGGAGGTGGTGAGGGGAATGGGAGTGGTAACCGTTTAAATAGGTACAGAGTTAATTTTATGGGGGACAAGAAATTTTCTAAAGAACATTTCACACCTTAGAGAGGGGTGAACGACGTGGTCTGTGAATTATATCTTAATAAAGGTGTAAAATTTTAAATGGTAGTTTAGAAAGAAAACCAAGAGGAAGAGAAGATACAGAGATATGGAATTCTGGCCACAGGAAAGACAGTTGAAGCATAACAACAACTGCTTAATGGGGACAACATCCCAGCTCTGTCACCCCTCTTCCTCTCAGGTGTCCAGGCCTGAATCCCAGGCCAGGGTCAGAATCACTCCTCTTCTCCGGTAGTTCCCAAGGTGTGCATCTCACTGGCAGCATCTACGTCATCTGGGAATTTGTGAGAAAATCAAATTATCCTGCCTCACAAACATCCAGTTATAAAGTGAATTAGTCCTGGGATCAAAGTGCAGCCTAGGAAATACAGTCAATGGTACTGTAATATCTTTTTATGTTGACAGCAACTACTCTAGTTATGGTAAACATTCAGTAATGTGTATAATTGTCAAATTACTATGTTTACACCTGAAATCAATGTGTGTCAACTACATTTCAATCAAAACTTTTTAAATTAAAACACATTCTCCTACCTCACCCCAATCTCTAGAATAAGAACCTCTGATGGTTGGATCCAGCAATCTGTTATTATAGGTCCTCCGGGTGATTCTGAAGCACATGCAAGTTTGAGGACTGCAGCTGTGCTCTGAAAAGGTAGGAGTGACACTCACCTGGCAGAGGTTAGTTAATACCAGCCCAGAGGCACAAGAGAGACAACACACCTGCATTGCTCACCATTACCAAGCAATGGAAAGTCACATTACAATAATGGAAAAACAACATAAGAATAGGGTCTGATCTGGAAAATCAGCTACTGATACAAACCCTCTTCTCTGGCATGGTATGCAAGGGAATTTTCTCCCCCAGTAATAACCCACACTTGTAGTCAGGTTTGGTTTTTAAAAAAACAACCAGAAATATGTTGCTCTTGTTAAGAACATTTTGGTCACTAGGACTTGAATTTGAAAAAGCTGAGGTGGATCATAGTTGCAATATTGAGGCCAAATGGCAATACCTGTACTTAAGTATTTGTTGTGGATCACCAAAAATGCAACCTGGGGCTCTGAGGCTCAGGTCCTAGGAAAATGGCTCTGACCCTTCAGTAAAAGAGTGGAGGGAACCTGGCCTTGGGGCATAGTGAGTGGTCTGGCTCCAGGGGGAGGGCTTAGAATTGAACCTGCTCCTCATTCTTTCCCTAGCATCCTCCCAGGATAAGGCTGAAACAAGTGGAACACCAAGGGCACACAGTTAAAAGGGACAGGACTTACTCTCAGAGGTCTCTTTATAAACCCTGCTCCCCTCATTTACTAAAGGCTCCTAGAGAAGAGACCCACAGGGGCCCTGGAAACAGCTCAGCACTGCAGGAAGGGGATTCTGGGTTCCCAGAGACAGTCTAGAAGCAGGGAGTAAGCTCCAGATGGACATGTTCTCTAAACCCCTTAAATCCTCACAGCAGCAGACCCAAGTGGCACCTTCTAGGTTGAATATTTGAGAACTAAATTGGCTTGGCAGAAATACATGTGACTAAGAACTGCAAAAAAAGAGGTGCTTCATCTTACAAGTAATTTGGGAAATGGGAATTCATACAATAATTTAACTCAGAATGGCATAAGCAGGCAAGGGATTATCAGAATGCTTTAAAAATGAAAGAATCTGTTTCTTAATATGGCATCCATCCAACTTCCTGGGGAAATGATTCAGATTTGAGTTTTTTGAAAATACTGAAATGGCAAAATTACACCAACAAAAATACCTGTTTGGGTACTTTAGCAGAGAATATCAGGATTCTAAAAACTGGTGTTGCTATCTCTAATAAATGAGGAGGAGACTCTAAGAGCAGGAAGTAACATCTTGTTCCTCTCTGGGTAGGCACAGAGCATAGCAGCCAGCTCACTGTTGTCTTTTGAATGAAAAACCAGAATAATAGTTCCCACACAGAATAATAAAGTTCACACACAGGAGTATAGAGGATTCCCACACTTGGAGAGGAATCATTAGCTGTGTACTTGTTTCAAAGAGACAGTGTGGGAAAAAATGTGAGCTATATTGCCTCTTAAACATGGTGTATCAGTCAGCTAGAGCTGCATAACAAAATATCACAGACAAGGGAGTTTAAATAATAGATATTTATTTTCTCACAGTTCTGGCTGAAAATCCAAGATCAAGGTGTTGGTCTCCCCAGAAGCCTCTCTTCTTAGCTTGCAGATGGCTGCCCCCTCGCTGTGTCCTCACATGGTCTTTCCTCTGTGTACACACTCCTGCTGTCTCCTCCTCTTCTTCTAAGGACACAAGTTCTACTGGATTAGGGCTCCACCCTTAGGACCTCATTTAACTTCAGGTACCTCTTTAAAGGCCCAGCTCCAAATACAGTAACACTGGGGGTTAGGGCATCCACATATGAATTTGGAGGGAATTCAAGTATGAATATATTCAATTATGAATTCAGTTCAGAATACACAGTGAACTCCACACATATGCCCTCCCCTAAAATCTCACTACAATGATAAGAACAGTAATTTGAAAACAAAAACAAAACCCCTATCAACCCAAAAGAACAAAATGTATTGGAGATAGTGTGGAGAGGTAATAAGAAAAATTGGGGAAATGGAAAGCAGATGGAAGATGAGTGAAGGCTAAGCACTTAACAATAGAAGAAGCTGAAACTTTGTATCTACAGGCATAGATTGTTTTGTTGTGTTTGCTTTATGGCACTTTGCAGATATTGCATTTTTTACAAATTGAAGGTTAATGGCAACCCTGCATCAAGTACGTCTACTGGTACCATTTTTCCAGCCATATTTGTTCACTTTATGTCTCTATGTTCCCGTTTTTGGTAATTCTTGCAATACTTCAAACTTTCTCATTATTATTACATTTATTATAGTGATTGGTGACCAGTGGGAACACTCATTGAAAGCTCACATAATGGTTAGCATTTCTTAGCAAGAAAATATTTTTTTAATTAAAGTATGTACATCATTTTTTAAGGCATAATGCTATTGTACACTTAACTGACTACTACACTAGTAGAATGTAAATATAACTTTTATGACCAGAAACCAAAAAATTCTATTTGGCTCACTTTATTGCAATATTCCCTTTATTGTGGTGGTCTGGAAACAAACCTGCACTATCTCTGAGATCTGCCTGTACTGACAGACACACCAAAAGAAGCTGGAAGATTCATACCTCAGACCACCTCAGAGGCTCCTAAGTTGAGAGGTCCACCATTTAGAAAGGAGGTGCCCCTGAAGGCAGTGAGCTAGCCAGTGGAAAGTCTAGATGAGTAACACCTGGGTTTCCCATCTACCACAATCACCTACCCCATCAGAAATCTATAGCTTGCTCCCTTAACCAGAGGGCATTGGGCACCAAGCATAGTTTGAGGAGTGGGTGCATTTTGAAACTGAGTATGTTAAGTAAACCTCTATGTGTTGAATAGTCAGCTCTCTCCAGCCTCATTCCCTTGCTCAGAATGTGGAAGCCAGACATGAGAGCAGAACATTCCTCTCTGGGAATACAGACATGCCCAGGAGAAAAGACCTATAATTACAGGCATTTGATGCACCATAAAAAAATTGTCAGTCTGCCATCTAATCACCCATCCATAACACAAACCTGTATTTCATCTTCTATACTGCAGTATTCTGAAGTAGAAAAGAACAGCCAACGGTTAACAGTTAAAGACAACCTCCAACATAAAACAGAGAATGAAACAACTTGGGGGAAACAGAGACAATGCAGATGCCAGAAGAACAATTTTATAAAACCTTATAATATCTTTAGGAGTAAGAGAAAAATCTTTGAAGCAAAACAGGGTGCTTAAAAAAAAAAAAAAGGAACACCTGGAGAACAGAATATTTAAAAAATTCAATAGGCAAGTGGGGAAAAATTTAAGAAATTTCCCCTAAATTTAGATTTAAAAGACAAAGATGTAGAAACTAGGAATAAAATATTAGAAGCATAGAAAGCAAGGACAGAAAGGGGAAATTTTATAAAAAATTCCCATAACTAAAACATAATTCGTCAGACTGCAAGGACTTTGGAGGACCCAGCACATTGCATGGGAAATATCACAGTAAGAGAATCTTGTAAGTCTATCTGAAAGTTTACAAATGAACTAATGAGAGGTACATAAAATGATCTTGAAAAAAATGAAAATATGTTCAAGAAACAAATGTAATTATTGTAAAAAAAATGGCTCGACTGTGAAAAACATTTACATCATAAAAGTGATAAATTATCAGATAAATGCTTTTATCCCAAACTGTTATGTCACAATATAAGGATAAGAGTGTGTGTGTGCATATGTGGTGGGAAGAGATATAAAATTGTTTCTATAACAGGAAATAAATTAAAGTATAAGTTAAAGTATAAATAATCTTCAAAATATGGAGATTATTAACAAAATAAATAGCTGAAACTTTGAAAGTGATCGTTTATGGGTAGTGTGAATCAGGTAAGAGACATTTTAAATCTTATTAATATTTAAGAAAGTATGTATCTGCATTACTTTGAGTTTAAAAACATGTACTAAATAATAAAAATACTAAGTACTTGAGGGAGCTTGAACTAGGCTGTTTCGTTAATTAAAAATTGTGGTGAATAAGCAGTCATATTCATTATAAATATTAGTCATTTATGAATTATGAATTCTAAAATAGTTACAGGCATATAATACTGAAGTCCTCCTGAGTATGACCTATTCTTTCTTTAGAGTTTCAGAAGGCACTTCCAGTCTCATCATCTCCCAGAATCATAACTACGACCATCAATGTCCTAAACATACCAAGCTGGGCACTAGAGCCAATTAACTACAAAGCTGAACAACCTAGCTGGCATCACACTTGACACCGGGACCACTATTGAAAAGGGCCATGGATAACTTGCAAGATTCAGAGAAAAAAGAAAAAGACTTACAGCACTGGATCCTAAAATGTAATCTCCCTATCCCTCTACCAGTCTTGCTTTTCTAAAGGAAAATTTCATGATCAAAAATATGTGGGAAGCACTACACAATGTATTTCCAGAAACTCACGATGCAAATTAGTGTAGTAGGGGTGCAGAGATGCCCTCAGAAAAGAGACCAGTTTTCCCTTTACTAACAGTATTTCTCAAAAACATGGGGCCATTCTGGACTTAACCTTTAAATCCCATTTGAGGAACACACTTTAATAATTTCTTACTTAAGATACGGAAATACCTGTGTACAAGGAAATACTGAACTGGAAGTATTTAACTTTACAGGTGAAACCCAAAGAAAGAAGAAAGGGCCTTCACATTTGCAGAGCTGTTTTTATAAACTTTGGTAGCTCTTGCATCTTTGGAAGACAAAACACAAGGAAATGGGGTACAGACTCAGCAGAAACTTAGGTTAGACTAAAGGAAGAACTATGAAAGAGCTCAGGGTGCTCCACAGAGAGTAGGCTTCCTTAGAGGAGTGAATACCCTCCTTTTCCAAAACAAAGACAGTGAAATGTGGCTGTAGTTGTAATCAAGAACAAATTCTTCTCACCCACCATGTATAGAGTTGTTTCAGGGAAATTTCTCCTCAGTTAATTAGGCCTCTGTTCCACAGTGTCTTGGTGATAACATGCTGAAGATGAGAGTAGCACAATGTGAAATGCGGCCTGGATCCCTGAGTCACCACTTGGCAGAAAGTTGCCTGACTAAGTACATGGATAGTATATGAACAAGAAGTAGATTTCTATTCTGTTGAGGCACTGAGATCTGAGGGTTATTTGTTTTAACAGCTAATATTGCTTCCACAGCTATGTAATAAATATGGCTAATGGGTTTTGATGAAGTGGACACAAAGGCATTATATTCTCTACAGTTTGTGACATGCTTAGAATATGTCATAAGTAAGAAACCAGGATGCTCCATGGCTTTAGGCATTCTGAGAAATCCACTACACATCATAGCTCAAGAAAAGGAAGCAAATGGGAAGGAGAAAGTACACACAGGGACTTTAACTGTATTTTAGTGCTCTATCTCTTTACAAACAAGTTGTTCTGAGTAACTAGCCAAACACAAAAGAAAGGCTACTTGCTCTATTAGACAATTAAAAATCATATTCCTTAACTAGTCAGCTTTCTTCCCAGAAAGAATAATGTTTCTTGAAAGGAATGGAGAATGTTCATGACACCAGGGAGACCTTGGACTTCTCTGCAAGGACTAGATCCCAAGGCAAGCCAGAGTGATGCCCATGACACCTTCTACACCAGGAAGCATTCTGGGGGAGGTAGCACAACTTCATTGTTCTTGGAATCTTTTATTGCATCCTCTATGTAGTAAACAGGGAAGGAATGTACTGTTTTTTCCTTCCTTTGGCAAATAATG
Source organism: Manis pentadactyla (assembly GCF_030020395.1). Taxonomy (NCBI): domain Eukaryota; kingdom Metazoa; phylum Chordata; class Mammalia; order Pholidota; family Manidae; genus Manis; species Manis pentadactyla. The sequence continues at coordinate 146,580,773 of NC_080021.1, read as the reverse complement.
ACATTTGAAATCATGATAGTGGAAAAGCACTGTTTTTGAAACAGTTGACTTTTAGGAAACGTTATGTAATCTCCCTGCATGGTCAAAGTATGAACCCTGGCTGATTACTCTCCCCTTAATTAATTCATCTAAAGCCACAGGTCCATGAGTCAAGTTCTCACTGGATATGACATAGGGGTTCTTTATTACTTGTTACTCTGTCCCTTCAAGAAGAGTTTTGCCCTAGAATGCCCTGCAAATTCAGAGCTCAGATCCATAGAATTTTAAGGTCAATTGAAACTCTTGCAGTGTTCCTAAGTATCCTCCGTGACCCGGGAATAAGAATGGCAGTGACACAAGGCGAGGGACTCTCCCATCTGGAGGTATATCAACCCCTTTGACTGCATCAATTCCTTTAACCTTACTGTTGGTGCTTGGCTGGTGTTCTTAATACATTTTCTTTCCCTACATGATGTCACATTTCATATTGACAACACTCAACCTCAGTGACCCACCCAAGGAAGTAAAATTTGAAACTCACAGAGCTGAAACTACTGAACAGCTGGCTCCTGCCTCTGACATCAGAGTCTTGTTCTTCTGTTTAGAAAACTGACAGAGCGCTCTCTAAGCACAGAATTAAACAAGACAATGCAGTAGGAAGGATGTGACCTGGATCTGCCTGCAGAGAGGTACTAACCTGTGTGTCAGAAATTCACAGGCACATTCTTTCAGGCACAGTGAGGAATCAGAGATGTTTTCATAGAGGAAGTGACATTTGAACCAGACCTTAGAGGAACAACGAGCCTGTTTAGGAAAGGCAAGGTTATTGAAAATCAGTAAAGGGCTTACTGGGATTTGGGATTAATCCACATTTTATGCCCCACTCATGGTATGCTTTGTGTTTTTAATGGAATATTTTGAGCAAACAAAAAGGTATAAAGAATAATATAACAAAAATTTTGTACCCACTACCCTGCTTTGTCAAATTGTAACACTGAGTGGCATTTTTCCTACTTGAACATAGAAGCTTCCTAGTTAGCTCTCCATTCCACATCCTTCTCTTTTTCTCCAGAGGTAACCTCCTCGTTTATCTAACTTGCATTTATGTTCTATGCCTATTTCCCCTGCATGGCAGATGCTGCCAACAGACTATTCATTCTTTCCCATGACACTGAGAAGAGTTCTCCACCCAGGACTCCACTGAGTAAAGTTGGCATGAATGATAAAGCCTACTGGCCTTTCTTCCAGAAGGCTGAGAACCTAAGAAGTGGAGGAAAGAAGAAACTGGTTCTGATCTACCCTTTGATTCCTCATTTGTCCAGAAGCTAATCTAGGCTTAAAGTAGACATTCCAGAAATCATGCAACCAGAGAGTCAATGACCACACTAGACCAAGAGTCAGAAATCCTGTTTTCAAACCATAGCTCCTGCAGCGCCTAGCAATGTGATGCTGGGTAGGACTCTTAACCTTTCTGAGCCCATTTATTTACCTATAAAAGAATGACACCACACACCTGAGCTGCAAGCCCACCAGGGCTGGTGTTGTGTGCCTTTTATATGCCTTCTGGGCACCTTGAACTTAACCTTTTTAGAGCATTTTGCAACTACATTATAATTATTGACTTACTTGCTTTATCTACTGACGTGTGAACTTCTTGCGAGTAGGGACTGTATGTCTGACATGTAATAGGTGCTCAATAAATAATGGATGGATTAAACTGACTAAGCTAATATATTTACAGTCCAAGATATTTACACATATATATTTTTGACCTGTAAAGTATACAAATGACTAGTAGGCATCATTCGCATTTGGCAACACAAATGAGCATACATGACATGGACAGCGAGCACCAACCCATCTGAACATTGATACTTGGATTGTGTACCTAGAAATGCTCCTGCCATCCCTTAGTCTCTGAAGCCATCTAAGGTCAATCCAGGCACCGACACTTATTTGTCATAGCAAATTACTTAACTTCTTTTGGTCTGTGCCTGTGTTGCCAAGTTACTGGCATCTTCAGCCTCAAGTCTGGAATGCACACAGCAATATGGAAACCCAGGGAACTCCCCACTGTGTTCTTCCTGTGTCTCAAGATCCCTACTGATCTCCCTTCCCCTCTCTGCCTTCTGGATGGAGTCCCCTTATGTTTCTATTATATATGATATCTAGGGCTTTCAATTGTATTTAGCAGAAGAAATAGCTAAAGGTATGTCTACTCTATTCTCTGGAAGCAGAAGTCCCCATTTCTCTTAAATACACACAAATATGACAGGTCTGTTCTGAATGCCAGCCCTCATGGGTTGACCAACTGTGCCTATTTGGGTGTGATGAATGCCAGCCCCCATGGGTTGATCCTCAAGGTGTTTTAGGGAAAAATAAAGATACAAAAGGCAAGAAGCCTAGATGGGAATAAATGCTTTCATACTAAATTAACTATTTCTATACAAGTGTCCATGATTTCAAAAGCTTTAACAGAGCTTCCCACAGAAAAGAAACTTGCACAGTCAAAGATGACTTTAGGAAATACATGATGTTAATGTCCCTCCCCATTTCCCCATTCCTCTGGGCATGAGCTATGTGCTTGCACTGATTTCCAAAACATTTTATGGAAATATAACAAATACCTAACTTGACTAAGTATACAAACATATTTACCACCCTCATTGGCCAGAAAACCAGGAACCCAAGGCAGAAGGCAACAGAGGAGACATGTATGTAAAGAAGTCCACAAAGTTGCCACCACTGAAAACCTACTTCTTCTGGCCCCAAGTTACCCATTCCAATGGGCTTCATCACCCATTTTTGTTAAGTTTCCGTCTGAGAAGTGAGAATTTAAACAACTCCCACTGCTGCAGACTTAAGCTATGAGTAATGGAAACAATCTTTTTCACCACCTTCTGTCAGTAATTCTTTTCATATAAACACTGTCATATTTTTAAAGCCTTAAATATTTGATCACTTGCTTGAGACTATACAAACCAGATATTCATTTCACGAGGCTTGCTGTCACAGGGAACCTGCTGCCCTGTAAGCCTTCAGCCTATAGGGCAACCTTGTTAAGACCACACAGAGTTCTCTTCTGAAGGCCAAAAGCCAGAAATGTTTAAAGAGGAAAAAGCTCCTCAGAAGACTCATTACCATGACCAAGTTACAGTCTGTTCCTAACCAAAAGAAACAGCCTGCAAAAGTATGATCTCTCTTTTTTTTAAAGTGAGAAACAAGCACACATTCAGTTCCACTGACTGCATCCTCTGTTGGCAAGGCCATGGCTCTGTGGGGTTGTAGAGTCCTGGCCATCTGGTCTACTTAAAATTTGAATTCACTGGGTCTTCTCAAGTTAAAAGCCCTTGATCACTGTGCTCACCCTTGCCTGAGAGAATATAGAATTAGAGGTCTGGATCCAAACAGGGAAATCTCAAGAGTCATCTGTCCCTGATAATAGGGTAGGCTTCTAATAAATTGGTCAATAAATAACTCATGTCTGCTTTTACAGAAAGTCTGGCCAATGATATAGTTTAGTGGACTGACCACATTTGACAGCATAAATAGATGGATAAGCCCAGTGAACAAAGAATATATAATTATAATAAGGATCTTATTGGAAGTGTAGGCAAAATAAGAAACTCTTTCCAAGTTTTTATTTGCTATCTTTCAATCTCATTAAACTTGGCAAAGCCTCTTAGAACAACAGCATGAATAATCAAATTTGAATGACTCCAAAGCCAAGCCAAGTGGTAGTCACTTTTCTCTCTTCCTGGTTATATTTTGCACAGAGCTCCAGGTCGGCACTTGGTGTTTTGTATTGTCTGTTACTAGTCTACGTGGCTGACCCTCTCTCCTCCTCTTCCATCTCCCTGAATTCTGGGAATTCTTAAAGGCAGGAAGTCATGATTCATCCTTGTACTTCAAGGATGTATAACACAGTGTCTGAATGAAATTCATGGAATGAATAAATGGATGCATGAATGAATGAATGAACCAATAAGGAATAAATTAGCAGATTTTGAATCACATGCTATCTGCTCGCCAGAAATTTCCATATAAAACAAAGAGGGACATGAACTGAGACACAGTTTTCCAGTAGGGAGGAAGGATTATAGTTGTGACAAGGCACTACTGCTTTTGCCTTATTTTTATATAAAACTTTGAAGTCCACAGTTCTATATGAATGCGTGGCATGTTGACAAAATATCAGCTTTTCCCCTGCCTCCCCACCTTTTTTTTTTTGGCCTTGGATAAAAATAGGCTAAACCAGCACTAGGAGAAATATAATGAGATGTTTAGAAAATATGTGATGTTACCATCTCATATGAAATTTTAAATTTTATAGAAGTCACTTAAAATATAAAAGAAACAAGAGAATTTTAATAAAATGTTTTAAAGTCATTATATCCAAAACACCATTTCAACATATAATCAATGTAAAAAATTATTGGGGTATTTTAATTTCTTTTATTCATACTAGGTCTTTGAAATCCAGTGTACATTTCATACTTACAGTACATCCTGATTCAGTCTACCCACAATTTTAGGGCTCAACAGCCATACAGGGCTAGTGGCCACCACACTGGACAGCAAAGGGTTAGAAACAAATTTCATGCTTATCTGCCACAATTTCAGTTTGTTTGGGCTTCTGGTGTTGTTAATTTCCTACACCCATCCCCTGATTCTTAATCATTTAACCTGACATTATCAGAGAGGCTAGAGATGGGTCATTTCTTACAAGTTACCTGAAATCTTTTTTGGAAGTGTGTAGGGCATAGATTATAAGTGAAAAGCAAAACAAAGCAGGTTTATCCGCATTTCACAGATGGAGAGTTGAAGTTCAAAGTCATGAGGTATCTGTACTCACACGACTGTTATGTCTCAGGACACAACTAAAAACTAGGTCTTGGGAAACTTGCTCCAGAGTGCTTTTCCTTCCATTTCCCCCTCTCTCTTAGAAATCAGAATACTTCAGAGCAGGGAAAAAAAGCTTGTGTGAGAGTTCAGTAACGAAAAAGAGTCTCTTGTTTCACTACGGCTTACTCAACTCCTACACAAAAAGCTCGCTGGGGTGAGAAAGAGGTTAGGTCTCAAAAGGAAGTCATTCCCCCAACTTGAAAGAGATATTTGGTTCTCTTCCAAAGGCAGGAAAACCTTTTAAAAATAAATCAATTCCTCATTTTAAGAACAACCATGTAGAGCATGTATGCCAGATCAAATGCCACGTCTGAGAAAATGTCACCATCAAAGTCAAATACACCAACTAAACCCCCCAAACAGGATAAAATCTTATCTGAATTCATAAAACACAGCTGTCTTTCCTTCTAGTTTCATTGACTCTAACCTTATGCATTAATTCTTGCTTAAATAAGCATACAAAGCATTTAACAGTCAGAAAACCAGATTTTTCTTTTAAAATTCTTTCGACTCTGCTCTTCCGGATTCTTTCCTCCTCCTGACTCACTCCTCTCTGGAGGGTTTGGTCATGTGCATGTTCTAAGGGTTGCAAACGCTCTCTCTCATCCTCTTTTTCTCTGCTGTCCTCTCTCATGCTGCCCCCCACCTCTCCTCCTTCCTCTTTTAATCTGCACTGCCACCATTACCAACACCATCACAACCTGAGTTCCATCCTCCCCACCAAGGAGGCAAACAGGTCCTGGTAATGCATTTAGTACTGCTAAGAACCAGGAGATGTGAATTCTATTCCTTTGGTTTTTAAAATGATTTGTGGTATTGGTATGATAAATATGAAATGATTTTTTTTTTACCAAAGGATAGAGCAGATGAGTCAGTATGTTGGTATTGCTGAGTGGTCACTATGGGAGAAGAGAGAGAAATGTGGGTTGAGGTCATGTGGTGTTGGATTTACGTTGGAGATGAATGAGTAGCACATTTGTGTGTATGTGTGTACGTATATGTACGTTTGTTTTCCCAGCACCACCCACTGAAAGGACAAGAAACACATGACGAAGTAGTCATAAGCTCACCTCACATCCAGATCTTGGTTTCTGACTACAGTCTCCCTAGAAATGGAACCAGGTCTGCTTGGAGACACAGCTGTGCTCAAGACTAGGCCAGGGAAGTAAAAGTGGGCCTGGAACCCCTGGTGCCCAGGAGCAAGGAACCACTCAGAGAATAATGAGGGACAGAAGAGCAGCTTCACGGGGCTCCCAACAGCCGATTGCCAGCATCAAAAAGAGTAATTATGTTGGAACATTGATATAAAAAGGAATAAGTGAGAACCTAATGAAGGGTTTTTTGGGTGATAAAATATACATCACAAAATTTACCATATTAACCATTTTTAAGTGTACAGTTCAGTGGCATTAAGTACACTGACATTGTACAACCACCACCACCACCTACTATTTCCAGAACTTTTCCAATATGCACACTGAACCTCTACCTATAGAACAATAACTCCCCACTGCCCCCTCCTCTCAGCAGCCATCAGTCTATTTTCTGTCTCTTTGAATTTGACCTTGTAGGTACCTCGTCTAAGGGGAATCATACAACATGTGTCCTTTTGTGACTAGCTTATTTCATTCAGCATAAGATCAAATTTTGTCCATGTTGGAGCATGTGTCAGAATTTCATTGCTTTTTAAGGCTGAAAAATATTTCATTGCATGTGTGTACCACATTTTGCTTATCCATCATCTGTCGATGGACACATGGGCTATTCCTACTTTTGGCTGTTGTGACTAATGCTATGAACATGGGTGTACAAGTATCGGTTTGAGTCCCTGCTTCAAATTCTTTTGGGAACACACCCAGAAGTAGAATTGCTGATCAGAAGGTTAGTCTATGTTCAATTTTTTGAGGCCTAGTGAGTTTTTAAAAGGAGGGAGAAGGAATACTTTCTCTACAGAAAATTACCAGCCACCTCAGAACCTTGTTTTAAGACTCATGTCAGGACCCAAGTAGACTGACATGAATCAGAACCCTACCGAGGCTCTCTCCAGTCCTTCTAACTTGCCTTGAGCACCATTTAACATTTTGAGACTTCAGGTATCAGAACCATGAAAAGATATGGGTAGACCTAGAAGGCAGATTTAGATTTGAGGATCCCTTCAAGTTCTGAAATCTATGACTCCATAATCGTACTTCTTGAGTGCGATTTAGGATGAATCTCCCTTTGAATATATTCCTATTGGGGGGATGCTTTAGGGCTTTTCTTCACAGAACTCTAGATGGAATGAATGCTTTATTTCAATATTAACCAAGAATCTTTAATCACATTTAAACGATCAGCTGGAACACGGTGGGAACATCCCATGCTCATTATGCCAAAGTACACTGCCCTCGGGTGGGTCCTACTGCACATTTAGGTCTGGTTCCCAGTAAATGGCCTCTGGGCAGCTCACCAAGGAGAAAGCTTCCATGCATGACCCAAGATGCCCCTGGGACAGCCAGGGAGAGATAGAATGTTCCCTTTGGCCCTTTCTATATCAGGCAACTAGGATATAATTAGAAGGCAGCTCCCAGAACAGATGTATAGGGAACTAAGTTAGAAAGTGCCTAACTTAGAAGGGGGAGAGGAGTAAGGAGGCATATTATCTGGAGATGTTCTAGGATTCTAAGATTATTTGATAAGTCATGAAGCAGTCCAGCCCTTGGGGAGGAAGGGAGATTCTGTCAGAACTAGCCGAAGTCAGTGAAAGGTCAAATTGTCTCTATATTAGAAATGCCCAGTAGATTTGAATCTAAGGCCCCAAGTATATGGGGCACAGGCATTTTCTCATCTCATTAAAAAATAAAATAAAAAAAGAAAGTTTATTTATTAAGGCAGGAAGGAATAGAGGTTAAAAGGACACCCTTCCCAAGGTGGCCGTAATGTTGGGAAATCCCAGAATGTCCTAATTTTATTATTCTCCAATTCCAAGATGGGTCCTCCATCCCTGTGAGGTTCTAAAATCAAAGATTATTTAGTTATTTCACTTTACAAACAAGGAAGCAGTTCACAGAGGGCCAGAAACTTGTCCAAGTTACCCAGCTAACCAGCCACAAAAGCACAATTCCAATTCCTGCTTTGCTCTCCAGAACAGACCTTACTTACTTTTAAGCCCCAAGAGTGCCAATCAAAAACGTTCTTAAACTTGCTAAGAAAACAGAAGTCACAACATTCTAAATATGGGGCCCATGAGCCAGCTCTGAAAGGTGCTGGGTTTCAGGGCCCATTTCTCCCCAAGACGAGAACTTGGAAGTACAACCTGTATGCATGCCTTTTTGGGGAGACGGGAGAGATCATGTTCACACCCCTCTTCTTTCTCTTGCTGTGATTTTTCCAACTGGATAAATCAAACTCATGGGCAGGACAGGGAGTCTGAAGGGATTGGCAATGGAGCCAGTTGATACTTATACTTGCACCTGAGACAATCCAAGCAGAACCCAAAGCTGAAGTGAGTCCCCTTCACATCATGATCAGAACATACTCTTCAGGTTCTATTTGCTCTTTCTGGCATGGGTTCAAAGGTCATTGCCACATTCTGATTGTTTCAATTTGCAAAATAAATTTGACATAATCTCTGGCTTTACTTCTCTCTTGTAGGGAAATAAAAGTTAAAAGTATTTTCCCTGCAACTGTTTCATATCTACTTAACAGAAAGTTGTTTAATCCTCAAACTTCATCCAATGGATACGCTAATCCTGATATATTTTTTTAATTGCATGACCCCTTCATGTAAATATTGATTAACACTGACAGTTGTGTGAGCTAGGTGGATCCCAGCCAGGGAGAACAGTGACCAGGAATACAGATTTTAAGATAGAGAATCCTCCATTCATATCATGTACTGCTTTTATAATCTTTCCTGTCAATACTAACCCAAGACCTCCCTTGCACATGGCTTTATACTACCCAAAAAGAGGCTCTGCCTGGGAAGTCAGGCCACCTAGGTTCAGTTTCCAGCTCTGGCATGTAATACCTGTGCAATTTGGCAACATTATTTAACTTCCATAAACCTCAGTTTCCTTATTGCTAAGTTGGGGGCAAGTGATAGTAGTCACACTGAAAATTATTTAGGATAAAATGATATATTTTCAATAAAGCCTGGTAGAGGCACACATATTATAGTGCCCAGAAATATACACAATAAATACCCAGTCCCCACCATTAGGGAGCTCCCTAAGCTTGGGAAGAGGTGGCCTATGATAAGTTCTATGACACAGGTGACACACTCAACACTCTTTACGCGGAAGCATGTCAGTCGGGTCAGTCTCCTGGCCCCTGCCCTTTCCTCTCTTCTATGTTGTTAGAGGCCTGCCCTGAGGGTGAGGGCCAGGGTCTTCCAGAGCTAGTGAAGACCTATGGGTAAGTCTATCACATTCTGGGTTCAATATTAGAAATGTCACATGACTCAGTTATGAGCCACATTCTCTACTCTCAGCTTTAGCCCTAGCAAACATGACTTTTTGGTCACCACATGCCTTACTCCTTCATCTTCCTTCTCAATTACTTTAGAACTCGGTTGGTGAAGAGGATATTCTTTATTGAGTCTCTCCTCCAGCTCATCAGCAAGCAGTTCTTCCCTACCACACCACTCTGCTGGCCCTGTGTGATTCCAAACTGCCACGTGGTGATTCAGCTTGAAAGCTGTGGCCCAACTCTCAGAGCAGGATACATCTGCAGTTCACCAACCACACCCCAAGACCAGAACATGACCAGTCCTAACCGTCTTATGCTAGATTTTGAACCCCATGACTGTGCAAGGCTTCTCGATTATCCTGCAATGCAAAAACAATCTTTCCAAGTGCCAAACATTCCTTTGGAAAAAGAAAAGCATGGCCATGTAGACTCCCTGTTCCTTTTTGTCCAGTGTCACAATCCCAAAGGTAAAGATGTAAAATATATCACAGGAAAAAGAGCTCAGTCATCCTTTGAGACTGTAGACATTGCCCTTGGACAAAGCCCTCACACAGCTTTGATTTATATTATCTTTACACAAGGTTTTAATGTCATTTCACAAACAATTATTAAGCCCAAAGGGAGATAAATAGGACAAGTTCTAGAGGAACTCCTAGTCAGAAGTGGGAGAGATGCATAATTAAAGAATTCTCATGTAATACAGGAAACACAGGGTATTCACTGAAAAGACTACAACCTCCCTCTTCCTAACCCAAGAGTGGAAGAGGGAGGTTGTCCAAGAAAGTTTACTACAGTATTGGATGCCTTATTCAAGATGAATAAATGAAGTCACTATTTATGAGTGCAGAGGGAATGGGTGTCAGGACGTTCTGACCGACGGAGAACATGAGCAAATACAGGCATGGGATCGGCGGGAGATCACAACCCATGAGGGAGTGCTGATGAGGCTGGGCGATGCCAGAGCCAAGTTCAGGAAAGGCCAGAATATGTCCCTAAGATCACCTGTGTGGGCTCACTAACAAATTCAGATTCCTTTGCCCTAGAAGTCAGTGGATAGGCTTTCAGCAAACTGGCCTGCATCCATGTCAGGCACCAGGGCTACAAAGGTGCATAAAGGCACATATGGTCCTTGGCCTTCATGGAGCTTCCATCCTAGAGGAGGGCAGGACAGACTTGGCTGAGCGAAGAGAGAAGGGAGGAGCGGGGGGGAACACTGCGCGCCAGGCTGGGGACTTGAAGGAGCATCGGAAGAGATGAGGTTACTGGGGCCGTGGGGATGCTGCTGCCAGCAGTCAGGATGCTTGTAAGAAAAACAAACCCAATCTGGCCTGTATTATTGGGTGGGTTTTGGTTTTTTTAAATACCAAAACTAGGATGTAACAAAACTAGAGATTTCTTAAGTTTTTCACCAAAAAAAGCAGTACTTTCTTTGGGCACCGCCTTTGTCTAAGACATGAAGTGACGTGGGGGAGACAGCCAGGTGACAGCTTCACACCACAGGGGAGCCAAGCACTAATCAGGGCATGTGGCAGCACTAGGGCACTGCAAAGGGGGTCCCTGAGGACGTCACGGGCCACTTCCCTAAGGGAAACAGAGAGACCAGTAAATCTTTGAAGCCTTAGGGGTCTAGACTAGTTGTCCACTGCATCTTCTCTTGGGCCAACGTTTCACTTGGAGAGCATTTTTAGCTCATGCCATTCACGTAATTCATAAAACAAGTATGTGTCAAGTATGTACTATTGTTATGGGTTGGATGCATCTCTAAGTGTCCTGGGTGGGAAGGGCTATAAGGCATTATCTGCCATTCATATTAACATCTAGTGACAGAAATTCCTGCCGCCTAGAATCAGGGAAACACAACTATCATAAGTAGGTTCTCATAACCAAATTAAGGGAGGACTTGAACTTGCATGGGGGTTAGGAAGGACATCAAGTCACATCTCTGCTGACAATATCATCTCGACAAATACGAAAAATAAAAACAACCAACTTAAACCATACTGATAGTGACTTGTCCTTCATAGATAGGAAAGTGGTATACATGATTCAAAAAGAAAAAACTCTTGGTTGCCCCTTAAAACAAAGCCCATTGACTGGGTAGACACAGACATGTGGACAGCCAGAGCCCACCAACTGCTTGTCCAGCCTGGATCTTTCTCTCTGAATGAGTGAAGAAATGACCAGAAATAGCATTGTTTGTTAGGGAAAATTCTTTCTCCAATTCTTTAACCTCTTGTCATTAAAAACAAAACAGAATAGAATTCAAGAAATTTAAAAGACATTACACGAATTCTGCTTCATCTCTCTGCCACTGACTTAAGATCTCTGTGAGGGATGTTCCTGTCTTGTGAGGGGTGATGTATGAGAACAGAAGGAGATATGGAAGGAGGCACAGGAAGGGGACCACTCATTCATTTGAAAAGAGATACTGAAAAACCTAAAAATTGGTATTTTTTCCAGGAAGAGGATGAGGACACATCTGCAAACCATACACATTCTGGAAAGTGGGTTTTCTCATTGGAAGTCTGATATATGTGACTTTCTGGTTGTTATCCTGGTCCTTTTAGTGTATCTGAAAACAACTCCTGGTTCATATGAAATACAGCCTATATGGATATAGTATATATAACATTGTACTTGATATAGTGTCTTGTTAATTAGGAAGTTAATAATAAAACAAATTTTAAAAATGTTTAAATTTTGGTGAAAAAAGTAACCTGTTCAGGACACAGCAGAATATGATTTCTGCCTCTGAAGGTAGGTTATCCATATGTTTAAATTTTGTAATCTCACCAGGAGCCAGCACAGCCCTCATTTGAGGAAGGAAATAAAAACACGGAGACCTTTGGTGATTTGCCCAAGGCTTTGGTGATCTGTCCAAGGCTGTTGAGGATGTAAATGACAGGAAGGGCAGGAATTCAATCTTATGTCAGCTAAGGTCTCATTCTAACTGCACCAAGAGCTACCACTTGACCTTGGAAAGAAAGACTTTCTTGTTTGGGGTAATTAACTAACCTTGTTAGAGCTCTGCACATCAATGATTCAAATCATGATGATGATAGTGGTGGTGATAAAACCCAAAATGAAGCTGCCACACAACTCCCCAGGAAAGATATTCTATGTCAACGCAAAGCAGAGGTTCATGGAGAGGGCACAACTCAGGGCCTCAGGGAGAATTGGTGGCCACTGGTCAACTACAATGGTCTCCCACAATTGCCATCTTTCAACCACTTCCCCTGCTCTCAGTATAAAAGGAAGGCAAAGAACCTAGAGGCACCTAATATACGACATACTTCTTATTATCCTGAACCTTTTGGCAACTAACTCAACCTTAAATATTTAAGTGATTAAAAGACTGGGGTTTTTCAATGAGAATCTAGAAAAACCAGTCATCTTCCTACCATTAATAAATTATGCCCTCACGCACAAAAGCAAACAATTTCCTAACCAGATCCTCTAAATGGCCAGCTTCAACAAATGCACCCACATCTTCATTTTAATTACAGATAGAAAGTGCCAAAATATTTAAAAATTTTATTTAGGTAAAGTACAAAGCAATAGTAACAATGCAAAAGCTATTTTACATTACTTTGGATAATTCTTAATTAAACCTGACAGTTTTAGGTGTCAGAGGTCAAGATGAACTGCATGAGATACAATGTCCTAGGGCTCCCTGAAACATTTGAGCTTCCAAAAAGTAGAGTCAATGAAAAAATAAAGCCAACTGTTCTGGCTTCTAATAGATATGGCTAAAGGTACATTTACCGGTAAACACACTCACCCACTTCCACGTACACATACACACACACACCTTTTTAGCAATTTGTTTCTGTTGGATTAGTCACCATTTGAGCACTGTGGCTCCAGGAGGAGAGGATTCCCCACTCTGGGCAAGTTCCCTGTGAATTTGATAAAACCAAATAATGACAACAGAACATTGGTGGTAAAAAGGGGCTCATACCAAGTTTTATTTACATGGCAGAAGGTCGAGCACTAGACTCCTGTCTGCCTGTCTCAGTCTCTGCCCCAGGCACTGCTTCCACTGGTGGCTCGGTCTCCACTTCCTCCTGCTCCCCAGCACCAGACTCTGTGCCTTCCCTCTCCTCTTCTTAGCATGGGGCTCCTCAGCTTTTGCTTCCAGCTCCCCTCTGCCCTTCCCCCTGGCTGATTGAGTGACTGACAGTTCACTGCAGGCAGCTCTTCTTAAAGCAATATCAGTCATAAATAGTTATTGCCAAGGGATATGCAAACAGGACCCTGTGCAGTTTGCTAAGTATTAACTCATCACATGTAAACAATGGGCAATATTAAAATCAGCTGAGAATCCTGGCCATAAAATTTCCATTTGCCCTGCAAGCACCAACCCCCCCAAAAGCTTTTTATACAGAGAAAATGCTTTCTAGAATGTTTTGCCTAGGATAATATTGCAGAGCCTATTAGTATTGACCAATTAATAAGAAAATGTACCTCTCAAATCAACAATAGTAGCTGAACACATGATTCCCTTGGCAGGACTCCAACACAAACCCAGGGGTTAATTTATATCTTGGCACATGTTTACAGCATTCATTCACTGGTGAAGTAACTAGGTTTTCAGAGAAGGTGGGTCTAAGAGGACAGCAGCACTGACACACCTGTTACCTCTCTACCATCAGAAAGTGTGAGCACAGCTCTGCCACAAGGAGAAAGCAAATTGTGAAGGATTTTAGATATCACAAGAATTTTACCCATATCACTGATAATGATTCTAGCTTTTATAAAGAGTTTTGAATTATGAGAATGTTTTACATATTCCCTTTATATTTTAGGGTAGCAAAAAAGTTAGAAGCAAAGTAAAAGACTCAAGGCAAATATTTCACATATATTGGATGGATGGATAGGTGTTCAAATAGACAGATGGTCCCACTAGTTTCTGGATTATTTGTAACTTTGTGAGATGTTCCCCTTTTCACCTGATTTTTTAATGCATTTCTTTGGATATGGTAGCTTCATAGCTAGCTTTGAGGTAGGGAAAGAAATGAACATTTCAATGATCAAATAAATTTCATTACTCACAGTTGGCCTAAAAAATTACTCATCTCCCAAGCTAGACTTAATGGGAAGTGGGTGGTCAGATTTCCTTGTGATGGTGATTAAGAAGAAAATCACTTCTCTCCTCATCCTACTCATTCCCATTTTCCAAACTCCTGTATTTCAGGCTCTGATAGCATTTTTCCAGACTAATGTAGAAATTAATCAGAGAACTATATGGAAACACTCCAGCCTAGGATTCTGGTAGAGAATTTGTTGTTGTGACACCATCCAGAACTCCAAGTTCTTAGTAAGGAGAAATGAACTATGCGATTTTTAACATCCACTAGGACATGGGAAGAAAGAGCCCGAGTTTAACATTTGCCAGAGAACCAGCAACTCTGGGCCACAGCCAAAGTCTGAACATCGGCCTCCCTGTTCCCAGAGGCTTCTGCAGAATCTGACTTTTCAAATTGAATGAGGAAATGGGACTAAAAAATATATTTTAACAGATGTTTTAAAAATTAGAAAATAAGAGGGTCTTAAAATATTTCAAGGCTTGAGAAACTCTTCTATAAAGAGTGATATAAATTGACCATTTTTACTTAACTATGCCTGCTTTCTTTGCATGAGTCTTTAATAGACTCTTCTAGAGCTTTAGCCTCTTGCTTTCTGAGAATGAAAAGTTAAGCTGGAATAGTTACAAAAACCCAAGTATAAGACATCATCAAAGCCCTTTTTGGTATTAAAAAATGTAATCTCCTGTGATCCTGCCCGTAAATTCTAGACTTCATCACTTAAATGCGAAGTTGGATATTTAATGTTTATGTTTTATATCTGGTGAATTACCATCTCAATAAATAAAAATATCTACTCATGATGAGTAAAAATACAGAGCTACTTAATTTCCTAATGTAATGTCTCTACTCACAATATAAAACTGTAAGACATTTTTTATTATAAACAAAATCCATTCCTTGGGAGTGTATCAACATCACCAGCATTGCTGATTCTTTACCAGTTAAAAAGAAATTATAATTTCTATGTGACTAGAGCAGGAAAAGGAGGGCAAGAAAGCACCATGGAATTGACTTCCTGAGGAGGAGATGCAGCTTCTTTTTCTCCCCTGACCCCCATCCAACCCCAAGAAGCTCTCAGCGTGATGCTGTGCTAGGTCCCTGCAAGACTCAAAGGAAACACAGAACCTGCCCTGAAATAAAAAATGTCACCTGGCGGTGCTGTCAAGGCTACCATCACCTCATCTCATCAAGGCAGCCTTGCTGGGCGCAACACAACAAACATCCTCAGTGACAGCCACTCGGTTTGCTTCTGGGTGAAGGTTAATTAGGTCATCCCATGGAAAAGATTATCAGAAGTCTCCCTCTCGCTATGGAAAGGTTGATGGGAAAGTGGAATCCAAACTGAAAACCCTGAAATAACGTTACGTTAGATATAGCAAGAGCTCTCAACCTTGGCTGCCTAATTAGAATCACCTGGGAAGCTTCTTCGAGTCGCTCCAAAAGCTCAGGCTGCATTCCAAGAATAATACTTTGCTCTGAGTCTGGGGGCGGTACGCTGGGCAACAGCAAAGCTCCCTAGGTGATCCCAATGTGCAGCTAAGACTGAGAGCCATGGTTGAAATGTCCTATTGTCCTATATAAACCCAGCAATCAGGAGAGGGGGGTCTCAGAGGGTCAGAGACTCAAGCCACGAGACAAAGGCATCCATTTACCCAGAGGTAGGGCCTGCAAAACTTCAAAGAGAATTAGCAGAGGCCTTGTGAATCAATTCAACCTCCAAAAGTTAGCCATTTGAGGGGCTCCAGTGGGCCAGGTGGCCCACCATCTCACCTGTAACTTGGAATTCAGCAAAAGTTTCCAACAGAAAAGTACAATGCTCTCTGAAGGAAGGGCACTGCAGACCTCACACTTCTTGAAACATAGTGGAATGGCAGGCAAAATACTCCTCTTACTGTTTAATTATTAACTTTCCTTTTGCAAAATGTTGTTTTTGTTTCTGTGATGAGCCCTGGCAATGAAGTGTGTGAAGTCATATGCAAATATGATGTGACCCCAGTGTAAAGAGCTACTATAAGCAGAGGGCAGGCAAGAAGTTGAGGTCAGCTGTAAAAAAGCTTGTAGAACTTACTCTTTTTTCTAAGGATCACTGAATATAAAACTAAAAGGCTTTTCAGAAGTTAGGCAGGGCTGCCCTTTGTCCTTAGGAAATTTTGTATCTAAATCATCCATGCAGATTCTGCAGAACCTTGAAGAAGATCAGAAATACTTCCTTTACTGCAGGACAGGCCTAGAATGAGAATTTCTGAAGTTGGAGACACTACAAACGGCAAAAAATATGAAGCTCTTCAGGCTTCAGTGAAATCATCACTAGTAAACATGAGTTATAAGCTAACTCAGGTTTAAGAGTCCTGCCACTGAGCAAATGCCTTTGTAATATTTATTCAAGAAGTCATAAATTCTAATATATGTTCATACGATACTCGAGAGGCATTCTGATAATTAAGGCTTATCAACAGAGTGAGCAAATATATATGAATCATTTCTTTAAAAAAAATGTAGGCAAGGTAAAGGAAATAATTTTCAAGGCTATATCTTAATTGAAAAAATATGTTGGTTAAAAACCAAGTGCTGAACTACATTTCTAATAAATTTCCTTTCCTAAGCAGCCCATCAAGTAAAGGCAAAAATTTTCAGTAACCTAGCTGAGCAATAATCTCCCTAACACTTAAAATAAAACTTTCTAAAATGACTTTTAATTCCCTTCTACATACTTTCAAGAAAGTGTTCCCAGCTCTGAATAAATCAGATAATGGCAATAAATACTCAGCAGTAAGAGGTGGGGGAAGATTGTGCATCCCTGTGCAGGTGAGAGCTAACTAAGGTCTTGTGCATCCCTGCCCGAACTAATCCATTGTTTCAAGTGATACAATACTTTGTAAAGAAAACATGTATGGTGGTTCTTCCACTATTTACTTAATACTACTGGCACCCCTGTCCTTTTGTCATTTTATGACCTAAACCTGGTACTTTGTTACAAGCTGCAGTTTGGAATCAGGACTAGCCCACAGAGAAAATTGTTCAGAGACAATAGAAAAGGAATGGGTGACAATGACCTCAACAAGTAATAGAGGAAACAATGAGTCCATTTTTAGGTTTTAAATTTGCCCCAATAATAATAACCTTCTGCTTCTCAAGTGCCATTTGTTGTAAAGTCCTTCCTTTTGCTCATGTTGGCTTCTGAAGTAGAGCATGTGTTGTCTGCATTTAAGAGATGGGGAAATGCAAGACCACAGAGGTTACATGACGTCTCCTAGGACTAGGGTGGGCAACCCGTAGACTAAATCCACTCATGGCCTGTATTTGTATGACCCATGAGTTAAGAATAGCTTTTACAAATGGAGTTTACAAGCTTGTTCATTTACACATTGCCTCTGGCTGCTTTGGCACTACAACAGCAGAGCTGAATAGTTGCGACAGAGACTCTATAGCCCTGAAAGCCCAAAATATTTATTCTCTGGCCCTTTACAGAACAAGTTTGCTGATGCCTGCCCAAAATCCACAGGGGAGCCATGAGCAGAGCCCAGATTTTTGGGACCTAATCCAGTGTTCTTTCCATTCAAGCTTCTGCCTCTCCTCAAGCCACTGCAGCATGGAGTTTATTCCAGGCATCTGTTTGAGGAATAAGAGGAAGTTTATGAAGCAATGAAGTAGGTACATGAAGTCGAAAGAAAGAGGCATTGAGGATGGAGCCAGATACAGCGAATGAGGAGGAGCCGGGAGGTACGATTGCTTCCTAGTTTCCCAGGTCTGTGGGACGGACAGGAATTCTGCTCCAGGATGGGCCATATCCAGAGTCTCACCCAGGCCTTAGATGACTTAAATGATGAGATCTGAGGCCTTTTGAGTTGACATTTAGATAGATTTGAGACTCGGAGCTGACACTGGAATGGGTTAAGACTTTGGGGATACTGAAAGGGTGTGAACATATTTTGCACACAGGATAAACATGAATTTTGGGGGAAGCAGAGGGCCCAGATTCACTGTACTGGGTTGAGTAGTGATCCCTTGAAGTTCATGCTAACCTGAAACTTCAGGAAGCAACTTTATTTGGAAATAGGGGTTTTGTATATGTAATCACATTATGAAGAGGTCCCACTGGCTATAGAGTGGGCCCTAATCCAATGACTGGTAACCTTAAAAGAAGAGAGATTTGGACACAGAGAGGAGAACCCTGTGTGGACACAGAGACGCCGCTGGGAGAACTCCGTGTGAAGACAGAGGCAGGGACTGGAGGGACATGTCCATAATCCAAAGGACGAAGGACCGCCAGCCACCAGCAGAAGGCAGGAGAGAACCAGTAGGAAATGATCAGCCTTGACTTCAGACTTGCAGCTTTCGGGCTGTGAAAGGATGCATTTCTGTTTAAGCCACCCAGTTGGAGGTACTTTGTCACAGCAGCCGCAGGAAACTAATGCAGGTTAGTGGGCAAGTGGGCACAGCCTTATGAAAAAGAATTAGAAGCAAGAGAAAAGAGGAAAGTGGTGGACTGCCAAACCCCATAAAACATTTTATTTAAAATTTAAACTCAGGGTGCCTCGAGAAGATCTTGAGGGAAAGTAAAACAGAAACCCAGAGACCTAGATTACTTGATCTGATTGGTAACACATGTTCCCAAGGTAAGCGGAACTGTCCTACACTCGAGCCTTACATCCCAATAGGTCTGCTTACAAGTCCATCCCCAAATTCCCAGCTTTCTCCCATCACCCAATATGACCAGTAAGCAAAACGCACCCTACAAAAGAGGAAAGTAGATTAACTAAAAATTAGAAGGACGTTCCTGAAATACCTCTTCTCTGAAATAAACCTAAATGTCCAACAATGGCCTAATTTTGGAAATACCTTGTGTAAGTGATTAAAAAGGAATTGTACACTTTCAAAAAGACAGAATACATGCACTGAAAACTGTGTAAAGAATCACCACACTCCCTGCTGGAACCTCCTGGTGGCTCAGGAGGCCCCTCCCACATGACCTGGCACCAGACCCACTGAGGGCTAATTCCCTTGCACACCTGCTTTTCAGCATATCAAGAAGGCTGAAGCAGGACACACTCAGTCATTCCTTCAAGAAGGCCAGGAAATGGTAGTAAAGACATGAGGCTGCAGACAAAACACAAAGGTAAGCCTCAAATTTGGTGCATGCTGTATTTTCCTAGGCAATCCAAGGACCAAGTAATAAAAAATGTAGATTAATTGCTTTAAAACTGTTCGTATATCAGATAAAGGTAATATATATATGAATACAGGTGCCACAGGTTCATGACAAAGTTGTCCTTGGGGCCCATACAAAACCCCAAGCTAAAAAAAAAACAAAAAAAAACCCCCAAGCAATTCTGGCATTTCAACAGTTATATTCTTTTTAACAGATCCACAAGAAATTTATCTTAGTGTTTTTCTCCTTATTATCAGGCCATGTTGTACCTTAGTATCAATTATTTAAAATGAACTCTATTTGTAATCCAGACTTTTTAATGAACACACAGCTTTTTTCTATGCATTTGCATTCTAACATGCTATATAAAATTTTATTTGCCTCCTCCTCCCATAATTTTCCTAAGGTCTTAAACAGTGGTGACAGGAAAGCAAATGCCACCTTGATACCATAACTTTATGAGAGCCCATTGCCAGATGGGACATAAGCAGCATTCTCATAAATCATCCCTTAGGTCCTAAGAGGTACTAGCTCCCAAGGTAAACAAACAAACAAAACCCACTGATTTTGCTGAGTAGTCTGCAGGCCATTTATGAAAATATTTCCTAAGACTAGAAATTTTAGAAAAGTTGGCCACTTTTGTCTACTGAAGAAATTAACTGCCTTATCTTAGCTGAAAAAAAAATGTCTTCCTTTTCTCAGCATCTGGAAAAAGCAACCTACATCACTGCCCCCATTTCTGAATCCCTGCACCCTGGGAAGCACCACACTACCCCCACGATCAAACTCCTGCAGAAA
Organism: Manis pentadactyla; assembly: GCF_030020395.1. Lineage (NCBI taxonomy): Eukaryota > Metazoa > Chordata > Mammalia > Pholidota > Manidae > Manis > Manis pentadactyla. The sequence continues at coordinate 146,560,403 of NC_080021.1, read as the reverse complement.
TAAGACCACAACGCTGACTAAATTCATCACACTCCTCTGGAGTCTGAGCTCAAGAGCTTCTCTGGGCCACTGACCAAAGCACTCAGTAAATCTTTTTGTTCAAAGACATATGTTAACCAGAGTAGGAAAGCATGCATTCACAAATGGGGCGCCAGTGCTTTACCTTATTCTGCTCACACACATACGGTATCCTTAGGGTGTCCATGGCTTTGATCATGGCTTGCATGGCGGTGAATATGTTTTGGTAGACCAACTTCGTGAACCCCTTTCTGTCTTCATCACTGTAACCAGATCCATGGATGATTCTCATTTGCTTGATAAAGGTGCTTTTGCCACTCTCACCAGTTCCTAAGAAGACAAAACAAGTGATAAATGCAATCAGTAACCTTCAAAAGGAACACACTGAGAAAGAAGCGCCTCCTGCAAGTGCTGGTCTGTATCTCCATTAGTAGGTTGATGGGGCGGACTTGGACAGGGCTGGTGCAAGGCCGCTGCAGTTTCAGGCTGCAGGCCAGTACCATCCTAAACCCTGGGCAGAGGGGCCCTTACCCTGTGCCCTGCATTTTAAAAGGGTCTCTCTCTCTCTCTCTCTCTTTCTCTCTCTCTCTCTCTCTCTCACACACACACACACACACACACACACAATTTATTAAGGACACATGAGTGTCTGTCACTCAGAGGAATCCTAAACATCAGCTCTGTGACTAAGTCTGTTTAGACACCAAGGAACTGCTCCCCCACATTCCTTGCCCCAAGTACTTCTAACAGTGGGCAACTGGGTCTGAAAGATTTTTTCAGAACCTTTCAACTGAAGGGTTTTGCCATTGCTAATCCCACAGGGCAGTGATAGACGCTGCCTCCAAGTGCAGGGAGGAGCTGAGCAGCAGGAACACCTGAGCAGGAGCAAAGTCTCCTGAATTTGTCAATTCCTTCCTTTTGGATACATTGATACAATTGTTCTCTGAAGAATGAACCACCAGCCCCACTATGCTATGTGTACATTCTTGCACCTGCTCACATTCCAATTTCTAGTTCAGGAGGTCCTCCAACTGGTAACACTTGCACATGGCAGTCATGGAACATTTTCTAAAATCAAATCATCCCTACTACTCTTAGATTTGTATAGATATCCAGACATAACACGTATGAAATATGATACCAGGGCTTTACCTTAACATCAGATTAGGATATTGCTTGAAAAGACAGTTTACAAGTTGCAGAAGTGATAGAGACCTATATGATGGAATTAAAACATTTTCTAATATTTTATGTGATAAGGATAATTTATTGCACCTGAATCTAATATACTACATGTCAATTATATCTCAATAAAATAAATAATTTATTGTGTGAGATCTATTACCATGTTGGTAACATATATACCATATATTGTATTTATGGTTCATTTTCAAATCTAAATACTGCTTTAAGAATTTGTTAATTCAAATTGATAGGCCCTCAGCAGGGAAAACTTTCTTCAAATTGAAATCCCTGAGAAACTATCTCAGAACTAAAACCACTCAAGAAAATTTAGGCATTCCAAATGGGTGAATTGTATGGTGTGCAAATTATATTTCGATAAAGCTGTTGTAAAAAAGGAAAAGTGGTCTAACAGTATTTCTGTCAAAAGAACACAAATAACATGAAAATCTTAATTAGACACTACTACATGGTGCTTTTGCTCTGAAGGCAAAAAATTACGGAACAGGAAATGATTTCGTTATAAAATCTTCATTATTCATCCACATCTCATTGACCCAAAAGAACATGCAGAAAGTGCAATTACAAAGCCAATCATCTCTGATACTTTCCCGCCTCTTAGTCATATAAAAACCACAGCTGTACACTTCTTTTTGACATTTTAGTTATAGAGACATATTTGTGATAGGAAGAGGATAGAATGTATTGATACTGGTTTGTTAGCTTGATTATAACCTGTAACTCTTTGGGTTTATGGGATGTGAGACTACAAACATCAAAGCAGGGCCTGTTGTAAGGGCTCTGAAAACCACTCAGGGGACTTGTTCAATTTTTCCTTGTGGACAATTTAGATAGTGTTAGTATTTGATATAACTTTTCCTTGTAAGAAAAAAACATTCCTTCAGATTGATCTTTCCAAGACACAAACCTGCTTTCCTGTCTGCCTCCCCATCCTTGGCTCCAAAACTCCCATCAGGAGGAAAGACGGAACTCCTCGCTATGGCCACCACAGCAGCACACTCCCCCCACGCTCTGGGCTCCAGCCATGCTGGATGCCTTTCAGGCCCTGCCTTTTTGGCAGCCTTTGCTCATGCTTGTTCGCAGACAACGTGTTTCACTAACCACTTAGCCCAGTAAGTGTAGGGCTTGGGAGTCACTCACCTGGGTACCATGAACGCTGTGCCTGCTACAGTCACCTCTCAGAATGGCGCAATGCCAGAGTGAATGGAACAAATGTGAGAACTTTTCTTCCGTTGGTCTTATATCATGGACAACTGCATAAACATACGATAGGACTTATCTAAAGAGGGTTGCCATGAGGCCAGGTGCCCCTGAGGCTGCTGTTTCACCATCTGGCTGCCCAGATCCTACATGATAATGTGAGGGCTTGTGTGAGGACCCTGTACTGTCTGAGCCTGGCACAAAGTGCCAGATGAGATTAGAGCTCGGCTCTTGCAGAATCTTCGGATCCCTGCGCCTCCTCCCATCCAGGACGCTGCCATGCTTTCCTCCATGCCACCCCAGCAGGGTTGACCTCTGGTCCACTGCTACCTTACCCCAAGCAAATATTAATACTTCCACATTCAATGCACCACAAAGCTGATGTGAACAGAGGTTATACAACTATCTCAAGGCAATGTGGGATTTTGGCCCTGAAGTCAGAAAAATCACTGAAGACTCAGCCTAAACTTCTATGAAAGCAGAGAATCTTCTCAGCTATAAAGGCCATTCACTTACAAGCCAACCCCACCACCAGCCCCAAACACACATTTTTATAAAGTCAGTGAACTTTGCTTTTGGACATGGAATATTTCAAAAAGAAAATGTTAAAAGTGTTTTTAAAGAGCAACACAAAAGAAGATATGAATGTATTTGATCAACACTAATATTTAAAAGTATTCTTCAGTTCTAGGTTGTGCTTATTTGAAGAAAACCACAAATATGGAGCCAAAAAGAACAGTTTAAAGGCAAAGAAGAGAGACTGAAAGAGACACACACCCCTCCCCAGGGTTGGGGAGAGAGTGTGGGCGAGTCTCATTTAAGCCTCAACACAGCCCAGTTAGTATCCTTTTCCAGAAGGGAAGCTGAAAACCAGGAAGATTACATAGTTTATTTAATCTTCATCCAAAGTCAAAGTTTGGCCAAGGTCACTCAGCTTGAAAGTGTTGGGTCTGCGCTGGTATGTGCACTTCCATGATAACACCATGCGCTAGTTTTACACTGAGTGTTTCCCCAAATAAATGGCCAAGTCACACTGTCCTATCGGCTTCAGCATGGTCTTCATCTGGTATGGAGATGGCAACACTTGCGACTTTATCTCAATCCTTCAGAGCTCTGCTCTAAACGAGATGGTTCCAGCAGCAGATGGGGGCAGGGCTCGGGGGGAGGTGGGGGTCTCTGCAGTGACAGCTGTGACCAAGACCACAGGCACCAGGAAACTCAAGCTAAGGGTCGGAGCTGAGTCTCCTCATCTGTTCTAAGCAGAAACTCAACACTCAGATATTAAGTACAATTATTCATTTACTCTACACAAGTAAAAGAAAAACCTAAGGTATGTGATTTTTAAGATGACAATAATCGGTGATTGGAGAATTAGGGGACTTCACTTTTACACCCCACCTAACGGGACCCATGCTTACCCAAAGGTGTGGTTTGGGTAAGCATGGGTCCACTGTGCTGTGTTTCTTATGTCTCTGTGAGGGCTTTCTGACCAGCTCCCCGACAAAATCACCATGCTGGTGGGGGCATGCGTAACTACAAGAATGAAGGACAACATGAGCCTCTCCCAGGAGCAGCTTCTTGTTCCCAGGGGATGCCTTTGCTTGGAAGGCGAACTTTGGTGTCCCGTTACCAAGGGATTCAATCAGAGGTTACATAGGAGGGGGGTGGGCGCCTGGGACCACAGCCCAGAGAGGTTTCACTCCTAGACCCAATGCTATTAAAACAGATGAGGAAAGGAATAAAATGGCAATCCCACGTCTAGATTCTGTTTCAAATATAAAAAAGGGAAATAACTTTTCTTCCCCATTTAATTTTTGCTTTACCATGTTCATATTTGGAAAATAAAACCAACAATGGTTATAAGTACTTTTGAAATTTCATTAAGAGCCTGCTCTGTTTGAGGTTCTTGCTAATCATCATCCTTTTGCAACTGTTGCCTGTAATAAAATCAGCAGGTAAGGTGATCTGGCCAGTAACAGAGATTCCCCAGAGGGCCCGCTGTCTGACTCCTTGCCCTCTGACCTCCGGGCAGGAGACCAAACTTCACTGCAAAGCTCTGCCGGTGATCCTCTGTCTCCCTCCGCCCCTTAAATATGAGTTAGTTCCCTTCCTTGGGTAGACACCCTCAGTAAGTGGTTAAACTGAACATGCTTATCTTTTTGGCATATACTCTGGCTCTGGCACAGTCAGCAGACACAGAAAATTGGTTTTCTATTTTAAGCGAAGGCTCACCTCCACCAGCTTCCTGCTTTCCATGGGTGGAGGCTTTCCCACAAAGACGCTTGCTCCTGGCAGTCACTTAACCACTATTTCTCAAAACGCCATCATTTGTATACCTATCTTGTGAATTTTTTTCATATCCATATACCACCTGTATGATGATTTAATATTCAAAAATATTTTTATTTACATAAGCTCATTTTGAAAGCTTGAAACGTGAATGTCATAAATGAAAAGCTAGTACCATTTGCCAATTAAGCATATTATAATAAAATAAGATTCCAAGAATATTCCAACTAAAAACATCGTCTATCACCAGTGATCTGAGTATCACACTGAGAAACAATACAAATTATTGTCTTTTTGTGAAATTTACCCTTTTATTTTCCCTCTTTAAAGGAGCTTTCCCCTCTTTTGCTCTAGAGGTTTCTGGAATTCTACCCATGAACCTCATCCAGATACAAAAAAATGGAGGCTTAAAACTCACGAAACTGAAAAGGGGCCAACAAAATGTCTTCACACTAAAATTCTAACCTCTGTTTGAGATTTGAGAAGGCAATATGAGATTCAAGTTTCAGCTTAATTTTGAATACACAGAAAGGCTCATAGAGGAAGAAAAAAAAGTTGCTTTTTTAGGAGCCAGGAGGGAAGAGAGGCCAAAGCGAAATAAATCCTTTCCAAGTGATAGACCAAGGACATCTAAACAGAGAGCCAATTGTTTTAAGTTTTCCTGCAGTCTTTAGTACAGGCCGCTCCCTGAGAGCCGAAGCAAGGAGCTGATAAAGCATCTCAGATGCGCAGGGCCATCTCCAACAGTCTGCAAGGTTTTCTGAAACCACCTGTGAGAAGTCACTGTTTCTTCAGCTCAGTTTTATAGAAGATGATGCAAACAGCTCAAAATGTAAGTCAGAACAAAAATGCGGACACATCCCTGCCCACTGGTATAAATGATCCATGAGACCAACAGAGGTTGACTGCATGGACAGGGCCTTGTTTCTCAAAAATCAGAGCACACAGTAGGAGCCTAATAACTATTCTTGAGTGGGAATTCACTGGCGAAGCAACCAGACAATCCCAGTTTTGGAATGCAAGAGGAAGGGGGTTTGCTTGACCAAGGGAAGACTAGAGGCTGATTGGATGGGTCTCTGAGTGCACAACGCCACCACACAGAGGACTGGGCGCCCTGTCGCTTGTCTTTCTGGGGAGAACACGCGGGATCCGTGCCAGCCACACGGGGAGGCTCAGGTTCTGTCTCATGCTTTCTGGTAGTGGGGCAGATGAGTCATGAAGATCCTTTTTGAGCCGTTCTCAGCAGCAAGGAGGGCTGCCCGAAAGAGAGCACCTGACTTGTGGGGACTCTGTGTGGGCCCTGCCCGCTCATGGCTGACCTTGAGCAGTAGCCACCCCAGGCGGTGGGAGTTTCTGCACATGTGTGTACTCCAATTCTGGGGCATCTTAGCTAAAGATACTGAGATTTTTCAGAGAATCTGGCTAAGGCTGGGGAAAATTCCACATGATGTCTGATTGTTATGATCAGAATGCTTGTTTCCCCCTAGAATTCATATATTGGAAATCTAATGCCCTAGGTAATGGTATGAGGAGGGCCTCTGGGAAGTTATCAGGGCATGAGGGTGGAGCCTCACGAATGGGATCAGGGCCCTAACAAGAGGGCCCCGGTGAGCCCCCTTGCCCATTCCACTGAGTGAGGACATGGAAGTCTGCAGCCCTCCAGAGAGCTCTGACCAGGGCCAGGCCGTGCTGGCCCCCTGATCTCTGCCAGCCAGCCTGTGGAATGGTGAGAAATAAACTTCTGCTGTTCATAAACTCCCCCAGTCTGTGGTATTTTGTTATAGCAGCCCAAACGAGAACTAAAGACATTACCCAAGCACAGAGCAGAAGGCAATGGTCGGGGGTTGAGGGCAACAATTTTAAAATGCAGGTCCTTAGGCCCCCTCAGTTCAATTGACTGGCCCTTGCAGGACCCTGGGAATATGCATTTTGAATGAGCACTCGGTTGTCTGTGTCGGGGGCGATAGTGGGACAGGGGGTACTGATGCACCTAATCCATCCTCTGGCTGGGAATCCCTGCTCCAGGGCTCTCACCAGGGGAACCTTTGCTAATGGAATTCCCTGGGACTGGAATGCTCAAGTTTCCAGGCTGTGTTCACTTTAGCTGATGGGTTGTCAGGCCAAGTACCAATTTCATTTCTGCATGAATAGACTATCTCTGCAGGAGCTCTGTTTTTCAATTTCCAGAGGGAAAACATTTTTAAAGCATCATCAAGATTCATTATTCAAGTCAGGCTTGCCTGCTTCTGCCCAGCCCCCATGGCACCATCACAACCATGTCACCTTCCTCAGCTTCTGTGCTTGCAGAGAGGAGGTGCTGTTTTTCACCTGAAAAGGAGAAGCAGCGATCCTCTGCCTCGGAACTGGAAACCACTGGAGACAGGGGTCATGGCTGCCCTCTTGACAACAGAGGTGGATACAAGGCTCTTGATACCAAAATGGAAAGAAAGAAATTCAGTGATGAGGCTCAATAGACAGTTTGAGATTTAAGGGGGAGAAGAAGAAAAACAATAAAACAATACAGCAGAATTCAAAAGATGCTCTTGTATATTTTATAGTCTTTGTTTCAGTAATCTGTAAAATCACCCTTAGGGACTAGCCAAGAAGAGCCACAATTCCAAGTATATTCTGCCACTTTCTGTCACTGTTGGGCCTCATTTTGATCAAGGAGGTATTTTCAAGTCCAAATTTGATTTCTAAATAGTTCTTATGTCAGGCAAAGCCAAATGATCATGCAAACAATTTTTAATCACAAAGAATTTTTGAATAATTGTTCCCCTAGTTTGAAGTATCAAAAATAATGTACTCACCTATTTGCCATAAGTACATTTAAAATTTCAAATGCAATGGGATGACAAGGCTAAGTTTTACTCTAAATTAATTTGAGCTATTTATCTATACAACCAAATTCCTGTAATTTGTATATAAATGTGGAATTCTTTAAAAATTCAACACAAGTGTTTAGCTTAGTATTAACAGCTTATGTCAAGAAACAGTTGTCTCATCTTCCTACGGTAATGCATTAGAGGGGGTGAGGATTTAATAATGTGAGTAACTGTTGAACCACTGTGTTGTATACTTGAAGCCAATGTAAGATTGTGTATCAACTATACTTCAATAAAAAAAGAAACAGTTGTCCATGTTGATATGCATCACTTATATGTAGTCACATGATCCACATATCTTTGTCGCTTGCCAGACACTAAACCCAACTCTTCCAAAAGGAGTTACACGATTTTGTTCATTCTGTGCCTAGCTCATCTTTGTAATATTCTGGAAAAGGAAGAAAATATACAGAATCTTAATAATCAAATGTTTGTTAGTGACAAAACAGTTTGTTAGGGAAAATGTCCTGGGTATCAAATTTCCCAAAAAATGAATAAACCACAAAAAGGATAGGGAAGAAACTATTCAAATAAGTTCTGTGGCTTACAGCTCAGATATTACTGATTCCATTAGAAGTACAACTCGTTTCACTTGTAAGGAGAATCATGAGATCACTTTCTGCTGTATGACACTGAGTCATAATTGTTTTGCTTTCCAAAAAGACAAATTGGAAGAATTTTCATAGATGGTTTCAAAAATTTCCATAGTTTACTGCTCCTCCTAAAAAGTGACATCTCCCCCATTCTTGCAGAAATGTTCGCCAAACAATCTTTACACCAGATCACCAGTAAGACTCTCGGCCTTTGAGTCTTTGAAAGAATATGAGAAGTAATATAACACTAGAACAGTTAACAAGAATGAGTCTAAAGTCAGAACTTGTTCTTGTACAAGTTACACTTGTTCAAAAGTTTGATTTTGTTCATGCCATAAAAGAAGAGAAGAAAGAGTAGAGCAAAGACAAAAATATACTCAAAGGAAAATAAAGAAGCTCCAAAAAAAGACAGTGGATTTGGAATGTTTAAGTCTCAAAAAAGGCAGACAAAAGACTAGGTCACCATTTTAAAACACTGAAAATTTTGCTGATACACCAGCAACTACAGAACATCTCATTCACTCTTCTGTCCTTCAGCTCCAACCCCAAAGATAAATTTAAATAAAAATAAATTAAAAGTTAACCAACAAAAAAACAAAAGTAGCGATGAGTGCAATTTTAAATAGAAGATCAGATTAAGAATGGAAACACAGGAATTCTGAAACTGCAGGGCTTTAAAGGTGTGACACACCATCACCCATGTTGGATGGGGAAGTTTAGAAACTGTTCTCTTCAAGTCCTTCTCACCATGTGGGCAGAATATGAAATTCATTTTCTCCAGATTTCGGTAAATATACAAATAGGTATATGACATTATTCAGCCCATTATTATGATCAAAATATGTGAATTCACCCTTGAAAGGTCCAGTTTAAGAACAAATGGGTAAAGTAATAGCAAGATATTGGCAAGGTTACATCAGCCACTTAAAACTCAGGCCATGTCATTTTTGCCCTTCCAGTGGGTCTGCTGATTCCCAGGCCAAACTGGTCAACTCCCCCCCGCACTGCTTCAGCATCAGTTTTCCCATTAATTTCAGGTAGAAAGACTCATTTCTTCTTGTTACTACTGTTTCTTTACATAGCATTATTGTGTTTGTCATGATTCTACCTTTCAACCCCAGCATCTCGGACACCTGCCATGGAGTAGGTACTCAATAAATGTCTGAATATTTGAAGAATTACCTGACACCACCTTTTTTCAGCATTCCTCTTCTCATCACAGCCTTGGAATACTTCCTACCATTTAATTCAGCGGGGCCTTTCCCAACGTAAATGAAATATGCTCTCTCACTTTAATTCACCTCTCATCCCCCAAATCAACAAACAAGTCTGTGCCTACTCAACTCTAGGGTCTCCATCCAATGTCTTCATTACAGTTTCACTCTCTGAAAGAAATTTCTGGTTTACAGCTGTGAAGCAGGTAACATCACAATCCAATTTAGGACGTGCTTGGAATAGTCCAATCATTATTTACTGAGCATATGTTCAGTGCCTAGGCTGGGCACTAATTCTTGGGCCCGAGTCCCCATCCAAGTGGAGAAGGCCAACTTCCTGGTTTTCCTTTCCTCCAGGCCAAGACCTTTTGGAGCCTCAGTCTCCCCAAAATCATAACCTCCAGAACAACTAAGACCAAAACATTTGAATAAGAATCTTTCAATGTATTTCTTAATATCCAAAAAAGTTACTTAAATACACATATTTAATTTCCAAGGGGCAATCTGACTCATAACAAAAAATAATCTCCAGCCCCACCCATCAAGCTCTTTGTTTATGGGGAGATGTTTCCAGAGGCTGGACTCCTCTCTCCAGGGTGGGTGGAAATAACCCAGATGACCATATCTTCCAGTTGCCCAGGACCAGCCCTACTTTACATCTGTTGTCCTGAGGTAATTATGGATAGCATCCTTCTTCTTTCTCAAAAGCATCCTGGTTTGGACAATAAAGTATATGGTCATCCTTAGCATAACTCTGCCATACTGGGGTTGGGAGAGTTTATAGCCTCCTCTGGCATTACAAACTCCAATTCCCTGCTTAAACATATAGCCCAAGATAAGAAAATTCATAACCAACCAGCTTTTCTTTTTCATAAACCTCAACCTTAAGGAAAAAAAAAAGTTTTTCAGTAAGACAACTCTGGGAGTTGAGAACATATTTCTTTTAGTGGAAGGATGTGCTTTATGACCTTGCTATAAAACCAGCTTAACGATATAACCCAACTAGCCGCCTTGTTACAGACAATGAAAAAATGTATGCAGAAGGGGTCATTTCAACTAAATCTTAATATGGGATAGCTATTATCTGTATTAATTATGTCTCCAGTGACTTATGAAAAAAAAAATCTTTCCAGTAAAAACCAACTTGATGTCTCTTCTAAGGCTATAATTAAACACATAAAATAAATTCTGTTGTTGTAAGAAAAGAGCCAGATAAACTCTCTCTTTTCTGTCAACACTGGGATGACTTTGCTGTGATAATAACAAAGGTAAGTCCTCCAAGGTATAGAGAAGCAAAGGAGAATGATTTGAACATTATTCTCATTTTTACCCAATGACAGAGACAAGTTCTGTGGTCTTTCTTTGGAATAATGGAGAAGGCAATATGGCAAAATAATTATAGCAAGATGCTCCTTTTAGGGTTGAGTGTTTTTTCTTGGAGTTAAAGGGCTTCTCCTTGCTGGAGATGACCTTAAATTATTAAAACTCTCTGAACTTCAGTTTCCTCATCAATTAAGTGGGCAGGATAACACCATTCCCACTGTCATCTGTTGGAGAATTAAAATCACTTTAACTCTGTAAAGTAGTATTCAAACATGTATTGTGGTAATTATGGTAAGTGATAAAGAGTGATAACTCTCTGAATGGAGAGGAAGAAGGGAATGTAAGGGTTCAGAAGACTGAATGCATTTGTTTGACAAGGTGAGAAAAAAGAATTATAACCTTTCAGACCAGGAAATTGGTCACAGTCCTAATAATGTGGAAGTGAGGAAGAATGCATTCATTTTCCAGACCGCTGTAACAAAGTAACACAAGCTGGGTGGCTTAAAACAAGAGAAGTTTACTCTCTCCCAGAGGCTCTGAGGGAGAACCTGCCCCTTGCCTGTCTCCTAGCTTCTGGTGGCTGCTTACAATCCTTGATGCTTCTTCTTCTTCTGTGGCAGCATAGTTCCAACCTGCACCTCTGTCTTCATGTAGCCATTGTTCCTCTGTGTCCAAATTTCAGTCATCTTCTAAGCACACTGGTCATACTGGATTCAGGGCTCACCCTGATGTATGACTATATCTTAATTTGATTTACATTTACATCAAATTACATCTGCAAAGACCCTATTTCCAACTGAGCTCATACAAATGCTCAGCCCGTCACAAATTGGGAGGCACTCTTATCAATTCAGACAGGGAATTTTGGGAAAGATGATCACAGCCTCAACACTCAGACAAACTTGATATAATAATTCTGGGTACGATTTTACAGAAATGGGAAGAATAGGGGATTCCTCCACATGGTCTAAATGTAGCAAACTTTTTACACTTCCAACATGAAAGGGGCAAGGGCATCTCATGTCTTTACCACCACTAGACCACTTCTAGGACATTGCAGAATTCTCTCTTTGCAGGCTTTCCCCTCACACTTGTTTTTTATGGGAAGCACTTCCTTAACTAAAGTTACTTTATTAGGAGTAAATGTGAGTGAGCAAGTATGTGTCTGCATCATTGTGGCCACATCACTTTAATTTCATCAGCAACCATCCCAGAATTTTAGACTCAAGGATCCCATTCCCATTTTATGTGGTCAGTACATTGTTCAACTTTTTCACTTTTACTTTGAACTTCTTTTGAGGGTGTATACATTTGTTAGTTCCACACAAACTCTCCCACATTCTATCTCCAGCCCAGGTCGCTTATACCAGGTGTGCACATTCACGTCTTCTGCTCTTCACATGTTTATGGCATCTGCTGGAGGTCTGGAAGCGTGGTCTGCCAGCCCTGAGCTCCAGGATCTCTAATACCCTAGGGACCTGAGCAACGGCTGCCCCTCAACCCCCTCCTCCAGCCAGGACCATCACTTTACTCACTTCACCCAAAATTCAACTCACTCAACAATTATGAGCTAACCATTTCCCTTGTTAGTCAGTTGTTCTGTAATTATTCTCAGTTCGGCTTTTGTCTCTTCCATGACTAGATTAAAATCAGGTTTGTATTTTGTACCTCTCACAACACCTAGCCTAACAGCCTGCAAAGAACAGACATTCAAATGTGTGCTGGCGAAAAACGAAAGGCACATTCTCCAGTTATCCCCCTCTTCTAGGGCTCCTTAAGAGTTGGGCAAAGGTGCTTCAAACTATCACATGCCTCATTCTGGCACTCTTTCATCTCGCCCCACCCAAGGGAAAGATAAGACCACAGGGCTGAGGCACATGTCCGCTTGTGGTCCATGTCTTCCCCCAGCTTCAAGACCACGTTCTGGGCACTTGAGACCCTGACATTTACTTCAGCGCCCATTCAGCCCCAAACCCACTTCCAGCCTTTTAACGGGGAACATGTCACCTGAGATTGAAGGGGGAACATGTCACATCCCTGGGATTGAAGGGTAACCAAGGGACAGATAGATGTTTGTAAGCAGGTAAGGACAAAGCTAGGATGTGATGGCCTGAGTGCACACAGAACGCCAGATTGGGGTCCCACGTGTACTCTTGCCTGGATCCTGCAAATGTTAAGGGCCTCCTGGCTTGACATGCACTCAGAGTTGAAGAGGCAAACATCAACGGCAAAATTCTCTTATTTATCACTTTTATCCAGGACATACTCTCCCAGCCTCTGCATATTTTGGTACACATCTACCCAACAGAGAAACATCTGATTTTTCATTATTTGCTGAAAGGATGATAGACTAAAATGAACAGTACTGGTATTCACCCAGGGTTTTTAAGAGCTGAAGAAAATTCAAAAGCATGTAAGAATGGTGCATATTATTGGCTACATATGCTAGATTCCCCTTAGTTAGCCAGTGTTTCTGGATGAGCCGTATTACCCAGAGTAATCGGGAGTGATGTCATATGATCACGTTCGAATCAATATCTGCCTGAAATAACCACCATCACAGTGCACATCTAGGTTCCAAACACACGATATCATAAGATACATTCAAGGTAGGGCCCCAACACTGTGAAATCAATTTGACAATGCTAATTAAAAGTACATTTAAAAATATCTTGCAAGTAGCCATTAGATCATACTTTATATGTTCTCCTTTCATGTTCCATTACCTACCCTGTGAAATCCAAACAGAATCTAAGGGGAAGCAGAAATGAGATGGCCTTGGCAGGATTTTGCCAAAGTCAGGTTGTCCACAGGAAAAAGAAGATTTGTTTGAGGCTACAGTGAGCATATTAAAATGATCATTTCCATCCTGACTCTCATGCACTGGAAATTTGGTTACACTAGATCTCAAGATCACACCTGAGATTTTCCCTTATTGGTTATGATACCATGCCTATGTCGTGCTTTAAAACCTCCATGGAAATGAAAATTCAGTTGGGATTTTCCTGATGAGGAGTATTTCCAAGCAGTCTGCTGAGTCTTCCCCTGCCCCTACCCACACCCCAACATACATGGAGGAATTCTTTTCCATTGTAGGCTTGAGAGAAAAAATGTCAACCTCTTTGGCAGATCAGCAAAGAATTTTCATTTTACTTTATGCAGGACTTACATGCCTGCAAATCAGCAACAGCCCAAACCCACAATAACCGTTGGCTAATGTTCTTGGACACAGTCTAATGTACATCTTCTAACTGCTCTTTTCTTTCTCTCCCTTTTTCAAATTCTTATTCAAATTCTAAATCTCCTTGGCTTCCTAGAGAACACAATTTCATTCATCTACTAATTTTTTATAATCCAAACTCTACTTGAAGATAAGCGGGGTCTTTATTCATCTGGATTGTGACATCTGGTCAACCACCAGCTGACCTGAGCTCACACTCTGTCCATCCCATGCAGCCCCTTTCCCCCTTGAAGTACATCTGTAGCTGACACAAGACTAGTCAGGCAACTAGAACAATTGGAATCTCATCATAGACTCATACTCACCCAACCACCCTTTCAAGTGACCCCAGATCACCAGGCTGTCAGGTTCTGAAGCTGCTTCCAAACTGAAGCTAAAGCTCTTCTTCACGGTACCCTCCCTCCCCTGCTCCTAAAGTCTGGTCAATTCCATCTCCGCAAGAAGAAATACAGTAAAAAAAAAAAAACAAAATGCATGGAAAGGATTATTCTCCTACCATATCTGAGTGGCATCTTTAGGAAAAACCAAGAAAAAGAGGGGTTGTTGGTGTGTTCTTTGTTTCTTCAAGGACAATCAATTTCATTCTCCTTGACTTACTTGGAAGGAAATATCTGCAGTGATTTTAGAATAGCAATATTTGCATACAGCATTAATATAAAAAAATTCAACACAAGCAGTCAGTTATTTCTAAAAAGTTCTAACATAAACTATCAAGAGTCTATAATATCCAGATTCTAGAGTATTATTTAACCATTTTATTTTTTTGGTTTGTTTTGCTAGGGAATTGGTGGGGAACAGTGGAGGAAATGTGTAGGTTCTAAGAGATGAGCAAATCTAAGAAGAAGACTTAGACATGAAAATACTGGAAGAAAAGATGCTCAGAGCATTTTTAGGTTTTTAAAGCCTTGGTTTTAGGCACAAAACAGAGGATTCATTGATGAACTTTCCTAATGAGAACTGAGAACTGACAGACTCTTCTTGGTCCCATACTCTGAGGTAGATATGTTACACCAGCTAGTAAATTAGGTTATCTTTTCTGTTATGGTATATTATTTATGATCATTACTTTCTGCACCATTAAAAATTCCAAGATCCAGCAGAACAAAATGGCATCCTACAATATGGGAGAATATATTCATAAATGACTCACCCAATAAGAGGTAAACATACAAAATACATAAAGAACTTGTACACATCAGCACCCAAAAACAAATAACCTGATAAAAAAAAAATGGGTGGAAGACCTGAACAGACATTTCTTCAAAGAGGAAATACAGAGGACCAACAGACACATGAAAAGATGCTCCACATCACTAATCATCAGGGAAATGTAAATAAAAACCACAATGAGACATCACTTCACACCAGTCAGAATGGCTCCTATCCAACAGATAAGAACAACTGCTGGTGAGGATGTGGAGAAATAGGAACCCTCCTACACTTTTGGTGGGAATGTAAATATTGGTACAGCCAATGTGGTAAGCAGTATGGAGGTTCCTCAAAAAACTAAAATTAGAAATAGTATTCAACCCAATAATTCCACTTCTAGGAATTTACCCAAAGAAAACAAAATCTCTGATTTGAGAAGGTATATGCACCCCAATGTTTATTGCTGCATTATTTACAATAGCCAAGATATGGAAGCAATCAAAGCATCCATCAATAGATGAATGGATAAAGGAGATGTGGTACAAATAAACAATGGAATATTATCCAGCCATTAAAAAAAGAAATCCTGCCATCTGCAACAACATGGATGGATCTCGAGAGTATTATGCTCAGTGAAATAAGCCAGGCGGAAAAAGACAAATGCCATATGATTTCATTTATTTGTGGAATATAAAAACAAAGCAAAACAGAATGAATGAAGCAATAGTAGACTTATAGACACTGAGAAGTGACTAGTGGTTACCATGGGGGAGGGGTTGGGTTGGTGGTGGGGAGGGGGAAGGGGATAAAAGAGGTATAAAAATTCTCAATCATAATTTAAGTTTGTCACAGTAATAGTACAGTATGGAGAATATAGCCATTGATTCTGTAACATCTTTCTGTTAACAGACAGTAACCTCACTAGGGGTGAGGATTTAATGATATGAGTAACTGTTGAACCAGAGTTGTATATTTGAAACCAATATAAGATTGTATATCAACAATACTTGAATTTGAAAAAAGAATTGTAAGATCACCTTACAAAAATATATATATTCTGATATAATAAGGAATAAAACAGTACAAAAGACCCAGTTCACAGGTGAGTGGACAGGGGCAGTCTCTTCTAGAATGATCTACTAGTATAGCTCTATTTAGCCTTGATACATCAAAGAAACAAAAGTTAATTTAAACGACATTATTATTTTACCTTAGCTTTTTATGTTTATCTCAGACATTTGGGGTTCTTGTAACCAAATATAATTAGTCCTGTGAAGCACAACAATTAAAATGTTTTTAACAATCAGATTTTGATTTATTTTCCAACTAGCATCAAGCAAGGGAAACCTTGCCAGACAATGGAATACTGTAAAGTAGGATGACAGAAGGAAAGCAAGGGTAACTCAAGCCAGAGCTTTCTAAAGATTGCTGCATGCTGTGTCATCAGGAGAATCTAGATAGGGACCCTCCCATTTATCTGTTGATGGTATGACCTGCTAGAAAAGCACATCCCAAGAAAAAAGGCCTATCAAAATCCCAAACCAGCTTCATGGAGGCTAAACATTCTCACACATCATTCAGAGGAAGTTCACAAATACTTATCATTAATGAAATGATGGTATCTCTATTATTAGTCTGCTCTTCATTTCTCTTTCTCCAACCCAACCCTTGCATATAGAAGGCTCCTTTCTTTATACCTCTGCCTAAAGCCATGCAAGAGACAGACAAGGAATGAGAAGGAAAGGATTGTTTACTGACTAGCTGTGTGCTAGGCACCATACCTGCCATTTTCGTAAGTGGTAATTCACATAAATAGTGTTGGGTCACATAAATCATAATCAGATCTGTATGGTACACCAAAATAAATCCCCAATGAGCTAAAGACGTAAATGCAAAAAAATTAAACCATCAATATATGCCTAGAAAGTAAAGGCAAAATGAAACAAACTCTGGAAGGGTTTATAAGCAGAATGGATAGAATGCAAGAGGCCATTGATGGAATTGAAATCAGAGAACAGGAACACATAGAAGCTGACATAGAGAGAGACAAAAGGATCTCCAGGAATGAAACAATATTAAGAGAACTGTGTGACCAATCCAAAAGGAACAATATCCGTATTATAGGGGTACCAGAAGAAGAAGAGAGAGGAAAAGAGATGGAAAGTATCTTAGAAGAAATAATTGCTGAAAACTTCCCCACACTGGGGGAGGAAGTAATCGAACAGACCACGGAAATACACAGAACCCCCAACAGAAAGGATCCAAGAAGGGCAACACCAAGACACATAATAATTAAAATGGCAAAGATCAAGGACAAGGAAAGAGTGTTAAAGGCAGCTAGAGAGAAAAAGGTCACCTATAAAGGGAAACCCATCAGGCTAAAGTCAGATTTCTCAACAGAAACCCTACAGGCCAGAAGAGAATGGCATGATATATTTAATACAATGAAACAGAAGGGCCTTGAACCAAGGATACTGTATCCAGCACGACTATCATTCAAATATGACGGTGGGATTAAACAATTCCCAGACAAACAAAAGCTGAGGGAATTTGCTTTCCACAAACCATCTCTACAGAACATCTTACAGGGACTGCTCTAGATGGGAGCACTCCTAGAAAGAGCACAGCACAAAACACCCAACATATGAAGAATCGAGGAGGAGGGACAAGAAGGGAGAGAAGAAAAGAATCTCCAGACAGTCTATATAAAAGCTCAATAAGTGAGCTAAGTTAGGCAGTAAGATACTAAAGAGGCTAACCTTGAACCTTTGGTAACCACGAAGTTAAAGCCTGCAATGGCAATAAGTACATATCTTTCAATAGTCACCCTAAATGTTAATGGGTTGAATGCACCAATCAAAAGACACAGAGTAACAGAATGGATAAAAAAGCAAGACCCATCTATATGCTGCTTACAAGAAACTCACCTCAAACCCAAAGACACGTACAGACTAAAAGTAAAGGGATGGAAAAACATATTTCAAGCAAACAACAGTGAGAAGAAAGCAGGGGTTGCAGTACTAATATCAGACAAAATAGACTTCAAAACAAAGAAAGTAACAAGAGATAAAGAAGGACACTACATAATGATAAAGGGCTCAGTCAAACAAGAGGATATAACCATTCTAAATATACATGCACCCAACACAGGAGCACCAGCATATGTGAAACAAATACTAACAGAACTAAAGGGAGATATAGACTGCAATGCATTCATTCTAGGAGACTTCAACACACCACTCACCCCAAAGGATAGATCCACTGGGCAGAAAATAAGTAAGGACACGGAAGCACTGAACAACACAGTAGAGCAGATGGACCTAATAGACATCTATAGAACTCTACATCCAAAAGCAGCGGGATATACATTCTTCTCCAGTGCACATGGAACATTCTCCAGAATAGACCACATACTACGCCACAAAAAGAGCCTCAGAAAATTCCAAAAGATTGAAATCCTACCAACCAACTTTTCAGACCACAAAGGTATAAAACTAGAAATAAACTGTACAAAGAAAGCAAAGAGGCTCACAAACACATGGAGGCTTAAAAAAACGCTCCTAAATAATCAGTGGATCAATGACCAAATCAAAATGGAGATCCAGCAATATATGGAAACAAATGACAACAACAACACTAAGCCCCAACTTCTGTGGGACACAGCAAAAGCAGTCTTAAGAGGAAAGTATATAGCAATCCAAGCATATTTAAAAAAGGAAGAGCAATCCCAAATGAATAGTCTAATGTCACAATTATCGAAATTGGAAAAAGAAGAACAGATGAGGCCTAAGGTCAGCAGAAGGAGGGACATAATAAAGATCAGAGAAGAAATAAATAAAATTGAGAAGAATAAAACAATAGCAAAAATCAATGAAACCAAGAGCTGGTTCTTCGAGAAAATAAACAAAATAGATAAGCCTCTAGCCAGACTTATTAAGAAGAAAAGAGAGTCAACACAAATCAACAGTATCAGAAATGAGAAAGGAAAAATCATGACGGACCCCACGGAAATGCAAAGAATTATTGGAGAATACTATGAAAACCTATATGCTAACAAGCTGGGAAACCTAGGAGAAATGGACAACTTCCTAGAAAAATATAACTTTCCAAGATTGACCCAGGAAGAAACAGAAAATCTAAACAGACCAATTACCAGCAGCGAAATTGAAGCGGTAATCAAAAAACTACCAAAGAACAAAACCCCCGGGCCAGATGGATTTACCTCAGAATTTTATCAGACATACAGGGAAGACATAATACCCATTCTCCTTAAAGTTTTCCAAAAAATAGAGGAGGAGGGGATACTCCCAAACTCATTCTATGAAGCTAACATCACCCTAAAACCAAAACCAGGCAAAGACCCCACCAAAAAAGAAAACTACAGACCAATATCCCTGATGAACGTAGAATGAAAAATACTCAACAAAATATTAGCAAACCGAATTCAAAAATACATCAAAAGGATCATACACCATGACCAAGTGGGATTCATCCCAGGGATGCAAGGATGGTACAACATTCGAAAGTCCATCAACATCATCCACCACATCAACAAAAAGAAAGACAAAAACCACATGATCATCTCCATAGATGCTGAAAAAGCATTTGACAAAGTTCAACATCCATTCATGTTAAAAACTCTCAGCAAAATGGGAATAGAGGGCAAGTACCTCAACATAATAAAGGCCATCTATGATAAACCCACAGCCAACATTATATTGAATAGCGAGAAGCTGAAAGCATTTCCTCTGAGATCGGGAACTAGACAGGGATGCCCACTCTCTCCACTGTTATTTAACATAGTACTGGAGGTCCTAGCCACGGCAATCAGACAAAACAAAGAAATACAAGGAATCCAGATTGGTAAAGAAGAAGTTAAACTGTCACTATTTGCAGATGACATGATACTGTACATAAAAAACCCTAAAGACTCCACCCCAAAACTACTAGAACCGATATCGGAATACAGCAAAGTTGCAGGATACAAAATCAACACACAGAAATCTGTGGCTTTCCTATATACTAACAATGAACCAACAGAAAGAGAAATCAGGAAAACAACTCCATTCACAATTGCATCCAAAAAAATAAAATACCTAGGAATAAACCTAACCAAAGAAGTGAAAGACTTATACTCTGAAAACTACAAGTCACTCTTAAGAGAAATTAAAGGGGACACTAACAGATGGAAACTCATCCCATGCTCGTGGCTAGGAAGAATTAATATCGTTAAAATGGCCATCCTGCCCAAAGCAATATACAGATTTGATGCAATCCCTATGAAACTACCAGCAACATTCTTCAATGAACTGGAACAAATAACTCAAAAATTCATATGGAAACACCAAAGACCCCGAATAGCCAAAGCAATCCTGAGAAAGAAGAATAAAGTAGGGGGGATCTCACTCCCCAACTTCAAGCTCTACTATAAAGCCATAGTAATCAAGACAATTTGGTACTGGCACAAGAACAGAGCCACAGACCAATGGAACAGACTAGAGAATCCAGACATTAACCCAGACATATATGGTCAATTAATATTTGATAAAGGAGCCATGGACATACAATGGCGAAATGACAGTCTCTTCAACAGGTGGTGCTGGCAAAACTGGACAGCTACATGTAGGAGAATGAAACTGGACCATTGTCTAACCCCATATACAAAAGTAAACTCAAAATGGATCAAAGACCTGAATGTAAGCCATGAAACCATTAAACTCTTGGAAGAAAACATAGGCAAAAACCTCTTAGACATAAACATGAGTGACCTCTTCTTGAACATATCTCCCCGGGCAAGGAAAACAACAGCAAAAATGAGTAAGTGGGACTATATTAAGCTGAAAAGCTTCTGTACAGCAAAAGACACCATCAATAGAACAAGAAGGATCCCTACAGTATGGGAGAATATATTTGAAAATGACACATCCGATAAAGGCTTGACGTCCAGAATATATAAGGAGCTCACACGCCTCAACAAACAAAAAACAAATAACCCAATTAAAAAATGGGCAGAGGAACTGAACACACAGTTCTCCAAAAAAGAAATACAGATGGCCAACAGACACATGAAAAGATGCTCCACATCGCTAATTATCAGAGAAATGCAAATTAAAACTACAATGAGGTATCACCTCACACCAGTAAGGATGGCTGCCATCCAAAAGACAAACAACAACAAATGTTGGCGAGGCTGTGGAGAAAGGGGAACCCTCCTACACTTCTGGTGGGAATCTAAGTTAGTTCAACCATTGTGGAAAGCAGTATGGAGGTACATCAAAATGCTCAAAACAGACCTACCATTTGACCCAGGAATTGCACTCCTAGGAATTTACCCTAAGAATGCAGCAATCAAGTATGAGAAAGACCAATGCACCCCTATGTTTATTGCAGCACTATTTACAATAGCCAAGAATTGGAAGCAACCTAAATGTCCATCGATAGATGAATGGATAAAGAAGAAGTGGTACATATACACAATGGAATACTACTCAGCCATAAGAAAAGGGCAAATCCAATCATTTGCAGCAACATGGATGGAGCTGGAGGGTATTATGCTCAGTGAAACAAGCCAAGCAGAGAAAGAGAAATACCAAATGATTTCACTCATCTGTGGAGTATAAGAACAAAGGAAAAACTGAAGGAACAAAACAGCAGCAGAATCACAGAACTCAAGAATGGACTAACAGGTACCAAAGGGAAAGGGACTGGGGAGGATGGGTGGGTAGGGAGGGATAAGAGGGGGAGAAGTAGGGGGGTATTAAGATTAACATGCATGGGGGGGTAGGAGAAAAGGGAGGGCTGTACAACACAGAGAAGGCAAGTAGTGATTCTACAACATTTTGCTATGCTGATGGACAGTGACTGTAAAGGGGTTTATAGGGGAGACCTGGTATAGGGGAGAGCCTAGTAAACATAATATTCGTCATGTAAATGTAGATTAGTGATACCAAAAACAAAGCAAAAAAAAAAAAAAGGGCAGTTCCTGTGTGGTAACTTCCAACGAGTTCTACACAAGGGTATAAAGGGCATATAAAAATGTAGGCAAAGGGTCTGTTTGTGTTTATACAGAGGATCAAAGCCTAATTGGGCTACCCCGAAAATGAACTAAGATACGATATGAAAAAGAACTTCCAACATCTGCACTCTCTGGAAGACTCATGCCAGAAGATGATCATCAAAAAACCCCAACAAAGATCCACGCACTGCTACAGCTGTAGATGCACTCATCCCACCAGTTCCTGGACTTGTCATGGGAATGAGGAAGGAGATATCTAAGCTGGCCTGTGCATACAGTAAAACAACACATTTGACTGGATCTATACTGTTGGAACTCAACCAAGAATTTGGAGAAGTGCAAACTGTAGCGCTCCAAAGTCTCACAACTACAGACTATTTACTGTTAAAAGAACATATGGCATGTGAACAGTCCCCAGGAATGGGTTGTTTTAATTTGTCTGATTTCTCTCAGACTGTTCAAGTTCAGTTGGACAATATCCACCATATCATAGATAAGTTTTCACAAATGCCTAAGGTGCCTAACTGGTTTTCTTGGTTTCACTGGAGATGGCTGGTAATTACAGATATGCTTTGGTTATGTAACTATACTCCTATTATGTTAATGTGTGTGCGCAATTTAAGTAGTAGCTTAAAACCTATATATGCTGAAGTTACTCTACAAGAAGATATGTCAAAGAAATAATCAATCTTCCCATGTTTTCTTCCGCCTGCTACTTCTATAGCTTTTCTTCTTCCTTCCTAATTACAACCCTTAAATAGAATTCGTGCCTCATATCGAATTAACTGAGTATCATAATTCTTCCAAGTGGTAAAGACACCTCAAGAAAAATGCTGGGCATAGAAGCCACAGGGCATAAATATGCAAAGAAGTAAAAAGCTAACCTTTTCAAACAATAAGGCTTCCCTCTCACTTACCAACTTCACATTTCCCTGTATGGCCCCGGAAGATGACTGGTTAGCCAGAGACGGGTAAGATTCCTCAAGGGAGGAACAACCTAAGACAGGCACAGTCGCAGGGGGGCCATCAGGTGAGAAATTGGGGATCAACAGAGGTGAGGCTTAGAACCTCACCCCCCCTGTTCTGAGAGAAATCTTCTGCATACGTGGATGTTTTATTGCCCTGGTCTAGCTTGGATTAACACATAGTCTACAGGCACACACCTGATCATCTACATTTGCTCTCTTACAACACTAAACTATGTTTTCTACCTTTATCTTGTATCTACCTACCACTTCAGCATTTTATTAAAAATAATAATAATAAAGAGAGAAATGTGGTATCCACATATAAATCAAGTATAAAAACCAAATGAGTATTCATATTTGAACTGACTGTTTAGAGTTCATAATGCATGAGCAAAACCGAAAGTTTCTGTGATGACTGCCCTTGTACTGTTCACTATGTAACTTATTCATTATGTAAGAATTTGTTCTCCATGTAAGAACTTGTTTGTTATGCCTCAGAAGATTGGAGACTGACGAAAATTAGGCTTGGGGTGGATTAATGATTGTGCATTGAGCATTGACTCCCCTATACAGAATTTTATTGTCGTTAACAACCATTTGATCAATAAATATGAGAGATGCCCTCACAAAAAAAAAAAAAAAAAAAGGACAGACTTCCAATGGTAAAATAAATAAGTAACCAGGATGTAATGTATAGCATAAGGAATATAGTCAAGATAGTGTAACAGATTGGTAGGGTGATAGCTGGAACCTAGAATTATGTATATAAACGTTCTACCACTGTGTTGTACACTTGAAACTAATGTAATGTAATACTGTGCGTCAACTACCCTTCAATAAAAAATAATCATTAAAAAAAAAAAAAAAAGTAAAGGCAAATATTTGTCCAATATTGTATTAGGGAAATTCAGATCATCTTAATATAAACAAAATGTAAAATACACTATTAAAAAAAACATGAAAAAACAAAGGCCTTGCCAGGGAAAAGCCATTCTAACAAAACAAAGAATTTATATTCATTTAAAGAGCTATGGCAAATCAGTTTTGAAAAGAGACAACATGGAAAGTACGAAAAGGCAATTTCAGAAAAGAGAAAATACAAGTAGACATATGAAAAATATTTGGCTTCACTATAATGAAAGTACAAATTAAAACCATGGGCACATTTGTCTACCAGAGGGGTAAAACTGACAAAAATGCCAGTGTTAGTGGGAATATTGAAAAAAACAAATGGGTAACCATTCCATATCCTGAAGCACCTGTACATGGCAATATGAAGGCTATTGCCATGCCCAACAGCGGGCATCATCATCTAAGATGTGACATATGTCATCCAGAAGTCCCATTCTAGGATATGTAACCTAAGAAGTTGTTGGGCAAGTGGCCAAAGACATATGTAATAGGACAATGATCACAGTGTTAAATATGAGAGCAAAAAATAAAAAATTTGGTGTACCATTGACTTTGGTGATGCTACACAATGGAGATACTATACAGCCAAGAAAATAGATGCAGCTGAATATTTACTGACATGGAGTGATGCTTCTAGTACAGTAAATGAGAAAGTAATGTCCCAGATCTGCCTGGCAGGGAAAGAGTACACTAAGTAAAGAGGGCTCTGTGCTCAAATTCTAGGTCTGCTATTTACCTGAACCTCAGTGGCCTCCTCTGGAAAATGGGAATGATTTTAGACCAGGCTTATCCCATAGTAAACACAAAGTGCTACTGTTATTTCAAGGCAAAAGTATCTGGATTAGTTTTATGCTTGAATGAGCATGTGTGCACACATGTGCAAGAGTACACACACACACACACACACACATTTTTAAGTTGGAATTATAGTCACCAAAATGTTAATAGTGCTAATCACTAGATAGCAGGGAGATGGTGCTTGTTTTTATTACTTATGCATAAATAAGTAAACAAAATCTTATTCCCATTTGCTTATGAGCGCATCATATCTATCAGTTGTCAAAGTTTAAACTTAAGAGTTTTTGCTAAAAATTAAAAATGTTTAGTACCGGTTTTATTGTCATGAAGAGTGAGCATACAGTCTGTTCCATTTCCTCCCTCTTCTTAGTGTGAGGGCCTCATATCCTGTAGGCTATTCTAAAACTAAAGTTACCTATTTTACATTAATTTAAAAATATTAGCTACTAATAAAAATTTCGGAGCCCCAAGATAATTGAATCAAAACATTCTCCGACAAGACTTTTGGCTGGAAGGTCCACATTTATAAAACGAAGAATTGAGCTGCATCACATTTCCTCCCTAAAACTTCAGTAAAATATGAGCATCCTACTCTGAATTGCTAAGAGCTTATTACCCTGTGCTGGGAGCCAAATTGGGATCTTATTTCTACTTTGACAATTAAAGATAAAATCTTGTATGTGAACTATATGTTTCTGTGGCTGATTTTTCTTTTTTTAAATGTAAATGCAAATATAAAAGTGACACTTTTTATCCATCTGAGACAAAAATTAAAGTCAAATAATAAAATGTTGGTAAATGTGAGGGGAAGTTGAAATTTTCATGCATTGCTGTTAGGAACAATGAATTAGTACAGGTGTTTGGAGAGACTTTGGCAGTATTTTTTTAAATAAAAATATGCATATTCTAGATTGATATTATAGGATTCTACAGACTTATTTAATTTGCTTGGGTGTGATCATTGTATTGTGGTTATATAAGAGAATAATCTTGTTACTAGAAGATCAGTGATGGGATATATAGGAGTGAGGTCTAAAACTTTAAAAGATTCAGTTAAAAAAAAACTAAAAAACACATATATATGTATGTAGGTGCGTGTTACATACAAATATTTGTATCTATCTATTGAGAGTAAGTGAGAATGCTATAGACTGAATATTTATGTTCCCCCAAAATTTATAGGTTGAAATCTAATTCCCAAGGTGATCGTTTTGGGAGATGGGCCTTTGGAAGGTTCTTAGTTCATGACTGCAGTGGTGGAATCAGTGCCCTTAAAAAAGAGAGTAGAGAGCTCAGTTCATCTTTTGGCCCTGTGAGGACACAGTGAAAAGACAGCTTGTCTATGAACCAGGAAGTCAGCCTTCAGCAGACAAAGAATATGCTGGCACCTTGATCTTGGACTTCCTGGCCTCCAGAGCTGTGAGAAATAAATTTCTTTGTTCATGAGCTACCCAATCTATAGTATTGTGTAATAGCAGCCCGGAGAGACAGAGAGACAGACAGAGACAGAATACATGTGAAATTAAATAATTGGATAATTTAGGTAAAAGGCAAGCAGGTGATTATTAGATGCTCTTTCTATTTTCCTACAGGTTTGAACATTTTCAAAATGGAAGAGTTGGGGGGAAAAGTACCCTACCTTCCTCTACACAAGGCAGCCTGCACCACATCTGTAACTGGGAAGAACTGAAAACTACCCAAATATCCAAACAAATGTCTATCTGTTGGATGAAATATTTTACAGCAATGAAAAGGAATGCAGTGAATCTAGAGCACAGATTCTATCCACATGGATGGATCTTATAAAGTAGTGCTGAATGAGAGAGATAAATAACAGCAGGTTGCCAAATGAGCCTTCTACACCACTTACTTACACATTCACACTTCAGCACACAGAAAATGTTATTTCATAGTTGCCTAGCTAAGAAAGTTATGGGGAATGGATTCAAAAAAGTCCTGGTAGTTACACTAAGATGATGCCAGTGGTGGGAGGTGGGGGGGGGTCACACGATAGAAGGAGGGTCATGACAGGGCCTACAGAGAATGACGACAGCAATCCAGTTCTGAGACCACATCTGGGAAAGGCTTTGTTTTTTAACTTCATGGGTCAAATGTTTTAGAAAGGAAATAAAATGGACTCATCATAAAACTGAATCATTCCAGGCCACCACCAAGGCCTCACAATGCATTTATCTCCGTGTGTCAGCAAGTCCCAGAAAAACTGAGCCCTCTTCTTTGCAACCCAGTCAGACTGTGTGCTCTCAGCACTCCCCGTTTCCTCTCCTAACCAACACCAGGTTTCCTAAATCAGAAGTTCGCTTTGAAATCACTTTGTGAGTAACTAATATGCCACACACATCCCAAGGGCCCTTTTTCTTTTCCATTATGGTAATTACGCAAGCTCTCCAAGGCAAAGGCCCTCTCGAAGCCCTTCCTTTTGACATGTGCTATGGCCGGTGCAGAAATAAACCAGTACGGTAGGGATGCCCCTCCACAGCAGTCCCCTCCTGTGCCCGATGGCAAGGAGGCATGCAATCCAGGTATTCACTGAATAAGCCAATGAATGAATAAGGTAGTGAGAAAGAAAGGACAAGGGTGAAAGCAAAAAAGGACACAAGAGAGAGAAAAATAGAAAAAGAAGCAACTGGTTCATGGGCTCCCGGTGAGTTGGCAGAGAGAGACACACCTCCCTGATTATATCCGAGCGATGGCGGCCCGCTGGGAGAATAACCAGAACACAGCGTGTATCAACAAATCACAGAGAAGTAGGAGAAGACCACCTTGCTCTTCCAGTGTTTTTATGGTCTAGGGAAAGTACACAGGCATTTTGCTGAGCACTCTCCTTCCATAATTACTCAAACAATATTTCATTAAGAACAAAATAATGGTTAGCAGGGAATACGAATGGCCCACAGTAGGGGACCTTCTTGGCAGGGGATAAAAACCGTCTTTTCAAAGACTAAATATAATGGAAAAAACAAGAGCAGGCCTGCATATAAGGTATAAAAAAGTAAGCAAAGATCAAAACTGTTTCTCCTCTAGTGGAACAAGAGGTACAGTAGTTAAAAGATGATTGTTTCATGGGAGAATATGGCACCGTAGACGGGTAAGTTATCGTTGGCTTTCATCATTAAACTACACAGTCCCTAATCAAGAATGAAGAGGAAAAAGAAAAAAAGCACACGTGATCAAAAAACTAGGGTATCCTTTGTAAAATATTTTTACATTATCAATTTATATTCATATTTTTAAGAAGGGAATCAGAAAGGACCTTAGGGTTTAATTTACCCAACTCCCTCACTTTGTCCATGAGCTCAGAAAGCTGAATGTATTCCCTACGGCCTCATAACAATTTAGAACAGCCACCCGGGACTCCGGCTCCACGCGTCTCCTGCTTTCTGCATGGTGCTGCTTCATTCTTTCCTTCGCATCCTCCACCCCCTGAAATCTGCCTCCAGTG
Source organism: Manis pentadactyla (assembly GCF_030020395.1). Lineage (NCBI taxonomy): Eukaryota > Metazoa > Chordata > Mammalia > Pholidota > Manidae > Manis > Manis pentadactyla. The sequence continues at coordinate 146,532,135 of NC_080021.1, read as the reverse complement.
TGGTGGCTACATACAGATTCCCAGTCTTCTGAGGCTTCTTTTAGGAAACTAATTTTTGAAAATTATTCTTCAAACAACTTAAGTATAAACTGGATATTCTAGAATATAGAAATGTCAATCATTCCTAGATGGGATAATGGTATTTTCTTTATGTAGAAGAATGTTTTAACTAAGAAGCATGAGAGTAGCCATGCCACGAAGCCTGCAACTAACTTTCAAATGGTTCAGCAAAACAGACTAAACAGATAAAAATGGATAAGCAAGTGTAGCAAACTGTGTACAATTATGGAATTTAGATGGAAGAAGAGAGTTCATTATATTGTGGCTTTATTTTCTAAATGTTGCATGATACCATTGAGGAAATGTAGGTATATTTTTAAAAATTGCTCTCTTAAAGCATTTCAAGTTTCTAGTAATGGACTTAAGACTCCCTACAACTACGGGCCCTACAAGTCCTGGGTGCCTAGCATGTATGCTGTAAGCCAGGAGGCGGCTCATTGCGGGGTCACTAGTGAGCTTCAGACAGAGGGATTCTCTCTCTGGCCATGGAGGAGAGATGAGGGCTCAGTGTGGGAAGACTCGGTGGTGTTTGATGACCATTCTGTCTAGGAAGCCATGGGGTATGGGAGAAAAATGAGATTGGAAAGCTCTGGGACACTGTCTTATTCAAGACCATGGGGCCAGGTTAAGGAAGAAACAGAGCTCAGAGACGAAATGGTGAGGCCCCCAAAGCAGGGCCCATTTTCCTTTTTCTTAACACAACTTTCAACCCAAGGAGTACCTTTCTTATTTAAGCCTGACACTGACAGGCAGATCTTGCAGTCTGAAATACAAAACATCAAGGGGCAGCCACCGTATTGGAATGTTCCGTGGGCTTTTTGTGTCTGAGAGTAGAGATTTTTGTATTTCAAACACAGCTATAATTTTCTAGTATTAGATTAATCATTAACTGCTGATAAGAGATCACTGTGATTCTTCTTTGACCACAGTCCTGTCTAAACCACGTCTTAGTGCTGCCATCTGCCCCATCCCTCACCTTTGCACTGCTTTTCCAAAGGAGATCCCAAAGCCTTGGCAGGAAATGGATATGCTCCAGATCACCCAGGGGGCTATTACAGAATATTATAGATACCTGCAGCCTCCTTTCATCTTGAATGGCAACACACACAAACCCTCTTACTTTCATTTTCTTTGTATACAAGCCTTACTGAGAGGTAAAAAAAAAAAAAAAAAAACTCTTTAAAGAATCTAGACACAACATTAGTATACTATATATAGCAGTATTTGAAAAGAAGGGATTTTCTTCAAGTATACAAGATTGGCTCAGCATTAGAAAATACAATGAATCATAATGACCCATTATCAGATTAACTTTCCAATTTAAGCACCATTTAATAAAAGTCAACACCTGTGCCTGATTTTAGTAAACCAGAAATAAAAAGTAACTTTATAAGCCTGTACCAGATATTATTCCTAATGGAAATATATTTAAAGCATTCCCACTAAAACCAGGAGTAAAACAAGAATGTCTGCCACACCTCCTATTATTTTATGTTGTATTGAAAGTCCTAGCCAAAGATATAAGAAGAAATACACAGTATAAATACTGGATAGGAGGGGCTAAAACTTCTATTTGACTGCCTAGAAAATCCTGGGGAAAGACTTCCAGCGAAATGGTAGATGTATTTATATGTATGGGCCCTCTCCAAGCACAAGCATAGAAAATTCTGGACAAATGTAACAAGCAAAATTTTAAGTCCACAGTCAAGCTTGAAAGGCAGAGAAATCATTCAGGACTAGAAAAAAAACAGACTCTGTTCCCAGCTGCTCAGACACCTCATGTGACCCAGCTAACCAGGATTTCCAGAGGAGAGTTCTTAGGGGCTTCCCAGTAGTATGTCTAAACCTAATGACAGCAAAATCATACCTAAAAAATGTATCTGGGGAGCAGCAGAAACCAGGCAAAGTTGTCTGCAGGGAGTAGATGAGGACACATTGCACCCAGATGTCATCACCAGTCCTCCCATAAAAGACTAGGGTGGGGGTGGAGACTGGGGCTGCCTTCTGTGGAAAGTCACAAATAGCCTATAAAAAACCAGAGTGCAGATAAGATAATAGTGATTTTCCAAGAAAGACACTGCCTTTGGTTGCTGCTGTACTCTAAAGAAATAACTTCCAAGTATCTAACCCAGTGTTGTATCTCCTCTAGGAAGAACCACTAGTGAAAACAGAAAAACCTCCCTTGAGCACCTGAGCAGAGAGGGCTGAATATCTGGATTTCCTCCAGCGTTACCTGACTCTGTCCTTTCTTTCCTCTTTGAGCCTGTTTTAAAGTCTGCTGCTCTTACCACTTTGACATGAACCAAAAACTCCTCTGAGCCTAAACTCTTATTCCGAATCAGAAATGCCCTTGCTTCTTCAGCCACATCAGTTAAAGCCCAATCGCTCAGAATGGAGTCCATCTTTCCAGAGGCGGTCTCCATAGAGCTCCGTCCTAAGCTCCATCTACCACCAACCAGCACAGCTCCTGAGAGGGCTCTGGTTGTGCCCACCACACAAAAAAGGTGCAATTGATGACCTCTGCTGTCAAGAAGCTTACTGTGAATCAAAGACAGGTCACCAGAATCGCAACATGGGGTTCAATGCAATGACCACCAGGAGAGTGAGACACAGGCCTGGGCACCCCTTCTGGGCCAGAGGGCGGAGTGAGGAATAGCCAAGGGTCTGCGTCCTGACAATGGGTAGCACTTTGATGGGTGAAGTTAGAAGGAGTCCTTTCCAAGGAAGGTCATGACTTTCAAAAGCACATAGGAAGGAAAGTGTGTGTAACAGGGTGGCGGGAGGCATGCTTGAGTTGAAGGAAGAAACTCCTTCAGCAAGTGCTGACCTTGCTAAAGTGAGTAAAGTGATTGATTTAACAGAAAATTTCCTTGGCTACCTCTCCCCATCAGATGTATACAAATGAAAGTGATAATAAAGAAACAACCTCATATATACAAACTGTCCCCCACATTTCTGAATATTACACTACAGCATAAATGGTCCTTCCCTCCTCTTTCTCTGGGGCACAGTCATGTTTTTGGTAGGTGAACATTTTCGGTCTCAGCTTTTAATTGTTAACCTAAATTTGCAAATATAAAATGCTTCAACTAGGTGGTGATATGTGTACTTTTGTTATGAGATATACACTACTTGGTTTAGACCAGAAGATGATTCTCAAAATGTATTAGGTCAGTGATCCTCACCCATGATTACCCATGAAAATTATCTGGAGAGCTTTGAAAAATTGTACGATGCCAGGGCTCACCCTAGAAATTCCTATGGTGATTCTGCTATGTCATTACAGTTGAGAATTACTGGGCTAGGGGTACAAATTTCTTACATTTTAGTTTTTTAAAACTCTCTGAAAATAAGCAACAATAAATCAAATTATATTTGAGTAACATACATGTAAATCAAAACAGATAAACTATTTAGATAAAATAAGTTGCTTAATAATTTTTTCATTATTTTCCCGGCCAGTTTTAAAGAGAGTATGTTTTAACTTTTCTCACTGACTTGATTCAAGGTCTTAGCACACAGTGGTTCTACTCGGTCCTTCCCTATGTGGAATAGTTTAAGCACAAAGACTTACAGAATGACAATGCTTCTCTCTTAAATGAGGAATTACTATGTTCCTATTTTCCCCAAGGTCTGAATGATTGAAAAAGAGTCTACTGGTGGGTGGCCAAAGTCCCATGTGCAGGAAAAAGCACCTATTAAATTCTGCTGGAAAGTTTACAACAAAAAATGATGTAATATCTGTGTCACCCTTGATTCAACTATTCTTGATATTATAAGCTAAAATTTTTTTCAATGTATGATCAATTAACTTTATGTTTATAATGTTTTATTTTTCAAAGTGAAATTCCAATTAAGCCATCCGCACCCCTAATATTTCCTATGAAATAATGTTGGACTCCATTCTAAGTGGGCTCAATTTAAGTAGCCTTTTCCCTGACTTGATCATCTAGGTGCAAATCTTGGGGCCTCCGGTAGGTCTTAACTAATTGATTCCAGCCCCAGCCAAAATTAGATCCCAGCATCAGATTTCTAGGCTTCTCAGAGCAAACATGAGTACCTGTTATCAAATACCCAGCAATCTCAGAGTCTGCACAAAACTAATCCAGCATTTGGGCTGTTCACACAAATGGAGTAATTCAATGGCAAAGGATTAAAATATCAAACCTCTCACCATATACTATTTATTGCACAGCAAATGTAAACCAGGGGCCTAAGACCCAATGAAGGGGAAATTCATGGGGGTAGAGAGCGCTATCATCTCAACAATGGAACCTAACACAGATCCCTTTATCTCTTCAGAGCTAATGCTTTATATTATCATTAGGAGGGAAGTACTGAATCAGTTTCCTTCGAATGTGAGTCTGTTTCCATGGTGATAATAGTGTGTGCCTTTAAACTGCAGGACAAATGAATGGAGCATTCAGTAAATCAGGCAATTTCTGGGAATTTTCAAAGCCTGGGAAAAGACAGATAATGGCTGTACATCTTGCCAAACACTGATTTGTCTCACTTCTAAGTACAGACGAAGCCAATGACAGAGAAATAGAAGAGAACAGCATCCCAGTATTGACCCTGAATCAAGTGTAAAACAAGTGACTGTGTTTGAAGGACACACAGTCTGCCTCTTCTCCATATTCGTGGTTCTTAATCCCAGCCACGCTTTGAAGTCATGTGAAGAGTTTCAGATAGAAGTCCCACATCCAGGGATTTTGATTCAACTGGTCTAAGGTATGGTCCATGAGGATATTTTTAGAAAGCTCCCCTGGTGATTCTAAGGACAGCCCAGGGTCAAAACCATCAGAACCCAGTGGCTGTCAGGATGGTTAGACTGAATGAGCACACTTTTTAAAGTGCTTATTATTGCACAAATTATGTATGAATACATTTCTCCTTATTTAAAAACTTAAAATATGACAGTTAAATCCTGCCTTGGCCATCCCCACTGCTCCCCTCTATCCCCTCTCCTCTGTCAATGCTGGACACTCTTACAGAACTTTCCTATTTATTTACATACATCTACCTTCTCACTGATACACCAATGAATATACATGTATATGAAAATACATATACACTTCATTTTACAAGATAATTTTTAACATGTGTCACACCACGCCTATTGTTCTGCTGCTCTGTTTTCACTTAACAATATGCCTTTGAGGTCTTTCCATGCAGTACTTCTCTGCCTCATTACTTTCAACTGCGGCATGGTATGAACTTGCCACAGTTATTTTTAAAGCCACTCCTCTAAATCTATGCCATCAGATATGGTAACTACTAGTTACAAGTGGCTATTAAGTATATGCCACTGAGGCTGGCATGGACTGAGATGCGGTACATGTGTAAAATACCCATCAGATTTTAAATACTACTAGAAAAAAAGAACATAAAGTGTCCCTCATTAATCATTTTTTATATTGGCTACATATTGAAATGATACACTGGGTATTTTGGATTAAATAAAATATAACATTAAAATCAATATCACCTGCTCCTTTTTACTTTCATACAATGTTTAGAAAATATAAAATTACTTATGTGGATCACATCATATTTCTATTGAATGGCTCTGTTCTTCATGCTGGGCATTCAGGATATTTGCAGTTCACTTGATATTACAAAAGAAGTACCCTAGGGGACATCCTTATACTCCAGGGGTTCTCAGCAGAGGGCGATTTTGCACCCCCTCCCTGGGGGCATTTTGCAATGTCTGGACACATGTAGTTATCACAGCTTGGAGGTGCTATTGGCTTCCCCAGAGCAGCCCACACAACAAAGGACCATCTGGTTCCAAACAGCAAAGGGCTGAGGCTGAGAACCCCAGGTATGCATGAATCGTTGTGCTCCTGTGGGAGTGCTTCTTAGGCAGACCTGAAGTCATGGAACTGCCTGTGCTTTGGAAATGTTTGTGGACACCACCAAACTGCCCTCCAGAGTGAACAAGGCCAGTTTCCTGTCCTGTCAGCAGGATATGAGAATAGTCAGATGCATCGTTAAAGAGCAAATAAATCCAGCCTAGAAAAGTTCAAAAGGCTTCAAAATGTCCACTAAATATTCCGTGTACTGACTATCCTATCATCAGCAGAATGACAACACAAGTCTGAGTCCTAGAGTTTTAAGTACAATTTTAAAAGTTGTCTTCTTTGATCTTAGCACATTATTCATTTGGTGCCTCGGCATTATTCGTTTATAAGTAATTAACTAGCACATCTCTCTACTTCTTAACTGTGGCCAAAAATGGAACCTTGGGAGAGTAAGTTTCAAGTCTCAAGTACTGTGTCAATTTTTGTTTAATTTCTTGTATTTATCTCATGCCCAGGTCCCTAAACTACTGTCTGTTTTCCCAGCAATGCCATCCTTGGAATGACCTTCAAGTGTAGTAACCGATAATACAAGTCATGTGCCAGGGCCTGGTGTCTCTTCTCAAACAGACTCTATACTTATTAGAGATGACTCTGCCAAACAAATCTGTAAGTAGAAATACATTCTAGATCTAAATTTGTTATGCAAATCCAGAGGTAAAATTTATAGGCAATACATTGCTCCCACATTTGCATTTCACCTACTCTTTTCTAGGAAGTAAAATTATTTACCTTCTCCAATTTTCAATTTCCATATTTACAAAAATGCAAATTTCAGTGAGCATGGTTCATGTTCTGAGTTCTTTGCACAAGTCAAATGTAAGGTACTCTATAGCTCAGAAAGCTTTTTTAGGAGAACTGTGACTCTTCTAAGCTTCCTCTGTGCAAACTTCTGATAAAGAACTAACTTTAACTTTCTTCCTGGAATGAATTTGGATCACAAATTCATTCTTATTTTGAGAGCATGCAAAATGAGATGAGCACTAGAAACAATTACAATTAGTTCTGACTAGTCACCCTTTCCTCCCAACAAATTTTAAAAAATATGTTTTGCCGGGTTGTTTCCGGAGTAACAGCAGTCAAACTATGGCCAACCAGAGCTGTGGTGACCGTTACTAGGTCTTGGTCTAAACCGGTACTTATTGACTTTCATATTTGGGGCCTAAAAGATTCTAGATAATAAAGAAAGAGGACAGGGAGGGGAGGAGGGAGGGACGCCTGGACTGACACTTTCTGAGGGAAGAGAATCGTCTCTCTTGTTTGACCTTCTATCCACAGCTCCTGGCTCACGTCCTGGGACATCCAGTGTAACTCAAACACTCAATGAAAGAATGTGAGACGGAGAAAAACAGGTACCCAGGTAAAAACGCATACAATTTCGACTGAAATTTTGGCTCAGAAGTAAAAACGAGGACCTGGCAAAGTTTTGTTGTTGTTTACCTATTTGGACGAAGCTGTTCAGCTTTAAGGGAGATGAATATATATGTCTTAACTCTAGACCAATTTCTTCCCAAATTTTTAAGAGGTTGGTTGAGATATAATCTATGTGCAAAGTTTACCTAGATAATGTATATAATTTAATGGTTTTTAGTATATTTCCTGAGTTGTACGATTATCACCATAATCTCATTTTAAAATGTTTTCATTGCTCCACAAAGAAACCTGTACCCGTTAGCGATAATTCCCCATCCCCACCACCCCAGCCCAGACAACCAGTAATCTACTTCCTGTCTCTGCAGATTTGCCTATTCTGGACATTTCAGTGTGAGATCATGTAACATGTGGTCTTTTGTGACTGGCTTTTTTTTACTTAGCATAATGCTTTTGAGGTTCATCCAAGCTGTAGCGTGCCTCAGGACTTCATTCCTTTTTATTGCCAAATAATATTCCGTTGTATGGCTATACCACATTTTATCATTTGTCAGCTGATAGAAATTTGGGTCATTTCCACTTTTTCACTATTATGAATAATACTGCTATGAACATTCATGTACAAGTCTTGTGCAGACATGTGTTTCAATTCTCTTAAATAACTAGCTAGGAGTTGACCTGCTCCATGTTTAACCTTTCATGGAACTGCCCAAGTGTTTACTAAAGTCACTGCATCATTTTACAGTCCCTCTAGCAATAAGACTTCAAATTTTAATATTTCTGAGAGAAGAGCACAATTTATGATCCATGTGCTTATTTAACATAGATCTCCCTCTTTTATTTTTTAACAGCTATTTGTTATTAAATTAATGGTGTGCCTTAAACTAGTGGCATCCTAGAGTAACAGAATAGTAACAAATTATTTACTGAGCCCCAACTAAGTACTAGACACACCTTGTTTAACGCTCATTGACTCTGTGATAGAGGTGGTACCTTAATTTATAGAGGAGGAAACCAAGGTTCAAAAACTGGGCCATAATTACATAGCCAACACCACTGCAAAGTGGTAGTATTAGCATTTGAACTTAGATCAGTTTTCTGCCAAAGTCCAATTTTCTTCCACATTTTCATGCTATTTTTCAAAGATGAGCAAGGTAATATGTAACTTTCTATGAGTTCACGATCTTAAAAAGTACTCTGTGGGGGGCAAAGATTAATTCTGACAGAGGGAATCTTGAACAGGATTTTTCTTGGATAAGTGGGGTTTAGGTAGGCCTGTTTGCAGGTATGAGCAGAACATCTTACATTAGTGTGCTAAGACTGTGCCACCCGTTGTGCTCAGATGATAGCCACCCAGCCACAGGTGGTTATGGAGCACTTGATATGTGTCTGGTTTAAACTGGGAAGTGCTATACATACTGGATTTCAAAGAGTACAAAAGAACATAAAATGCTTCATTAATAATGTTTATATTAAGTGTATGTTGAAATGATAGTATTTTGGAATAAAATGTATAATTAAAATGAAAAATCAAAAACAACTCTCCCTCTTAAAGTCTCCAAACTCATAAAGATGCAGGGTCATGCTATAATATGCTAGGTTCTAGGGGATAATATGGAGAATGTGAAAGAGACAGAAAACATAGAAAGCACCTTCTAATTAACCTGAAACATTTTAATTTATCCTGAAAATTCAAATTATATAAGATTGAAGCTTCTGGTTATAAACAAACAAAGAAAATAATCATTGGTCCTGTCCTTCAGGGCCTGGAGGAAGGTCATGGATGGACTGAAGTTAGGAGTCCTTGATTTTTATGCTTTAAGAGACTCTCTTTTCACTTTGAACATATTCACACTCTGGAAATGTTTGTGTTCTAGCAACACTGAGGAGCAATCGAAAGAGTGGTGCTCCCCAGGGCCTAGGGGGAAGCCCTGAGCAGAGTGAACTGGACAGCTCAGAAAACCATCCAGTTAAGCAGAAAAAGGAGGTCATTCAGAAAAACTACAGTTGGCCTTCACTGGCAGTGGGTGATTTTTTGGCTAGTGAGTGATAAGGAATTGAAAAAGGGACAGTCATAGCGACAAGAAGAATGTTTCACAAGAAAAAAATACCAGGAAGAAACAGACCCAAACTGGAGGGAGGGAAGATCATAAAATGTGTCTGTGTATTTAGCCTGAGAAATAATATCTCCCAAAATATCCAGACAAATCTTACATCTTCCACCTATCTCAGATCAGTCCTACCTTTTGACAGTTCTCTTTGCACCTTTGTTTCATTCACAAAATGAAAGCAAGTATTACATCTTAATTCTACTAATGTGTAATGAGACACCCCAAAAGATAACTCAGAAGAGACAGTTTTATTTCAGTATGTAATAAACTGATCTGTGACCTGTGATCCACCTTCTTAAAAAGTATTCATATCAGGATCACAATGTGTAATGAGAAACTGAAATCAACTAGCTACAAATAAAAAATCAAATTAGTTTGAATTAGCCAAGGTAATGGAGTTTATCAAATAAATTAAATATTTTAAGCAATAATTAGCCTACAAGTCATCCCATGCCTTGACAGTCTTGCAGAGAACCTGCTGTGCGTCTCCTGGGGACTCTGCACATTTTAAAACAAGGTCAGGCCAGATCCAATTAGAATGGTGCACATACCATGCTTCTAAATGCTTTGGGGCCAAAATATAATGAGCTATAGCAATCATTTGTTAAATATTCCTTTGGTGGCTTCATGGAGATAATATTACAGGTGAACCAGCACAGAATATAGAACTGCATGATTAGGAACTGCAGGTATAAGCCATGAACAATAAGCCCACCACACACTGTTAGTGCTAATACTTAGTGATGTTATGTCAGCTAAAATTAGATTATAGGTTACTATAATACCCAGCCTGAAAATTACTTTTCTCAAACCTTGAACACTTGCAGAGAATAATCTAAGTTCAAGTTTTCTGTATAAAGGATGCTGGGTTGCTGGAGAGGGGAGTATTAATAGTGAAGATCTAAGTTTGAGCTCTCTGCTAAAGGGATTCAATGTTAATAAACTGATTCTATTTCTCGGCACATCTGCAGGCTCTATGATGGAATGATGTACAGATGGAGGAAAGAGAAAAGGCAAAGGATGAGCATAATGAAGAAGGTCTTCCATCAAAACCTCTAAGAGACTAGCACACTTGATGTCATGTCAAGAACTATCCCGCTTCAAAGACAGTCAGTGGCCAAAAACTAGATTGCTTGTACCATGTACCACTGTTTGCTTGCTTGTTTGTTTTAACCCATGTCTGCTTCACTGGGGTTATCAGGCCAGAGGCTGGGGGAGTCTTGGGGGTTGCCATACTACTAGCTCCACCTCAGCAAAGAAGGGAACCAGGAGGGAATGCAGCAACCAGTTTAGCAAAAGAGAGGACCTACAGGAGACAGGAGAGCAAGTGGCCACTGAATATCAACAACAGCGTGAGGTCAAAACAAGCCTCAGCAACAGATCTATCAAGCGTCACTTAAGGGTATATTCAAGGTGTGAAGTTTCAAAAAGGCAAGGTAAAACCAAGAGAAATCACAGCTTCCAGTGTCTTATGTAGGATTAAATAAGTTGTTTGGTAATTTCAGGTGAAATGAAAGTTTTTGGGTTTTATTTTCAGGTTGCTGCAGATCTGGAAAGGCGTTAAAATATATGCAGTAGTAGTACAGTTAAAAATGATTACTGTAAGAAAGAACATTTATGCAATCTGGAGTCATATATTGTATCTCCTCTTAATTTGAATAAGTAGGAACAAAAGGATTAATGTATATACATTTTTTTCCTCTTGCTTTTTAATGGGGTGGGAACATAAGAATTCTCATTAGCTGACAGTCTCAGGAATACTTAATAATTTGAGCATCTCATATTACTGCTCCAGTATAACTCCAAGGGAGGTGGGAAAACAGAGGAACCTGCTGAATATTTGGTGAATACTAACTGATGTCTGTCACATCCTCCCAACTTATTAAAGAAGAGTGAATCAGCCAGAGATATGCCCCATTGCAGGTAAGGTAAATGAGGTTGCTAAGGAAACCTTTAACTTCTCTAGAGTATAGTTCAAAATCTTCAGTGTTAGCTGGAGACAAAAGATTATGTTTGTGGACAAATTGGGAGGAAGTTGTGATTTTATACTTCATTCTCATACTCAACATTTAGGGCTGGAGTTGGGCCCAGGCAAGTAGCAGAAGGTAGCTGCTGGCATCCCAGTTGATTTTAAATATGGCTAGAACCCAAGTTTCTCAACAAGTACAGTGTCATGAAAACTAAACATTGCTTCCTTCTAGAATGTAGGGCTCCTACTGAGATATCAAAGTTGCCTAAACTTACCACATGAAAAAAAAAGTCCAAGTCTTACTTTAGAATACTGTTTAATCAAGTCTTGTAAATTAGACTCACCTGGAGATGTTTTTAAGACTACTGATGCTTGCAGCCCATCTCAGGCCAACTGAGCTACAATGTCTAGAGAGGGGCATGGGTAATAATTTTGCTTTTAAGCTACCTCAGTAATTCTAAGAGGCAATTAAGTTTTAGAACCTCTATTTGAGAAGTAAGCTCACTTCATGTTCTAGAAATTACCACTTTCTATTGGTTTTTCAAGCTGGGAAGCTTTAAGAAATTAATGTCTAGGACCCACCCATATATTCTGATTTAATTGATCAGGATGGTGGGGAATGGACTTTGGGATATTTAAAGTTCTTCAGGTGATTTTAATGTGAAGTCGAGTGTAAGAGGTAACACAGGCATCCCTAACCCCTTTGATCAGAACAGGGGTGACATGACTAAAATTGGGGAAGGGGAAGCAACCTGGGTAGTGCTGTCCATGGTGCTGAAATGTCATTGCAATGATTTTTTGTTTATTGGTAGGGGGGTAACTGTTCACTGTTAAGATGATGAAACATAAAATCCTCCACTGTTGCATATTTTTAAATTGAGAGATATGAAATGTCTGGCACATACAGAGCTACTGTCCTGTGAATTTTCAGTTCTATATTACGGCTTGTTAAGGGAAGGAAGATTGAGGTATATAGTGAGATCTAGAAGGGGAGAAGAGAAATATGTTGAAAGAGAGAGGTGCTTTGCTGTTTTTCCAGAGAGCATATCTGTAAAAGATTAAAATAATTATATCTGGTGCTCTTGGTAAATCTACTTATTTTTATTTTTTGCCAATTGTATCCTAAATATTATTTTTAAAGTTGAAATTATCAGAATTTTTAAAAACACAAGATACTTTACTTTCCATCTAATTTGAAATCATAAATGTTTATAGTTTTATTTGTCTGCTTAATAACATATAAGTGACACTTTGAGAAGAACCTACTTTCACAGAGTAGTATCTTCATATTATACTATGTAATAGTGCTCTCACTGAAGGTTTCCACTTGATGCATTTGTATAACTTATAAAAACTGAGCTTACATAGTATTATAACCCTAATAACTGGATCTACCCTAGAGTTTAGTGTTTCCCATCTTCCCCCTCCACATTCTTTATGTCATTATCACAACTGAACTTGTCCAGTCAGTAGTTTTTTTATATTCTACACGGTCTAAAAACCTTTGCTCATTCCCTCAAACTTTTATGGAGATGCTATATGTTCCATGACTACATCCACGAACAACTCAATAAGAAAAAGGTTGGATAAATGCCTCAAACCTTCTCCAATTGATGAATGCTCTCAGAAACAAAGAACATATTTTCCAGAGTAAGTGACATTATGAAAGTATGGGCCTGATCTGCTAATCTAAAAAATGGCAATCCCCTGAACCCCACCTTACCAGCAAATAGCTCAGAAACGTATGCCTCTTCCTTGCTATATTCTAGCCTTTCCCTTAAGGTAGTGGTAAATCAAGCAGAAGTATCCTTGGGAATGGATATGTTCCTAGTCCTCTGCAAAAGAAAGGGCTTTAGGCTAGACACTGAAGCACTTGCTAAGATGGAGACCCATAAGCTGTTTGAAGACTTAATAGGAGAAAAACTCCTGTAAGTTAAAAGCACTCAAGAACTCATTTTATTTGTTACCAAGCTATATGACCTTGGATACCTGAATGTACTGTTTTGGGGAAAGGAAAGCATCTGCTCCATACTTTCTTAAATATGCCACACTGAAATAATTTCAGATAAATCCTTTTTTCCTTCATCTATTCAGACATTTACTTGAGTGGGTCTGGTAGTACCCACTTTTAGTGGATTCAGGTCAAGGTACCATAAAACACACACACACAAGTCCAACCATCTTCCAATGGTGGGGAAACCTTCCCCCTCTCAGGCTCTCATCAGTCAGGTGAGACTTCTCTCTGCCAAAAGGACTCTTCAGGAGAGAGCTAGTTCAACATGGGAACCTGCTATTTATTGACCACTTTCAAAGAGGGCTCTGTAGAAACTAGAAGCAGAAAGACAGAAAAAGATTTTGAAAGAGGTACTTTGGAATTGCTAGTCACCCTATAGGGCCCCAGGGAGTTGCTCTGATGGTGAACTCGTAATTTCCTCAGGCTCTGATAGATCCCAGGACCCTCGTGTCTGGCTTTGCTGCTTATGCAGCTCTGCAGAAAACTTGTTTTTCCCGTCAAATGATCTCAAAACTCTTGTTCTCCAGGGAGTCATGTTTTTTCTGGAAGTAAACAAAGGAATCATAAATACTCCTCTCTCACCATACGAGTTCATATCAGTGCAGTGTGAGGACAGTCCTCAAACAGCGGGCCACATGTGATGGAGTGAAATAATGAATGATCCTGACAACAGGATTAATCTTGCCTCACCTTTATCTGAAGACCTTTGGGACTGTCCTGCATCAGTGGCTGTGGGGTTTCAGTCACTTAATAATTCCAGAAAACTCTGTCATGTCTAGGGCCAATAAAAGTTTTATATCACTTGAAAAACTTGTTTAGAATTTGTTCTGCATTCTGCCTCCAATATGACTCAACTGTGGGAATAGGTACAAAGGTGAAAAATACCAACCTATTTCGTGAAAAGAACAAATTTGGTCACATGTTGCTACAATCTTGAGAGTAGCAGACGCTGCTTTAAAACACAGAATTTTAAAAATCGAATGAGGGCGGAAAAAATATTTTCCTGAAAATATAACCAGATCCTCAGTTTCAACCATGATAAATGCTCTTTCAACATTGATCTCACTTAAACCCTTACATTTATAATGTTTCCCATATTGTAGTTTAGTCGAAACCCTAAAATACCTAATTTCTGCACAAACTTTGTCCTTAGAAAGAAACAGACTTCAAACCCATGAAGACACAAAGGGGATTCATTACCAGGAAAGGGAATGGATCAGTGAGGTGAGAGGGGCGAAGACAGTACTGGTGCATCTAAACTACTCCAGGAAAGCCAGCACTCCGTAGTTTTTTAAATGATAAATCCTTCCAAACTGATTCTCATCCAAAGCACAGCCTCACAAGCCTCCAGGGTGCTGCAGTTCTCACTGCTGACTGTAGGATGGCACATCTCTCTGACCATAAGATATCAGGGCCAGTTGCTGAGCCAGAGCCAGCCTCTGCCCTAGTCTCTGGGCTGTCCACCCCTGGGAAGCTGGAGGGAGATGCGGGAGATAGGATGGGGATGCCTAGCCCAGGGTCTTGGAGGCATTTGTCCCACCCGAGGCCACTCCTATAAAGGTGGGATGCCACACCATGTGGCTGGCCCTTGGGCATCCTGAACAAATCAGGGGTCTTCACTCCAAGGCTGGGTACAACCGAAGGCAAAGGAGCAGAGCAGGTGAGGCTGACAATTGTCTTCATGGGAGGGTACTCTGTGCCAGCAGGAACTTTCTCTTTCTCTCTCTCTCTCTCTCTCTCTCTCTCTCTCTCTCTCTCTCATGTGCACGCTCTCTCACATACCTCAACTGTGCCTCAAAGCCAAAGGCTCCTGGGATGAAGTTGAGGAAGGGGGGCACCCCAAGTCCTGCCCTCCCCAAACAACAAAGACAAAAATTAGGAACCAGAGACCAGCTGCTTGTCCAAGCTGGTACTGGTTCTGCTTTCATGACCGCTCCGTGACCTTAAGGCACATTCTTTCTATTTCCCAAGAATCAAGTTTCTCCAGTTTTGTAAAGTGGTGTTAGCTTTGCAAACTCAAAGGAGATCTTGATGCCTGCAGTCCATCCTCTTGGGATTTTCAAAGACCTATTATTCCCCCTTAAACTATTTAAGGTTGCTTTCCATTGCAGGAAATGGTAAGCAGACCCCAAGTTCTCCCCTAGATACAGACATTTAAAAGACGGACTGTTTATGAGATGCAAAAATGGGTTGGAGTTTAAGTTTCCTTCGGGTCTACTGACTGATTTCTTTAAGTCTGTGGCAAGTACCAACGTGTTCTGCTGTGACATGCTTGGAGAAACGACATTGCTATGAGTGGGCTTTTTGCACTTTCTGTCTATACACCTTCCTTGTTCCTAGCAATTCATGTCTTTCCTTCTCCAAATACCTCTTTGAGACACACTGAAACCCAGCCATTTATTCATTCAAAATCTATTAGGCACCTATTATCAACCAGGCCTTTGGGAATTTGGGATTTGGAATTTTTGCCTCCCTCCAACAAGTTGGAAATATGATGGGTCAACACATGGGGCTTCTTTCAAATCCCAATATAGAACATTTAACGAAGGTGACCATATGGGCTGCTTTGCCCTGGACATGTCTAGCTGGTGCCTTTTGTGCTGGCATAGCTATTTATAGTGCCTTTCCCTCTCAGACTGTCCCAGTTTGAATGACAAATTATATTGTCACCTTACGGATAACTAAATCCACCTGCAGTTCTTTGTGTGGCATGTAGGGGGTGTGGGAGGAGAGGGACCCCCATTTACAGGGATCATACGAAACCTTAGTGATTGCTAGTCTGTGACAGACCGTGGGAGGCAACCACGAAGCCTGCTGCCACCTTTTAAGAAACATATTTGGAAGCATTTCTTTTCAGAGGCAGCCAAAAAGAGAACTTGAGAGCATAAACTCTACAGCCAGACTCGACATGCCTTTTTCCTAGCTACTACACATGGGCAGGTCATTTAACCCCTCTCTGCTTCAGTTTCTTCTTACGCAAAATGAGGATCACAGTACCTGCGTCAGGAGGCTGTTGTGAAGAAAACATGCCTTTGCCGGCTCACAGCTGTGAGGTGTTTTCCACCACAAATGGCTGCCCTGGCCCCAGATCCTGGCCCCGCACAGCTACACAATGGCCAAGCGCAAAACGAGTGCACTTTCAGAGGCCATTTGGTACAAAAAATGTTGTCTTGAGTATTGACAAAATCAACCCAATCAGAATCCCTCTTTTAGGAAATAAATGCTTGAGGAACAAGGCAGGTCACAGAAGCTGAAACTCAAGTGATGGGGAAGCTCCTGTTTCCCACAGTTTGGCCCAAAAAGCCCTGAGACTCCTAGCTCCTGAACCCCCAAAAGAAGTGGCCTTGATCCCACATTCCTGTGGACCCTTGTCGTTACCGCCCAGCACCCAGCTTCACCTGTCAGTGGCTCTCCCCTGCCACCTTAAATAAATGCAAGGGGATGGAACAAGTTCAACTCACAAAAGAGGTGCAGGGGAAATCTGGGACCCACACCTTAACATCAGCTGGAACTTTTCACTTGAGAGATATTAAGTTGTAACCTTTTATTCTCTGACTGCAACTTCAGATCAACTCAGGTCCCTGGAGCTTATAAATACCTTGGGTTCCCTGAAGCCCCCATTGTTTCTCAAACTACTTGCCCTCTGGCCTTATTTTCTTTTCTACACAGCCAAGATCATGTGTTCTATCACTTTAATACTATTTCACCTTCCAAAAGCTTCCAGTACTGCATGGATCCTACTCTGCACCCCCCCAGAATGCATAATATTTGAGATGTGTGTGGCTATTCAATTGCAGTTTACCATTTCAGTAGGCCCTCAATGCCGTGTTTTCCCTCAGCTCTGGTCAGTTCCCACCTCATCACTCCCTCTGCAAGTTTACCAGACTCTCCCCTTCTCCTCCGTTCCCCCACTGCTTTGTACCCTGGTAAGGATACCTTGGTTTAAGAGACACTCTCCCCCAGGATAAAATCCAGTCTCCTTAGTCACTGTCCATCTGTCTCTCCTAAGATTCTGCCTATCACCTCGGCCTTGCAGTTGGCCAACACTCAATGCCAACCTACATGGCCATTTTGCATAAGCATATGGAGGACACCCTGACTACTGTGTCTAGCATCTACAAGGTTATGAGGAGATCCCATCATCTCATCCCACATTCCTCATCATCTCAGCTGTCACAAAGTTTGATAATTTACTCCACTCTTATCACTTGACACCTCCTACATATTTCAGTTGTTATACAATGTATTTGTGGTTGCCAAAATATCTGTCCACATATCTGTATTTGCCACAAGACATTGGGCCCCATAAGGTCAGAGGCCTGGTCTTGCTCACCTTTGGATTCTCAAGGCACTAACCAGTCTCTATGAGGTATCCAAAACCATTGGTTATATTGGTAGGAACCCCAGTCTGGCTGGCAGGGCTGGCTTTTCACACCTACCCAGCCATGTGAAGTCAGGTTCCTCACTGATTACTGCAATGCTATCATCTGAAATGTGTTTGGGTGTACAAAGGATGGGCAGACACTTCCCAGCAGCACTTACTGGAGCAGGGCGAGGTGTCTTGGGATAACATAAGAGCCTCACCCTATCTCTAACTGGCCTAACTCACAAAGCAATTAAGAGACAGCCAAGCCTTGCTTAAGTTTTGTGAACCTGCTCAGGAAATGGAGGCAATGCTTTAACAACTGAGTCCAGGTTTGAAGGTATGGGAAGAAAGAAAACAATGGAGACAAGAAAGCCTTAAATTTGTGCCTAAAGTCATTAGCACTTCAGCTAAAAAGGCAGGTCAACTGCAGGCAGATGGGAAATGGGAAATGTGGAGAAGTTCTGGCAAAAAAGAAAACAGAAAACCCATTGAAGAAATATGGACTCCTGTGATTCTAGATTTTTAAAACAAATGCTTTCTCTGTAAGTTTATGAAATTCCAGTAAACTTTTGTTTAGGATTTTCATTATTTTTGCTGTATCTTCTTGTTGACTGAGGCACTGGGGAATATTTTTTAAAACATTTTCAGATGAGTTCCAGTTAGCTCCAACTGACCCACTTTTAAGTGTGGGTCTGGCAGATGCTAAACATTTTAACTACTGGGTCTAGAGGCTACCAGCATTCCTTGACTTGTGGTCTCCTTCCAGCAATGGCATCCTTCTGCTTCTGTCATCAAATCCCCTTCTCTCTCTCTGACCCTCCTGCCTTCCTCTTATAAGGACCCTGTGATACCACTGTACGTACCTGGATAATCCAGGGCACTCTCCCCATAATAAGATCCTTAGTCTATCCACAAGTCCGTTTTGCCATGTAAGGTAACATAGTCACAGGTTTTGGGGATCAGAAGGTGGACATCTTTGGGAGGACATTATTCTGTCTACCACACCCCTCGTCCCTTCAATGATTTCCTTTCTTGCTTAACTTGGTGAGCTTCTGTAGCTTGTAACCACAGTGCCTCACTTTCTTGGTTCCGCAAATAGGTAGTGAGTGCTTAACTGTGTTGCTCTGAATTGTTACAGTCACAGCTAAGTTCTCCAAAGGAGGGAACACAATTCAGTCACCTCTCTGCCACTGCCTAAAAGTGACTGGGAACATGGTGGCAGGTTCACATGTTAACCACATTAAGAAAAGCAAAGTGCTAGCAAAGCCAAAAAGGAGAACTATTTTAGATAGCATTCAAAGACATCTTCATTTTTACTCCATTTTCATACAGACTCTACAATACATTTGAGAAATCAAGCCTGGAATCACAGAACCTTCAGATGCCCTAGGAATCTATTTAGTTCATGAACTACCAAAAGCTGGCTTTGGTTTTCACAAGTGCTTTTCTTATAAGCAAGCGAGCCCTGCTGGCCTGGGTGAGAACATAATCTACAGTCTAACTTTCTTATAGGACAAGCCACCTCATTTCCCTGAGCCTTCTAATGGCCAAGCTATTTGACTGTCTCTGCCTTAAACAAACATTAGTATTGCTGATCATTTGACTTTGACCTAGAAATTTTATTCATGTGCAACAGAGCAAGCTAGATTTTTTTTCGGAAGTCAAAGTTCCTGGAAGAGCAAAGAACATTCTTTGTTCCAAGGATCATCTTGGACTTCAGGTATCACTTTATTTCGTTCTCAAAAGTCATGGCATGAGTCAGCTCCACCTTTATAGATATGAGTTTGTCGAAAGGGGAGGTGGGTGTTTGTTTATCCAGGGTGGAGAAAGCACTGAGGGTGGCTAGATATTGCCTTTTCCCTCTTCCCTTTTGGTTCTAACCTTTAGTCGGTAAACACTTGGAAAACTCTGGGTTACCTGAAGCAACAATGATAGTTGGCATTGCCTGCGAAGGCGCAGACTCAAGGATTTTAATTAAGTGTAACAGTCAGTTATTGCCTTCAGTACCAGGCGCTTAGTTCCCTAAAATGAGGCTCTGCAACTTACATCCTTTACAGTCAGCAAAGCATTAAGAATAATATCATGCTCCTTCTCCCCAGAAAGGATAAGGAAACCTGCACGTCAGTTTTAAACTCAGCCAACCTCTCCATCATTTTCCTAACCCTATATGGTCCATTTCCTAAGTGACTTTTCCTGTAAAATAAAGTTTCTGGACTGGGGCTTTGCACTGAAGGAACCCGGTATGTCCACACCTTTGAGGGGGCTTGGGTAGGGTGCACAACAAAAACCATGTGACCGGAACACAGAGGTGGTAAGCACACTTCACATTTCCTGTAAGCCACCCTGCATGCCTCCTCCTGGCTTCTTTATCAGGGAAATGTCACAGCATAGTGACCAGATATCCCACATTTTCCATGACAGCCCTGATTTCACATATTCTGTCCTACTGTCCCACAAGTCTGACAGTTGTCTGAACATATGCATCAGTTTCTGCATCAGAATGAGTGGCAGATGAAGCAGAGCCCAGGGCGAGGAAAGTAACCTAAAGACCCGTTCACCCCTGGGGACAGGCAAAGGTATCTCTTGGGCCTCATGAGCAGTGATGATGCACCAATTCATTAAGAAGATACTGTTACTCATCAATACAAATATCCCTCATGATCAGCTCATTTTGCAGAAATAAGATATTCCAGAAGTTGAGTAGATTTTAGACCTTATCTTACTCACTTTTCTAATTAGAAAACCAAATAAGAAAGAATCATGTGTTGCACACATTAAACATATTTTTAAATATTTGGAATCTCTACCAACACAGGTCAGGAGAACAATATGCCAGTTCTGGCTTTGGGGTGAGAGATTTCACATTTTTCCTGAAGAATAGAGAAATGTGAGTCACGACCTTGAAAGAAACAGTAAACTTAGTCATCTAATGTTTAGTGACAGACAATGAATGACAATGTTGCCACACTCTGAGAGATGAGCCTTGCCCTCCAGAAAGGCAGACGTCACACTGATACATGGCATCTTCGGGACAATTACTCACTATTTCATACTCTTCCCACAGTGAGCACTCTATCTCCTACATCAAATTGTTTCCTATCACCAGCCCTCCTGGTAGAACTGAATGCTCCATCCTTGCTCTCGGACCTTTAAATATCTGGTGAAGTTACAGAAGACAGAGCTACTAGATTAAAAGAAATAATATTCTCTCTTTAAAAAAAAATCTGTGTACACCAGAGAGGCTAACTATCCAAAATGTAGAATCAAGTCCTGGCTTTTCCCACCCAACCTATTATGTTCTTCAGGGACTCCAGAAGCCTCTATTTCTCAAGTGTTAAATGAACATAATTAACAATCCTTACCTGTACCTTAGTTTCTTAGGGCGAGATGCTGCAATTTGTAGAGAACAGGTGGCACGTCATAGAGTGGCACAGTGCGTCACACACTTTGATATGTCTCTCCTGGCATGGATCAGATGATTCTTTCATCTGGTAAGCCCATTCTCTTGCTCAAAAACCTTCATTGGTCCCCCATTCTGAGATAATAAGGTTCACACTTCCTATTTGGCATTCAAGTTTCTCTGACCTGCTTTCCAAATAGATTTCCCACAAAGCCCTTCATGTGCTCCCTGTTTTGGCTCTATGTGAATCACTGAGTTTTTGTTCAAATCTGACACTTTTCTCTCTGTACCTGGGATGCTTGAATCCATCCCCTAACATTTAACTCAGAAGTTGTAACCTAATAACTGTCTGTGGGTGAGTGCATGCTTGTGTTTACTGTCACGGGATCTTAGCTTGTTTTTTATTGTCAAAAATTGAGACATTTCATCCAAAAGAGTAGATTTATTACATTTTCATGAAATATGAGATCTGGCCACTTTTGGCTACATTCTCAAGTGGCAACCATTGGCTTGGCCTAAGTAGTGGCTCCTACCCCCTTTAAGAGAAACAAACTTTCTTCAGTTTGCCACAGTCACCACCACTCCCTACAGTATCACACCAGCCTGATGTACTCATTAGGTTACCTGCTTGGCCCTCTGAAGGCATTTGAGTTTGCAATCTTTGATCTACAGCTTACCCATTCTAAGCCCTTCATAAGTTCTTCCTTGATACTTCTGTATCTGAAATAATTTTTCCCCTCTTCTTCAGCTCTCAGAGTTGGATTTGTTCAGGTTGTATCACAACAGTAGCACTAACACCATAATACATCGTAGCACAATACTTTGTACTCTTTCCTTACTGCCCTTCCTGAAGTACACTCCTCAAGACGGAACCCATGACAGGACTGTGCCTGGTGTAGCACCAGATACAAGCAGGTATTTGATTCATAGTTTTAACGGAACAAAAACCAGGTAAATTCAACCCTGAGAAAGTCACATCTCACAAGGCACACAGACTTTTCTCCCTGGGCTGGGCTAAGTTTTAATCATCAATGATTCCTCCTAGGAACAATTATTAGAGAGCTGGGGGTGGAGGGAGAGATGGCAGGAAGGAGAGGGAGTCACACTTATAGGCCTGATGCACAATTTTCAATTTTGTGCTCAGTCCATTTGCAGGAAAAAATTCCTTAAACTCTTTAATGACAGATGTGTTAAAATTCTGTATCCGGCTAGCACTTTTTTCTTGTTCTTCATATTGTCAAAGCTATCATTCCTTTAGAATCACACAAAAACCACGAGTTATTGGGGCAATGTTATCAGCCCCAATTACAGAAACAGAAGCTGAAGCTGTACGTGCAGGCACAAAACACCCTCCCTAACAGCTCCTCCAGGCTGAAATGGTGCCAAGACCTGCTCAGGACAGAGCAGCAAGTGCTCTGATGTCCATGCTGATGGTAATATGCCCATCTGCACTGTCTACCCTCTGATCAGGGCTTTCACAACATATCCTGTCCCATCACGCTTTCTACAGATGCTCCTTTTCGACTCTGCTTTCAACTACGAAATATTGGCAAAGCAGAGAAAGGGTGAAAGAAAAACAAATCCAGGTCAAATATGGACAGACTTTAAAAAGCTTGCTTTTGAGTTTTCTTCGTTTTTTTTTTTATTCTTCCCTCCTAGTGAGCAATTGAGAATGTCTGATAATGCTGACACCACCTTATATTGTACGTTGTTTGCTCTTTAGAAAGTACTCGCAGAACTGCTTCCCTTGGCCTGCTGTATCAGAATTTAAAAAGCTTTGTTCACACGCGGGACCTCACAGGCTGGAGTCTTTTTTTTTATTTTATGAGGGGGTGGAGGTGAGAGATTACCTCACCGCAGGGACTGAATACATTGGAAACACAGGGATAAAGAAACAATTCATCAGCAACAGGCTGAAACAACAGACTCAAGAAGGCTCAAAGTACAGAAACTCTTGAGTTTAGAGACTGGGACAGGCCCACGCCTTGAATCTAGACTTATGTTTTCCCGGATACTCCGTTCCTCTAGTCTAAGACAGAGATTGTGTCTGCTCTGCCTAAAAAGGGTCAGAGCTTCAGCAGTATCCAACTCTCTCTACATTGGCTCGGAATGGTGAACGGAAAAGGTATGGTTCCATGGATTGGCCTACTGCTCTGGTCTCCAGCTGGCCCCGAATAGGGTAACAACTAAAAACAGATCACAACATGTGGTACACCCAAACTTGCAGGTATTCCTGGCTGGGCTGTTGGGTTCTGAAGAACCTATGCTTGGCTGGCACCAAAGCCACACAGCTAGTCCTTCTTGGTAAAATGGCCTTTTCCTCCCTTGGCTCACAATTTTGAAAAGGGTCCAGGCACGTTTTGAAAATGTAATGCTTTGGCCAGTGTCTATAAAAGCTGAAACGAACATGTCAACTGTCATGAGGAAGCCCCTGCTCTGAGTTATAACTGAGGTTGTAACCAGCAATTCTTTCCTAGACTGGAAGACACTGTACTTGAACTTGGACTGTGGAGTTTGCTCAAGTTTCAAAGACAGTGCATTTCCCTCCTGTGTGGGGGAGTGCAGGATGTACTGAGCAAGTCCACGCCCACTGCAAAGAACTCTGTTTTAGTTTAAAGCAAAGAGATACTATGTTATAAAAAATAAAGAATATTGTAGGACTTTGGAAACAGAAAATCAGTGACCAGCATTTCGTGTGTATGTAGGGTATTAGTTAAACTAAGCCTTTCCTGGTGCCTCTCTCTCTGAAATGCCGTTCCCTAGAATTTGTATCACATTTCGATGCCCAGCCCAAATGCCACCTTTATCAAGAAATCTTCTCTACTTTCCAACTTCCACAACACTTTACACACTTTGCTTGGCACTAGACATGCCCCAGATGCTGCTATAATATAGCTGCTTGCCATGTTTCAAGCCCTGCTGGTCTGTTACCACATCTTTTATATTTACATTCTCCATACCACTTAGCTTGATCCACCAGTACACAGCTGACACTGGATGAGTATTTGTTCAATTAATGTCTGGATTTATTCCTTGGCTTAGCTCACCAAGAGAACTGGAGGAGCTAAATGAATGAATTACAGATGGGAATGTGCCTTCTCTATCCCAAATGGGCTATATCACAGCTTCGTGAGCACAGAGGATGATTTATAGTGACAAATGCCTTCAATGTTTCTTCCTCTCATAGAGGGTTTTCCCTGTACACCGTGCTCAGTGCAATACACACCCACACCCCACCTTGCAGAAGATGAAACTAGCAGCTATTTAAGTCCTCTGAGCCTAAGATCACTCAGGAAGGGGCAGCAATGTGATTCAGCTTCAAAGCCTCTGCTTTTATCCAGCCCATCAATATACTCCCTTCCGAACCGTTGTTCCCAAAGCGCAAGGCTGATTGTGTGATTATAAAACACTGTGCTTCTCATTTCCTTTCTTCTTCCTGCTGCTCTCAGCTAACCCACGCTAGCACTTGACAGGCATGTGAGTGTGATAAAGTAAATCTGGACAGTACCACAGACAGGAAATGAATTTTACTGTGGCAAAATTCAACTTGCAACCATTTTGACAAGAGAAAGATCGGAAAGAAGCACTCAAGGCTTTTAGGGATGTTTTCAAAAGACAAGCGCCTCTTCATGGACTAGGCTGATTTTTTTTTTTTTAAACAAAGACAAGATATGAGTCTTTTGGAAGATTGCCTAAGTACTGGGCTATGCATATCTCTCAGGACAGGGAGAATGGAAATGGCATTCTGGGGCTCCCTCAGTCCTGCGGGGAGAGGGCTGTTATCGCGGAGAGCCCATGAACATCTCACGAAGTATGCTGCATGAAAATGTGTGACACCGCCATGCTTCTGAATGGAAAAATACAAACCCACTTCATGTGCTTTTGCACTATAACATACTTCTCTCTGGATGCCAGCAACACCTAAGCTCACTGTCTATAGACAGTGTCACTAAACAAATATCATTCACTACATGGAGAATAAACAAAAATGTTGGGATTGATAAAAAGATATAATCTTTTTTATTGAAATTTAACCCATGTTCATTAAGCTGATTGTAAAAACCTTGGACGGACAATAATGTTTTACATTAATTTCTTTGCTTCTGGCTAAAGAGATTTGTTGTCTAACCACCCCCCTCCATATCCCATAATGAGTGCTTCTGATGTCCTGTGATATACTATAGATTAAATGCTCCTTGGGATATATGCTTCACATGGTAACATCCTGGGAAAGGAATAGGAACGAGAGATTAACTCATCCCTAAATATTCCAAGGGAGAGAAATAGGGAGTTTGGCCATTTTACTATCTTATTTCAAGTTTTGAGTTTCAAGCCTGGTTGAATTTATTGAAAGACAATTTTATAGCTATTGGCAGCACTTCAAACAAACAACATTACTCAGAACCTAATTTGACCCATCAGAAGTGCCCTGACAAACCAAACATCTTGCCCACATTTAGGTTCCCTCCAAATATGTTGCATGTGTACCCTGGAAAGCCCTTTGGTGTCATAGCCTGAACTTCCCTGGAGAGCTGATGAACAAATGTAGCTGAAACGGCTGTAGCTAATTCATCTTGAATGGGCACAGGATAACTTTAAAGACAAAACTGAGCCTTGCAAACAAAACCCACAGCATCGTGCCCAAGCATGGTGAAGAACTTGACGAACAGCCTCTGCCTCAGTTCAAGATTCTCTCTCTGACCTATCTTCTACTGGTATTGCCTGGTGTTCCATCCTTGAAGCTCTTCTTGATGGGATCTTTTCCAAGAACACAGAAAAATAAGAGTTGACAAATTTTTCCCTTTCAGCTTTCTCTAACAAAATCTTTTATTAAAAAACTTTTTTTTTGAACAGACAGAATCCCTTTCATTTGTACTGGAACAGGGCTGATATATTACTTAGCTTATTTAGTTGTTTTGTATTAATTTGCCAACATTTCATGGGGTTGAACAAAGCACTTTTTAACTCTCTTCCTTTCAGGTGCTCTACCGCCTCAGAAGTCTTGAACTGATAGAAGTACACTCCTGACGGAGCCATCTTTGTATCTCATATCCTAGGACAGGATGGAGCACATCAGATAGTATTTCTCAGTTGAATGAACAAATTGAAATCCTATTCATCATTTAAGATCCAGCTCAAAATCCACTCCCATGAAGACTTCTCTAGCACCAAAGGCTGTGGTGATTTCCGACCTCTTGTATTAGTTTATCACTATATACTTTTATCTCCCCAACTAGAGTGTATGTTACCTCAGAGACAGCACTTCCTGCTCAATAACACTGCTGAGTAAACCAAAGCTGTAAATTTGCCCCAAATCCAGAAACCAAAGCATTTCCTGGCAAATATTTGGTGGTTCTCTGTGCTCCTGAGACTCAGGTAAAAATCAAGGAACAAGGATACAACCACTCTTTATAGAGTTCTTACTAAATCCCAGTCTGACAATGAATGGAATGTAAGATACCAACTGGGCTCTGGGCAGAGAGCCCAGAAGGCTGTGTCTTCAGGCTGTCTATGCTTGGAACAGCTGCTTTAACAACTAAGTCTCACTGACCAGTTCATTCACCACCATGATTCATTCTTTATTTGTTGAGCACCTATTCATGCCTAAGTAATAAACCATGAGTCAGGTTATAAAAAAGTGTAACACTGATTCAGATCTCAAGGGGATCTCCCATTAGGGGAGCATGACATATAAATACTTATTAAGCAATGTGACAAATATGAAAACAGATGAATATACCAAGTACCATAAGCAATCAGAGAAGGAAATACCACAATTGAGAGCATCAGGAATTTTTTCATAGAGCAATTGATACTAGAGTTAAGATTTGCAAAATTAATAGGATTTTTACCACCTGTAAAATGGGGAAAACAGTGTTTTGGACAAGGAAAACAGCACTGGCAATAGAACAACGTGCCTGGAGTAACCACTGCTGTTAACATCTCAGTTTGAATTTATTCATTGTCTAATTAAGTCATTCAAGTGAAATGAAGGACCTCCGGAAGAAAAAACCCACACAATGGAGTTTTGAGTGGGGAAGAGAAAGGCTAGAGCCCTCTAGTGTGATACTGAGTACCCTTGTAAGGGACTACAGGCAGTTCACACCCCACACAGAGGGTGGTAAATGAGACCCAGTAGATTGGCTCTGGGAGTAATCTTTTTCTATTTTCCACAAAGGCACTATATAGGCTAACTACAATTCTGTTGGTAAACAAAGTTTGATCACTATGCAGAAAACAGGAGTAAGTAGAGACAAATATCAGCAGTTTTGTAATTTAGATAAGCCCAGCCCTGAGGGCACAGCATTGGCTAAGCCCCAGGGAAGCCTGATGTGGTCTATTTCCAGTAAAGATCAAGGACGACGTATTGGTCAAGTGTGTACCCGACCCTGTGAGCTAAGAGCTGCCCTCAGGCCTCCTTCAATCTAAGGCATTTCTCCTGGTGATACATCCCTTCCATCTACCATCACACCAAGTAACATCAAGGTTTAAGATTACAGGTGTCCCATTCCCAGGACATAGTGGCTAGTGACAGAAAGGAAGACAATTAAATTTTAAAAACTAGTGTAACAAAAACACTGTAATTGTAGAGTATGCATTTGCACCATGAACTGTCTCACTTTTTAAAGTGAGGAAACAACACTTCTCTCCCTGTTTGATTAAGATTCCACTATAACTAGCCACGAATATCCTTGTTTGGGGGCCTTTTCACAGCCAACCAGATTAGAAAGAGTATTGCAGGTCCAGTTTTTGTTATAATGTCTGAAATCTACCTAGTACAATAAAAGAGAGGAAAGCTGAAGCACATTCCTTTTCATCCTTGCAATTCAAACAAGTGAAAATTTATGATGGTCAAGTCCCTATCCGGAAAACATTCAAGGATTCTTATCAAGAAGGAGCTTTTTTCACTCAAGTTGGGTTTTTTAATCTTTTTTTTTCCTTAGGAGAGTCTGAGAGCAGTTGACCTCTCCTGTAACTACTGCCCGCAGTACACAGGTATGTGTGAAGGTTCTCCTTAACACAGCTGGGAAGCTTGTGGCTTCCAAGTTCCCGTTCCTGTACCCAAAATATGCCAACTCTCTAATGCTTGAGACATAGCACCCAGAGTTGCTAAAAACATATGCATGTAGCTCCCCTTGAGAGACAGGAGAGTGCAGAGAGCAAGGGGAGGAACCAGAAAAGGGAGACAGTAGGAGTGAGGAGGAGATCTAGGGATCTTTTTGAAAAAAGTCAAAGGAAGAAATGGTCAAGCTAACTTCAGCATCAGCAGACAGAACCCTGATTGAGCCTGATGGAAGAAACATTATTTGAGTAAAATTCTCTGGCCCTACAAACAGTATGTTTGAGGACCTAAGATTTCCAATATTTTCAAATGGGGAAGACAACACATACTCATGTAACAACATGGCTTTATTCACATAGAAAAATACGTCATTCTTAGTAGTAGGTAGCTTTGCAGAAAGTGGAAACAGGATGAAAATGGAGTTTACCCAGAGCAATTAAAGAACTTCCTTATTAGTATTTAACTACCAGGTCACGAAAGTAGCCTATAGGATGTCAACTGACTAAAGAATGTGAAAGCCACAGTGTGGACATAGAACAACACAGGTGCTGAGCAGCTGAAGGCAGGTATTGGCCAACCTGATGGTGACCAAGGTGCTGCCTCCTGGTTGGAAGGCTGATGTCCATTGGATGACAGTGATTAGCTCTCAAGCTCTCCATTCTTGGTAACAAGGTTTCCCCTCAATAACCTCCAAGGCCACTGATGGGGTTTTTTTCCCAGTGACTCAGCCATTGGGGGTTGTAAACTGATGGCCAGGAGAATAAACATAACCTGTGGAAGGATTTTGTTCTGCGTTTTCCAATTACTTGATTCTGAACATCTTGCAATAGGCCTGGTGCTCTCTGGTTTGCCTCCATCACCATTGCTCACCGGCCTCACACATACACCGTCACTGCCTGTTCTCTTTACAGTCGGGTTTGGCCTTTCACCCCCATTACCATTAATGACATTGCCTGAACAGTAAGTGAACCCTCCATTTGATTGTTGTCTACCATAAAGCTTGACCCAGGTCCACAGCCCTTAGAGTTCATGGACATTCAACTTGCCATCTTTTTAAAAGACACTGAAATCACTGTCCATGCCAGTTCCCTGCATCTCTTCACACTAAAGACTAAATATTTTTCCAAGGTGGACAAAATAAATAGTAGTAGCTCATTCACAATTCTGACCTCATAGTAAATGCCATTAACTGCCAATGAGTTTCAATGAATAATGTGAAAGAGAATCTTATAATTAATTAACCAATCAGTCCTGCGTTTTGTGCAGGTGTTCCTCTGTCCACTAGGATATTACCCATGAGCCCTTACAGCCAACCCTTGGGAAAGACCTGGTTTATAACACTGGTGTTGGATCTGTTTTCATTCCGACCAGCCTGCAACAGTCTGCTTTCCTTTCCAGCACAGACCCCAGCCTTTGGGGTTCTACCTACAAGAAAACTGTTCTTCATGTCATTCTCCTTTCCCTTTTCCTCTTGTAACTTCTTTTTATTTATGGTATCCTCCTTCACACTCTAGCTACACCCAGCACTTTCCCAATTTAAGAAACCTTATCATTGCCAAGCACATTATTTTGTCTGCAACCCAACTTGTAAGTACCCTACATGTCCTGGATCATATTTCCTCACTGCCAGCTCTTTATTGCCTGCTTTAAAGTACAGCAAACATCTGGTCATGCCAGGCTCCTGACAAATCAGTGGTTGTCAAAGTTTGGTCCACGAAGTCTGCCAACTTTGTGCAGTTGGCAGGCTCATACTGATATGTGTAATGTGGGGGTGCGTATATTCTTCTACTGAGAACAATTACATTTGTATTAAAACCAGACATCACCTCCTACTCTTGCAAAAGCAATGCCCTTCCTCCTCACTACACCACTGTGATGGTTTTGAATGTGTAGAGAATGGAGAAAGGATGCAGTGTGAAATTTGATCTGGTGATTGTGAATGCCTAAGAGCCACTGATGCAGACCTCAAGCCATACCTACGTGGTTACCAGGAATGACCCCAGGTTCCTACGGTCCTGGGGCAACAGGAGGAACTGGAGCACTAGCCTGGGCCTGGGCTTCTTAAAATGGAAAAGAGAAACCTAAGCTGGCAGTGTGCTGTGTACATAAAAACCACAGAGGAAATGTCTAAGAAGTCAATAGCACTCATTGTAATTAATCTGGAACATTATCTTTAATATGGGAATAAATATTTCAGAGCATAATGTAAAATCCCCATTAATTTTTATAAATACAAGACTTCAGAGATACTTCCCTCTGAGATACCATTGCTTGAGCTTGTACCCAAGCTCCAGGGTTCCTTCTTCATCCTCCTCTGCTATTAATGATACTTGGATGAAAAAGTTTAAGATACTCTGTTATATGTCAGAAACAACAAATATGACAAGGTCTCCTAGGATGACAGCCCTGTGGTTTGTTTTAGAGGAAAGCAAGTATCTGGTGGAAATAGATGTTCCCAAAACTGATAAAAATGTCAGAACTTCCAAGGTTGAGGCTGAACCTCTCTCATTTTGATAAAGCCCCCCAGGGAGGTCCAAAGTCAGCAGGGCAGGGCGGGATTCAAGGTTGATGCTATTCCTTACACACGCCGTCACTAAGGGGACTTTGGCCACAGGGGGAACAGGACCAGCTGATCACTCAAGTCCACATTTCCATGGATATCATCTGCAAACATGGCAAGATAAGTCCCCTCCAGCCTCTCTCTCATCCCTAACCACCTGGCAGCCCTGCTGGGTCTAGAATGATGTGTAGACAAAACACATAATCCAGAGCCCAAAAGTTCAGGATCAATTCATGGTTCCACCACTGGTTAAATGTGTCTGAGTTTCTGCAAAGGTAAAATTGAAATAATATACCTGACTACCTATGAGGTCATTATAAGGATAAAATTAGAAGAAAGTATTATGTGAACTATACAGTGTAACAATTACTGTATCATCATTCTTTCTACCCCTCTCACTGATTTCAGCATTACCCAACAGTCCAACTTAACCCTGTAAGAACTGGTACTTAACCCTATAAAAATTGCCTATCTCAACATTAATTTTTTTATTAAAATATTTAAATATGAAAATCCAACTGAGTCATGGTGACTAATGGAACCAGTGCTCTTTTATTGTCCATGAACCTGTCAAAATTTTTCTAGGAAGGAGCCTGTCTTGCCAATGGGTATCAGCCACAGGCAAGTTCGCTATGGATTCAGTGTGACCGAAGAAAATGACAGCAAAACATTCTTGGGCTGAAAGGGTTATACCCAACTTTATTTCCAGGTGGCAGGTCAGTCACTAGAATTCCGTTCACTCAGAGCAAGCCTGCATGCAACAAGACAGTCTCTGCCTCTGGGCCCCTCTGTCCACACAGCCATCCCACACAGTCATCCTCTGGGCCTCTCTGCAGTCGTCCCATACAGCCGTCCTCTGGGCCTCTGTCCTCGGCACTGCCACCACTCTAGCCTCTGCTCTGCTCTCCTGCAGCCTTGCAGCCCTGTCACCATGTCATGCCCAGAGCACTGGGCGGAGCTCTTTTTATAGAGTCAACAGCCATGTATTGCCCACAGGTGTGCAGTGAGCTAGTCAACCAGGGCCAGGTGAGAATCCTGGCCACAGGAACTCCCTTTTTATCCACAGAGCCCATCCTGCATCTCAGCTCTCTAGACTGACAAAATTATTGATCCTTGTATGGAAAGATGAACACAGGAGACTCCATGCCTCAACCTGTAACTACTTGAAATAAGTTCGATACAGATATGACATCCCAGACACTCCAGATTTTTAGAGAATCTCCATTAAAAAAGCCTTTTGTTCTACAACTTCTAGAGGTAAGACTTAAAAAATACATGCCTCTGGTAAAGAAGAATGATTGGCTTAAATTTACACTAAGTAGCAAATGCACAGCAATGGAGCCTTCCCTACAGGCAGGTGTGGGAAAGCCCATGAGAGAGCAAACTCCGGGACCCTGGTGAGGAGAAGGACAGGCGGAAGGTGAACAGGGGATGGACGAGGAGAGCTGGGAACCCCAGAGAAACTCCCCCTGGGCTAACTTAGAGGAAGGTCAACCCAGCAAGTCGTTTAAGGCTCATTAGTGTTTTTCTCCTTTCGGCTCTGCATTTTGAGACTGTCGGTCACTATCATTTCCCCTCTAGGCCAGCAGAGCCCTTTCTAGACTAGAGTCACTGTCAGAATTTCCTTCTCTTTTACTCCCCAAGAGGAGTCTAGGCAGGAACATTCACATCACATGGTAGTCCCTGACTGCTGTGTGAATGCCAGTTTGACCATGGGACCTACACTGTGTCTGGCACAAAGAAATGCTCAATAGTGTGTGGAACTTCTCAAGAGGCCAACAGCCCTGTGTTCTGGTAACACATCTCCTATATCTTTGAGTCATAGGGAAGGCTCAAAGAAGAGTCCTTGCCTGAACGTTGGCATGAGATTTGCTCATTGTTTTCCTGTTGTTTACCATGGGTAAGGATGAAATATGGCCAATAAAGACCCCAGTGTCATGGTCAGACACCAAACTGAGCTGGAAACCAA
This sequence comes from Manis pentadactyla, assembly GCF_030020395.1. Lineage (NCBI taxonomy): Eukaryota > Metazoa > Chordata > Mammalia > Pholidota > Manidae > Manis > Manis pentadactyla. The sequence continues at coordinate 146,499,391 of NC_080021.1, read as the reverse complement.
GAAGCCTTGATACTAGTTTTGATTCTTTACTAAGGAACAATTTCTCCTCTTTGTCCCAGTTACCTCAGCTTGAAATAACAAAGTTGAACTATATGATTTCTGTATTCCTTTCAGGTTATAAGGTCTTATTATAAGCAGCATTATTTTCCCATTCCAAAACAAAACTAGATAACAGACTATCCATTGGCAAAGAGCAATCCTTGATAAGTTTAATATATTCTGTTGAGACATCTCCCTTTCCCGTTAATGGGGAGGGAAAAAGCCATTCAAACAATGAAGTAATTCAGGAAATGTTTGCCAGAGCAAGATGAACTAGATTCTTAGGTGGGCAGCCGTGAAATGAAACAGAAACATTGTAAGTGCTTTATTATTCTCCTGAAAGGAAGAAAACTATTCTCTCATTTCAAGGCCTTGACCCAAGAGAAGGCAATCTAATTGATCTGAAAAAATTACTAGCAATTAAAAGTTATTATTTTCTAAAAAGAAAAAAAAAAGCTATGTCCTAACAAAAAAATTAATTCTGAGAAGGTAATTTTCCAGTTACTAGGATAAAAAAACCTCATTCTTACTAAAGCTTTCTGATGCACATAGGTACAAATCTCTTTGAAGTCAAGCAACATTTCTCCCTACAAAACCGTTAAGTTGTTTGTTATTTCTGGAACTAGTTAATGACTATTACCCTGTGATTATACCAAACCAGAATCCCAACCTCTGGATCCTTTCTTCATTAGTATGCATAGCCCCCTTCTTTTCAGGGGGTGATGGCCATTATCATTAACACAAGTATAATGGCTATCAACAGGGAAATGCCAGTTTTCAGATACTCTATCGCCTGCACATGGGTACCCCCACTGTATCCTAGCAAAGGCTCAAAAGAGAATTGTTGCATGGATGCTGCCATCAAATGAGCTATAAAGGGCTTCATTAACTGGAGTTCATGCAGGAGTTGTTTTCTGGGTAGATGTGAAAGGAAAATGGCTCAAAAGCTTCAACGTCCCCAAGCCTTCTGTTCTGGTGGAATGTCAGCATCCCTGCAAAATTCCTGTTGAATGTCTTAGCCCAGTGTGCTATTAGGGGGTGGGGCCTTCAGGAGGTAATTAGGTTAAGATGAGGTCATGAGGATGGAGCTGCCATGATGGGATTAGTGCTCTTCTAAGAAGGGAAGAGACACCAGAGCTTCCTCTCTCCCCCATGTGAGACTACATCATGGTCACTGTCTGCAAGCCAGAAAATGGCCTGCACCAGAAGTCAGCCATGCTGGCACTAACTGCTCCTTGCCAAAGAAGCATGAAGAACTTTAACCCTGTTGGAAAACACGACGGAGATGAGAGGAACATATTCATTAAGGATCAGCAGCTGTTTGTCCCTTTGGTGGAAGAAAAGAAACAGCAGTTGGCAGTGTAGTTAGTGAGAGTAGCAGAGAGGCTACTGTTGTACTTGTTTGGGAATAGAGTGTATCACTCAGAGTAAGCCAGGCTCTGTTGCAGTAATCCCAAATTCTCAATGACTTAACACAATGAAAACGTATTTTTCACTCACGTATGTAAAATCCAACACACCTGTTCATGGCTGGGCAGTTTTCCTCCAAATGGTGATTCAAACCACGGGGCACTGTTGATCTTGCAGCTCTGCCCTCTCTAGCTAATGGCCTCAATGATGACTACAGAAGATGAAGAGAATTGTAAATGGGAGTTTCATTATGGGCCAGATTTATTATTGCCAAATAGGTGGTACTTATCTAAGTAGAAAAAGAGAGAAGATTCTAAATAAATGCCCCTTAGCCTTTCCTTTAATGACTCAGAAAACACTCTGCTGATCTCCCAATTAATAAATGGAAATGGCGCACATCACTTCCACCCACAACTAGATAATGTCCCGTCGATCTCACTGTCTGTCACACAGGATTAGGCAAACCACCCTGGCCTCTGGGTCAGAGCCCATATCTTAGTGTTTCCAGTATATTTCCTCAATAAACTGTGAAGCCTCATGTAGCTCAATTTTGACATTGTGTCACATTAAAATAAACACATTGCAGCAACTAACACATATTTAATTCTCCAATTCTTTTTCAATCTTTACAAAATGCCAAAAGGGGAGTGAATTGTTAATTTTCAGAATGTATTCTCAAAATGTTCTCTGCTTATCCTTCTATCTCTTAATATCTTCCACACAGAGACCAAACATTTCCTGAAACTCTCCTAGTCTCAATAATCTGTCCATAAAAGCCCCCTGCCATGGAGGCCCAGTGCTTCTGTGTCTTGCCTCTTCCCCAGTTCTGTTCTATATTATAGATTATCTCGCCCTCCTGGTTTCTTTAGCATTGTCTCTGCATCATCCACTGCCCAGGTTCCCCCCCGTGGAGGGCCTTCTAGCCGACCCAGTGAAAATGAATCTTGTCCTCAAAAGAAATAGCTGGGGGTGGCAGACAGCAAATACTCCACAATCATAATTCCCTGTAAATGCCAAAAGCATTTAAAGAAGAAGTTGGCTCGCCTCCTAAAGGGTTATGAACTTGGAAAACCAGGGGGTTTAAAAGTCTAATTTAACCAAAAATCTACTTACAATTGTTAATCTTACTCTTCTCTGTGCTCACGGCTCTTGGCACAGAGGAAGTTCTCAATTGCCTGTGCCGTAAAGGCAAATGGTTCCATGGCTGAAACAAATGAGACAGGAGCACCAGCACAGAACCTTTGCACAATAAGAAATGTGACCAGCTTTTTGATTCCATCAGTCTACATATTCACCTTCAACTTTTAAGAGGATAAACTCTCCCAGTGCTGCTCAGAAATTTTCCCCTATTAACTGGGAGATCGGGAGAGAATGCTTTTCAAGCCATTAGAAGGAAATTAATCTTAAAGAACATTTCTGCATAGTCTAGAATATCAGAAGTGCCTTCTCGCCTTTTCTACTTAGGCAAGTGCCATCCATTTGGCAAGATCCTAATCAGTCCTCCCCATCCCCAGGAAAAAATTTTCCAAGCCCTAGACCTCAGGAAACAACACATTCCACTCTGCCCTCACTAGGCACTTGGCGTGTATTTCACCCTGCTGGAGATCACTGCTTTATATTTGTGTCCCTTTCCAAGAATAGGGGACCCTCCATGAGAGAAGGATAACCAAACAGGAGCTGGGTCCACTCTTCACCCCCCCACATCCCAAGACTTTTTACCCCTTCACCCAACTATTTATTATCCTACACAGTGTGTCCTTAGAACATCCCAAATCAATGTTAGTGGTTGCACATGAAGTATATAGCATTACATGTTACTGCATATTACATATATGTTTTGCATGTTATATATGTAATATATTTGTATAAATAATGAGTGAAGAATTTTACCATACCCAAAACTCTGTGCATGCAAGCCTTCAAAAAACTACAGAATCACCAGTACGTTTGGTTTTCTTTTTCTTTTTCTTATAAGAGGAAGCCCAAAGTACCCAAGGTGACATGAAGTCAAAGAGAGTCAAGCAAGATCTTTGTTTCATTTTAAACAACTCAAGTATTTATCTTGGTCTTGGAGACACAGTTTATGGTATAAATGTGGAGTATGGGATTAAAGGGCCTGTCTGAAATCTCATAGATTTTAGTCACAGCGGAAGAGGTGGAGTGTTCCATCGGTGGTATTTATGCCAGGGTACCAGTAAAGCATGTAAGGCCTTGTCAACCCAGCCAGCAGCTGCGGCAAAACGGGCCAAGCAGTGCTCACAGGATGGGAACAAAATTCATGGAAGAGACGAAGGATGTCAACATTCTGGATTATTTGTAAGTGACTGGACTGTGAAGGTGACTCTTCCTAGCTCCACATGGCTCGTTCATGGCCTACCTGGAGGTAGAACCACCGGTGGTTAACTCAAAAGAAATAACAGTGCAGACCGTGTGGCAGGGGCACTGACCAGACACAGCAGAGGCTGCGCCCCTCCATGGCTGGAACGGAGCCAAGGAGGCTAGTGGCAGCGTGAGGTGTGCCCCCCTAGCTGCTAAGGAGAGGGAGCCCTGGAGTATTCTCGAGGTGAGGCCCTGATGGCTAGGTGGGCGGCAGCAGGCAGAGGGGGCACTCAGGCTAATGGCTCTTTACCAATTGGCATAGGAATATTTCAACATTTACCACCTAGTACAGGCAATCTGGTGCTCACCAGCTGATTACCAGCTCTAGTTAGAGCTCTTTCCTAAGCACAGAACCAAGACCTTGTAGCACTAGAGGGGAAAATGCTTCTTTATCTAAGTCAGGATTCCTGGCCTGGCCCTTACAGCATCATTCAAAGCTGGGGGTTCGTAAAGGCTTCATCCTTATCCTGGGAACAAAATTGGAGTCAGCGCCCAGGTGACACCATGACTCTACTTCCAGCTCTTCTTCCAGCAAAGTCTCCTCTCCAAATATTTAAGATGAAGATGATAACCCTCCCTAGCCCAATTTCAATCCTGATGTCCAGGCCTATCAGTCTGAAAATGTCTAAACACAGAACTATTGATTTCCTGTCCCCCTACCTCTCACTGCCACCAAACCCATTTTCCCCTTGCTCTCCCCCATCTCAGTAATGCACTTCTACTGACCCACTTGCTCAAGCCAAAAGCCCAGGGATCATCCTGATTCTGTCCTCACATACCTCCAGGGCCAACTACAAATATATCCAATTAACCCTACTTTCAACACATACACAAAATCTAATTCAGCCTCCATAATTCTTATGCTAGTCCAAGTCACCATGACAGGTCACCTAGAGAATTCCACAGCATCTTCATTGGTTTTCTGGCTTCCACTCTTACCAAGTACAGTCTATTCTCTGTCTAACAGTCAGTTTTCTTTATAAAAAGACCATCAAATCACCTCCCTCTGCCAATCTTTGCTCTCACTTGGCCTCCCGGAGCAATCACAAATCCGACACCTACTTCCCCAGCTGGGCTCCTGCCATCCTCCTCTTGCTCAACACAATGCCTTTAGCTCTTTCTCAAACCCACTGAGCACATGTCTACCTCAAGCTGTCTCCATCCCCACCCCAAACACCCCCCCACCCAGAACACTGCTTCACTCCCTGGTATGCTATTCCCTGGCTCTGCAGGTAGCTTGTCCCATCTCTCAGCCCACACTCCCTTCAAGGGCCACCTCCTCAGAGAAGTCTTCCTATTGAAATTAGATCCACCAGTTCCCCACACCTCCATTCTCTACTCTCTAACCTCTTACTCTGCCTTATTTATATTTTTTCTGTGGTACTTACCTAACCTGAAGTCATCCTACACATCTGTTTACTGACACACAATACTGTAAGCACCACAAAGGAGGAGACTTTGAATTGTTCTCGTCTGAATCCCAGAGGTCTAAGACAGGACCTGGCCCACAGTAAACTCTTGGATGGTTGTGGAAGGAACAATTGCTTTTGATTTTGCATTTTTTGATGCACTAAAGCATGGTTAGTTTCTGAAAATCTTTCTTTGGTATGCACACATTATCTTGATGGTACATTGGATTTGTGAGTCTTAAAGAGTCATTTCATTGTTGAATAATCTCGAAGTGCATTCTCCATGCTACTTAAGAAGGGAAGATACAAATTACCTGAAAGGAAGCCACTTGAGTACAGGTGCTTCTCATCATAGATTTCTGGAACTTCAGAGCTGAGGTTTTAGTGAACATCCATCACCATGGTCTCATTTTACAGTATGAGTAAAGGGTTCAGAGCCATCCAGTTTGGTAGCTACCAGCCACTCAGTGGGGCCATTGAATACTTAAAGCATGGATAATCTGAACTAAGATGTGCTGCACATATAAAATACACACAAGATTTCCAAGACAATGTTGAAAAAGAATAAGATATCTCCCCTATATATTTTATGTTGAATGATTCTACTTCAAAATGTTGGGTTAAATAAAATACATTCTTTAAATTATTTTCACCTGTTTAAGTTTTTTTTAATGTGACTATTTGAAAATTTAAAATTACATGTGTGGCTTACTATTATAGCTCGCATTCTATTTCCACTGGACAGCATGGATTCAGTGAGATTAAATGACCTTCCCAAAGACACTGTGTACAATGGAAGACACAGGAGCACATGCCAGACCCCTACCTCCACTCAGACTTCTTTCCATGGCCCAACCCAGCCACAGATGTCCTACAGTGAGCCTTTTACCAGGGGTAGAAGAGAAGAGAGGAAAGAGTGAGGAATTCCTGGAACCAAAATACCTGGTCAATCAACCCCAGCTCTACATTTAGTAGTGGGTGACTTTGGACAGCCCATATACTCTATCTTTACTTTAGTTTCCTCTCAGTTAAATGGAAAAAGTGTTATTACATACCTCAATGACTTAGAAGGATGAATTCATAGATATAAACCCCTTATGATCATATCTGGCATATAGTCAGTGTCATTAAGTTTACTGCTCATATGATTATCATTAAATATTCACATACCTTAAAGTAAATTGAAGACTAGAAGGTTTTTAGCTACTGACAAACAGTATTTGCTCAAGAATCATTTTTATGTCAATAGCTATTTCTACAATCAGTTCCAGTCAGATTACTAGTTCAATGCATTTTTGTCCCTGACAAACCTGTTCTGATATACTGAGATTACTGAACATGTAAAGTCTTATGTTACATGAAAATTCAAACCTGGTTAGAGGACAAAGGACTATGAAGAAGTTTATTTCTGCCATTGGTCACCAAGGCAAACAGCAACCAGGTACTATTTCCAAAGTTATGCTGGATGCATGCACTAAATACACACACACACACACGCACGCACACACACACACACACACACACACACACACACACACACACACACACACACAGAGTCAGTTTCTGTCCCGAGTGGTTGAGGGAACTAAAAGAATACTTCCACTATGGTGAAAGAGTACCCATAGAAACCCTGAGCTGGGAGAATTTTAGAGACTGCTTGATCCAGCCTCCTAATTTTATGGATGAGAAGCCTTTGTGATTTGGTGACTTGCCCAAGGTCACACTGCAAATTAGAAACCACACTGGGACTCATACCAAAGATTTCTGGCAATTCAACCACAAGACCTCCGACAACATCCAGCTTTTCCAGGGAGTTGAAAGTTCAAAAGTATCAAAGGGAAAAGTAATTCATTAAGCAGCTGATGCAGTAAGTATAATTAGGAATGTTTATGATTCTGGAAAAATAGCAAATTAGAAATGTTTCTAATTATAACTCTAGAAAATATCATAATATTAAGATACTGAGTTTTCATAGTTAAAATAAATTAAAAACCCTTTGTTTTAGCCAAAACGATTCTCCTTAAAGAGAAAGATGACTTTAAACAGAAGTTTCAGATGCTCAAGATGAACACTTTAACTAAACAAATGAATATATTTTTCTTGGATAACAAGTTTTCTGGCTATTTTCAGGTTTGCATCAAGATATAATTACATGGTTGTTATAATTGGTTTAATTCTAACAGCAAATTCAAATAGCCCTTTCAAGTGCTGACTGCAAATTATCAGGTGTGTGTGTACAAGTAGGTACACACACCAATAGAATAACTGGTTTCATTGGGGCTATGCCTAACTGGTAGACACTAGCTTTAGTGTCCAATTTTATCCTGATGAGCTTAGGTTAAATCAACTGAAGCCTCTTGCTCATTTCCTCCACAGGGCCATCCCTAATGCAGACACAAATTAGATTATTAGGCAAGGAGGAGAAAGACTTCCTCATTAACCTAAATGATGGTAATCTGAAAATGGTCAGGGAAAGTTCAAGCAGTTTTCTGACTCATGAGCTACCTAGAGACAGCCTGCAGTTCTATAGCAGAGAGATGATATTAAAGAAAGTAGTTCGTTCAATTTTGAGACATTTTGGAACAAAGAAGAAGCATTTAAACCCAAATACATACTTTGAAGGCTTGCAACTGGTGGAGATTTTGGCAGACTTATGGTCTGTGATTAGGGCTTTAATTCATTTATTTCATCTTGTTCTTTAACTCCTTAGATAGATTCCTGTTTTCCATTGAAAGGGAAGAAATGTGTAAACAATATCAGACTGGTAAGATGTGTTCAAATACAGCATAATCAAAGCAAAATACAGACAAGCATTAAGAAACCTCATCTGTGTCACTTTCTGATGCTGAGATCCATGGTTTTCTTATGTATAGATCAGCAACAATAAAAGATTCAGAAATGATGGTCATGAAATGAAGAGTTTTGACAGTGTAGAATCTCTTCCACACAAATTAGTGAAGAAACTAGTTACCATCACAGGTGAGAGTGGATACAAAATTCAATCAGTTAAAATAAGGTGATTGAAAAGATTTTTAATAGTAGATATTACAATAAAGGAATACGTGATACTCTGGATTGCAAGACAATGTATGGGCTAGAAAAATCACCCTAATTCTCAGGTCGAGACTGTAAATCTCTTTTTGATGGGGTTGAACTTTGCAAGACCCATCAGGTGAAGGAATAAGTAAATCAAACATACAAGTAATAACAATACTCTTAAGTTAAATTTAAGAATAAGTGTAGTAATCATGAGTCAGCATTGAGTACCTTTTGATGCTAGGTTTTTAAATTTAATCTGATATTAAATAATCGATTAGAATTATGATATATTTATGAGTTAATAGTATAAATGTGATTATTTGATTTAACTACATTTAGAAATGATATTTTATTATATTTAAAGTCATTATTTGAATGTTTAAAAGAATAAGATTAATCCCTAACTTTAGATTTATGAGAGCTACTGGAGTCTCCAAACTGCTTTTGCTCACCAGCTGTGTCAGGGGGTTGATTGTATTTGAGGATACTCAGGTTTTTTAAATGTGTAAATATGTTTTTAAATGTTTACAGGAAACTGAATTATTTAATTCACTGATTTCATAAGCAGTGTTAACTTAGTAATAAATTAAAAACTGATCAAAGAACTAAGTGGAATGCAGTTATTTTTACATACATAAGACTAGATTTTTAAAAATCAAATAAATAGTAAAGACTTAAGGAAACTAGCTTCCAAATGCTTCAGCTTTAAGAAACTGAGTGTCAGTTATGCAGCTTCATGTGCTCTTTTACTCACAGAAAAGCCCCTATCAAATATCTGAAAACTCAGAGACAGAAAATACAGGCGAGTATGTCATCTGGCACTAGAACGTTGATGACAGGGTGAATGGGAGACCCAGATACAGCTTTGGCCACCAGCTGGCCAATGACATCACAGTACACGTCCCCTTGTGTTACATTCTGATTTTTCTGTCTCAGAATTGCACATGATTGATAAAGGACTCCCTGACATATTGTTGAGTATTAAAAAGCTAAATGAAAAACAACATGTATAGTATCTTATTAGCTAGGATACCAGTTCAGCTGCTATTAAAAAAGGTATCAGGGCCACAGGCCTTTTCCACCTCCTTGCTTTTTCTTTCTCAACACCAGACTTCCATCTCGTGATAAAAGACGCTTGCGCTAGCTCTTGCCACATGTCAGCATCCTTCTGTAGAAGGGAAGCAAGTCTCCTCTCCTTCTGAAGTTACAACTCAGAAACTGCCTATATGACTACAATTTGCATCCTGTGGGCTATTATTCAGTTAAACAGCCACAGTTTGCAGTAAGCAAGCTGAGAAATATAGTCTTTAGCTGGGCATCCAGGTGCCCAAATAAAACCTCCGGTATGCTAGCAATCTCTGCTACAAATATGCTACAGAAGTAAAAACAAATTTTTAAAGTGAGTGTTCACTTTTGTGCATACACAAACAAGAGGCATACAATAAATCACTTGTTCCAGAACATCAGCCCACAGTCCAATATAAATAAGTAATGAAGTTTTCATTAGCCCAAAAGTGTAAGTTTAAAAAGAACCAATAGTGAGATAGTCATAAATGTGTTTATTGATGTATGTTAAATGTATGTTAAAATGTTATTCTCTATTACGAATAAGCCCTTTCCACTTTTGAAATCAAAATATGCTTTCCTTTATGCAACTATGTCAATACTAAATGGCAGTGTATCATTTCTGGAAAAAACAGGCACTATACAAGATGCCGAGGACTTACTGATTCTAATAGTCCCTATACTCAGCAAGTTTAGGTCCAGAGGAGAAGATGAATAATAAATACAATATCAGAAATAGAGTTTCAAACTAGAATAAGAACTATGTTGAACAAGAAATGTAGAATGGGCTATGGGAAAACATTCTGGGTGGGCTTCATTTGGACCAGTAGTCAGTCAGTGAAGGCTTCCAGAAGGAAGGCAGGTTTAGCATGTGTTCTGAAGATAAGCAGCAGGTAGCTAGAAGACTAGTAAGAATGCATGTTAGAGGCAGAAGGATGGGTATGTGCAGAGAAGGGAGAGTTTGGCCCCCTGAAAGTTCCACAAGAAGGCCCTGTGGCCAGAAGTGAGCACAGGCAGAGGGGTAGCAGGAGACAGAGAGAGGGTCTCAGGCCGTGCATACATGTTAAATTTGCACCCAAGGGCAATGAGAAGAGAAACGTTTGGAGCAGGAAAACAACCCAATTTACATGATAGAAGACCAATCTGGCTGCAGTGTGGAGAGTGGAGTCAGGGCTGGGGAGAGGGAGATGAAATCATCCCGGGAAGGGATGGGGCACGGAGCATGCAAGGTGGGCGTAGTACAGACTGGGCCTCCGGGGGTGGGTTTTGGTGAGATGTTGGCTATGGGACACGGAAGCTGGACTGTGATTAAGGACCAGAGCTCTGGAGTCAGACCACTGCCAGCGTTCAAACCCTGGCTCTACCCTGGCCGGTGAACCTTGCTTTGGAGCTTCAATTTCCTCATCTGTAGAATGGAGAGGAAAATACCAACTGCACCTCAACACATGGTGAGGACTAAATGAGATCCCTCACTCCAAGTGATCATTTTCAATCCCGTGAAGTGACTCAAGATCACTCATTTTCAAGCCTAGAATGAGGACTGGATGCATAAATGTTACTATTTCAATATCATCATTTCTATTTATAGCATAAATATAGTAGAAGAAAGATTAAGAAAGACTCCCTGGATTCTGGTTTGAGCACCTGAGAGTGTCAGTAGTACCATTTAGTGAGATAAGAAACAAGTGGAAATTTATGAATGAGGGAGAGGAGAGAAGACCCTTCTATTTTGTTCCACGTGTTGTATTTTGGCTATGTTAAGAAAGGAGTTAACTGTGTTTAACTGTCACTTTTTAAATTCCTTTTTAAATGAATATACTATTTTCTACATTCTTATTGGTGAAGTTTTTTGGTTGGATACTCCCAGTTTGTTTCCTCTCCCCAGTGTTTTTAAAACAAGCTCAAAATCCCCCAATCTGGAAACCACTGTTTTAAATGATAACATTAGTGACAAAGAAATATATCAACAAATGTAATCTATATATACATGGAGCACATAAGGTCTTGCCACTTCAAATATCCTCATGTGGTACAAAAGAAGAGAATTATTTCTGCTAGCTGAACAGAAAGAGGTAGATTTCCTAAGAAATTTGCTCAGGCTATGGCATAAGCACACACCAAACTACATCTTAACCCTCAAACTATGTCTTAAGCTTCAGAGGATTTAAGTCCTTGTAATGACTGACTCTCTTTTCAGAGCTCCCAAATTTTTTATTCATAAATTTTAGGTGTGAGTTGGGCCTCCAAAATCATGACAACTAACATCTTCATTTTATAGACATACCTACTGTATATTTAGGAAAGTTACATAAAGACCGTGATGAGTTAGGCTTGCTTTCTCCCAAGTTATTTCAAAATAAGAAATAGAGAAGACTAAAATTTTCAACTATGAATCCGGTTACATATCAAAATCTTATCATGTACAGTTTCTAGGAAAACTCTTTATGCAGATACAAGAAATATATTTTCCAAACATTCTAGGATCCAGGCTCCATCTCCATATTTTGACACCACTAATCTAAGTATAAATGTTCGAATTGAGTCGTAAGTGAAGATATTGGACATATTTTGAAAAATCAGTATTGGAATTTTCTAATTTGCCTTTCTTAAAGACCCAACTTGGGCCCAACCTCCTTTCATGAACTTTTCTAGAGCCCCCAAACAACATGGAGCTCCAGCTCCTGTAAGAAATACTTTATACTACTTATCTGGTATTTCATGTAAACCACTATAGAGTGAGTGAGGCATACATATTCATTCAACCAGTATATAAGATAAGTTCTGTGCTCAGCACTGTGGGTTCAGTGATGAACAAAGCCCTCAAGGAGTTTAAGGTCTCATGTGAAACTCTTCCTAGACTCAACCAGTTGCCTGGATATGGCTCATGCACAGTTATCCAGATATTGGAGCAAACAGTAGCATACAAGGATGCTCTCACAACATTTGGTTGCTCTTATATTTTCATAATCTTCTTTATATATAACATCCTCACTAATCCAGGAAGCAACTCTTTTCAAAGTTTTATCTTTTCAAAGGATAAAAGTACTTGAAATAGAACCCAGTGAGTTGACGGCAATACACAGAGGTTTCTTTTCTAATCTAATTTCAGCACTTAAATTAGTTTCATGAAATTAAGTTCTATGCCAATAACTGGAACAGTTTTGCTTTAATTTGTACTATCTGATTAGGGAAAAAAGAAAAATATATAACCATACATCCTTGATTCCAAGACTTAACTGCCACACAAATTGACATTTTTAAGGTCAAGATGCCTTTGCATTGATGTATACATTTATTACAATGGTGTTTGCTTTCCTGAAAAGCTGTTTCCAAACCAAGAACATGTCTTACAATCAATGCTGCCTTAGAAACAAAAATATTCACACGAAGACTGAGACTGACTTAAAGAATGGGTTGGCAACTAAGAGTTTGCACTTCTAGCCTTGGCTTAATGCAAGTTAGCTACTGACCCCTTAGCCCTGTGCCATCTGCCGAGTTCCATCACTCCTCTGGACTTTTTCCACCCCACCTATAAAAGGTTTGTGTTTCTCTAGTAAGGGATTCTTTTTAAAATTTTCCAATCAATTGTAGACTGATATATTTATGAAATACAATAAAAATACTTTTCAATGCCATGGCACTGTTAAATTGCTACAGAAGATTCTAGATACTCCTGATTTCTGTACTTGTCTTATGTGCACAGATTGGCCCAGGCCCACAGTTGCATTTTGATCATCACTAACTTAGACTACTAGGACTTAGACTATTATGTAGATAAGATGATGATTCTGCAAGTGATTTATTACTTTCACTTATTTGATTTTGTTTAGTAATCCAATTAGCTTTCATTTCCCAATTACATAGTAGCTAAGCAACAGAAATAAATTCTGGGGATGAGTTATTCAAAATGAAGGTGTTATTCATGGCAGACTCAAGAGAGAAGTGGCATAGTTAATCCATCTTTGGGTTGCTGACAACAGACTAACAGAACATGCCTTTCAAATGAGAGAATAAAAGATAAATGTTCTTTTCCTCTTATTCATTACAAAAAGAACAAGACATGAACATTTATCAGTTACTTTAAAAAACCTTGACAACCAGGAATATTATTCTTTGAATAAAAATACCAGCCTATGTTCCATAGACGGTGAATTTTCAGAGCTGGCTGATATACAGTGGTTCTTACTAGAGTATGCTGCCTCCCCACCACTTAGTCCATGATAGAAAGATAGCTACTTAATGGTTACTAGCCATAAAGCCATTGCAGTGTATAGGAGCATAGCTTTTTAAGCAGTCCATCAAAGTGCAAGGGTGCATGCAAATGGGAACACATTTGCAAAACGTAAATCATACACATGTGCTTAGCCTTTCTGTGTGCCCATCATCCTGACATCTAGGGACAGGTGCTAAAACACCCCTACAGGCGACCCAGCTCAGACTCTCAAGACCCATCATCCAGTTGGTGAGAGATTTATTTAACTTCAAGAAACAAAGCATCCCATAGGCAGGTCAGTCCCAGAGGCCTTCTGAATATCTCCTGGAAGATAAAAACATCTATCTGCCTTCAAGCCTAGAGTGACAATCAGAGGCTGGCCAGTCCTGAGCTCTAGGCTAGTTCTATAAGACAGAGGTTCTAAAACCTTAGCATGCATCAGGATCACCAGGAGGGCTTATTAATATAGAGATCTCTGGCTCCACCACCAAATTTCTGATTCTCAGTCATGATGGAGATTGAGAGCTCCCGTATCTAACAAGTTCCCCAGAGGTGCCGATATTCATGCTGCTGGTCCTGAGGACAGACTTTGAGAACGACTGGAAAAAAACATCTGACAACAGAATTATAAAGACCTCAGAGATCACCTGATCCAAATCTTTCATTTTATGGTTCAGAGGCAATGGTCTTGCTCAGTCAGGGTCAGATCCAGAACTCAGAGCCTACCCCCACCGAAAAAAGAAACTCAGTTTTGTAGAGCTTTAACTCACTGCTCATGTCATGATGCTCAGTTATGGCCACACAACAGGACCCTGCTCTCTGAGAAGCAGAAGCTTCCTGCTGTTAGCCTCCTTATCCGCATGTCCTTCTGGGAACTACAGGCTGATTCTTCAGTGATCTCATCACAGTAGGCAACTGACCTGAGCCCAGGCAGGGGGGTAGGCCACACAATGGAACTACTTCTTGCCTAGATTTTACACTCAGGAAGACCGACTCCAGAGAACATTCTCTTAGCACTATGCCATGCTACCTCTCCCTCAGCTTCCTAATTGGGCACAATCAGATGGCCTGAGGTTTTGAAAAGTGTCCCAAGGATGCAGGAAGCTGTCGCAGACCCTTTGCAGTACTGCAATGGAGGGAAGCGTCCAGTACAGCCTCAATGACTGCCAGGGTGGCGGAGTCCCTGGCTGTGTGCTTAGCAGTCTGGTCTGATGCCAGTGTCCAGACTCTCTTGGATCCTGCCCTTTGGCTGAGCCTATGCTCCAGTTCTGTGAGTTTCCCTCTAATAAATTAGTCTTCTGTTAAAATGGTCTGCAACCAAGAACCCTGGCCAACGTGATAACCCATTAATTTACCCAACAGCAGAGAGTCAATTGCTCCTAATGAAAGTTAGGGCTCCCGCAGAGCCTTCCTTCTACTTTTAGAGCCCTTGGATTTCTGCTGGTACACTTTGATTCCTTTGACAGGGTTTGTGGGCAGCTGCTTGACCTACAGGAGGCCCTGCCCAGGCCATTTGTACTCATGACAGCTGCACCTGATGTGCGTGTCCCTTGGCCAGACTGACTGACCCAGGAGGGCACCCAAATGCCACACCATGCCCTAGGCTCCCACAGGGGCCAGAAAGGCCCAGAGAACCCTCAAGCCTGGGAGGGAGCGGAGCCAAGTAACGCAGATAGCTGTGCCCTGGAAATGCCCTGGCACTTGCTCTTTCCCAGTCTATTATTCAGCTCTTTCAATTTCAGGAGATGCCCTGGTGAGAGTCCTTCTGACAAAATCCCCTTTCTGTGTGAATTTCAACCTCTGTTCTTAGTAACACAATAGCTTTGCTATACTGACTCACTGAAAACTCCCCTTTCTGCCTCCTCAGTCTAGCTCCCTCCCTCTCTGCAACCCCACTCATGGGGGTTCTTACAAGGAAACTTCTCTCTTGTGATTAGGGTATGGGAAAAGAGATTTTTTTTTTAAAGGGTGATATAGATCAGAAGGCATCTTTAAAGGAAAAAAAAAGTACCCGTTGAGGGTTAAGGCTCTTTTTTTTTTTAACATTGCTTTTTGTCAAGCTCCACTGTCAGATTTCCCCATTTTATACTGGCTCACAGATTACAGCCTCAAGACTTTCACCCTCTAACTCTGTGCTTTAGAATGTGGTTCTTCCGGTACTTAGATGCTGGTGATTGATTTGAACTGGTGGATTTGTATCTTTGTTTCAAGTAGCTTCCAATTTCTGAAAAGATGTGATTCTCCACCAAATGTAACCAAGGCCCTGCAGAGAAAGAGCTGATTCCCAGACTAGGAAAGGTGGGAAAAGATGCCCGGAGTATCTAGTTATGCCAGAAAGTAAGGAGGTGCTCCAAGGAATGATGGGGACATGTCACAGTGACACAGGAACCAGCCCAAGGGGGATCTCAATACACAAATCGGGTTTGAGCACCACATTGATTAAGTACAGTAATGAAGTAGAAACCATAAGCTAAAAAAAAAAAGAGGGACTCATGGATACATACAGATAATAAATAAATAGGACTCTTACAGTAGAATGTCCACTGCCATCTGTTACATATGTAAAAAATGCAGGTGTTGGAAAATCATTATGTAGCCATCATGTTCCAGACTGCATCAGGAGTCATCAGTGAGGGTTGAGAGACATTTCAGTGAGGAGTAGGATATTTGCATGGTCTCAGAAAGTTCCTCACCACACAATTGCTAGACAGTGGTGAGAACAAGTAACATCTTGACCAGGTGATCAAGTTTAACATCGCCAATGAGGGACAGACAGACATGGTATGGCTCAAGCAGTGACTCCCTGACGAGGACATAAAGATCACCTATCCAGAGGTCCGGCCAAGAACATGTAGTTGGAATTTCTAAAAGAAAACCAGACAAGCCCCAGATGAGGAATGTTCTCTCCGAAAAAAAGGGAGAGGGGACTTAATTCTCCAAAATCTCAGTGTCACAAAAGTAGTCAGAGTCTAAGGAAATGTTCCAGATTTAAGGAAACTGAAAAAAATAAGAGAACTAAATGTAATAGCTGAGCATACCTTGTCCTGGAGGTGCAGGCAATGCCACTAAGGACATTATTGGGCCAAATGATGAAAATGGGATACAGATGATAGATTGGACACAAGTAGTGTATCAAAGTTTACAGAAGCTTTGTAAGTCAACTGTGCATATAAGAGATTATCCAGTTTTAGGAAAAAACACACTGAATTAGAGGTAAACGCCTTGATGGCTGCATCTTACCCTGAAACATTTCAGAAAAACTGAAGAGAACACACAAATAAGAAAATAGGGCAAGATTTCAATAGGTCCCTTGGGTAAAGGGTGTATACCTGCATTTTTGTACATTTTTAATTGTTTCCAATTAGAATGATTTTGTCAATGATTTGAAGGGAGTAGATTGACTGCAGAGTGACACAGGAAACTTTTTGGGAGGATGGTATATCATGACTCTGCTAATGCTTACACAACTGTTCACATTTGTCAAAACACATTGAATTGTACAATTAAAACTGGTGGCTTTATTGAATGTAAATTATACCTCAGTAAGCTTGTTTGAGAAGATATAAAGGACAAAAGTCCATTTTTTAGTAGAGGTTCTGTATTTGCTTACGGGCAGAAAGTACAGGGACTGCTTGCGTTTGCCTCTTGAGAGGCCTCCAGGGACTGCATCATGGATGGAAGCAGGCTATCTGGCTAGGTCACTTTATCCCAGCCAGGATGGACATAAGCCATGGAAAGTAGTCTCCCATTCTGAAGGGTACTATGGCCCAAAAATGAAGCATATGTACATTAACATCTGTTTATGTTTAACATAAATGGTTAAAGCACAAAAACTCAATGAAATCATGCCACTGAGAGCTCCTTTATTTTATCCCTGAGCTTAAGACCACCTCTTACTGTCCTCAGAAGTTTCTGTTGGTCTGTGGGGAGAAGTTGGTGTGTGTCCTGCGCAAACCTCTCATGTGGATGACGTTAGAGTCCCACCCTCCCCACTTTTCAAGGCCCAACTCAGACAATCCCTCCTTCAGAGGCTCCCCCTTCCTGCTCCCCTGTGCTACTTTTTAGTCTCTATTAAGCATTTATGACCCTTTTCCTGGTAACAGCTACTTATGCACAAGCACCTCCAGTTTGGCACTTGGAAATGATCCCTGGCACTTCAGAAAGGTCTGTTCGACTGAACAAAGCAAAGAGGAAAGAACATGTGCTTACTTATGACCATTTCACCCTTTTTCCCTTCAGAGAGTCAGAAAATTCTGTGGCTTCTGAGACCTATACCTGCACCATGTCTTCTAACAGACTTCCAGCCCAGGACTGTGATAGATAGTCCTAAACTGGGATTTTGTTACAGCCAATGCAATAAAACTTTTCAGTACTCAGATTTTCAACTCTGGTATAAGTAGGCAGAGAGACTTTGAAATCAGTTTATGACTCAGAAAACAATAAGGGAACTTCAAAGCAAAACATGTCTGATGAAGCGCAACCAGGACAATTTAGATAAACTGTTGTGCAGCCTATAATACATCCACTAATGGCAAGTGATGCCTCACTGGAGGCTTTTTAAAAAGCTCAAATCACGTGATGATAGCTGACATTTACTACTGCCAGACAAAGCTGAGAGAAGTTAGTCCACATCTAAGAAAGGGTAGAGTCAAGGTTTGAATCCAGGCAGTCTGGCCCAGAACCTCCATTTCTAACCCCTATGCCAGAATAAGTTAGATACCAATTCCCCACTAAACATTCCTTCCAGAAAGTTCCAACATGAGGTCTGCATCCAAAATCAAGCCATCAGAGTTGCTGGAGACACAGCTCAATCAACAAGTAACACTTCACCAAGCCTCATTTAATACTTAGAAAAAGAAAAATATCAATAAAAGATCACATTTTTTGTCATTTAATTGCTATTGTCCAGATACTTTCTTCCTACACGGAATACTCACCAGGGTTATCACAACTCCTTTTTGTCCTACTTTTATGTGATAAGTTATTTCTTTCTACTAAATTCAACCATCTTCCTTATCTTCCCTATCTCCTTCTGCTGAGAAAGCATCAAGCTGACATCTTGTAATTGCTAGCCCTAACCAGACAACAGCTTTTACCTTTCCTTATGGACCCATGCTTTTATTAAGTGCAAACAGGGTACTGCCCCATTGAATACACTTTGGAAACATCCTCAAATCATTTTATTACAAAAGGGTATTTCCTTGTGAAAGACTTGGTAGTTTTTCAGGCCATTCCACTTCCACGCAGGATCATAAATACCCATTTGCAGAGCAATTATTTTTACCTAAGGCATCTGAGCAGTGGATCATTTAATCCACCCATTCTAGAGACTCAGATGAATTTTTCATTCAAACCGCATTACTTCAAAAACAGCATATACAGTCCTGTACCTTTTAAGTCATTGCCTCCTCCTTTATCTTAAGAAATGGAAGTGTACGCTGCTCTCTGAGAGAGACAAAGACAGAGAGAGGTTTTAATGTCCATCCCTGGGGTTCTAGACAGCTCCATGTGGTTTGGAAACTATTTCTAGTAGTTTCTAAGTGACTAGCTCTTAGACTTTCTGCTAGTCTCAGCTAGGTACAATGAAAATGGGGATCCTGGGAGGTCAAGCAGTGCATTGAGGGTGCAGGAAGAGGGTTGGGGCAACAGCCCAGAGGTGATGAAGAATTCTAGTCACCAAGATTAAATATGATTTACAGGGCAAATAATTCACCTGCAAACATTCCTCCCCTAGTTGGAGTGTAAATGCAAGCATCTGACTCCAAACAAACAGGCTTATTACCATTACAATATGGTCTGGCTTACTGCTTAATTTTTCCTACAAAGAGTCAGCATTTGTCAGGTTCCTGGTATATTCCAGACACTGTACTTTATACACTGATACAAATCAAAATATTTTGAAATGAAAGAGGGTTCAGCCTGACCTTGAAAGCAAGAAGAATGCAACTAAAGCCAGGCGCACCCCTATCATTGAGGCAAGAGGACAAATGGAGGCCCACATCATTAAAGTGTTCATCAAGCTAGCAAACTGCCACATAATCCTCCTACACCTTGACAGACGTAGATTTAAAACAACCTGAGGACCAGGTACAATGTAGAATTCTCACACCCCTCAGAGTTCTGGGCCAGACGTGAAAGAGCAGACCTGGCCAGTGGACAGAATCCCTTTCTCTCCCCACCCCAAGCTCTATCTCTCCCCAGGGTGGCCTCCTGGGCACACCTTGTAGACCCTCAGCCCACATTTCCACAATGCCAGCCAGCTGCTTCTTTGGGTACTCCTCAGGGATGGGGTCTGCCCCTACTATATCCACAGGCCCTGGAAGCAGGTTTGAGCCTTTGGGCTGGGAATTCAATCGATGTCTGGAGGGGAGTGGGGGGCAGCTGGCTCCACCTGCAGATAGACACCCTGCCCAGTGGGGAGGGGCACAGCCTGGAAGGCCAGACCCTGCCCTCTAAACTCTGGGAGTAAGTGCTCTGGGGTTTCCTTGCCCAGGTCTGAAGGCAATACCGACTAAAAGTATTCTCTATTTTAATCTAACTAGATCAACTTTTCTTTCCTCGAAGCTGTCTGGGAGGGTGACTCCTTATATAAAGATGAATCTAGTAGTATGAGAGGATTCCTGCCTGGAGGGGATGAAAGAACAAAGTTGAAATACTTGGAGCTATCTAAAAAGACTTGACTGCATCTGACATCTTGGTCTCCAAGAAGGTAAAATACTCCGTAAACAGTAAATGAATTGAACAGGAGTCCAGCAAGTCAAAAGCAAAAAAATGTCCAGTAAGTCAGTAAGCAAGAATTGGGCCAACATTAACGTTTTCTTTGTTTTTGTAAGTGGGTCTCCTACATAGACCAGTGCAGAGACCAAAAGGGCTGGATGAGAACTAAACAAGGAAGATGCGGCTGCCAAGTCCCCACTCTTAGAGCGCACTCACGTTGAGTCACCTGAGCAAGGCACATTCGGGCCACTCACCAAAGGGGCGCCAGAGGCAGGCGGCGCGGTCACAGTGGGTCGGGTGGCTAGGGCTTGGATTCTCCCCCACGACCGACCAGGTATCAGCTTTGCCTTTTCTCGATCAAAGCAAGTTTGACGATTTCCCAATCTTCCGCTTTTAATCCTTTAAAATGGGGGGTTACCTGCTCGCATCACAGAGCGGTTCATGCCCGTAAGAACTTAGCACGGTCCCACACTTGGTAAGCACTCAGCCAAGGGTACTTACTCAGAACTGGGAGCACAGGGGCTGAACCCAAGATGTGGACTGGCCTGCTCCCCAACCGCAACATCCAAAGTGGGGTCCGGCCTAAGCTGTGCACGCGGAGGGTGAAGGGGTGGTGCAGCAGGTGTAGCTTTAAGGGACAGGCGGATCACAGCACATGGGGAATAGCAGACAAAGATCGAATGTTTCGTCTAAACCCTGTTTTGGGGATGGGAATGGGATGCCTTCAAAAGTCACAAGCTGTTGGCGCAAAGGACAAGCGCCTAAGGCTCCAAGTTTCCGGCACCCGCCAGCCCCCGGGGGTAGAAGGGGAAAAGCTGCGCTGCACCCGGCTAGGCTCCAGGCCCGGAGGGAATCCGGGCAAGGGAAGCGGCCGCGAGAAAAGCCCGGCGCGCAGAACTCGGGGAGACGCAGCCACTCACCCAGCAGCAGCAGCTTGAACTCGCGGCGGGCGTCCTTCTTGTCCCGGCGAAGCTGCCGCTCGATCTCGGCGCTGATGCGCTGGGACTCCTTCTCCTCCGCGGACAGGCAGCAGCAGCCAGCCATGGCGCGCGCTGCACCCGACGGGGCGACAGGCCCCCAAGCGCCGCGATCCTCCGCCCGCCGCCCGCCCGGCCGACCCGCGACCGGCACCGGGTTCAGGAAGAAAAGACGGGAGCCGACTTGAGTTTGGGAGTAAGAGGCCTGCACGTCCGGGACTTAGTCCCTCCTTGAGGGTCGGTTCCGAGGCGGGGGCGAATTCGGAGCGCTGGGAACGCTCAAGTGATCCGGGCTCAGCCAGCCCCACACTCGCTGCGGAGAGGAGGAGTGTTGAGCTGAGAGGTTGGGAGCGTTGCCGGACCCCAGAAGACGCGCGCTCCCCTTGGCGCAGGAACGGGACACCCGGGCAGCGAGCAGAGACCGCGCGTGAAAAGTTGGGGCGTCCGTTCTATCGGGAAAGAACGGATCGCCCGGACCCGGGGATGCCCCAGGCAAGCGGTTGGAGGCAGAGGACCTGACTAGCCAGCAAAGTTCCGAAAGTGACTGCAGACTAGGAATGAGTGGAAAGGTTCCTGCTGGCGCTAGCGGCTGCAAGTGGCAGAAGGAGGCGGAGCGTCTCGAACCTGCAGCCCTGGCGTCTGCCCAAGTTGGCCTTCGAGGCACGCCAAGTTGATGGCGCTTGGGGGCGAAAGGCACAAGCAGAGAACTGGGGAGTGGAGCCCGGAGGCCTAGAGTTTCCGGGAGCAGCCCCGACACTTGCTTCCCTGCTGGTGGCAACCCGACATGGCACCGGGAGGGCTGCCTGCAGCGGCTGCGTTAGCTAGAGTGCTCTGGCCGCCGGGCCCTCTTCCCTGCCCAGATTCGGGTTCCTACAGGTGAATGAGTTCCACCAAGCAGCTGCAACTCCTCCGCTGGAAGAGGAGTTCAAGCGAGCCAAGCGTCGGTTGCAGGCGCTGAGCTCGCTACACCGGTTTGAAGTGGATGCTCACACACCAGACTCACCACCACACACACTCCCTGTTTCCTAGACCGGCTTCTTCAGCTTCCGGGGCGCTCCAGCCCAGCCTGGGCTTGGCCACAGCTCTTGGTCAGCTCGGCAGTCAGCCTGAGGGGTGCGGCTGGGCCGGAGCCCACGGGAGCTGTGCTCAGAGAAGCAGCTGCCACAGGGTTCAGTTAAATGCAAAGGCCAGAGCAGAGGGTAAATATTCTCCTGGCCCCCTCCTACACCACCTGACCAGGAGGACTGGGGATGGGGGTAATGCAAAACGGCTGGCTACTTTGCATTTTATGACGGGAAAGGTTCCTGCTTTGTAGAGAGGACAGACGCGTCCAGCAGCGCCTGCCTGTTCCCTGCCCCAGACCTGAAGCTTTGACAGCCGCCTTGCAAAGGCGTGTCTGCACAGCCACATCGTTCCCGTTTCTGGAGGTTGAGATCACATTTGAGCTGCGTTAATAAAAAATAAAAAATTAAAAGGTATCTCTTGGTACTCAAGTGGAGCTATAGATTGAGTATTACAGCGTCTGGTTTTGTCTTTGTAGATTTTGAGGCAGAGCGCAGAGGTCCACAGAAATGGCAGGAAAGGGAAGGTGGAGGAAGGGCCTCCTACCATCCACAGCAATGAACGTGTTTTCTCAAGTCAGCATATGCCATGTAAACACTTTATGGCGTTAGGCAATTAGCTAACGTAATACATCCTCTGTTAAGAGCCGGCATAAGTGCCTTTCATACAAGTAGCATATACTTAGTCAATTCAAACTAAGAAGCACATTGAGTGGAGAGAGTGGTATGTATCATTATATAAAGAACTTGGCATTATGATGCCATCTGGCTGAAAGGTCTCATTATTTATTTTACCACATAGGGAATGTAAATGAATCAGGTATTAAAAATGAAAGTGCATACAGTTTTAAATGCATGACTATTAGTTTTCTTGAAGGCATAAATTGACAGTAACAGTGACCCCTGCAGGAAAACTCCCGGACATTTCTCATTTGATCCTTGGCTATTTCATCACACACTTATTTTTCCCTTAGCTCTTACAAATTCATTTACAAGTTGAGGATAAGACCCCTTGACTTCTTAAACTGGTGGTTGCATCATAATTAGTAGTATTCTTTAAATGATTAAAATTAGGGCAAATGTGAACTCCAAGTTAACTGGAATAACTGACTCATTAGGTGCACGTTTGCTAAGATGCCAGAAAATATATGAAACATTTTGCTTATGGCAAATTGACACAACTTTCCTGGCCTGGTCAGCTTGGCAGTATGTATCAGAAGCCTTAACTGTGTCCATCCCCTTTGGCCAAAGTAGTAGTTCTCCCCCTTAGAAACAGAGAGAAACTATGATTTATATGCAAAGGTTTTCAATTATAATAATGACAACTCAAAACAACCAGGGAAGAGATCAAATTGGGTATATCCTTCCAATGAGATATTACAATATTATGTAATATTATAATAGTTATTAAATATTTGAATATTTAAGTAATAAATATATGGAGGAAACCTCAACATACATTGAGTGAAAAAGGCAAGGTACAAAAATATAAACAGTATGACACAAATTTTATTATGGGAATATACATACACACTTGGGACGCATACCAAGCCAGGTAAGTCACTCTGAGTAATAGCTTTTTGGCTGATTTCAATTCTCTGGTTGATTTCTATTTATATCTTTGGTTGATATAAAATTGTTTGGGGTATCTCACATAAAGTTATCTAGGCTCTACTTTCCTCAACTCTATAATGAGAGGGATGAACCAGAATAAGCTCAAAGAAATCTCCCTTTATATTTCAATTTACTTGTATTATTTCTTTGATAATTTTCACACTTATAAGATGTATTAAGAATACTCATAAGCCTAGATGTCTTACTGAGCAGTGGTAGCTAGTGAGACAATTATTTTTATACTTCTGTTTTTTATTCATGTTTCTCTCTTCCTTATCTTTAGGATCTGGGGGGAGGATGAGCATAATTTGAAGTTATTAATTCATCTGCAATATCTTTCCAGGAAGAGAGAGTTTTGAACAACAGTCTTAATAAAAGAGAGTGTCTGGTTTCAGTCATTTCCAACATGCCGCGATTCCTTTCCATTCCTCTTGAAGATCAGAGCACAGCCTGGACATGAGTTTCAGCTGCCTGGCAAGTGCTGGGCTACACAGCTGAACTAATAGTCTGGTAGTCCTCTGAATGTCCACTGAGTCCATGCCTGGCCCTGTACCAGGCACTGAGGATTAAGATAATAAGACAATTCCAAACTTTAGGTAGGCTATGGTCTAGCAGAAAGAAGACTGGGACCCTGAAATCTAAACCTACCCCTGATTGCTGCCTCCCAGAGAGTGCAGGAGAGAAGGGAGTCACATGGGTGGCTTTCTATAATCTATGTGTGCAGAGTGGGCCCAATTCTCCAGCCAGTTCTCCCTTCAGCTCATTCATTTCCCGTCACTCTCCTAGAACTGCAGCCAGATGTAAAGACATGTTCTCCCCACCTCCATGTCTTGGTGCATGCTGCTCCCCCTTCCAGGAATGCTATCTCTCACCCCAGGCAAAGTTAGGTATTTTGTTTCCCAAATATACCACTTCTGAGAAACCATCTCCACCCCTTGTCAGTTAGATCCACCTTTCTCTGCTGCCTGAGTACCTTCTATGTTCCTCTCTTCAGCATCTTGTTCTAGTACACCTGTTCGTTTCTTCTCCGAACACATTAGTTGCTTCTGGGTAGAAAAGGTTTTTCTTTGTTCTTCCTGGTATCTCTAATTTTATATAATTTAGTTGACTGAATAAAATTGAATTAGCCTGAGATAAGAGAAAGATACTAGAAGAGAGAAAAGAAGCTTTTGTGGTAGTTAAAGACCAATCAGCAAGTCCACAACAAATTAATGCATAAGTTGGGAAACACTCGTGTGTCCAAGCTTGCCCACTTAGAGGGAATGACTGCCCTGTTTCTAATTTCAAGCTCCAAGGAAATGTGCAGGTAGAGGGCTGGAAAGATGATGTCCTCTTAGACAGATGTAGCACATTAGACAGACATAGCATCTTAGAATTTTAACAAGTAACAAAGGGTAAAAATATGATTTAGAAGTTCACAAAGCTAAAATAGGTCTAACAACAATGCACTGATGTGGTGCTGGGGCAGTGTTTTTCAAACTGCAGTTGTGATCCATCAGTGGGTTATGACCAGCACTTTTTTGATAGGATATAGTTAATGTCAAACTATGCTACAAGCATTGTTGTTTCATGAAACCTTTGCTTCAGTTATATCCATGAGTGTCAGCTGATAAGCAGACCAGTCATCAATGAGGGTTTGCTTGTCAGTATCCCAGATGGGTTGGGCTAAATCATTCCCAATTTTCAAATTCATTTTTGGAGACCGACATGTTTCCAATTTTGTATTCAATTGCCTGAGCCCATTGTGTTCTTTATAATGTTTTGAGTCCATTTCTCCCACACACACACCCCAATCCCCACTCAATCATCTACAATTTGGGATGACCAAGGTAGGTGGTAATTGATGGAATAGTGATGGATATTTGAATGAATAGGTACTTTTATCTGGTGGCTGGGTGTAAACATATATTTTCTAAGGTAATCAACATGTCAACATGTTTTTCCAAAATATTCTCTGCCTGAAGACCAGAAACTATTTATTATCTAGCTTCTATTGAAAAGGCTGGAATTACAGACAATGAAGCCTGCCTTCAAACACACATGATTATGAGGGGGCAGGAATCGCTATTGATTTTGAATCTGACTTTTCATGGGGGTTAGACAACTCAAGAATAAGGAGTAATAATTTTTAAGGTGAGAAGATGGGAGATTTTTTTATTTTGCTTGTTTAATTTCACTTGTTTGCATAGGTCTCCCCTCCATTTATATCACTCTCCTCCTGAATGAACCAATGTTAACCTAGTATTTTTCTTCTAACCTAGTATTTCTTCTCTAATTTTTATGCTCTTAAAATCAGACATAAGCATAAAAACACTCAAAGACATATAAAACATACACAGAAATAGTTTGCCATCATTAGTTTAGAAATGACACCATATTACAGGAGCTCTATATTTTGTCTTTCTCATCAATACCTTGTGGGAATCAAAGTAAACTGGTTACCTCTGATTCAGTCTTTCATACATTTTATTCCATGGTATGAAGGGAGCACATTTTACTCAGCCTTTCCCCTTTGAAGGGCATTCATTTTTATTTCCAACTTTTGGCCACTAAAAACAAGCTGTAATAGCATCTTTATATATAAATCATCATGCACTAGTGCTTTTATTTCTATGGGATAGATTCCCAGGAAAAAGAGCGCTGCATTGAAGGATATATACATTTTTCATTTTAATAGATGTGGCCAGATTCCCTTCCAAAAAAGACTAAAATAATTCATATTTCTGCCAAAAATATGAATAGCATGTCCCTAACAGCAATAAGTATTATCACTCATTAACTTTTTGCAGTCTAAAGAGATTCAGATAATATGAAAGTGTTGCTTTACTTTGTGTTTCCCTGACTACTCACCGATTTGTACATTTCTTCATAGCTTCTTAGCCTGTGCATTTGCCACCCTGTGAATTGTCTTTTTTTATCCTTTGCTCATTTAAAAAAATTGGGTCATTTCTTTGTCATCTGATTACAGATTTCCAAAAACATTGTTTGTCCTTTATAATTTTAAATGGAATCTTTGCCATAGAAAAGATTTTATTTTTACATATTCAAATATTTCTTTCGTGCATAGGTTCTGGAGTTCCAGTCTTTATAAGGTCTCCCCATTTCTAAATTGTATACACAGCACCTTAGACTTTATTGCAAGAACTTTTATTATTTCGTTTTCAACATTTAAATATTTAATCCATCTGGTGTTTATTTTTGTAAAATGTATAAGATAGGAGACTAATTTTATTTTCTTCCAGCTGGATAGCCAGTCATACCAACATCATTTATGGAACATTCCATTCTTTTCCCAATGAGTTTAACTTCAATATTTGGCATTTATTACATTTTCATATTGATAGAAATACACTTATTTGAATATATACTTTTCCACTGAGTGATTATCTCTTCCTACAGCAATGCCATCTTGATTTGATTACAGGGGCTATATGGAATATTTCAATATATGATAAAGCATATCACCCTTCAGTATTATAAGAATCATCTTAGAGTGCATTGTATTCAGACATTTATTCTTCCATATGAACTGTAATATCATTTAATCAATGACTTCTCCCCTGAATTTCAAAGCTAAACCTTAACCCTAACTTCTACTACCTTCTTGACATATTGGCTAAGACAGCTAACAGGCATCTCAGTTTAGCAAGTCCAAAACAAAACTCTGAATTTGCTTCTTCCTGCTATCTTTTCCATCTCAGCACCACCAAAAACCCAACTGATTGCCTCTATGCCTTTCTTCCCACCACTAATCTTAGCAACTTTGGATTCCTCCTTTAAATTACATCTTGAATTTGTTTTAGAACCGCTGTATGCAGCCACCAGCTTTTGCGCTGAGCAACTCCCAGGATGCCACACACATTTAATCTTTGTGAATGAGGCTCCCTGAATTGTCCTCTGCTATGTCATATGTGGCATCCATGGTGTGTTCATTTCTATTTTTGCTGCCACCACTTTTGACTAACCCAATTGACTTCTGACCTGAACTAGAATAGCTTTGTCATTGATCTTCATGCTTCCACTTTTGACCCTCTAAAGTCCACTCACCACAGAACAAGACAGCCAGAACCAGCTTTTAGAATCCCAAAACAGATACCTTCCTTCTCTCAATTAAAATCCTCCAATGGGCTCCCATCAGAGCATAAAATAAAATCTCCTTGTTCTAGACTGGAAGGCCCTACATGGTAGGGCCATTGCCTACCTCTCTAACTTCATATCCTAACAGTATCCCTCTGTTCAAATACACTCCAGTCATACTTGTACCTGTTTCCTTTAAACATACCTCAGGGCCTTTGCACTACCTGCTCTGCTGCCTGAAGCCTGCTCATCCAGATCTTGACATGTTTGGTTTCTACTTGTCACTTCAGTCTCAACTCTAATATGACTGCCTTAGTAGTGCAGGCTCCCCTGACCACTTGGCCTAATGTGGCCACTCCTTCCTGCCCCATCCACTTAATATCATTGTACTCTTATATTTTCACTGTAGCATTTGTCACTACTTGATTTCTGCTCTTTCCTTCCTTCTTCATTTGCTTATCTTCTTCTACTAGTAAAAGAAGATAAGCTCCATGCAAGGAAGGATCGTGACTCTCTCATTCACCAGTCTGTCACTAGAGCTTAGATCAGGAAAAGCTGCATGATCTTCAAATTGTACCACAACTCTGTTCAGATCCCATTCTCAACAATAAGGTTGTTGAGTCCTTGGAAAAATCAGCAATATGGGATTTCTGATTTCATATTTACCTGTTTTGTACCACATTATGTAATGTCAAGGAAAACAAAGCACCTCTGAGGACCTTTGATTTGTGGAGCTAGGACCCAGCCTGTGTTTGACAGGATGTGTTCATTGTAAGCAATAGAGACCTGATGTGAACAGACTTAAGTTAAAATGGAATGTATTGCTCTTACAACTGAGAAGTTCAGGAATGGTCTTGGTTTTAAGCTCTGTTGGATCCAGGTGCTAAAGTGATGTCACAGGAAATCATGTAGTGCTTAATAGGTATTTGTTGGATTAATGGATGAATAACATCCACCTCACTGGATTGTTGTGAAGATTAGAAGAGAGACAGCCTTTGGCAGCTCACCTGAAATTAATAAACTTCTTAGTAGTAGATAGTATTTTTTTTGTTAATATCATCATCGTCAAAAACCTCATATTCAATACAACAGATTCATGTGTAATTATTCTTACACCATGGAGAGAAGGAAGAGGTTGCATTTTGCACAGTCATTTGGAATAATTCTGATGTCTGGGAGCAACAGTAGAAGGGAATCATGTTGCAAGGCTTCCCAGCAGAGGAAGAGAAGTAGACAAACAATTAGTATGGCCTGTCTGATCCTGACAGGAATTTAGCAATTGAGTCCTCATGAAAATAAATGTTGAGTTTAAATACCTGAATCAAATATGCAGGTTTTAAAGGTCATTATAAATGGAGCAAACATTAGAAGATACTCCAAGTTCTCTCCTCCCAAATATTATACACATTTAGTATTTTTCTTCACCATTTAAAAGTCTATACATTCATTTAATACCTGTTAGAAATGTAGGGGTGAAAAGAAAATATGTAGTTGCCTTCTATCTTGTTAAATACCTTTGTCACTCTTTGATGCCTTTAAGTACATGGAAATCCACTCATCCCCTTTTGAACTTCATTGTGGTAGATTAAACATGGCCAGACATCCTGGGAAACACCTTCCTTCAAGAGGTGACGCATGTGTTGTCTCCTCTTAAAGCTAGGTCAGCTATTCTGACTGATGGACCATAGTGGAAATTATACTATGTCAGTTTCCAAGTCCAGGCCTTAAGAGACTAGCTACCCCCATTTCCTGTCTCTTGTGTCATGCAGTCTTGGAGCCCTAAGCTGCATCATGAAGAATCTGGAGCCATCACCTAGAGAGACCCTGAGACTACATGGCTGAGCTCATCCTTCCAGCCATACCCCAGCAAGTGCTAGGGATGTGAGTCAAGCCATCCAGGCCCTCCAGCCCAGCTCTAACAATTCATTGTGGTATAAGAGGAATGGAATGGAAAAGGAAAAATAAAAGAAAAATATAATAGGATAGAAAAAAAAAGGCAACCTGGAACATAGAGAAGAAAATCTGTGTCCTGTGGCTCTGGAGCCCAGTGGAGGAACATCTGAAAGTTAGCTTGTCTTCCTCAAGGTGAGTACATAGGTAGGCAACAGAGAGCAAAGGCCTGGAGGTGGGCTGTGGGGACTCAGAATTTCTTACCCAATGATTGGGAAACACAGTACTTAGAATGAGGGAAGGGAATCAGGGCATGTCAATGGGTGCCACAGAGAAGAGATGACTTGACTCGGGCTTGCGTGAGAGGAGGACTCGATGGTAGAAGCCAGCATGAGCAGATGACAACCTCAGTGGAAACCAGGCCCTGACCTCCACCCTCTGCCTTCCTCTGGAATTTAGGGGGAAGGAAAGACATCAGATGGCAAACCGATGGAAAGAGCTGATTGGACTGAGCTTAACCTGCATTGACTAGTTTGTGGAGGGAGTCTCAAGAAAGAAATCAAGCTTGGATATAAAAAATAAAGTTATATACATGGCATATCTACAATGACTGGCCTGAAAGTATCATTTCCCGAACAGTCCCCAACACCCCGTGCGCTTAGCAGCTAGAGCCACGCTGCTGCCCCGAGCAGGCGGGAAGCTTGGCGGCCATTCTCCACTCGCCAGGGGCAAACTGCAGACCTGGGTGTCCCACCCCGGAAAGAGGGGGCTGTGGTGAATGAAGGCCAGGCATGGGGTGAACATGCAGTGCACAGGACAGCCCCACGGGAGAGGATCGTCCAGCCTCCAATGCCATGTGGGAGGCGGAATGACCCTGGACCATCCCAGCTTGGGATTCTTGAGAAGCCTGTAGAAAGAAGAAAAGCAAGGTTTCTGCTGTGTGTTGGAATAAGCCTGCCATAAAGGGGAGCCAGGCCCTGGGGCTGTACACCATGTCCTTTCTGGTGCTTAGTGACTGGGTCCTGTGGCAGAGCAGCAAGTCCGAGGAGAAAGAGTGGGTTGAGCCAAGTCCCAGGGCTGAGGCCCCGCACAGCCTGCTTCCTCCTCTCGTCCCTGCCCTTCTCGCTGTCTCCCAGCCTTCCTCTGAGCAAGGCTGAGGCAGCCTCCTCTGCAAGGCCCCGCCTCTCTAGTTCCAGGTCCCCAGGGCAGCGGGCTCCCAGGAGGCAGCTGTGGACACTGTGGCGTCAGTCTGGACAGTTTAACAAGCCTCTTCTCACTCTGAGCCTCTGCGCACACTTCACTCTCCTCTAGAACAGGGCCTCTGCAGTGCTGTTTAAGAACCACCCCGAGAGCTGGTTAAAGTACAGATTCCCAGGCTGGTCTCCAGGGAGTCTGAATTGGCAGGCCTGGGGGCCAGGGTATGCTGGAGGCAGGGGTACGGTCTGCCTGGGGTTTTCCCAGTTTTCGCACTGGAAGCCCTGCTGCCCTGGCAAACATGGATGGTCGGTCACCCTAGGCAGGGCAGAGAGTCTGCGTTTCTAGCAGCCTCCCTGCTGATGCCAACGTGGCCATCAATGCACATCACTGTACACCTGTGCTCCCAGGGCTGTCCCTAATTAAACTGTCTTCAGCAAAGGTTTCTGATAACCCCTGCTCTGCCCTTTCTACCAACCCTGCAGTAATCAGGGTAACACCTCACACTGCAAGGTGATGGAATGTATTTGGGGTTCTTTCTGTTGACATACTTCAAGTTTTCCTCACAAAATTCCCCAGGAATCATTTTCACGACCTTCTCATTGCCTTGGGAATCCATGGCACCAAAAGATGCTAAATAGATTTATTGAATGAACACAGCTAACATTTACTGAGTGCTTACCAGGCACCAGGAACTAGGCTAAGCATTTTATAGAGCTTGACTCATACCATCCTCACACTAGCACTGTATGGCAGATTCCTGTGGCCAGGATTCTCACCTGGCCCTGGTTAGCTAGCTCACTACATATGTGTGGGCAATGTGTCATTATTGACTCCGTATAAAGAGCCCTGCCCAGTGCTCTGGGAGACACGGTGGCACAGCTGCAAGGCTGCAGGAGAGCAGAGCAGAAGCTGGAGTGGTGGCAGCACTGAGGGCCAGAGGACAACTGTCCAGGCAGAGAGGCCCAGAGGCAGAAACTGGCTTGCTGCATGCAGACTCGCTCTAAGTGAATGGGATTTTAGTGACTGACCTGGCACCATAGGAATAAAGTTGGGTATAATCCTTTCACCCCAAGAACATTCTACTGTCATTTCTTTGGTCACACTGAATCCATAGTGAACTTGTCTGGGGCCGAAACCCATTGGCAAGACAGTTCTATTTCCCCCATTTTACCAATGAGGAAACTAAGATCCAGAAATGTTAGGTGACATGTTTACAGAACAGGAAGGTGACAGAACTTGGATTCTCACTGTGATATCAGAGCTCACACTCTTAACCATGATGCCATGCTACCTACAATGAACAAATGAGTATTCAGTGGATCTGGTGCAAGAATCATTGCTATTTATTTAGAATATATTTCACTATTTCACTGGAGTCCATGTGCCTGAATTATGTTTCTATGTTCAAAATAGAGTCACATTGTCTTTCTGGGAACAATACTGTGCTGTTTAATTTTAACTTTGAATTTGTACTGAGCATTGACTCAGCATTGTTCACAGTAATTTTTCAGTCTCAGAAAAAGTAGATCCTCTGAGTGGAAGACATATTTGCTCACCATCCCTTTGAGAGATGCCCATCCAACTTTCTATGAAAATTGTCCCATCCTTGTGGAATACAAAGGACTTATATTGCTTCTGGCTCCATGGATGAGCACATGACTGATGCCTGGCCTATCAGAGCACCCCATCTCCTTAATCACAGAATTTGGTTCAGGGTATACTAAACCAAATCCTTCCTGGAACTTCCCTGAACCACCTGAAAGTCTGTGTTCCCCAATTTCTAGGATAAGAAAAATTTGAAAATATGAAATAACTTGGGGCTGCTGGTGGCCATCTTTGCAAGGATACCAAACATCTCTACCTGAGTACAACACCAGCATAGACAGAATGGAGCCAAGAGATGGAGAGAGAGAAAGAGAATCCTCCCATGATTTCAACCCCGGAATCCAGATTCCCAGTTACCTGAGCCATTAAATTTCCTGTTTGGCTAAGTTGGTGTAGACGGGATTTCAATCATTTGTAGCCAAAAGATTTATGGCTAATGTACCTGACCCATGAGAAATAGGAGGTGGGTGTTAGTGGTGGGAAAACTCAATACCTTGGTGTCCATTAAAGATTATTTTACAATGCCCTAATTTTTCAATACCTACTTTATTACCTTTTATAAGAAAGACTAATGGCCATGAGATCCGTCCTACTTTGTCACAAGAATGAGCTGAAAAGGCACCAGGAAGTAATCAATATAAATGAGCTATTAGGTCTTTTTAGAGTTGACATGGGATTGTGTTTTCGTTTGACTTTCTGCCAAGCTTTCTTTCTTGTGTCTTTACTTATGACTTACAGACTTTTGGTCACATAGGTTTTTTTAAAAATGTGTGTGTTAGCGAACTTTTTAGGTGCAGCAAATTTATAAAATTTTCTGAATATGTAGAAGAATCTCTACCTGTTAAACCTCTCCTGGTCAAGTTCTTTCAAAGAGCTTTTCTCTTTAACATGGTGTCTGTTGATTAAAAGCCAACTTGTCAGAAAGACCTGACTCTATGTCAAGATTATGTATTTGAATCTGAAGATATAAAAGAAATAAGGGTATTGCCAATAAGGCTGATCATTCTAGCACTAGCACTGTAGAATTTTGAGAGCATAGGAATTCTGGTAAATGATTACATAATCAAACTGAAGGACTTCTCTTCAGCCTGAGCGTTTTTGTTTCTGTTTGGATGATTATCTAAGAGCGACCTGGTTTCCCTCTGGCCATTGTCTCTGTTTTCTTTGGCTCATTATTCATTGTGTCTGCTATGTTCCGCCTAGAACCCTGAAGTTGCTAAGTGCCTTATAAGGAATCGGCTCCAAATGACCTGCTTGCCAGTGCAAACACGTCTGACAGGTTTAGTGACCCCTTAGTGCATATAAAGAGCTGAACCAGTGAGGCCCAGGCTTTTCCCGGTGGTATGCAATCCAGTCCAGAGTTATTTTTTATTTCAAACCTTGAATTTGGCTTCAAGCTATCTTTCAAACTACCCTGGCAAAGGCTGGAGTGAATTCATACCTTCTTTTCTTCTTTCACAAATGGGGTCTATAGCTGCGGTCATGGATATGAGTAAGATTCTGTCTTTTTCTTGATGGACCTTCTAGTTCTCTCAGAGGGACCAATCTATCAATTTAGGTACATTGATGGCATACCTAAAAGTGCTAACCCATGGGCCTTCTTCATCCCCCAAAAGGAGATGAGGTCATCTGAATGATGAGACCCCCCACTTTCCCCCAAGGGAGGTGTCCTGACTTGAAGCAATCCCTTCCTTTCTTTTGCTAATAACTTCTTTCTCTACCCTCCTTCCTATAAAAATCTTCCATACTGCTTTTGGAGCATCTCTCTACTTGCTTGATGGAGTGCTGCCCAATTCATGAATCGCTTAATAAAGCCAAACAAGATCTTCAAATTTGCTTGACCAAATTCTGTTTTTTAACAACTGTGTTACAAATATCTTTTTGATGAGTGTGCTTGTGTGTAATTCCTTTCCTTGGAAATGGTCCTTTCTCAGAATACTTCCCAGTAAAAGAAAAAAATCAATTCCTAGCTCTATGTGCTATATAGTTCTAATAAGACTAAAAATTTCTCTACTTTTTATTTGGTAAATTTTCAAACATACAGAAGATTTGGAAGTGAGATAAGGCAGAGACAGGAGACAGCATCATGATTAAGTTTCCAAAAATACAAACAGTATAGTAAGAACACGAGGCATTCCATCTGAAGGCTAAGATGCCATTTTAAAAACCAGAGAGTTAGGAGGTAAGATTCTTAACATATTCTTCGGTAAACAGACAGTAACTCAACCCAGGGCAGTCAGTCTTTTCTGATATGTTCCCAGAGGGAAGTTGCTACCCTGGAGAGGAACTGATCAATTTCTTGTGTCAAGTTAATTTTGCAGAATTACCTGGAGAGCTGATAATAGAGGAGAGGAAACATAATGTTTCTCACCAGAGATAAGCATCTCGAGACTGCTTTACAAGTCTATACCCATGGCCCTTTGTCACATTCCCGAAAATCCTTCAAAGACAGAATCCCTAGCCTTTTACTGAACCTCCTCTCTGAGGTAGCCCACACTCTCCTTTCTTCAAGTGCGTACTTTTAAATAAAGCTTTCTCATTGCTCAACTTAACTGCATTTTGTCTCTGCACTCTTCCAGTGGTATCTTTGTCTCTTTATTATTTCACTTTATTTCCAAGTCTTCACTCTGTCTCTGCTTTACTCTTGCTAAATAGGGAGGGGCTGCTGGGAGCTCTGATTTGGGCCTACAAGTTCTCCTCACTTGGGTGATCCAGACAGAACTGCAGTTGGGTGATTTGCTCTTTAATAGTCTGCCTGAAAATCTTTCTCTGGGGAGCTCTCAGAACATAATCTCACTCCATCCTGTGTTCTGCAGCTCCCCCAAACACTGGGGTGGTAAGGGCTAGTCCCCACGCCGTGTAGATCCAAGCAGACAT
Source organism: Manis pentadactyla (assembly GCF_030020395.1). Classification (NCBI taxonomy): domain Eukaryota; kingdom Metazoa; phylum Chordata; class Mammalia; order Pholidota; family Manidae; genus Manis; species Manis pentadactyla. The sequence continues at coordinate 146,463,822 of NC_080021.1, read as the reverse complement.
GGGAGGCCTGGTGACCCTGTCTTTAGGAGTTGGCAAGGGAATATGCTCTATGCTAAGCAGGAGTTCAGTGAACTTCCCCCAACCCCCTTCACTTTCTTGCTTTCAGCTGCCTGCAGGGCAGCTGCCATTCCCTGCTACTCTCACTTCAACGAATTCCTTCCTTACCTACACTCTCCCAACCTACTTAAGAATTCTTTCTCACTCAGAGTCAAGAACCCTCCCCCATTGAGGTTGAGGTTTCACCTGGTGCCAGGGAGAGACCTCCCCAGACACAGCTGCCAAGCAACAGAAGAACGATACAATGAACACGTATAAACTCTTGGCCTAGTTCATTGTTAACATTTTCCCCTATATTTGTTTTACCTTCTCTCTTACTCTCTTAAAATGTGTATTTGTGGAACTATTATGCCACTTCTCCCCTAAATAATTCAACCAATGTTACCTAAGAATAAATATATTCTCTTACAAAAGCCCAATGTGATTATCAAACATAAGGGAATTAACAACTTCCTAATATAACATACAATCCATATTCAAATTTATCCTGTTGTCTCAAAAATACATTTGATAGCTTTTTCTATCCAGTATATAATTATGCACTGAATTTGGTTTTTATCTTCATCTCTAATCTAGAACAATCCTCCTTTTTGTTGTTTATCATGTTATGGATTTTTTCACAAGTTCAGCCAACTTGTAGAATATCCCATAAATGCAATTTACTTAATGGTTTCCTCATTATTTGATTCTAGTTTTAAAATATTGGTAAGAAAAATATAGGTCATTTGGGTAGTTCTTACTTCATCACATTAGTGGGCATGGAAAGATTTAAATTACTAATTAATAATAAATTAGAACCTCATATATTAAAATACGCCAAAAATGAGAAAACAGTTGATTTCTAATTGATGAGAAATCCCAGTGACTTAAACATTTCCTATTCAAATTGTGGCTAATTTACCTTTTGAGAAATTCAAAATCTCAGACTCCAGACTATTAATCACAATATTTCCAGGTGATTCATATGCACATTAAAGTTTGAGAAGTACCCATTTAAGATACTAACTAGATGATGGGCATAGACATACTGGATTTTCCAAATAAGAGGTATTTGTGGCAGACACTCTTCAGACATAATATCCATTTCTTCCTTTTTTCATCTAATAGGAAAAATTTGTACCTAGCTAAAGAGCTACATTTTCAATCTCTCTTGAAGTTTTAAGTTGCCATGTGCCACAATTCTGGGCAATAAGAAGGAAATGAAAGTCACAGGGGAAAGATTCTAGAAGAGAGTACAGATTCACCCTGCACACACATTTTGCCCTTTCCATTCTCCCTTCCTGGTACATGAATACAAAGGTGGAGGTGGGGATGCTGACCCTAAGGTATCAAACCACATGCTGAGGACAGCTACATGGAAAGAGCCCCAAAGAGCCCTGGACTGCTTTCCTCGGCTCCTCTTTTATGTAAGTAAAATGAATCCTCTGTTTTGAGTCACTGTTTGAGATTCCTGCCACTCACAGTCAAACTCAACCCCTAACTGTACACTGTTCAAAGGTTTTCTTGATAGACGATTTTGGGGGAGCTGCTGGTATAGAGCCCTAAAGATGAAGGGAAGCAGATACTTTCTTGTTTTTTTGCTTCCTGTATGATTGTGTCCATTAAGACTGAAATGCATAATGTATTCCTTTCCCACTTGTGAACAGGGACAATTGGACCTCCTCCAGAGGATTGTAATAAAGGAGACAGATTCCTATGGTAAAAGCATACTCATTTAAATTCTTGGATCCACAGACAGGCACTACCTCATGCCTTGAACTGCATATGAAGCCTATTCTATTAATGAAAAAGGGTAAGCAAAGTCTCACCCTATGTTGCAGATATTTTTTCCTTCTCATAGGACAGCAATTCTAGTCTCTTTCGGTGGCCCACTATCTCTGCTAATTTCTTTAGATTTTACCAAAGAAAAGGAATTGTGCATGTGTGTATGTGTGTGTGTGCAACATGCACATAATGGCATATAAATTTCCAAATTATTATGCATCTTGTTCTAAAAACAATTTGAGATAGTTCTAACATCTACGCTTTCATCACATTCAGGACTGACCTTTGCAAGGAAGAATTTTTAATCTCCAGTACTTGATTTCTTGTCAGCTAGGTGTAATTAACTCTTGCATGGGTGTAATGAGTTCTCATCCATCTTTGAAACCCCTTCCCCACCCTATAGTGTTTTGGTAAATGCCTTGTACTCAGAAGAGTTAAATACTTACTGAATGAATCTATGTTAAACATTTATTAAGCACTCTTTGCAAGGACTGCCACAGGCCACAGGGGTTGGTGAACTTCTCTGTTAAGAACCAGATAGTAAATATTTTAGGTTTTATGAGTCAAGAGACAAAAACAAGTATATTATGTAGGCACTTATTTAACCCTTTAAAATGTAACCACTTTTAAACCTAAATGTTATCTGTCCTTACTTCAGACTATATGCAAGAATTAACTCAACATGAAGCAAAGGCTTAAATGTAAGAGCTAAACCTATAAAGCTCGAAGAAGAAAAACATAAATGTAACTCTTCATGACCTTGGATTAGGCAATGGTCTTTTAAATACAATATCAAAAGCAAGAGCAACAACAGAAAAAAATAGAGAATTGAATTTCACCAAAATTGAAAACTTTTATGCATCAAAAGAAGCTATTAAGAAAGTTAAAAGCCAACCTACAGAATGGGAGAAAATATTTGCGAATCATGTATCTGATAAGGGTTAATACCAAGAACTCCTGCAGGCCAGGAACAAAAAAGACAAATAACCCAATTAGAATTTTTGTTTTTATTTTTTTTATTTTGGTATCATTAATCTACAATTACATGAAGAACATTATGTTTACTAGGTTCCTCCCTTCACCAAATCCCCCCTACATACCTCTTCACAGTCACTGTCCATCTGTGTAGTAAGATGCTGTAAAATCACTACTTGTCTTCTCCGTGTTGCACAGCCCTCCCCGTGCCCCCCACGCACTATACCTGCTAATCGTAATGCCCTCTTTCTTTTTCCCCACCCTTATGCCTCCCTTCCCACCCATCCTCCCTAGTCCCTTTCCCTTTGGTAACTGATAGTCCATTCTTGGGTTCTGTGATTCTGCTGCTGTTTTGTTCCTTCAGTTTTCCTTTGTTCTTATACACCACATATGAGTGAAGTCATTTGGTACTTGTTCTTCTCTGCTTGGCTTATTTCACTGAGCATAATACCCTCTAGCTCCATCCATGTTGTTGCGAATGGTAGGATCTGTTTTTTTCTTATGGCTGAATAATATTCCATTGTGTATATGTACCACATCTTCTTTATCCATTCATCTACTGATGGACATTTAGGTTGCTTCCATATCTTGGCTATGGTAAACAGTGCAGTGATAAACATAGGGGTGCATCTGTCTTTTTCAAACTGGAGTGCTGCATTCTTAGGGTAAATTCCTAGAGGTGGAATTCCTGGGTCAAATGGTATTACTATTTTGAGCATTCTGAGGAACCTCCATACTGCTTTCCACAATGGTTGAATTAATTTACATTCCCACCAGCAGTGTAGGAGGGTTCCCCTTTCTCCACAACCTCGCCAACATTTGTTGTTGTTTGTCTTTTCGATGATGGCGATCCTTACTGGTGTGAGGTGATATCTCATTGTGGTTTTAATTTGCATTTCTCTGATGATTAGTGATGTGGAGCATCTTTTCATGTGCCTGTTGGCCATCTGGATTTCTTCTTTAGAGAACTGTCTATTCAGCTCCTCTGCCCATTTTTTAATTGGATTATTTGCTTTTTGTTTGTTGAGGCATGTGAGCTCTTTATGTATTTTGGATGTCAATCCTTTATCAGATCTGTCATTTATGAATATATTCTCCCATACTGTAGGATACCTTTTTGTACTATTGATGGTGTCTTTTGCTGTACAGAAGCTTTTTAGCTTGATATAGTCCCACTTGTTCATTTTTGCCTTTGTTTCCCTAGCCCGGGGAGATATTTTCATGAAGAAGTCACTCATGTTTATGTCCATGTGATTTTTGCCTATGTTTTTCTCTAATAGTTTTATGGTTTCATGACTTACATTCAGGTCTTTCATTCATTTCGAATTTACTTTTCGTGTATGGGGTTAGACAGTGATCCAGTTTCACTCTCTTACATGTAGCTGTCCAGTTTTGCCAGCACCATCTGTTGAAGTGACTGCCATTTCCCCATTGTATGTCCATGGCTCCTTTATCATATATTAATTGGCCATATATGTTTGGGTTAATGTCTGGAGTCTCTAATCTGTTCCACTGGTCTGTGGCTCTGTTCTTGTGCCAGTACCAAATTGTCTTGATTACTGTGGCTTTGTAGTAGAGCTTGAAGTTGGGGAGTGAGATCCCCCCTACTTTATTCTTCCTTCTCAAGATTGCTTTGGCTATTTTGGGGTCTTTGGTGGTTCCATATGAATTTTTGAACTAATGCTGTTGGTAGTTTGATAGGGATTGCATCAAATCTGTATGTTGCTTTGGGCAGGATGGCCATTTTGACGATATTAATTCTTCCTAGCCAGGAGCATGGGATGAGTTTCCATTTGTTAGTGTGCTCTTTAATTTCTCTTAAGAGTGTCTTGTAGTTTTCAGGGTATAGGTCTTTCACTTCCTTGGTTAGGTTTATTCCTAGGTATTTTATTCTTTTTGATGCTATTGTGAATGGAATTGTTTTCCTGATTTCTCTTTCTATTAGTTCATTGTTAGTGTATAGGAAAGCCACAGATTTCTGTGTGTTAATTTTGTATCCTGCAACTTTGCTGAATTCTGATATTAGTTCTAATAGTTTTGCAGTAGAGTCTTTAGGGTTTTTTATGTACAATATCATGTCATCTGCAAATAGTGACAGTTTGACTTCTTCTTTACCAATCTGGATTCCTTGTATTTCTTTGTATTCTCTGATTGCCATGGCTAGCACCTCCAGTACTATGTTGAATAATAGTGGGGAGAGTGGGCATCCCTGTCTTGTTCCCAATCTCAGAGGAAAAGCTTTCAGCCTCTCGCTGTTCAGTATGATGTTAGCTGTGGGTTTATCATATATGGCCTTTACTATGTTGAGGTACTTGCCCTCTATTCCCATTTTGCTGAGAGTTTTTATCATGAATGGATGTTGAATTTTGTAGAATGCTTTTTCAGCATCTATGGAGATGATCATGTGGTTTTTGTCCTTCTTTTTGTTGATGTGGTGGATGATGTTGATGGATTTTCGAATATTGTACCATCCTTGCATCCCTGGGATGAATCCCACTTGGTCATGGTGTATGATCCTCTTGATGTAGTTTTGAATTTGGTTTGCTAATATTTTGTTGAGTATTTTTGCATCTACGTTCATCAGGGATATTGGTCTGTAGTTTCCTTTTTTGGTAGGGTCTTTGCCTGGTTTTGGTATTAGGGTGATGTTAGCTTCATAGATTGAGTTTGGGAGTATTCTCTCCTCTTCTAGTTTTTGGAAAACTTTAAGGAGAATGGGCATTACGTCTTCTCTGTATGTCTGATAAAATTCCGAGGTAAATCCATCTGGCCTGGGGGTTTTGTTCTTGGGTAGTTTTTTGATTACCGATTCAATTTCGTTGCTGGTAATTGGTCTGTTTAGATTTTCTGTTTCTTTCTGGGTCAGTCTTGGAAGGTTGTATTTTTCTAGGAAGTTGTCCATTTCTCCTAGGCTTTCCAGCTTGTTAGCATATAGGTTTTCATAGTATTCTCTAATAATTCTTTGTATTTCTGTGGGGTCTGTCATAATTTTTCCTTTCTCGTTTCTGATTCTGTTGATGTGTGTTGACTCTTTTTTTCCTTAATAAGTCTGGCTAGAGGCTTATCTATTTTGTTTATTTTCTCAAAGAACCAGCTGTTGGTTTCATTGATTTTTGTTATTGTTTTATTCTTCTCAATTTTAATTATTTCTTCTCTGATCTTTATTATGTCCCTCCGTCTGCTGACCTTAGGCCTCATCTGTTCTTCTTTTTCCAATTTCGATAATTGTGACAATAGACTATTCATTTGGGATTGTTCTTCCTTCTTTAAATATGCCTGAATTGCTATATACTTTCCTCTTAAGACTGCTTTTGCTGCATCCCACAGAAGTTGGGGCTTTGTGTTGTTGTTGTCATTTGTTTCCATATATTGCTGGATCTCCATTTTAATTTGGTCTTTGATCCATTGATTATTTAGGAGCATGTTATTGAGCCTCCATGCGTATGTGAGCCTCTTTGCTTTCTTTGTACAGTTTATTTCTAGTTTTATGCCTTTGTGGTCTGAAAAGTTGGTTGGTAGGATTTCAATCTTTTGGAATTTACTGAGGCTCTTTTTGTGGCCTAGTATGTGGTCTATTCTTGAGAATGTTCCATGTGCACTTGAGAAGAATGAGTATCCTGTTGCTTTTGGATGTAGAGTTCTATAGATGTCTATTAGGTCCATCTGTTCTAGTGTGTTGTTCAGTGCCTCTGTGTCCTTACTTATTTTCTGTCTGGTGGATCTATCCTTTGGAGTGAGTGGTGTGTTAAAGTCTCTCAAAATGAATGCATTGCATTCTATTTCCTCCTTTAATTCTGTTAGTATTTGTTTCACATATTTTGGTGTTCCTGTACTAGGTGCAAATATGTTTATAACGGTTATATCCTCTTGTTGGACTGAGCCCTTTATCATTATGTAAGGTCCTTCTTTATCTCTTGTTACTTTATTTTGAAGTCTATTTTGTCTGATACTAGTATTGCAACACCTGCTTTTTTCTCTCTGTTGTTTGCATGAAATATCTTTTTCCATCCCTTGACTTTTAATCTGTGCATGTCTTTGGGTTTGAGGTGAGTCTCTTGTAAGCAGCATATGGATGGGTCTTGCTTTTTTATCCATTCTATTACTCTCTGTCTTTTGATTGGTGCATTCAGTCCATTTACATTTAAGGTGATTATTGAAAGATATGTACTTATTGCCATTGCAGGTTTTAGATTCGTGGTTACCAAAGGTTCAAGGTTAGCTTGTTTACTACCTTACTGTCTGACTTAACTCACTTATTGAGCTATTATAAACACAGTCTGATGATTATTTCTCTCCCATCTTATTCCTCCTCCTCCATTCTTCATATGTTGGGTGTTTTGTTCTGTGCCCTCTTTAGGAGTGCTCCCATCTAGAGCAGTCCCTCTAAGATACCCTGTAGAGGTGGTTTGCGGGAGGCAAATTCCCTTAACTTTTGCTTGTCTGGGAATTGTTTAATCCCTCCTTCATATTTAAATGATAATCATGCTGGATACAGTATCCTTGGTTCATGGCCCTTCTGTTTCATTGCATTAAATATATCATGCCATTCTCTTCTGGCCTGTAAGGTTTCTGTTGAGAAGTCTGATGATAGCCTGATGGGTTTTCCTTTGTAGGTGACCTTTTTTCTCTCTCTGGCTGCCTTTAATACTCTGTCCTTGTCCTTGATCTTTGCCATTTCAATTATTATGTGTCTTGGTGTTGACCTCTTTGGATCCCGTCTCTCGGGAGTTCTGTGTGCCTCCATAGCCTAAGCAACTATTTCCTCCCCCAGTTTGGGGAAGTTCTCAGCAATTATTTCTTCAAAGACACTCCCTATCCCTTTTTCTCTCTCTTCTTCTTCTGGTACCCCTATCATGCAGATATTGTTCCTTTTGGATTGGTCACACAGTTCTCTTAAAATTGTTTCATTCCTGGACACCCTTTTATCTCTCTCTGCATCAGCTTCTATGCATTCCTGTTCTGTGGTTTCTATTCCATCAATGACCTCTTGCATCTTATCCATTCTGCTTATAAATCCTTCCAGAGTTTGTTTCACTTCTGTAATCTCCCTCTGGACTTCATCCCTTTGCTCTTGCATATTTCTCTGCAGCTCTGTCAGCATGTTTATGATTTTTATTTTGAATTCTTTTTCAGGGAGACTGATTAGGTCTGTCTCTGCAGCTCCTCTCTCAGGTGTTGTCTGAAGTATCTTGGACTGGACTAAATTTTTTTGCCTTTTCATGGTGATAGTGGGGACTGTAGGCAGGTTGCGGGTGTGTCAGCTGGGAGAAGAAAGTCCTTTCCTGCTTGCTGTATGCCTTGCCCTTCTCCACTGCCTGTGTCGGTTACCCGCAGTCCTGGAGCAGCCACCGGGTTAGTCCCCTAAGCTGCTGTGGGCGCGGTCTCCATCAGAGCACTGCAGAGCCCTGCGGGGAGTGGCAGGCATGCCAGGTGTGCTCCTCCGTGATAGTGGCACCCCTGCCAGTCAGCAGTGTACCAGCAGCAGCCTTTGGGTCTGGCCCAGGCGGGCTTTGCGTTGGGCTGGGATTTCGGTCGACTGCTGGGAGTGCACCTGCTCCCTCTGGCTCCACTGCAGGTGCGCGTGGGGCTCTCCCGCGTGGGCCTCTACCGGGTTCCTCTAGCTCCACTGCCGCTGGTGCACGCGAGCCATACCCGGGCTGTTCGGTTGGCGCTGCTGTGGGCTCGCACAAGCCTCTCCTGGTCTCCTCTGGTGCTGTTGGTGCACGCGATCTGCTCATGATCCCTTCCTGCGCAGCTGCCCCCAGCACATACTACCACTCTCCCGCTACTGGGCCAGTGTGTCGGGGTCCGTGCCAGTTGGAGAAACGACTGGCAGGCTGCTTAGTGCTGTGAGGTGCTTCAGAGCTGTGCTGCCTTCCTGGGGTTTAGGATATCTAAGGTTTCCCAGGATTCCCAGCTGCTGGCTAAGTGTGCTGGGATGACTTCGTCCAGCTATGGGGTCCCTGTCCCTTTAAGATTTGCAGAAAGCACTCGCTTTTCTTTTGTCTCATGGGCGCTGGTTGTGGGGACCTGCCCACAGGTTTTGCTTTTCCATTTCTCTAATATCCAGCACCCCGTATACCTTGTATCTGTGCTCCAGGTGCGGATTTCTAGAGCTGGTTGTGTAGCAGCCCTGGGCTTTCACTCCCTCCCCGTTCTGACTCCTTTCTTCCTGCCAGCTTGTGGGATGGGGGAGCATTCGGGTCCCGCCTGGCCGTGGCTTGTATCTTACCCCCTTCGTGTGATGCTGAGTTCTCGCAGATGTAGATGTATCCTGGCTGTTGTACTGCCTCCACTGGTGTCTCTTTTAGGAATAATTGTATTTACTGTATTTTCATAAATATATATGTTTTGGGGAGGAGATTTCCTCTGAACTACTCATGCCACCATCTTCCCATGATGCCCCAATTAGAATTTTTAAATAGGCAAAGGATCTGAGTAGACATTGCTCCAAAGAAGATGCACAAATAGCCAATAAGTATATAAAAAATTAGTCAACATTTTAGTCATTAGGGAAATGCAAATCAAAGCCACATTGAGATACTACTAAGATAGGTATGAACTTTTTAAAAAAGAAAAATAAGTGTTGGTAAGTTTATGGAGAAATTGGAACACTGGGGCATTGCTGGTGGGAATGTAAAATGGTGCAACCAATATGGAAGACAGGTTGGCAGTTGCTCAGGCAGTTAGACATAGAATTGCCTTACAACCCAGCAATTCCACTTTTACAACCCAAGAGTCCTAACTGATACATGAACAGTTTCCAAAACACTTTCAGGTTCATTATCTCCTTTGATTCTCTCAACACTTCAGGCTGGTGGTGAAGTGAGGGCTAGAACCGTATCACCTGCACTTCTACTCAGTGCCCTTTGGTCACATTGCACAGCCTCACAGAGGGCCCTGCATGGTTCAGCTGTGGGGCTTTGCTGTAGGAACAAATGTGTCAGGCCTTGGCCCAAGCAAAGGACACTCTCAATGCTGGAAGGAGAGTTTCTTCATGATGCAGCCAAATGCTGAGGACTGGATCCAGAAAAAATAAATGAACAAGGAAAGGCTGTTATGCATTATTGTGATCAAACTGCATGATTTATTTGTTTAATGGTTGCAGAAAAAAAAAACCAATGGCATTTAACCATTCCCTTCTCAAATCTTGTGTAGATCCTTTTAAATTCATCCTATGAGATAATCTGACTGAGAAGCCTTTTGATTTACATTTACAACTCTTCAAATAAAAATAAATCAAGAACAAGCTGTAACAGTAGTCACAAAAACCGCATACTGTATGATCCCCTTTGTGTGAAAGGTCCAGAATAGGCAAATCTTGAGACAGAAGCTAGCTTAGGGCTTGCCTGGAGCCAGGGAAAGGAGTGGGGAAGGACAGCGAATAGGTATGGTTTCTTCCAGAGGTTTTTAAATGTTCCAAAATGAGATTATGGTGAGGATGACACAGCTCTGTAAATATCCTAAAAACCATTGAGTTATGTACTTTAAACAGTGAATTTTATGCCGTGTAAATTATATCTCAATAAAGCTGTTAAGAAAAAGAACTACTCGTAGAACCCATTACTTCTCTGTGTCATAACTCTTACTAATGTTAACAGAATACACAAATAACTTACTTAATATCAACAATGTGCCTGTCATTCATATTATTTAATTATCCCAACAATGCTATTAAGTAAACATTATTATAACCCCATTGTATAGATAAAGAAACTGAGGCTCTAAGAGTTTATATCATTTGTTATAATGTTACATAGCTACCTAGGAGGTTGTATAACTGGGAATCAAATCCAGATCTATCTGTTCAAAGCTTTGGACTTAAAATTGTGGTTTATTCTTTGATTATTTGCATTGTTACTGTTACAGTATGCATAGTAAAAATTGCTTATTGAAAATGGGCAGACACTTACTTCCTGGTTTCTGAAATATCCTGGAATACATATCTTGATGAAGCAATTATTCATCACATCCCCTATACCTAGTTTATCAAAGGCTTTCTTTGTGGATAGCAAAATGTCTTAATCATTTCACTAGAGACCAGACTAAGGGGATAGATTTATACAACCTTCCCTAAACCCTCTAGTTTCTTAAAACAGTTCAGTCATCTAGGATTTTTCACCTGAAATCCAGCCTGTAGACTTGTGGGTCTGCCTGAGTTCATGGCTCTGGGCACCCAGTTCGGATAAAATTGTTTTCTCAAGGTTTTTTGAGTGGGACACTTTGTCCAGCCTCTGCCTGCATTGAAAAACGTCAAAATTTCCCTGTGGTTCAAATATTAGCTGCTTTGGAAAGCAGCTAAAGAGGCTCCTCTTTTGTGTACATTTAAATGTGCTGGTCCTCTTTTTCTTCATGCAAATACAGCCTTGAATTTGCACAATGTAAGAGGTACTATTTGGCAGAAAGTAAAATCTGTCTTAAATCTCCCCATATTTGGCAATGCAGTGCTCTCTCTCCTTTAGCAGATTTCCAATTGCACTTCATAGATGGATTTCAGCTGGTCCTTTTTCCCTGTTATATAAACTGAAGACTGATTATTTGGACTATGTTTCAAACCATTCTCCCATGAACTTCAACCACTAAACACTGCTAAAATGCACCAGAAAATCTGACAGTAACTCTTTGCCAGAGTTTAAAACACCACTTGACACTTTTCAACGCCAGCATTTCCATTCCTCTGTCTTTTAGACATTTAGAAGCTCCTTTCTTCCTAGACATGCCTTGAAGCTCTTTCATTACCCATTGCTGGCTAGTCATTCAGCCTCCTTCTCCTTGAGAGAGGGGGTGTCTTGTCTGAGTATTTCAGCCCTTAGAAAGTTCGCTATGGGTTCGGTGAGACCAAGAAATGGCAACAGAATGTTCTTAGGGTAAAAGGGTTTATACCTGGCTGTTCTCCTGGAAGTAGGTTGAGCACTAGAATCAGGTCTGCATCCAGCAGTCTGCAGGTTTGTAATCTACCTCCATCTCTACCTTCCTAGCACTAGGCAGAGGTCTTTATATAGTGACTCAGTCAATAATGGTTTATTGCCAACAGGTGTGGAAGCAGTAGCCTAGCAGTAGGCCAGTTACATCATCAAGTAGTATAGGGTCAGGTGAGGATCCTAGCCATAGGAACTTCCATTTTCCCCACAGTGGGGAGAGAGAGAGAGAAAGTCAGAGGTGAGCTAAAGAAAAAAGAAAAAAGAGTTTGAACCCAGAAACTCAGGAGCATGTTTAAAAAAAAAAGTTTGTGTTCACACTAGTGACCAAGACTGGAGGAGAGAAGCAGCCAGTGTTCACCAATGGAGACATTTTCAAATGCAAGCAACCCAGAAGCTGCTGAATAAAGATGCTCATTTCAACAGTAATTCCTAAGCAAATTTTTGAGAAGTGGTGTGTGTGTGTGTGTATGTGTGGTTGGGGGCTCTATTTGCTATAATTAAAGAATGGCCCCTGCTCCCACTTACTGATAAACACCATCTACTTTACCTAAAAATCTTCCCAGAGAAACAATTCATGCTTACACTTTTATTCCTTACTGCCTAGTATGTTTCTGTGTGAGCATGACTTATTGAAAACACTGCAGGCAGATTTCAAAGGCACCATAATATTGCTTATCCCCTGGGATTACATGTTTTGATGAGTTAAATGAAAGCTGTTTTTGATGTACATAAACAGGTATAAGTATATAGACCCCTTGCATTTCATGGGGGTGAAAGCAATTTGCAAATGACAGTGAAGAGATTCTGAGAACAGAATATTTCAAACAGACTTCCCACACAATTGCTTTTCCATATATCTTCTACTGGCACTGAGCAAACATTTTAAATTACCAGTTGTTCACTGAGGTTGACAATGAATTCAAGCAGAATATATTCAATATCCCTATAGAATTTTGATGAAAGTCACTTTGGTTCTCTGTTATTCCTATAAAGCCAAATAAACTTGGTATTTTAATGTTATTTCCTTTCCTACCATAGTAACCAAAGCAATTGTCAAATAAAAGAGACCAGGGGATAAATATAGAAACTTATGGGAGTACTTAAGGGTGTCACACTTTTACTTTAGAGGAAACTGAAGTCGGGAAAGGGAAAGTGACTTGCCTAAGGTCACAAAAATGAAGCGTGTTCATGGAGGGGACATCAGATTAATTTTGCTATGTAATTTCAAATTTCCAGATGGCAACTTGGTTTTTCATGCCATCTGAAGTGAATCAACACTCAAACCAATGGACATGCACATCCCCACAGGGGCCTTGAATAATGAAGGGAGGAAGGTGTGTTGAACATTCACAGTAAGAAGAGAGAAGGAGAAGAAAGAAGGCTTGGCAGAGAGGGAAGGAGTAGAGCAGGTGGATGGTCTCCTGTGTTCCAGTCCATAAATCACCCATCCCTTGGTCCCTCAAAATATGGTATGATAGAAAAAGATCAAAGGAGCCTGCGGGTCAATGGCTCTCAACCTTGACTATACTTTAGAATCACCTGGGGAGCTTTAAAAACTGAATATCCAGGCTGCATCTCAACCAATTTCATCAGCACTTTCAATGTGGTTCTAATGTATTTGCAAGATTCAGAACAGCCGTTCTACATAAATCTCATATAAGCCCATTAAAGGAATGATAGATATAGCTTGTCACTAAATTCTTAAGGCTAAAACTCTGCTTGCTAAAGTTCTTGAGGGCTGCTGTTAAAAAATGAGGTGTTCTCCCTCTGACACAGTTGGTTCTCTCTGTTAGAGGTAATCCAGTGACATACTGGACATGTCCTGAGTTTGGGCCACCCAAGTACTGACCACCTTTACTTTTGTTCCAGTTAACTACTGCTATTTAAGAAATCACCCCCCAAATTTAAACCAAATTTAGTGGTTTAAAAAGGCAGTGACTAATATTTCTCAAGACTCTGGGGGCTGGTTGGGTGATTCTCTGTTGGCTTTGCTTGGGTCCACTCACAAAGTTGCGTTCAGCTCAGGGTTGGCTGGGCTGACAGACATGAGGCAGCCTCACTCACGTGTACAGCTGGTATTGGCTGTTGACTGGAGCACCTCAATTCCTTGCATCATGTTCCAAGTCAGTATTCTAAGGAAATCAAGGTGGAGCTACAAGATTTCTTCAGGGCAAGACTTGGAAATCACATCACTTCACTTCTGCTGCATTTTACTGGGTAAATCACATATAGCGGTCAAGAAAATGTATCTTGCCAACCTCCCAGTATAGGAAATGTCCTTGACACAGGGCCTCAGCTACTATGCTTTGATGTCCTTTGCTGAGTCTGTGCAGAGGCCACTGACTGGCAAGACATCCAATGGGTTTCAGCCCCAGGCAAGTTTGCTATGGATTCAATGTGACCAAAGAAATTGGCAGCAAAACATTCTTGGGGTGAAAGGGTGATACCCAACTTTATTTCCAGTTAGCAGGACAGTCACTAAAATCCCATTCATTCAGAGCGAGTCTGCATGCAGCAAGCCAGTCTCTACCTCTGGGTCCCTCTGTCCGCACAGCCATTCTCTGGGCCTCTCTGCTTGCACAGCTGTCCCACACAGCCGTCCTCTGGGCCTCTGTCCTCAGTGCTGCCACCACTCCAGCCTCTGCTCAGCTCTCCTCCAGCCTTGCAGCTGTGTCACCATGTCACACCCAGAGCACTGGGTGGAGCTCTTTATATAGAGTCAGTAGGAATGTATTGCCCACAGGTGTGCAGTGAGCCACTCAACCAAGGCCAGGTGAGAATCCTGGCCACAGGAACTCTCATTTTATCCACACTCCACCCCTCCAGGATTCTCTTCTCTCAATCTATGTGACCTTAGTCCTCTGCAATGGTCCCTGTGCAAGGAAGCGCAAACATTTTTCTCCAGCCTCTCCAGCAAAAAATCTTGCAGACACACAGGCCAGACTCGTGGCTCTGTCTCACTTCTGCCTCTTTGGTCTTAATGGCTGGAACTGCTGCACTGGTTTCAGTTGTTGCCATAGCTCCAGTAAGATTCTATTTGGCTTCCCATCTAATTTCCATCCATCTAGTCCTGCCCATATTAAATCAGTCCACATCTGGGTTCACATAACCTTCATGGGGCCCCTTAAATTCTTCTTGTGAGTCATCTCACATTTTGTAATCATTGCCTCAAGGCAGGCTGTACTGTCAGGGAAGACAGCTTTCCCATCTATGATCCCGACAGAACAATTCCATCCACCCCTAAGTCCCACAGCCACCTGCTCAGCCTGAGTATAGGGGCGGACCATAGCGTGCTCCAGGACCTGGGGAGGGGGCTGCTCCTCTTCTTGGGGAACTTTCAGCTGCTGGGTCTTTATTTTCTTTACAACAACTGGGCATGCTTTCAATACAGGAGGCACCAGTGCCTCCGGCACCACCCCTTCATCCTTCCCCAGCTCCTCCAGTTCTGGGGCTGATGGCACCTTTCTCTCCACTCCCCCAAGTGCCTCCTCTGCTACAGTGCCTCCCAACAATGCCAGCTCAGTCTTCAGAAGGTCTCTTACCTTCACCTTAGTGCTTTGTAGTTGATGTTCTCATGCCACCTCTACCTGTGCTTCCCTCAGGAGTTCGTCTTTTTCTTTGACGGTCTCTTCCTCCTTTCAGAACACCTGGCAGTGCTGCCGTCTCATTCTGTAAAGAACTGTTTACCTCTCTAACGGCACCTTGCTGCTGGTGTTCTTGTGCTGCCTCCTCTCGCATCAATGCCATTTCCTTCCTCAGGGAATCCACAGAAGTCTGCAAGTCGCATTCTCATGCCACCATTTCTTGGGTCTCTTCTGTAGACCTTTTTAAGACTGTGAGAAGCAGCCAACCCACAGTCCCTGCTGCCTCACTAGCACTCTGTTTCTCAAAGGATCTACTTACTATACCAAGAGCCACCCCTACTGCCTCAGGTGTCACCTCCACTTGCCTCCAGTCCTGGGGTGGGACCCAGTCCTTTATGAGACAAACCACCTCAGACCACATACCCACTGGGGGACAATCCACTCTCTCCCCATTCACAGGGGCAGCCCACTGAAGCAGCCCTCCCATAAGGGCAGACTGTCTTTTTCCTTGGTTAACAATGAATTCTGCCAACTATGCCAATTGTCTTGCCAATGGGTTTCAGCCCCAGGCGAATTCGCTATGGATTCAATGTGACCAAAGAAATTGACAGCAAAACGTTCTTGGAGTGAAAGGGTTATACCCAACTTTATTTCCAGGTGGCAGGTCAGTCACTAAAATCCCGTTCACTCAAAGCAAGTCTGCATGCAGCAAGCTGGTCTCTGCCTCTGGGTCCCTCTGTCCACACAGCCATCCTCTAGGCCTCTCTGCTTGCACAGCCATCCCACACAGCCATCCTCTGGGCCTCTCTGCACAGTTGTCCTGCACAGCCATCCTCCGGACCTCTGTCCTCAGCGCTGCCACCACTCCAGCCTCTGCTCTGCTCTCCTGCAGCCATGCAGCCGTGCCACTGTGCGGAACCCAGAGCACTGGGTGGAGCTCTTTATATAGAGTCAACAGCAATGTATTGCTCACAGGTGTGCAGTGAGCTAGTCACCCAGGGCCAGGTGAGAATGCTGGCCTCAGGAACTCTCATTTTATCCACACTGGATATTAAGTCAGACCTGTTCCTGGGAAACATAGGACCCATTTTTCGATGAACTTTGGCTTAAGGATTCACCCATGGCTTTGCCAAATCTTTCTTAGGCACTTCTGCCCAACCTTCTGTCCCTCTCTCCTTCACTCAGGATCAGACTTGCATCAAGGTCTGACTCTCTAAGCTTTCTCATGCTAATTTCTTTCACACAGGTGCTTCCCCTAATATAATCCTTGCATGTTTAGTGTTGCCTTGGCTTCTGCTTCTCAGAGGACCTGGATTAACCCAACAACTTCCACACCAGCCCAGATGCAAGGGGAGGGGAGACAGACTCCAGCTGTCAGTGGAAGGAGCCACATCACACTGTAGAGGAGCATGAGAAGAATTGTTTCCATCATCCTTGGAAACAATCCACCAACTTTCGTGGATTTTCCCCATGGGGAATCCCTCCTCCCCCACTCTCAGCACAAGTACTTTGGGTGAAGTTGATTCGATTCCAGCTCCATGTAGACATGTGATACCAATGGGATGAAATGAGGAGGTGAGGCCTTTGGCAGGTATTTAAGTTCAGATGAAGTCACAACGGTGGGCCCTTCATGATGGGGTTGTGCCCTTTTGAGAAGAAAAAGAGACTACCACTAACTCTTCCCACCATGTGAAGACAGAGTGAGGAGAAACCAGCCCCCTGCAAACTAGGAAGCAGCCTCTCCCCAGACAGCAAATCTGCTAGCACCTTGATCTTGGACCTACCAGCCTCCAGAATTGTACGTTTGCTGTTTAACACTCCCAGTGGGTGGTATTTTTGCTATTTTGCCTGAGCTGAGACAAAAGGTAAAATATATCACTAATAATTTATATATTGATTACCTGTTGTGATTTTTTTGGATATATTGGCTAAAGGACCTATTTATAAATTCCACCTTTTGTAGTCAACTTTGGTAACTAGAAAAAGCTCACACTTGCGACTTGCTTGCCATTTGTATTGGATAGCACTGTCTTTCAACAGCAAAAGTTTCCAAGAAATTAAATCAGATTTTAATAAAAATATTTATTTTGAAATAATTGTAGGTTCATGTGAAGTTGTAGGAAATAAAACAAAGAGAACCTTTGTACCCTGTACTCAGTTTTCCCCAATGATAACTTCTTATAAATTCAGAGAATAACACAAACCAGGATATTGACATTGATAGAGTCAAGATACAAAACATTTCCATCACCACAAGGGTCCCTCCTGTTGCTCTTCACACCCTCTACCTTGCACCCTCACTCTCCTGGTGTTTCCTGGCAATCACAACACTGTTCATCATTTCTATAAATTCATCATTTCAAGAATGTTATATAAATGGAATCACACTGTAGGTAACCTTTAGGGGTTGGCTTTTTTCATTCAACATAATTCCCCCGGGATTTATCCAGTTATGTATCAACAGTTGGTTCCTTTTTTGTAGCTGAGTAGCATTTCCTGCTATGGATGTACCACAGTCGGTTTATTAATACACCCATGAGAATAGACATCTAGGTTGTTTCCAGTTTGGGGCTATTACAAATATGCTATAAACATTCATGTACAGGTTTTTGTGTGAATCTAAGTTTTTATTTCTCTGGGATAAATGCCCAGGGGCGTAATTTCTGGGGGTATATTGTAGTTGCATGTTTTATTTCAAAGAAACTACCAAATTCTTCCAGGATGGAAGTACCATTTTACATTTCTATCAGCAATGAAAGGAGTGATTCGTTTCCTGCACATCTCCCCTATTATTTGGTGGTGTCACTGTTATTTATTTTGCCCATTTTCTAACGTGGATTGTTTGCTTCTTTATTGCTGAATTTTTAATTCTATTTTAGATACTAGTCTTATGTCAGATATGTCAATAACTTTGATCAAGTCTAATTTATCAGCCTTTCTGCTATGGATCTTACTTTCTGTGTCAATCCTAACCCTAGATCCCAGAGATTTTTCTGATATGTCTTTTTCTAAAGATTTTATAGTTTTACATTTTACATTTAAGTCTATGATCCACTTCGAGTTAATTTTTACATAATATGTGAGACTTCCAAATGGAGGTTCATATTTTTGCCTATAGATGTCCAATTGCTTCCACGCCATTTGTTAAAAAGGCTATTCTCCATTGAATTGCTGTTGCACCTCTGTCAAAATCCAGCTGGGAATATTTGTGGGTCTATTTCTGGGTTCTGTATTCTGTTCCATTGAACAGATATTCCCAGTATCACATCATCTTGATTATGTGACATCTTGAAATCTTTTAGAAGGATTCTTCCTACTTTTTTTCCAAAACTTGTAAAGCTATACTGTTTTCCTTGCTGGTCTATCATTCTATATAGGTTAATCTTGTCTATATCTAAAAAGAAATCTCTCTTGGATTTTTGACAGAAAATGTGTTAAACCTGTATATCAATTTGGGGAGAATCGACATCTTTAATAGGATGAATTTTCCAACTTCCAAACACAGTATGTCTCTCCATTTAGTCTATCTTTTTTGATTTATCAGCATTTTGTAGTTTTTATCATATAAGTCCTATACATATTTTGTCAGATATGCACCTAAATATTTTTTAAGCAAATTTAAATGGTAATATAGTTTTAATTTTGGTGTCCATTGCTAGTGTATAGAAATATAATTGATTTTTGTATACCTATTGTGTATCCTGTGTCTTTGTTATTAGATTTAGGAGCTTTTTTGTAGATTTCTTGAGATTTGCAAATAAACAATCATGTCATTTGCCAGTAGGAACAATTTTATTTCTTTTCTATGCATATAGCTTTTTTTCTTTTTGTATTGCATTACCAGAATTTCCAGGATTATGTTGAAGAACATGGTGAGAATGGACATCCTTGACTTTTTTCCGGTCTTAGAAGGAAAGTATATCAGCTGTAGGTCTTTTTAGATAGTCTTTATCAAGTTAAGGAAGTTCTCCCTATTTCTATTATTTTTTTAGAGCTTTTATCATGAATGGACGTGGAATTTGTCAAATACTTTTTCTGCATTCATTGATATAACTGTGTCATTTTTCCTTAGCCTGTAATATGGTGAATTAGATATTTTCCCCCAAATATTAACCTAGTTTTGTATTCTTGGAGTAAACCCCAGTGGATCATGGTGCATGATTCTTTTTATATATTGGTGAATTTGAATCTATTTTGTTAAGGAGGTTTGCATCTATATTTTTATGGATTGTCAGTGTCCCCCCTCAATTTCATATGTTGGGGCCCTAACTTCCAAAGTGGTGGTATTTGGAAACAGGGACCTCTGGGAAGTAGATTGGGTCAGGAGGGTGGACACTTCCTGATGGCATCAGTGGCCTTGAAAGAAGAGGAAGAGATTTCATTTCCTCTCTCTCCACATGGACACACTGAGAAAAAGTCACTTAAGGAAATATTGAAAAGGCAGCTGTATGCAAGCCAGGAAGACAGCTCTCAACAGGAATCAAATTGGTTGGCACCTTGATCTTGGACTTCCAGCCTTCAGAACTGTGAGAAATATGTTTGTTGTTTAAGCCAACATGGTATGGTGTTATGATCAGGCTTAGACATGTATTCATGAGGGACAGTGGTCTATAGTTTTTATGTGTGCTTTGATTTTAGTATCAAGGCAATACTAGCTTTATGAAATGAATTGGGAAGTGTTCCTCTTCTATTTTCTCGAACAGATTGTGTAGAATTGAGACGATTCTTCTTTGAACATGTAGTAGAATTGTCCAGTTAAATAATCTGGACCTGGAGATTTCTTTCAGGGAATTTAAGTTATGAGTTCAATTTCCTTAACAGTTATAGAGTATTCAAATGATCTACTTCTTATTGGGTGAGTTGTGGTAGTTTGTGTTTTTTTGAAGAAGTGATCCCTTTTATCTAAGGTGTCAATTTTTTGTGTGTAGCATTGTTCACAGTATTCCTTTATTATATTCTGATGTCTAAGGTGATACCCCTTATCTCATTCCTGATATTGGTAATCTGTATCTTCTCTCTCTCTCTCTCTTTTTCCTCTTCCAGTCTTGCTAGAGATTTGTCAATGTGACCGGTGTTTTCAAAAGACCAGCTCTTTTTTGTTGTTTTTCTTTTCCTCTACCTTTCTGATTTTAGTTTAATTTATTTCTGATATTATTTCCTTCCTTCTGCTTGTTTTGGGTTTATTTTGCCCTTTTTTCCCCTTGGTTCCTGAGGTGCAGGTTAAATTATAGATTTAAGACTTGTCCTGTTTCCTAATGGATACATTTAGTGTTATAAATTTCACTCTCAGAACCCATCCAGTTTGACAGGTAAATTTTCATTTTTGTTCAGTTTAATGTATTTTGAAATTTTGTTTGAGATTTCCTCTTTGACCTATGGTTTATTTAGAAGAGTGCTGATTAAATTCTAAGTGTTTGGAAATTTTCCTGTTAGCTTATAATTAATTGTCTAGCTTGATTCCATTTATGGTCAGAGAATGTACTGTGTATGATTTCAATTCTTTTAAACTTGTTGAGATTAGTTTTATGGCCCAAGATATGATCTGCCTTGGTGTGTGTGTTTCATTTGGGGGGGTACTTGACAATATGTATTCTGCTATTGTTGGGGGCTCTATAAATGTTAAGATCCTATTGGTTGAAGGTGTTGCCAAATTCTTCTATACCCTTGGTGATTTTTTGTCTATTTTTTCCAACAATTGTTGAAAGAAGGATGTTGATGTCTCCAACTATACTTGTGGATTTGCTCATTTCTACTTTTTGTCCTGTTTTTGCCTCAAATATCTGGCACATAAGCATTTAGGACCACTAAGTCTTCTTGGTGGACTGACCCTTTTTATTATTATATAATGACTCTGGTAATTGTCTTTGCTCTGAAGCCTACCTAACATTAAAATAATTAATATAGTTACTTCTGCTTTTTTTGGTTAAAGTTTGCATGATATATTGTTTCCCATCATTTTACTTTCAGTCTACCTGTATTGTTATGTCACAAGGGTGCTTCTTGTAGAGCCGATAGTCAGGTCATATTTTTTAATCTACTATGCCAATCTCTGTATTTTAATTGATATATTCAGACTATTTAAAATATATAACGATTGATATATTAGGGTTTAAATGTGCCATGTAATTTTTTGTTTTCTGTTCTCTCTAGGTCTTCCTCCTCACCCCCGTCTGGGTTTTATTTCCCTCTGCATTCTTGTGGGTTACTTGAACATGTTTTAAAATTCCATTTTGATTTATCTATAATGGTTTTGGACTATCTCTTTGAATAGATTTTTTAGTGGTTGCTCTACATGAACATTATATGAGTATATAATATATATATATGTCTCCCAGTCTACTGATATTATCATTTACCAATTTGAGGTATAGCAACCTTATCTTCCTTAACAACCCTTTAGTGTCTCCCATTTAAATTATGAATTGTCTTTAAATATTTGCTCTTGATCTCTTTAGGACCATTTAAGACAGGGTTAATATTTTGTTTCAGTATTGAGCATACTTCCAAAAATTTAAGTGTGAAGCAAAACCTATTGTATTTATTCATACTTTAGATTACCATGTTCTTTTTTTCCTTACCGATTTTCTGAGGTTCCCTCTTTTAAACTTTGTTTAACCTCCTTTCTGTTCAGAGAACTTCTTTTATAATTTCTTTTAGGGTAGATCTGCTGGTGACAAATTTTCTTTGTTTTCCTTCATCTGACAATGTCTTGATTTCACCTTTTGTTTTTAATTGAAGTATAGTTGACATATTAGCTCAGGTGTACAACATAGTGATTTAACATTTATATACATTACAAAATGCTCACCACGTAAAGTGTAGTTACTATCTATTACCATACAAAAAGTTTTTACAATATTATTGACTATATTCCCATGCTGTACCTCTCATCCCCTGACTTCTTTATTTTATAATTGGAAGCTTGTACCTGTTTATTCCCTTTACCTATTATATCCATCTCCCCTCCCTATAGCAACCACAGGTTTTTTCCCCATCTTTGATTTTATTTTGTTTCTTCATTCTTGGGTTTTATTTTTTAACTTCCACAAGCAAGTGAAATCATATGGTATTTGTCTTTCTCTGTCTGACTTATATCACTTAGCATAATACCCTCTAGGTCCATCTACGTTGTTGCAAGTGGCAAGATTTCATTCTTTCTTATGGCTGTGTAAGAGTCCATCAAACACACACACACATACCATATCCTCTTTAACCATTCATCTCTTGACGGACTCTCAGGTTGCTTCTATATATTAGCCATTGCAACTAATGTTGCCATGAACATAGGGGTGCAAATATCTTTTTGAATTAGTGTTTTTGTTTTCTTCAGATAAATACTCAGAAATGGAATTACTAATTGTATAGTATCTATTTTTAATTTTTTGAGGAACCTCCATATTGTTTTCCATAGTGGGTGCACCAATTTGCATTTCAGTCAACAGTGCATTAGGGTTCCCTTTTCTCCACATCCTCCCCAGTACTTGTTATTTTTTTGTCTTTTTTTGATAATAGCTATTCTAAATAGGTGGGAGGTAATATCTCATTTAATTTACATTTCCCTGATGATTAATAATTGTGCACCTCATCATCTATATATCTTCCTTGGAAAAATGTCCACTCAGTTCCTCTGCCCATTTTTAACTAGATTTGTTTTTTCTTGTATTGAGTTATATGAGTTCTTTATATATTTTGGATATTAACCCCTTATTGGATATATCATTTGCCAATATATTCTCTCATTCAGTAGGTTGTCTTTTGGGTTTATTAATGGCTTCCTTCACTGTGTAGACACTTTTTAGTTTGATGTAGTCCCACTTGTTTTTTATTTCACCTTCATTCTTAAAGGATATTTTTACTGTCTACAGCATTCTGGATGGACATGTACTTCAGCAATTGAAAATTACTGTGACAAAAAGAAATAATAAATATTGGCAAGGATATGGAGAAATGGGACCCCTCCTACAATGTTGGTGGGAATGTCAAGTGGTGCAGCCATAGTGGAAAGCAGTATGGAGGTTCCTCAAAAAATTAAAATTAGAAATACTGTTCAACACAGTAATTCCACTTAAATCCCTGATCCAAAAGATACATGCACCCCTATGTTTATTGATGCATTATTTACAATAGCCAAGATACGGAAGCAACCTAAGTGTCTATTAATAGATGAATGGATAAAGAAGATGTGGTACATAGACACAATGGAAAATTCAGCCATAAAACAAAAAGAAATCCTGCCATTTGCAACAACATGGATGGATCTAGAGGGTATTATGCTGAGTGAAAAGGCAGAGAATGACAAACACTGTATGATTTCACTTACTTGTGAAATATAAGTACAAATCAAAACAGAGTGAACAAAATAGAAGTAGACTCATAGACACTGAGAAGGACTGGTGGTTACCATGGGGGATGGGCTGGAAAGGGTGGATTGGGAGAGTGAGGGGGATAAAGGGGCACAAAAATTCTCAATCATAATGTAGGTTGGTTACGGGGATGGTAGTACAGCATGGAGAATATAGCCGTTGATTCTGTAACATCTTCCTGTGTTGACAGATAGTAACTGCTCTACTGGGGGTGAGGATTTAATAATGTGGGAAACTGGTGAACCACTGTGTTGTGTACTTGAAACTAATATAAGACTGTAGATCAATAAAAATAAATAAATAAATAATTTTTTAAAAAAGAAAAAAATACTATTGTGCCCAATATTTCTTTCCTCCACGGTTTCTGATGAGAAACCCAGTGTCAATTTGTTTGTCCTCTATAGGTAAGGTGTCATTTTTCTTGGGTTGCTTTGAAGATATTGTCTGTCTTAGTTTTCAGAAGTCTAATTATGTGTCTTGGCTAGCATTTCTTTGGGTTCATCATGTCGTAGTTGCTGAACTTCTTGAATTGTGTGTTCCTGTCTCTTTCCAAATTTGGGAATTTTGAATCCATATTTCCTTGAGTAATTTTTCAGCTCTGCCCTTTCTCTCCTCTCCTTCTGGGATTTCAGTGACATGAATGGAGGGTCTTTTGTTACGTTCCCACAGACCCTTGAGTTTCTGGGATTTGTTTTTTGCTTTTTATTCCTGTCTATTTTCTCTCTGTTCAGATGTTTTAGATTGAAAGGTAGGATAATAGTTATAACCAGCTCATTCCTTCCTGTGTTCTCTCCATTCTACAGTTGAGCCCATCTATTGACATTTTATTTTAAGTCAGTTCTCATAGTTTTTGATGGTAAATTTTTCTGTTCTACTTTGTCATATTTACTGTGGCTTTCTATTTCTTTGCTGAGACTTTATTTTTTCATTTTTTCCCCAAGAAAGTTCATAATTACTCATAGGAGCATTTTTAATATGGCTGCTTTAGCATTTTTGTCAGATCATCCTAATATTTCTGCCATCTTGATGTTAGTATCTATTGATTGTCATCTTATATTCATTTCATAATCTTCCTAGTTCTTAGCATGATGGGCAATTTTCAAGCCAAACCTGTACATCTTCATGTTATGTTATGAGACTTTGAATCTTATTTAAGCCTATTTTAGTTGGGTCTGCCACCACTCCTCAGTGGTAAGGGGACCACCTGTCCTTGCCAGGTGCATGCAGAAGTCCAAGTCCCCTGGTCCTATTGATGCCAAAAGATGGAGGCTCCTCATTGTTGGGCAAAGGTGGGACTTCTGGCTCTGCAGATGGTTGCCACTGACACCTTAGTGGTTATAGCCTCATTACTGTTTGGACAATAATGAAAATTTGGACTCTCCAGCATGCTTCTTCTGACACCACCCCAGCAGGAAGTGGGAGAGGTATTTTGTACTGCTGAATGGGGTTGGAAGCCTGGCTCCCCACATGCTCTCCACTGGAACCCTGGGGGCTGGAGAGAGTTTATTAGCAGCCAGTGGGGTTGAGAGTCCCTGGCCCCTAGTAGGCCTCTCTGATACCACCTTAGCGGTGTCAGGGTGTCTCATGATGGAAAGTCTGGCTCCCCTCATGGCATTGACTAGCATGGGTAGGAGCAGGCCTACAATTTGTCTGGGATGTTCGGCTGTGTAGAGTGATTACTGTCTTAAAGTTTTCTGTCTTGCTAGGCTGACCCTTTCCTGGGCTTTTGGCTAGAAAGAGCAGATGTTTAGGGTGAGGGAGGTATTTTTTTGTCTGTACCCTTTGGTGTTTCTGGGTAGCCAGCTCCTTTAGCTCCAAACCTGGGATATATGGAGCAAAAAGAAAGCTACGGAACTCACCAATGTGTCATTCACCAGGTCCTGAGCCTAGCCAGCTTGCTTTCTTCTCTCTACCTTTCAGATTCTTGTATTTATATGTAATATACAGAGTTTTCAGCTGTACTTGGTGAGAGGAATAGGGGAAAGGTTGTGTGTTCCATCTACCCATAAGCAAATGCTCAATTAACTCAATTTTGGTCAAATTTCAAGTCTGGTTTTTTTTTCTAGGGTGATTTGTTTATGATGATAAAAATAATACACTGAAGAAAATTCCTAACTTTTCTACCATCTTAAAACTTTATCTTGAAGATCATCTAACTTCTTGATGACTTCTGATTCTCCTGATTGCTTATCTTGATTATAAACCGATTACTGTCTTTTGCTCCAGTGCATCAATTGTAATTGACATTACAGAGCTCTTACTTACAATGTAATTAGCTCTTTTAGCATTGTATCTAAGAAGTGAATAGGATTGAGAACCTTAAGAGTTCAAACTCTATTACATTTCCTTTGTGATTTTTCTTTTGGTTTCAGAGATGTCTTTTTCTTTCAAAGTTTAAAGTGAATTCTGTATAGCTGATTCTACCAAAAATGTGACTTCCCTGTACATTACTGGATTCAAACTAGTTGGATGGTAGAAAAGAGTGATACATGCCACATGATCCATTCCCAGCACCCGAAAGAATGCCTGATTTAGCCCATCTATTTTTCTACGTGTGGACTGAAGGGATCACAATGCCCCCTGAAGTTCTCTGAAGGCAGCAGGATTGCTTATAAGAAGGACGTTTAACCACAGTTCATTTGATCTCCTTAGAATTTGCATTGACAAGAAGAGAGGCTTATAGCTCTGAAGATAAAAGAGAGAGGATTTGTTTGGGACAGGGAAGAAATTTACATCTACAACCAGTTTCTAGATCTCCATCAGTCTTTGTGCTATAAGCCCTAAAAATCCCCAATGCTGTGGGGTCCTCTGTCTATGGTGGCTGAATTACATTAGAAAAGAGAGGAGTTAGGATGAAGAATGACCCCTTGCCATCATCATAAATATATTCCTGAGCTCCTTCTCTGATTTGGAAAGTTGATATTTGAGTTATATGTGTTGAGCACATGTTCAGTTGCAAAACTTACAGTAATCAAAGTCCAACTTTCTGCTCAGTAGGAGACTAAGAATAATTGGAAAAAAGTTGGTTGATGAAGCTAGGATTTCCCTTTCAAAGAGTGAGATTGTTGACTATTTCATCTAGGGCAATGATCTAGGAAGAAAATCTTTAATACTTCTTATTCAAGAGGACTGAATTTAGAAGGATAGAATAGAAACAATATGCCCAAAGGGAAAAAAGTATTAATTGTGCTATCCCCTTGAGTTTTTTTAAATAAACTAACTAAAATCAGGAAGGAAAGAGTTATAAAAGCAGATTATAGATTTAGCTAAGAGCAAGGCCCATGTCACAGTGGGGCAATGAGCCAATAAGAAAATATCCATGTGCACTTAGTCTAATTACTATTTCATCATTGCTCCAATGCACTCATGCTTAAAGAATGTGCTTCACATAGTTTTCTTTCTGCATCATTTTTATTTTCCCCAAACACATCTATCTCTTGAAGAATTCATGGCTTCCAGCTTTTAAATTTGGAAAGTCTTGAGCCATTTATCAACCATGAGTTCATCCATGGCAGATTCAGGGCAAGGCACAATTCCTGCTCTCAAAAGTTCTGACCAACCCTATGCCAAGTGACCTCGAGGATGGAGTGATCAACTCTCAGGCCAGCCACTGAGTTGCACACTGGTCTAGCTGAACTATCAAAAAGAGAGGGCGATTCTCAGCACCTGGGAGAAGCCCTCTCTGCTTAGGAGCCTGCTTGAAAGGACATCTGACTGAAAGAATTTCCAGGTTGGGACCTAGTAGGAGGCAAGGAAAGTTGAGAAGTGTGTGTTAATTTCTCTGAATCTGGAGATTTCCCTAATGAGACAGTTAATTCCTAAAGTAAAAGTTCTGGAAGCTTATAAACAGTACTTAACATGTGACACACTCTTTGACTAATTAGTGCCATTTCTGTTCTGAAAGGGTTCCCGTCAGTTGATATTGTCATGCTGTAGCCAAACATGCTAATTGGAAAAGGCTTTTTGATCTTGTATTAATTTCCTATTGCTGCTGTAACAAAATAGTATAGCACAAATTTAGTGGCACAGTTCAGTGCAAACCTATTATCTTACAGTTCTGGAGGTCAGAAGTCTGATGCATGTCTCACTGGGCTAAAATCAAGGTATGAGCAGGGCTCTATTCCTTTCTAGAAGCTCTAGGTGAAAACGTTTCCTTGCCTTTTTGGCTTCTAGAAGCTGCCTGCATTCCTTGGTTTATGGTCCCCTCTTACCTTCAAAGCCAGCAGTGGCCTGTTGAGTTCTTCTTATATCACTTCAATGCTGACTCTGCTTCTGCCTCCCACTTTTCCTTCTAAGGGTGCTTGTGATTACACTGGGACCATTCAGGTCATGATAATTAATCTCCCTATTTTAAGGTCAGCAGATTAGCAGCCTTAATTTCTTCTATACACTTAATTTCCCATTGCATATAATAAAACATTCACAGTTTCTGGAGATTAGGATGTAGATATCTTTGGGGGCCATTATAACACCCACCACAAACCCCCATTGCTGTTGGAGGTCCTTGTCATCAAAATTTAGTAGTTTGTAGTTGTATTTTTAGCTGTTGTCATGGAGACTCTGAGAAAACTTCCTTGAGGCACTCCT
Organism: Manis pentadactyla; assembly: GCF_030020395.1. Lineage (NCBI taxonomy): Eukaryota > Metazoa > Chordata > Mammalia > Pholidota > Manidae > Manis > Manis pentadactyla. The sequence goes on along the minus strand of NC_080021.1, from coordinate 146,435,571 downwards.
AACAGTGTAGTTTGAACCCCAAAGTACCTCTTTAACACCACCTGGACTTCTTGTTGTACTTGCAACTTTGGAAAGAATTCTTATGAGATACACAGTTTTATCTCTGAAGCTTGATAAACTAGGCATGAAGAGTCACATAAGGGCTATTCCACCTCAGAAAAGAAAGTAGCACTAATAAGAGAGAAGGGAATAAGAAAACAAGAACTGAGTATCTGTTTATGAAGGCTTTCCATTCATCTAAATGTGTGCATTTATTTGGTCAATAAATATTTATTGAGTGCCTGCCATATGCCCAGAAATGTGCTATTAACTGGGAATGCACTGGTGGGCAAAAAGAGCCCAGTGTTCAAAATACATCTTTCACTGCCCTGCAAGGAATTGGTTCTAGGACTATTTCATTATCTGTAAGACTTGTGTTTAGCTAGTGCCTCAGTAGAGAAGGACAGGGCACCACAGTAGAACATAGTAAGGAGATTGGAGCTACACAGAGAAGCCAGGAAAGTCTTCCTGAGACTAGGAAAATAAATCTGAGACTTGAGCTCAAAGTGAGAGGAATTAATTTGATGATGTGAGTGGGGGAACAATATTTGGGGACAAGGAACTAGCATGTGCAAAGGTCCTATAGCTGGAGGACATGGTGAGGATGAAGGATGTATGGAAAGTCGATAACACAGATGAGCCTGGCAAGGTAGGCTAGATGAAAGGCTTTGGTTTATCCTAAGAAGCTGTTGAAGAGTTTTGAGTTGGTGGGGAGGGGGAGATTATGTGCTGTGTGTGTTGAAAATTGTTCCAGCTGTTTTGAAGAAAATAGATTTTAGGGGGCTACAAATGGATGTTACATCAACACAGTCAAGAAAGGAGGTTATTGCCATAGCTCAGATGGTAAATATTGGTATCTTGAACCAGGGTAGTAATGACAGAGACAGATGTGCATTAAAGAAATATTTAGCAGGTGAAATTGTGATGACATGCGGATGTGTTAGCTTTGCTTAGTGTGGAGAGGTCTGATACAAGGAACACTGGGCAGAAGAATAAGAGTAGCCTTTGTACCTGTTGACTCAGCTGTCTTTCATCCAGGAGCATGTCATGTAGGCAATTGAATACATCAGTCTGAAGTCAGACTATAGATACTAATTTAGGAACCACTGGCATAGAACTAGTAACTGAACTCTCTCTCCTCAGAGAATGGAAAGACCAGGAAAGGGCAAGGAGTAAGTCCCAGAGATCTCCAGCATCTAATAGCTTAGAAGAAAACAGCTAAGGAAATAAGCAGCGGGAGTTTTATAACAGAGGTAAAAAAAAAGAAAAAAAGTTTATGTCAACAAGCAAAATATAGTCTTGGTATTAATACTTCTGAAATGTGAAGTATGTTAAGGTCTGAAAATTATATTCAGAGTTTAATGATACAGCGATCACAGCTGAGCTCAGTGAGAACGTTTCAGTGCGCTGGCAGGTTGAGAAGCCACCGTGGAGGGGGCTGAGGAGTAAGGGAATAAAACAGAATGTTGACAACTTTTTTGGAGCAATGGTTGTGAAGATAAAAAGAGATAGGATGGTGACTGGGAAGAGTATGAAGGGTTAAATGTGAATTAGGTTAAGTTGGTGATGGTGTTGTGTGCAGTCTTCTACATCCTTGACTTATTTTCTGTTTATTTGTTCTACCCCTTACTGAGAGAGGAGTGTTAATTTTCAAAAACAAATTTTTGTTGTTGAAGATTATTTTTACTTCAATTCTGTCAAGTTTTCCTCCTGTATTCTGAAGCTGTTATCAGGTGCATATATATTTAGGATAATGTCTTCTGGATGAATGAACTTTGTCATTATAAAATATTCTTATTTATATGTGGTGTTACTTATGAAATCTACTTTCTCAACCATTAATGTAGGCAGCTTTAAAAATGTGTTTGCATGGTATGGTTCCCATCTCTTTACTGTGGTTTAAAAAATAGACTTTATTTTTTAGGGTAGTTTTTAGGTTCACAGAAAATTGAGCAGAAGACAGGTTTCTCATCTATCTTCTGCCCTCACACATGCACAACCTTCCCCACTATCAACATTCTCCCACCAGAGGGGACATTTATTTTAATCAATGAACCTACATTGACACCTTATCATTCAAAGCCCGCAGTTCACCTTAAGGTTCACTTTTTCTGTTGTACATGCTACGGTTTTTGATAAAAATATAATGACACATATCCTCTGCTACAGTACCATACAAAATGGTTTCACTGTCCTAAAAATCCTCGTGCGCTGGCTATTCATCCCTCCCTAGTTCTTAACCCTTGGCAGCCCCTGATCTTTTTACTGTCCTCATAGTATTTCCTATTCCAGAATGTCATATAATTGAATCACACAGTATGTAGCCTTTTCAGATGATCTTCTTTCACTTACTTACATGAATTTAAGATTCTTCCTTGTTTTTTCATGACTTGATCACTTATTTCTTTTTAGTGCTTAATAATATTCCATTACCTGGATGTACCACCATTATTCATTCACCCACTGAAGAACTCCTTCCAAATTTCGGCCATTATGAAAAAAAGCTTCTATAGACATCTTGTGTAGGCTTTTGTGTAAGCATAAATTTTCAGTTCCTTTGTGTAGGTAACAAGAAGTGCAACTACTGGATCTTATATAACAGTATGTTAAATTTTATAAGAAACTGTCAAACTGTCTTACAAAATGGCTGTACCATTTTGCATTTCCACCAGAAATGAATGTCAGATGCTGCTGCTGCACATCCTCACTAGCAGTCAGGGTTCTCAATCTGAGCCATTCTAATAGGTGTGTAGTAGTATCTCCTGTTGTTTTAATTTGCATTTCCCTGATGATATATGACGTGGAGCATCTTTTCCTGTTTATTTGCCCTCTGTGTATCATCTTTGGTGAGGTGTCTGTTCAGATCTTTGGCTCTTTTTAAAATCAGATCATTTATCTTACTGTTGAATTATAAGAATTCTTTACATATTTGGGTAACAGGTTCTTTTTATCAGGCATATCTTCTACAAATATTTTCTCCCAATCTGTGGCTTGTCTTCTCATTCCCTTGGCAGTAATTTTTTTGCAGAGCAGAAATTTTAATTTTAATAAAATTTAGTTTTTCCATTATTTCTGTCATGGCCCCTATCCATGAAAACACCTTTGGTATTTTATCTAAAAAGCCCTCGCCATGCTCAAGGTCATCTGAATATTTTCCTATGTTATCTTCTAGGAATTTTATAATTTTTCATTTTACACTTAGGTCTGTAACCCATTTTAAGTTCGCTTTTGTTTAAGAGTGTAAGGTCTGTGTCTAGATTCAGTTTTTGCATGTGGATGTCCAGTTGTTCCAGTACCATTTGTTGAAAAGACTCTTTCTTCCACTGTTTGCCTTTGCTCCTTTGTCCAGATCTATTGACTGTACTTATGTGGGTCTATTTCTGGGCCCTCTGTTCTGCTCCACTGATCTGTTTGTCTATCTTTTCTCCAATAGCACACTGTCTTGATTATTGTACCTTTATAGTAAGTCTTAAAATCAGGTAGTGTTGGACCTCCAACTTTGTTCTTCCCTTTCAATATTGTGTTGGCTATTCCAAGTCTTTTGCCTCTCCAAATAAACTTTAGAATCATATTATAAGTATCCACACAGTAACTTGCTATGGTCTTGATTGGGATCTCATTGAATCTATAGATCAAGTCAGGAAAGAATTGATATCTTGGCAGTATTGAGTCTTCCTATCCATAAACATGAAATGCATCTGCATTAATTATTTAGTTCCTTATAATAACAAAATATTCTTAATTCCTCCCTCCCATTCCTTATGTCAGTGCTGTCATTAATTTCCTTTATACATCAAAATACATAAGCATATATATGTATGCATACATGATTTAATACATTTTACCATTGTTTTGAACAAACTGTTATCTATTAGGTCAATTAAGAATAAGAAAAATCAATATTTTTATTTACCTTCCCTTAGTCTTCTCATGCTTTTCCACTCTTTATCTACCTGAGTTTTTAAGCTATATAATTTTCTTTCTTTCTGAAGAGTTTCCTTTAACATCTCTTACAAGTCAGATCCACTGGCAACAAATTCCTGCAGTGATTATTTGTCTAAGAAAGTCTTTATTTCTCTTTAATTTTTGAAGCATAGTTTTACAGGATACAGAATTCTACAATGGCCATTTTTTTCCTCTCTCCACACTTTAAATATTTCACTGCACTCTCTTCTTCCTTGAACAGTTTCTGAGAATAGGTGATATAATTCTTACCTTTGATCTTCTATAGGTAAAGTGTTTTTTCCTCTGGCTTCTTTTGAGATTTTTTTTCTTTATATTTGATTTCATGAAGTTTAAAAATATTATGCTAGGTACAGTTTTATGGGCATTTATTCTATTTACTGTTTAGAGTTTCTCAGATAGTGGTCTGTGTCTGACATTCATTTAAGAAAATCCTTGGTCATTATTTTGTCAAATCTTTCTTCTATTCCTTTCTCTTTCTTCTTCTGATATGCCCATTATGTGTATGTTATAGCTTTTATAGTTGTCCCACAAATCTTAGATACTCCATTCCATTTTTTGCCCCATATTTTTCTCTTTGTTTTTCAACTTTGAAGTTTATATGGAGATATTAAACTTAGGAGTTCCTTCATCAGGTATGTCCATTCTACTAATCAAAGGCATTTTTCATTTCTGTTACAGTATATATGCATATATATATTTTTTATATCTGGCATCTTTTTGGTCTTTCTTAGAATTTCTCTCTCTACTTACATTGCCCATCTGCTTTTGCATATACTGCCTACTTATACATTAGATCCTTTAGCATATTAATCATGTTTGTTTTACATTTTCAGTCTGAAAATTCCAATATCCCTGCCATTTCTATGTCTGGTTCTGATGTTTGCTATGTTTCTTCAAATTGTGTTTTTTTGTTTATTATTTTTGTTGTTGTTTTTGTTTTATCTTGTAATGTGTTGAAAGCCAGGCATGATTTACTGGGTGAAAGGAACTTTAGTAAATAGGCTTTTAGTAATGTGGGAGGGGAAGTACTCTATAGTCCTATGATTAAGTCTTGGTCTTTGGTGAGTCTTTGCCTTGGTCCCTGCGCTGTGAACTTTACAAGTGTCTCTCAGTTTTTTCCTTGCCCTTAGTACATCTGAATGGTTGGATGGGACTGGAGTTTGATATTCCCTTCTCCTTAGATCAGTCAGGTTCTCACAAAACCTCCATAGTTTAGGCCCTAGTAAAATAGTTTCTCTTGAGGGCAGGACTTGTTAAGAAGTACAAAATATTCCATTGCATTTTCCCTTCCCCTTGCCTGAAGCCAGAGGGGATTTTTCTCTTATCTTCACTGTGAGAATCTGGTAGAACTCCAGGAAGTAAAACTCAAAATAGTGTGGGGCTTCCCACTGGAATTTTTAACTCAGTTTCATCACACTGAGCATCAAGCAATTTACTGATTATAGTTCAGGTTTTCCTGCTCTGTACTGGACCCCACAGAGGACTGTACTCACAGATATCTACTCCAGTTAGCTGTGATATTTTGCCTCTACAATTTTGGAGTGCAGCAGTTTGCCCTGTGACCTAACTTTTCTGATGGATCCAAGACAGGTTGTTGATACTTCAATTTGTTCAGCTTTTTACTTGTTTTTATGATGGAGTCACAACTTCCACTTTTCTTACATGCTGGACTAGAAATGGGAATTCTCCTTTTACTTTTACCATACCCATGTATTTATATTTATGGTGTGTTTTTTGTAAGCAGCATTTACTTACTGTTGCTTTTTTTTATTAAGTCTAATAATCTCTGCCTTTTATTTTTAGTGTTAATGTCTTTTACATTAATGTAATTATTGATATGGTTAGGTTTAAATCTATCATCGGCTATGTTCTTTATAGTGGATTTTCCGTTGTTTATTTTCCCTCTTTTTCTGTCTTCTTTTGGATTAATGGAGTATTTATTTTTATGATTTCATTTTGTCTTTTCTGGTGGCTTTTTAGGTATATCTGCTTGTTTTAGAGTGATTGCTCTAGGTTTACAATAAGTATCTTTAATTTATCACAGTCTACTTTCAAACAACATAAACTACCTTACTAATAAGAACCTTGAAAGAATATATTTCCATTTCCCTCTCCTACTCTTTTGCTATTGCTATCATATATTTTACTTCTGCATAGATTTATAAACTCCACAATGTATTATGATTTTGCTTTCAATAGTTAATTATCTCCTAAAGAAACAAACAATAGAGAAAAAAATTTGTGTTTATTCATATATTCACCACTTCCAGTTGTCTTTGAATCATTGGTGTGAGAGAGAGATCCAAGTGTTCATTTGGTATATTCCTTCATTCTGAAGAAATTCTTGTAACATTTATTAAAATGTAGGTCTTTGTGTAGCAAATTCTCTCAACAGATTTTTTTCTTAAAAAATGTATGTACCTTTAATTTTTGAAGGATGTCTCATCCTACTGGATATGGATATCTGGGCTCCCTTTTTTCTTTTCAAGTACTTTAAACACAACATTCCATTGTCATAAGAGTTTCAGATAAGAAGTCTCTGTTAATTTTTATCTTGGTTCCCTCTGTATATAATATGTCTTATTTCTTGGCTGCTTTTAAACCTTTTTCCTCCTGTTATCACTGGTTTCCAGTAATTTGATTATGATGGATCTTAGTGTGGTTTTGTGTTTATTATTCTTGGGTTTTTTGAATTTTTGGATCTGTGGGTTCATAGTGTTCACTAAAATCATAATTTTTTGCAATTATTTATTTATTTTTATCCTCCCATCTCCCACTTCCCTTTGTACCCACCCCATTCTGAGAACCCATTTATATTCATTTGCTCTCAGTGTCGTCAGTGAATATTTAATTTACGTGTTTTTCATTTCTAGTACTTTGATCTATTCCTTTTCATGTCTTTCATTTTCTCTTCAAGTTTTTTTTTGAGGTGTAATTGACATACATTATATTAGTTTCTGTTGTACAACATAATGATTTGATATTTGAATATATTGTGAAATGTTAACACAGTAAATTAACAACTGTCAGCATACATAGCTGATGGAATTTACAGAAATTAACAGAATGTTTTTCTCTGTTGAGAACTTTTAAGATCTAGTCTTTTAGCAATTTTCAAACACACAACAGTACAATTAACTATAGTCATCAAGTTGTACATTCATCCCCTTCACTTATTTATTTTATAACTGGAACTTTGGACATTTTGACTCCCTTCACCCATTTTTCCCACCCTCCCACCCTACCTCTTATAACTATCAATCTAGTTCTCTGTATCTATGAGCTTGGCTTTCTTTTTTCTCATAGATTCCACATATAAGTGAGATCATATGGTATTTTGTCTTTCTCTGTCTTCCTTATTTCACTTAGTATAATTCCCTCAAGATCTATCCATGTAATCCCAGAGGGCAAGATTTCATTCTTTTTATGGCTGAGTAGCACGCCATCTTTATATATGTACCGCATCTTCTTTACCCATTCATCTATTGATGGATACTTGGGTTGTTTCCATATCTTGGCTATTGTAAATAATGCTGCAACGAACATAAGGGTGCATATATCTTTTTGAGTTTTGATTGCTTCAGACAAATACCCAAAAGTGGAATTGCTGGACCACAAGGTAGTTGTATTTTTAATTTACTGTTTTCCATAGTAGCCACACCAATTTGCATTCCCACCAACAGTGCACTAGGGTTTCCTTATCTCCACATCCTTGCCAACACTTGTCAGTTCTTGTCTTTTGGATATTAACCAGTCTATCTGGTGTGAGGTGATACCTCACTGTGATTTTGATTTGCATTTCCCTGACAATTAGTGATCTTGAGCATCTTTTCATGTGTCTGTTGGCCATCTGTATGTCTTCTTCGGGAGAATATCCAGTTTCTCTGCCCATTTTTTAAACTGTATTTTTTTGTGTGTTTTGCTGTTGAGGTGTATGAATTCTTTATATATATATGATTGGCAAATATTTCCTCTCATTCAGTAGGTTGACTTTTTATTTTGTTTATGATTTTGTTTGCTCTGCAGAAGCTTTTTTAGTATGGTGTAGTTCCATTTCTTTTGGCTATTGTTGTCTTTGCTTTTGATGTCAGTTATAAAAAAATCAACAAGACCAGTGTCAAGGACCTTACCACCTATTTTCCTCTAGGTGTTTGATGGTTCAGACCTTACATTCAAGTCTTTAATCTTTTGAGTTATCATATGTATATGTTGTAAGACAGTGTTCCAGTTTCATTCTTTTGCATGTGCTATCCTGTTTTCCCATCACCATTGATTAAAGAGACTGTGCTTTCTCCATTGTATATTCTTGTTTCCCTTGTCATAAACTAATTGACCATATAGGCATGGATTTATATCTGGGCTCTCTATTCTGTTCCATTGATCTATGGGTCTGTTTTTACAACAATACCATACTGCTTTGATTTTATAGCTTCATAGTATAGTTTGAAATCAACAAGCATGATGCCTCCAGCTTTGTTCTTTCTCAAGATTGCTTTGGCTGTTGGGGGTCTTTTGTGGTTCCATACAAATTTTAGGATTATTTTCTCTAGTTCAGGAGAAATGCAATTGTTATTTATAGGGATTACATTGATCTGTAGATTGCTTTAGTCAGTATGACCATTTAGACAATATTAATTCTTCCTATCGATGAGCATGGAATAGCTTCCCATTTATTTGTGTCTTCTTCAATTTCTTTCATTAATGTCTTATAGTTTTTAGAGTGCAGGTCTTTCACCTCCTTGGTTAAATTTATTCTTAGATACTTTATTCTTTTTGATGTAATTGTAAATGGGATTGATTTCTTAATTTCTTTTTCTGTTAGCTCATTATTTATATATAGAAATGCAACAGATTTCTGCATATTGATTTTGTGTCTTACAACTTTACTAAATTCATTTATTTGTTCTAACAGCTTTTTGGTGGAGTCTTTAGGGTTTTCTATATACAGTATTGTGTAATTTGCAAATAGTGACCATTTTACTTCTTCATTTCTGATATGGATACCTTTTATTTCTTGCACAATTTCTCAGGACTTTGAATACTATGTTGAACAAAGTGGTGAGAGTGGGCATCCTTATCTTGTTCCTTATCTTAGAGGAAAAGCTTTCAGCTTTTCACCATTGAGTATGATGTTAACTGTGGGCTTGTCATATATGACCTTTATTATATTGAGATGTATTTCCTCTACACTTGCTTTGTTGAGAGCTTTGTTTTTTTTCTTAATTATAAATAGATGTTGAATTTTATCAAGTGCTTTTTCTGCACCTATTGAGACGATGATATTATTTTTATCCTTCATTTGGTTAGTGTGGTGTATCACATTGACTGATTTTGCAGAGGTTGAACTATTCTTGCATTCCAGTTAGTTATTGTGAATGATCCTTTTAATGTATTCCTGAATCTGACTTGCTAACATTTTGTTGAGGACTTTTTGTATCTATGTTCATTACAGATATTGGTCCATAATTTTCTTTTCTTTGGTGTCCTTTCCTGGCTTTGGTATAAGGGTAATGCTGTCTCCTAAAATGAGTTTGGATGTGTTCTCTCTTCTTGTATTTTCTGGAAGAGTCTGAGAAGGATTAGTATTTGATTTTTCTTTAAATATTTGGTAGAAATTGCCACTAAAGCCAGCTAGTCCTGGATATTTTTTTGGGGGGAGGTTTTTGATTACTGATTCAATCTTGACTATTTACTAATAATCAGTCTGTTCAGATATTCTATTTCTTCATGAGTCAGTCTTGGAAGGTTTCATTTGGAGGTGGAATGTATCCATTTCTTCTGGGCTGTCCAATTTGTTATCATATAGTTTCTTGTAGTATTGACTTTTGATCCTTTGTATTTCTAGGGTATCAGTTGTAATTTCTCCTCTTTCATTTATGATTCTATTTATTTCAGTCTTCTCCCTTTTTTCTTTGTAAACCTAGCTAAAGGTTTGTTCGTTTTGTTTATCATTTCAAAGAACCAGCTCTTGGTTTCATCTTTTCTATTGTCTTTTTAGTCTCTTATTTATTGCTGTTAGGATATTTGTTCTTTCCTTCTACTAACCTTGGGTCTTGTTTTTGTTTTGTTTCTGTTTCATTTTAATTATTATGTGTCTTGGTGCGGATCTCTTTGGGTTCATCTTATTTGGGGCTCTGATTCCTGGATCTGGACATCTGTTTCCTTCCATAGGTTAGGGAAGTTTTCAGCTGTTTCTTTAAATAGAATTTCTATCCCCTTTTCTCTCTTCTCCTTCTGGGATTCCTATAATGCAAATATTAGGAAGTTTGATGTGTTCCCAGAGCTCCCTTAACCTATCCTTATTTCTTTTCCAGTTTCCTTTCTGCTGTTCAGCTTGAGTGATTTTCATTACTCTGTCTTCCAAGTTGCAGGTCCATTCTTTTGCATCCTCTAGTCTGCTGTTGATTCCCTTTAGTGTACTTTTTATTCAATTCATTGTATTTTTTATATTAAGTTGGCTCTTTTTTAGATTTTCTCTTTGATGAAGTCCTACCTGAGCTCATTCTTCTCTTCCAATGAGCATTTTTACAACCATTGCTTTGAGCTCTTTATCAGGTAGATTTGTTAACTCCATTTCATTGTTTTTATTTTCTTTTTCTGAAGCTTTGTCTTGTTCTGTTATTTGAATATGTCTTGTTCAGCATAGTCCTGTGTCTCCTCATTTTGTTTGACTTTCTTTGCTTTATTCTAGGAATTAGTTGGATGGGCTACCTCTCTCAGTCTTGAAAGATTGGCCTTATGAAGGAAAGCCCCCTGGGTAGATTGCTTGTGTCTAGTGATTTTGTTTGGTTTGAAGCTGAGTGATCAGGAGAGTGGCATGTCCTGGTCTTGGGGCTCCCAGGGTGTGGGCTAGGGGCTCCTGTATAGTTGCTAGATAGAGCCACGCTGATGGGGTAGCCTGTGTGAAAGGCATATGGTTCATGGATCTTCCAGGTGGGCACCAGCAAGGGCTGCACTACTAGGAAAGCTGGGGGTGGATGGGTGCAATCTTGGAGTTTTCTGGATTGGCACCTGCCTGGGGTCATGCAGAGTGACTGGAGATAGAAGGGGTGGTCATCATGAATCTGTGTGAGTGTTGTACTAGTAACACCTTGGTGGGACTGCTGGATCTCTGGCAGGTGTGTTTGAGTGTGGCCGGGACCAGGAGGCTGCTTCTGTTATACCTAGAGCTGGTGTGCTCTCTCTGACCCTACTCTTGTCCTCACTGTCAATGTGCATGGAGAACATAGACAATGGCACTTGCCCTGCTCCCATCCATTCTAGGAATGTCAGGGGAGGGAGTGCAAATAACAGTGTTCACCCTGTTCCTGTTCATGCTAGCAGTGTCTGGGAGACCACTAACAATAGTGCTCACCAGTTCCTCTGGTCTGGAAGAGAGTTCAGCTGTACCCTGGCTATTTGGTGGTCAGGTTTAAACCTTCCAAGTCTGAGGGTTTTTTTCTGTGTCCAGTAGCTATATCCTTTCCTACTTCAGCACTGCACCGGGGATAGGGCTCCCTCCATTACCATGTCTCCATTTCTCTTGCTGTTTTTCATGTGGTCTTTTTATCTTATTGTGCAGGTGTTCACTGTGGCCTCTGTTCTTCCTCAGAATGTATTGTTCTGCATACAGGTGTAGATTTGGTGTGTACATGGGAGGAGGTGGGCTCAGGTGTTTATATATTGCCATCTTGAACCTGCCTCTTCTCAAGGTATTATCTGATTTCTCATATCTTCATCGATTTTTCAGTAACATGTCTAATTTCCAGAATTTGTGATTTTTCAAGTTTTCTTTCTTATAATTGATTTATAGTTTTATGCCATTTGTGGTCTGAAAAGATGCCTGATATGATTTCAGTCTTCTTAAATTTGTTAAGATGTTTTTTGTGGCCTAACAGATGATCTATCTTGAAGAATATTCTATGTGCACTTGAGAAGACTGTGAAGAAGTTTTTATTTAAATCCTTTAGCCTAATTTATAATAGCTATTTTAAAGTTCCTCTCTGCTAATCCAATTATCTGTCATTTTCACATATCTTTCCAATGAGTAATTTTCTTTTTCCTGGTTATGGTTTACAATTCCTGTTTGTTCACCTGTCTACTCATTTTTCATTGAATATTAGACATTATGTATTTTGTTGTGAATTTGTACTTCTTTCAAGAGTTTTGGACTTTGCTCTAGCAGTTAGTTAAATCATTTGTGGATCAGCTTAATATTTTCAAGGTTTATTTTTTAACATTTGCTATGGTGGGTTTAAAGTAGCTCTTACTTTAGGTTTACTTTATTTAACCTTATTTCTAAGGTATGTTTAGTGAAAATACTATACTCTGGTTGGTTGGAACTCAAGCATCTACTAAATCTGTGAGCTCTGGGAATTAGTAAATTCAGAGTACTCCTAGCCTGACATCATGTACTTTCACTCTACTCATGCATGCTTTTAAGTAACAGACCCATGGTCTGGAAAACTCATGCACATTTCCACAGCTCTTTGTGCCACTCCCTTCACTCTGCTGGTATGCCCCATGAATATGAACTATGCCAGCCTTTCTGAACTCTGATTTTGTGCTTTGGTTAAGATTCCCATTCCTTCACTAAAATTCAGAAAACATTTCTAGGAAGAAAGCCAACATGACTTGAGGGCTCATCTCGTTTGTTTTCTTTCTGTCAGTGATTACAATTCTACACTATGTTTAATATTAGAAAATCTTTTTTTTTCAGCTTTCCAGCTGCTTACATTGGGAAGGTAGTCTGGTCCTTTACTTTATCACAGCTGAAATCACCTTCACATACAGTCATCTAGGTTGCTCGTTACTTTCTTCCTCCAGTTCAAAGATATCGTTCCATTTTCTCCTGGATTTGATTGTTTCTGTTGAGGAGTCAACTGTAAATCTAACTGTTGAACTTTTAAAGGTAATTCTATTTTTATTGTTCTCACAAGATGCTTTCATTGTTTTTCATTTATTTTTCAGTATGTTTACTATGGTATGTCTAGGTATCTACTTTTTACTTATCCTTCTTAGGGCTCATTAGACATCTTGAATGTGTGGCTTGATGCATTTCATCAGTTTGGTGAAGTTCTATCCATTGTATCTTTTAAAAATTGCTTTTTTTACCATTCTCTATCTCTTCTCCTGATGGGATTCCAAATACATATACTTTCTCAGTGAAACTTGTATGTACTTTGTCCTCATTATGTTCTGATGGTCTGTTTTCAACTTCTTTCTTCTTGAGCTATTTATATAAATGTGTAAATAAACATGTTAAGCTTTTGAGTTGATTTTTTTCTATAATGTTCATTAATTTGTAAACAGTTCTTTTCCAAAATCCACCATTTTATTCTCTTTTATCATTTCAATACAAACCCATTTTGAAGCTGAACTTCAGGCCGCATGCATTTCTTGTTCATCAATACTCATAGGCTGTAGTCCTTTTTATTCCCATCCCAAGGTGAGTTGGTTCACCTGGCCCACACTGCCTACTCAGTACTGCAGTTCAATCCCTATCCTTCTAACTGTAAAATTCTAACAAAAATGTCACGGTGCTTCTGAGCTTCTGCTCTGCCCTTTCTGGGACTGATAAATGCTGCCAGAGGAAGAGTGGACCCAAATGCTCGACTCATTCTCCTGGACTTTTGTCTTCCTCTTTATGCTGGTCCAGCAATTATTCACTGTCTTGTTAGCTTGTCCATGCTCTTGAGGCTGTTTTTAATATTTTATCCAGCTTTTGTAGATGACCTTGTTGGGGTCGTTAATCTGAATGATCTACTCTGTTATTACAAGAAATAAGTGTCTCCAGGGGCAAGCTGAGGTTAAATTTATAGTGGAAAAAACCTACTCTGTGTGGTCATTCTCTCCAGCTTCCTTCACCTTTTTAAATGTAGGCATGGAGAAATCAATTATTTGGCTTTATGTATGCAACCAATAGAAAAGTTTGAGATAGATTAAGTGTAGTGTTTCCAAGTCTGTTACTTAGTTCAGGGATATGAAATCTAAGCTGAATAAGAAGGAAAGAGAAGGCTGGTGAATTGGGAGAAGTAAAGTGGTGAATAGCTTGAAAAAAACCCTTACATTTCAAGACAATTGAGTGGAAATAACCGAAAAAGTAACTAGGAAGGGAAGAAGTTGTCAGATGTTTGAGCTAGTTGAGAAGTTCAAGTTCAAAGGGTGATCATGGACCTGGGTGACAAGAGTGGAGTTAGAGAAAGGGATCACTGGAGATGAAGATACAGAGCATCCTGAGTCCTGGCTGATGAATGGGTTATCCACATAGATGCAGACGCCACTCAGGGTAATGGCAGAGGAGGCCAATGGGTGAAAGCACCAAGGAGGGAACTGGGCATGCTTATTTTCCAGGTCATAGATCAAAGTTTTGTAAAGACTTTATAAATCCTTGCATTCTCTTTTTTATTTTGCTATCATTAATCTACAATTACATGAAGAACATGTTTACTAGGCTCCCCCCTTCATCAAGTCCCCCCACATACCCCTTCACAGTCACTGTACATCAGCGTAGTAAGATGCTGTAGAATCACTACTTGTCTTCTCTGTGTTGCACAGCCCTCCCCATGCACCCCCCACCACATTATTGCATTCTCTTAAATAGCCTAATTGTATCATCTGATGTGATTTATGTTCCGCTGCTGAAAGACTTATACATATTTAGTATATGTGTTTTAATGATTTTGAAAACCTGGACTCCTGAAGCGAGACCCTGCCAAATGACTGATTTAACCCCCGTTTCCGGTGTTCTTTTTAGTTGGCCTTTTTCTAGGCTTAGCCTTGTGATACGGATGTGGCCAATGAGGTGTGAGCAGAAATCTGCCTTGGAGTGTCTGGGAAAACTCTTGCTTTTCTGAGGTAGGTACCCTTATCGCTTTCCTCAGTCTTCTTTTGTAGGTGGTGATAATGGTTGGAACTGCAGCAGCCTTCTTGGGACCACAAAGGAATGGCCTGTAGACCTTAGAGACATCAGCCCTGTTGTAGTTGAGTCAGAGTAAGTGGCACTTGCAGTGGACTTGATGGGTTTCCCCCACCCCTTCACATATCTGTTTAATTTACTTTAGCAGATTTTCATCTCCAAAATTTTCTTAATATACATGATAAATGACATT
Source organism: Manis pentadactyla (assembly GCF_030020395.1). NCBI lineage: Eukaryota > Metazoa > Chordata > Mammalia > Pholidota > Manidae > Manis > Manis pentadactyla. The sequence goes on along the minus strand of NC_080021.1, from coordinate 146,420,476 downwards.
TGTAAGTTCAAATATATGAGGTCATAGTAATGAATTGGCCTCTTCCAGAGCTGGTCAAAGTGTGACCTTCAGTCCACACCACACTGTGTAGCCCTCTGATGTCCCCAGACTAAGTAAGAATACAAACAGATCTCAGGTCAATAATGCTCAGGATTAAAACAACAGGAATTGATCACTTTCTTCCTAGTCTGCCCCTTGGTCGTGGCCCATATTTGATGGATTATGTATACATAATATCTACAGTGCTTATAATGCAATTTATCCCTGTTAATATTTAACAACAGCAGATTAATAAGTGAGTTTGAGAAGTATAAATTAATATACTCTAAAATGATATCAAAAAGGGAAACAATCTTCTCACTCTTCAGCGGTTCTGTGGGTGCCTCTAGACGAGAAAACCCTGGAAGTGTTTGAGTTTATCTTCAAAAGGCTAAGAAATAACAATAGGAAAAGGTAAGAAGCTAGGAGAGGTCTCAAATGGTCATCTGAATAACTGAGATGGGGTAGATTTTTAGATCGTCTAAGTAGAGAAAAAGGATAAGAAATTGTAACATATTGCTGGTGGCTAATTGGAATGGGAGCCATCAATCTTGTTTGAGATTTTCCTGAGTCACTCAGATGTAGAACGATTAAATTAGTCTTGGTGTCTAATTCCACAAAAATGTCAATTTCTCCTTAATTTTTCCCCAAGTTTACCTGAATTTTACCCCAAGTTTCAGACACACTGGTACATACATTTTTATATGGATGTCTTTAAATAATTTTTCTGGTAAACATATAAAGCCACCCCTGGATTGTGTTGTTCATTATTTCTGGAAATATCTTCTCACTCTCCTAGAATTATGCCCAGCAAAAGTGTTGGGGTAATAGAAATCCAGTCTTACATAATTTGGAGTCCTGATAAAGCCTTCTAAAAAGATAATAGCATTTGATTTTGAATACAATTTTATTTCACTTTGAACCATCTCAAAATATACAGGCAAGTAACCCCTACTCAGAAACTCATTCCTTCACAATCTAGTCCAAGGACTTAGTTAATAAAGTAGTTAGATAGCGAAATACAATGTAAGTACATTCCAACATATTTTAGAACAATATATTCAAACATTAGTACTAACAAGATTGTGGCATAATAGTTCTTGCATTGGCAGAGAGTCTCTCATTCTAAAGTCCTCTGTTACCACAATTTGAAACATAGCTTCCTTCATTAATTTTTTCTAGGGACATACCTTTACCGTCATAAATGTATCAATATTCATGTACGGTCTCCTACTGTGGGGCCTATATAGTAAATGCGTTTCATACTAGGGTTCATACTTATTTATTTTTAAAGAAGGCAGGTACTTTTTCAGGACATGGCCTAGGTAATATTTCTTTACTTCTGTAATAGTTTTCAATATATGTTCCCTCTTCTCTGATTTTTCTCTCAACAATTAAATGTCACCATATGCACCAATTCTCTGGTGGAATTTTCTTGCCCCATTCCTCTCTTCCTCTCATTGTGTCAGCACCATCCACTGGCTGGGGGAGCAAGACAAAAGTATGTGTGTCTCCAAGGAGGCAGCTGGCCTGACGGATCTGGAGTAGATAAGTCAGGGCTGGTGTGGGGCTCATCTTGGAGCCATTGGCCAGGGCTGGGCAGGTGGAGGAGGGGAATAAAGCAGCCTTCTAAACAGGGTGACAATAAAGTTGAAATGTCTGCATCACTTTTCTCCAACAATTGAAAATGATCATCTTTAAGTGTGTCCTAGTAGAACTTTTTCATAAATGTATCATTATTCATGTACGGTCTCCTACTGTGGGGCCTATATAGTAAATGCCTTTCATACTAGGGTTCAAGGTGTTAACCTGAAACTGCAGTCATCTGCTGCAGTTGGGGGTCCACTGAAGGGCAGGTGTTTGTTAGCCTTAGTTGCGACCTATTCCTGACAAGTCCCTCCCACACATGAAAGCCATTCCTTGGTGGTCTTAGTGTCTAAACTGGGGCTTCCCCCAGGGTAGGCCCATGCTGGGTGTGAGTTGAGAGGTGACTCATTAAGCATAGCAAGAGTTTGGAAGCGAGGCAAGGGAAGGAAAAAAGCCAATAAAGGGTGTGGTAATGAGTGAGTTCTAGAGACAGCAAGCAAACATTTCTGAAAGAGCACGGGATCCCCTGAGACAGTGTGCTCAACAAGCCTTGGTTTTGACCACTGAAGGCCAGGGCTACAGGTGAACCCACCGACCACCGAGGGCCAGGGCTGCAGATGAATCCACCAACCCCTGCTCCTCTCTGGCTGAGTATCACCTCTGAGGTACTGACTTTTGATTTCTGGTCTTCGGCCAGAGAACGTCAGAAGGATGCAGGCAGCTCCTGACCTGAGTAAGAACTGCCGGGCATAACCTTTGTATGGACCAGGGACATGGAAGGCAGCCACCCTCAGCTGGTCTAAGAATAGTGACCCAAGGGCACAGCCCCAAGCCCCATGATTCTGAGTCTGCGGTTCTTTACAGGCCTCTGTGTGGCATGGGCCTGGGGTTCTGGGAATTCATTCATCATCCTTGGAGGGAAGGGAGCATCTGCACAGAGAGGACCTAACTCAAGAATGGAAGTAACATCAGCGGTGATGATGCACCTGAATTGTACAGGCCTGGCTTTTGTAATTAGGTAAGATTTCATCCAGCTTCCACACATTCTCAGACACCCTTCTTCCCTGTCTCTGCGGGAACACGGCTTCATCACTCAGACATGGAAGCCCCAGCCTAGGTTCATCTGCTCTTTCGAAGAAACATAATTAGATGTTCTTTCCTAAATAGGTCAGAGCTCTTTTAGGATGGCACCTGGTAAGACTGGGAAGGGAAAAATTTTTGAAAAAAAGAAAATGTTAGCCATGGATTTTATGATCTTTTCTGTCTTGGTCATGTCAATATGAAAAATTATTTTCTGTGTCTTAAACTAGTTCTAATAACCAAAAGATAAGCAAGTCTGACTGTGCATATGTATGTGTATTTGTATGTGTATGCAACTTCAAGATCCAACCATTTTTATATTCTACATGTATATCCACATACGTATACAGGTTAGTTTTTATAGGATTAATCTCATCACCCAATTGACATGAATGTATTTACAGGCTTTTTCTTTTTGTTCAGCAATGCCTGAGCTGCTTGCAGACACAGACATTTCACACGTGCACACACACACACACACATACACACACACACTTGAGACATTTCACACACACATGTGCATGTGTGCACACACACACAATCACAGTGTTAGGTAAATCTGATGCCTGAATTGAGTTTTGCAGCCTTATTCCCTACCTTCTTATCCACTACTGCCATTCCTTTTGGAGTTTAAGATAATTGTTGTTTCTGGCCAAACTACCACTGCTCAGAGTCCATCATGAGCACAGTGCTCTGTGGTAATTAGCTCTAGGTCTCCAGGTGAGGGACGCATGTGCTCTGAGAGCAATAAGCCAGGGAGGCTTGTCCTGCTGCTGTTTTCCCAGGTTTACACAAAGGTGCTTTCTTAAGGGACTGAGGATGGCATGCAGGGGAAACTTGAGAGAGACCATTGTTAGCAAGCATCCCTTCCCCAATCAGTAGTTTAAAATCGGACATGGTGAGAGTTACAACATGGAAATCAGTGCACACTACCAATCGGAAGTACGCCAATCCTGTACCACCAGTTAAACCATTTACCAGGATCCTACGGGGGTGGGCCCTTTTGTACTCCCTGAAAACAGATTCCTTTTGCTAATGGTACCTGAGCCCACCTGCTACAACCTCTGTGTGGCCCCGCACCTCAGATGGGCCCTGGCTGATGCCTTGACTGGACAGAATGCAGCAGGCTGCCAGGATTCCCAAAAGGCTTGGTGTCCTAGCTGAGGCACACCCCAGAGCAGATGCAAACATGGCCTCTTCAGCTGCTATGTGAGCTTGCAGGAAGCTGGGTTCACAGTGTCGAGTTCCCATTTGCAGGCTTCTAGGGCTTGCCAAGCTTCATCTGCCAATCTTTCCCTGGTCCTATCATTTCTAAAGATACTTTAAATATCCACCATCAAGTCACTGGGAACAGAAGGAAGTCCCAGGGGGCCCTTTATGCCATCCCTCTAGCTGGGACAGACCTGTAGTCCTCTGGGCTGCAAAAACATTTCCAGGGCTACAGAGAGCCGAAAAAGGGCTGCGGCAGACCCGTACCAAGGGATTCCCACCACCAGCTCTTTGTAATAATTATGGTTCGGTTCCCTCTTAATTAACGAGGGTCAGTTGCCTTATTGTACCCACAGGCTTAGGGGATAGAAAAAGACTCTGGCCTTTGCATTCTTGAAAAAAACAGGAAGGGAGAAAATCAGCACAGATCAGACTTCAAGTCTTGAGGCGTAAGAATTCAAAGAAAGAATCTTTTCAGAACTTCCTGTATATATCTTAGATTTCAGAGACCCACATTTTCTGACCAAGGCCCTGTTTTGCAGGGACCTAGGAAGCTCCCTTAGAATAGACCGAGTTCAGTAATAGCTGGACCCACATTTGAATTAGCCATGGCAATGAAACAAAGGAAAAATGGTAATGCATAGATAACTTAAAACAAAAGAAAACCAACCAACCAGAAACCTACCCTTTACCACTGCCTTCTACTCTCCAGCCCTGATCAAAATTTCAGTAAGGGTTTTAAGTATGGGGTAACTAATGAGCATCGTAATGACTCCAAATTAAACAACAAAGAGAAAAGCTAGACGCTGGCTAATTTGCCACCAGAAATTGCTCTTACACATCATCAGACAGACAGACCATTGTCGCCCCTTATGATCAAGTTCCACCCCCACCCTTTCTGCTATGGTTTAATTAATTGGTTCTCAAGAGGTAGTACTGGGGCATCATAACCTAAGAGAAAAAGGGAGTAGGGAGGAGGCAGAGCAAAGCAGAGAAGCTTTCAGACCAACTACTTTCCTTATTGCTTCCAGAAGATCAGGACAAAAAAAAAATCTGACTAGGCAGGCTTACTCTATGTGAATCAAAAGGTCAAACTAAAATAGTTGGTTCAAATAATGTTCCGCGAGTCCCTGTTTTTTCTGTGGACTGAGGGTCTTAAAAAAGAGGATGATTAGATAGACCTGAGTGATTAAGCCCTGGTCTAAAGCCCCCCCGGGTGGGAAGCGCTAAGGGGCTGCCTAACACCCACCATTCCTCAGCAGAGAGGCTGTGGAGCTGGTCATTCGAGGCCAGTACCAAATGAGTTGCCAGAACACCGTTCCCTTAATCATAAGATCCAGAGGGAGGGGACACCAGGGACCTGCAATGGTCTCTAAAACAGGAAAAATGAGGAGAGCCTTAAGCCAAAGGCTTTTAAGTAAAATGACAAAGAAAAGTTAATTTTTTTAGCTCATCTCTCAAAAGCCTGAATGTGTTTTTAAAAGTCACAGACATAAAGGACACCTACTTACCCCAGGCCCTTTTTCCCAGGTGGAAAGGACCCATTCACTACCACCTTTGAAAAGAAAGACTCTAAGCCAAGCATTTACCTCTTTAGGCCAGAGCTCTTTTTCCTAGTTGGAAGACTGCCTCAGTTTGAAGACAGGCGGCTCTTTGTAAGTCTTTATTGAGCAGTATTCAAATATGTTTTTACAGTTGCTTACAACCTAAATTAGGGCAAGTTTTAAAAAAAGCAAATTTGATAAATCTTCTATCAATATGAATATTTCTGCTAAAGGACACTGAAATTTCTGATTCTATACAGAAAGTAAAAGATTTTTCTATGTTTGCTTAGAAACTATTAAACTTATTATCTACTTTGGAAAATGCATGTGCAGTATAAAGTGCTTTAAGAAAGGAAAGATTTATTCCAATACTCCATGTAATAAAAAACATTCTGGGAGAGGCTTAGGCAACTTTAAGAGAAGCAAAACTCAGGAATGAAGAATACTGTAGTACAAAATTATGGCCAAAAATACTGTATTTTTAACCAGCAAGATCATCGGGGCATTATTATACAACATTAGGTGTTTTTTGCAAAACTAGTTCCCATCCCCAAACAATAGACAATACATGCATTTGAATGACATTTTAAGAACAGTAAATATGATTCTTTTAAATACTGCAAGTTAAAAATGTTTTCTGACAAATCTCCCTAAATACATAGGTCTAGTAAGGGTTTCTGACATGATGACAGGTGAGGAGTCCAGCAAGAAGTTGCATTTAGAGAGTTCTTTGAGGGAAAGAACGTGTTTCAGTTAAAGTAACCTGAACGAAGTTACATCATTTCCCTTCATTCTTCCTAAACTTAAAAATATTCTCCTGAAGAATGTCTTCCTCCTTGTTATTTTTTTCCTGCCTACCAAATCTTAAATGAAAGTCAGAATTCCTTTATCCAAGTAAGCTCCAACTTTACCCAATAGGTGTCTTCAGAACATGTAAATGTCAGTTACTATTGGGTTGGAATCTTATGGGGAAATGGAGGCTACATGATACAGGAGGTAAGAAGGAAATGAGTATTTGAGCACCTACCATGAGCTAGGTGTATACGCATACTTTGAACAGATGATTCTAGAGTCAAGAGTGTTATTGAAAGGTAGTTAGGAAGACAGGACATGATTTGTTATTTTGAGAGAAAAACAAATGACAAATTTAGACTCTGTACTAAGTATCTACTCAACAGCAGGTGTCTGGCTCCAGAAATCTCTAGCTAATGATTACAACTAAGCCACTTCTTTTCTTAATTTAGTGGAACCAAAAGATGAAATCCCAAAGACAGTTACCAGGACAGATCTATTAACGCTACATAGGCTGGAAATATGTAGAGATAGATAAACATACAGTAGTATTGGTTTTATTTTTTTTATGTTTCTAACCAAAGATAGATCTTTGGAAGAAAATATTAACCATATACCAAGCACACCTTATTTGTATCAATGGAGATGTTGCTAATTGCCAATTAAGTAGTTTGCAACCTTACCTAAATTGAAGAAGAGCAACAATATACATTACAATATTTGGGTATACTTTATTTTTGTATGGGTTAACATTCTGCTAAATTTCATTTCATTCTTTTTAGGAGAAACTGAAAACAAAGGGAAATTGTGGGTATTTTGAAGGTTATTTCCAACCAGTATCTGAGTCTTGCAGTATCTTGTTATGCAGCCCTTTCTTCCCATGTATTTTTTTTTGCAAGTAAGTCATTTTGACCCAAATCCAGCATAAATAGCCTTTCACTGATTCCTAACTTAAGACAACTACAATTTACAATCATGTGGCAGTATAAATTTTAAAATTACAATTCGTACACTTTGACAATCAAGAGAGTCTTAAGTACAAAAAGTAAATTGTCCTTTATCTGAATTACCTTTTAAAAATATTAGGCCTGCTAATCTACAAAAAAAAAAAAGTTTCAGGTTTTCTTCTAATACTTTTTGTGGATGTCATCTGCTCGTAAACAGCATATGCAGGTTCCTTAGAAGATTTTTTCCCCTAAGTCTATGTATGACATTCAACAGAGCTCTTTATATGGGAATGTTTTTTAAAAAAAAAAAACAGGGTTGAGGGGATTTATTTACTTTGGAATGGGTGTGTTATTTCCCTTTGTTTCAGATATGAGGCACAAACTTCTGAATTTAAGCTCTGTAAGGCATCAAACAAACCTCCAATTTACACAATAAGGAATTCTCTGTGGGTTGGAACTGCTGTCATGCAAAAAAGGGAAAAATCATCTGTAAACTGGTACACTGCAATGTGTTAAGTGAGTCATGAAATGGCTGCTTGCCTTGGTATGCTGAAGAAAGGTTTTTGTGTTTTGTTTTCTTTTTGAGTAAGACATGCCCAAGTCACCATAAAAACTTGCCACAGGCCTCCCTTACCTAGAGCATCAACAATAGGGGTCCGGTGGCACACGCTTATAACGCTTGCAATCACAATATAGTATAAAGCATGAGTAAACTTTGTTTTTATACAAAACTGAAGAGAATCCCTTCCCGCCCCTAGCCCCTTCAATAAAACCCCAAAGAAACAAAAAGAAAGTCCTTTAGCTTTGATTGACTAATGTGGATACACTTAGGTTTCTATGTATCACTGCAGCTCGGGTGATCAATTTTTTCCTTTCTCAAGAGAAGGGATCTTGTCATGCACCCTAAGATGAACAGTGAAGCCACAAACCTCAGTTCTGCATAGCAATTCCATCCCAATTTCATAAAGACAAATAAAACAATCTTCCCCTGTTTGCTCAGCTGCTTCGAGCTTTGAGATCAGGTTTAATTGACTACATCTACTACAGCTCTATTAAATAGAATATCTTGAGTCCCTAAAACTGTAACACTTATGATCTTGTGATGAGGTTTTCTCTATACACACTGTAGGCCTTTCAAATGTTTTTTTATTTTTTTGCTGCACCAAATTTAAGATCGCCCTTTCAGGCAAGCAGTGGTCTCTAGCTGTTAAAACATTTCCTTAGTGGATCACAATAGCTTCTAAAACTGCCTTTCTAATAAAGGCCATCAGAGAGGTAATACTAAACTGCATTTGCCAAATAAGAATATGAATTGTATAAAAGCTCATATTCCAATCCTAGGTCAAATGGCAAAAGTTCTACAAAGTTGGTTTCCATGTTTGTATAAAAGCTCCAACTGATTTTATGTAGTTTGCTATGAAATTACCTTTGGATCTTATAATCAGTATACCTCTACTCAGGAATGTGCAAATGATTTTATACAGCACGATGCTAGTACCGCTCTGTACGATAGCAAGGTTTTTTTTTTTCTTTTCTAAATGGAAAAAAAAAATATCCCTAGTCAGAAATAAACTGACAAATTTACATTCTCCTCTCTTAAAAAAGTAAATAAAATAACATTATTCAAAATGTGAATTAGCTATAAGACATACGATACAATTACATAGATACATATCAATACAGCACATTCAATCTGCCAAAAAATTAATGATTACAAAGCCAGTATGGACGCTGCAATACGAGAGAGATGTATGTACAATGATTAGAGCATTCGCAATTGCACTATACCTACAGGCAGTCTGTATCTTAAGTTTAGGTGCTTTCTGAGCATTGAAAAAAGTAACCTGTGTTGTTTGAGGCAGGGAGAGTAAAGAAGAACATTCCATTACTATTCAGTAACACTGGTACTCATCTACTAGCAGTTCATTTTCTCCCTTCCCTCTGCTGTTTCCAAAAGAGTGATTGATATGGAAGTTTAGACTCATGCCCAACAGCATTAGTTAAAAATGAGACCAGTGTCATGGCCTAACTCTAACTTACCAGCAGGCTTAAAACAATCATGATGTATTTTCTCAAATTGTATTTCAACTCAAGCTGCTTGACAAAAGCTCATCAATGCATTTGTTGAAAAATTGCACACAGAGAATTCCAAACATCTCTCCTCGTAGGTTCAGTTACATAAATACATGTTCCATAGAACACTGAGAGGTTACTTATAAGTCCACAAGTCTTCCTTAAGTTCAACTTAACCAGTCACTAGTCTAAAAAGATCCCAAAGGTGGTGAACTAGCAGTAATTTCAGATTTTGCAAATTAAAGGTGTCAGAGGAATACTATCAACCAATGTTCTTGGCAGACCTACTTGACCTTAAAGAACATAGAGTAAAATTGGCTTCAAATGAAGAGAGAAGCAGATTTCATGTTGTATCACACACAGGACACTTTTTAAACTGCTGATGTGGACACTCCACATGAACGGACACTAAACAATGTGATCTTAGGGGCAAAGAAAAGAACGGACTGTGAGAATCAAATCTACAGTTACCAGTTGTTTGGCAATTGGCATTTCGGGTTCATTGCCAGCTGATTTTAGGCTTCACAGCCTTATTCTCTTATATTTTAAGAAGCTGGCTTCTAAGTTCTTTTGTTTTACAAAAAGCCAGCTTTGGCAACACATATCCATAAGTCACTTTAAAATTGTGGCCCAAACACTAAGGAAAAAAGGGAGGAAAAGTCTCGAGGGGAAAAATTAGGAACAATCTCTGGAAGGGTTCTGGGTAGCAGCCATTGGGTTAATGTAGTGTCTGTTGGCATAATTTTTGGCATCTGCAATTTAAAGAAATGAAGGCTAAAAAAAAAAAAAAGAGGAAGGACAATGGCACATGGTATTAAAAAGAGACAGAGAAAAAAAAGACGCCTCCTGTGTGACTTTGCTCTTGCCTTACTTGCTTCCATACATTTCTCTGAGCAACCAAGCTATGGCTGAAGGTAGAGAGCTCCAAAAGAAATGCCACTGAACCATTAGATGGCACACTGTCCCAGCCCAAAGTGAGGCAAGACAATAGACTTAAGATTAAAAAAAAAAAACTCTTATGTGTCTCCAGACCATACATTTAAAACCATAACATTAATACTTATAATCCTTCAGCAAAAACTACACAGTTAAATTAAGCTGATGTTGATGGCTTAAATCAAATGACTGTATCATTTGCGAGAAAGAGAAAAATCTGACCAAGAATGAATTAGGATAAAGGCCATTGTAACCCAGGAAAAAATCAGGAGGGAGGGGCTAGGGAGAGGGAAATCAGCTTTGTTTTGCTCGATAGAAAAGAGAGAGAGAGAAAGGAAACAACTCTTATCTTTGTGAGTGCATGACTGAGAATTTAAAATACATTGAGTCACGAGGTTTTGCCTAAAAAAAAAGACAGAGAGGAAATGTGCTGGGACTGTACTTCAGCATCCTGTTTTTCCTCTGAATAGTTTAAATAAAATCATAATATTTACTACAAACTCTGTGGACACGTTCACACAGAGTCCAGGACGGCAATAAATTAGTATTATGCAAATTGTTTTCCACAGAAATACAGTCCCTCTTGTATAGCTTCAGTAGCCCACCAGGGAAGGGAAGGGCGGGGTCGAGGAGGCGCAATCAGACCAGATTGTACTCCTTCAGGTTCAGCTGGAGGATGGTGTCCTTGACGGCGGCAAAAACAAAGCGGATGTTCTCGGTGTCTGTGGCGCAGGTGAAGTGGGAGTAGATGATTTTGTCACTGTCTGGGTTCAGGTCCACGAACATCTTCAGAATGAATTCTCGAGCTGCCTGGGCATCTCTCTGGGGTCCTGTTGGAGAGGGGACGGACAGGGTCAGGTGATCCACGAATGCATTTGCTCAATAAATGTTCATTGGGTCAGCACCCATGGAAAGGACATGTGCACTGCAGATCTGGTCTGTTACAATCATCTTTCCCAACTCCGCTCTGTGTAATTGCTCTTCTTTGTCACTTTACCTGTCTATCCAGTCACCAAATGTGGTGAGGGGCAAACAGGCAGGTGGCTTGTAGGCCAGGCTAAGGTTAGCTCTGATTCTTTGGGTGGTAGGGAGCCAGTGCAAGCTCTTCAGTAGGGGAGCAACAGCCTGCTTCCGTTGGACTGAGTTAATTGTGCCAGTTTCAGCTATATAATAAGTGTGCACACAGACATAGCTGCCTCAGTCTCTCCTGTCAACCTGCCCCTGTACGTGCCCCCATTATGGATCATTTTAGATTCTCCAGACTGAAATCTGTCTCAGAATAGAAAACCATCCTCTGCAGTCTCACTTCTGCAGACTTCTGGTGTTTCTGAGCACATCATGTTTATGGAGTATTCAACTCACCATGTGTGATGACTTAAAAAAAAAAGCGTTTTCATTTTCTTACATTTATTCAGGGCCTCTCATATGCCAAGCACTGTACTAGGTTCTTTGAAAAAGGATTGTAATATATTAGGATATATTAAAAACTTGTTTAATAATTTTGCAAAGGACTTGCAGTTATATGACACCGAAAGTCACAGGCAACCAAAAAAATAGACCAGTTGGACTTCATCAAAATTAACCTTTTGTGCATTATTAAGGAAGTGCAAAAGCCTATGGAATGGGTGAGAATATTCGCAAATCCATACTTGATTAGAGGCTAACGCCCAGAATATACAAAGAACTCCAACAGCTCAATAACAAAAACCACCTGATTAAAAAATGGGCCAAAGATTTAAAAGAGGACATTTCTCCAGGTAAGATACACAAACGGCCAAAAAGCACCAGAAAAGGTGTTCAACATCATTAAGTGTTAGAGAAATGCAAATCAAACCACAATGAGATACCACTTAACATCTACTAGAATGGCTACAATCTAAAAAGTGGGAAAGTAAGTGTGGGCAGGGATATGGAGAAATCTGAACCCTTGTGCCCTGGTGGAGGGAATATACAACGGTGTAGCTGCTGTGGCAAAGAGTTTGGTGGTTCCTCAAAGAACTAAACATGGAATAACCATATAACCCAGCAATTCTATTGTCAAAGGAATTGAAGGCAGGCACTCTTAACAGGTGTTTCTGTACTGGTTTGCACCGCCGCATTCCTATTCCTATTCACAGCAGCCAAACCGTGGACACAGCAACCCAGGTGTTCGTCAGCAGAGGAATGGAAAAACAAAAGGTAGTACCTACAGACAGCAGAATAGATTCAGCTGTAAAAATGAAGGTCTAAGAGATGCAACAATATGCATGAACCTTGAAAATATTATACTAAGTTAAATAAGTCAGACACAAAAGAACAAATATTGTATGATTCCACTTAGAGTAAGTATCCAGAATAGGCATAGGCACAGAGGCAGAAAATAGATGAGAGGTTGCCAGGCTGACCTAGGGGGAGGGAGAAATGAGAGTTATTGCTTAATGGTTATAGAATTTCTGCTTGGGGTAATAAAAATGTTTTGGAACTAGTGATGGTTGCACAGCATGGTGAATGCAATAATGTCACTGAACTGCATGCTAAAAAGTGGTTAGCATGGCGAGTTGCATGTTACACATATTTTACCACAATTAAAAAAATTAATATAACAAAAAACAATGAATTGGATGTTTTAAACAGGTGAATGATATAGTAGTGAATTATATCTCAGTTTGGAGTTGATTTTAACTTATTTAATAGATTCTGATTAATGTATTAATTTAAAACTTGGTCATAAATTAGTAACATCAAAACAAGTATCGAGCATGTATCTTGTGTTAGTTTTTGAGGCACTGTATATATGCATTTCCCCCACTGCCCCCCATTTTTCTCTACTGAGAGGAGGAGGTAATGCTATATAACCATGCTATTCTCCTCCTGGCAAGGTCCTCTCAGGACCCTCAGCTTAAGTTTTTTCTATCAATATACTTGTTATGGACTGGTTGGGATAAAGAAATCTTTGAAAACTCTACTGACAGCCTGACCACCATTTCTAACAACATGCATTATGAGGTTCAGACAGCTAACTTAAAAATTTTCAAACCAATTTTTTTTTTGAAAACTGGGGATTGCCCCATGAGTTATATATCCAACCTTGCCAGAAGTTGGGAGGATAGAGCCATGAAAACAAATAGATTCTCACTTGTACAATTTACAAAAGTAATGTTTAAATTTGTGACGTAAGGGCCATCAGTGAAATTTTTGTCAGTGATTAAGAAGGCTGACATCATACTGAAAAGGAGCCATAACTGAAAATACTATGATATATGTAACTGTGTAATGTCCTATCTTTTTCAGTGTACTATTTTAAAGTTACTAATTCCATAGCAGTAATAGTAAATATTTAAAACTAGGATTAACAAACTGTTAAAGCTGGAAAAGCCTCTGATTTTCATAAAGGAACCCTATCTTTCTGGCTTGTGAATCAACTTCCATATGACTTTGTACTTACCCCACATGGGAAAGAAAAGTCTACCTTTCTGGTTTTTTTCCTTTTTACCGGAAAGGATATCAGAAATAGACTCAACTTCATTGAAGAACACTTACAGTATGTTATGTTTTTAAGTATAAATTATGTTCTTTGACTAAACTACAAAGAACTCATTATAGCCATCATAGCAGGAACAGCATTCCACAGCCTCTATGAACAGTTTTGCAATTCAAGGCCATGTGGAAATGGTAATTTTCCTTCCTGAAGAGAAATACAGAAATGGCATTCATTATGATTAAGACCTCATAAGTGCAGAAATGTGGAAGTGTGAAATTTATAATACTATAAACATGTGTATTATAAAAACATCATTGCAGAGGAGGCCTAGAATTTTTTCAGTCTTAGCTCATCTTAGAATCTGAGTCTCATGAAATGACAGTAGCAATCACTTTGTGAATAACAATCAGGGTCTTTTCTCTTTCCTTCGGTGGCCAAATTTCCTACGTGCCTATGTGTTATGTGTATACTGAGGGAGATTAACAGTAAAGAGAGTTCAGATTTTAAGACATTCACAGTGAGCACATGTTGGAAGGAAAAGTGCTCACAGGGATGGGGAACCTGGGAAAAATCCTGGACAAAAAGAGAAATGTAAAGAGATTAGGAAGATGTTATGAAGAGGGAAGAACACAGCATCCCAAATACCACTGCAGAAAAAAAGTCTTTTATCATAGAAAAATCAACCTGCCTGCAGTATGCGTGTGTGTGCGTGCAGGGCCGAGTGGCTTTAGCCTGTGGGTTTGCTCTGTTGGGCAGGCTGTGCTGTATCTTCTGTCGACCATACACAAGCACGTCATGACAATGTGCTGGCCTTCTGCTGGTGCTGTGTGTGGGGGTCATTTCCCAACCACAGATTCTCACCAAATTCTGAGAAAAATTAAGTCTCTTTCTGGACATCTGAGGCAACCAAATGTGTTTAGGTGTACACCAGACACTTCGTGCCCATCTTATCAGGTAGCCCATGTGTCTAAAGAACTAGCCTTTTGCTGTGCAAGAACAAGTTAGCCACACAGAAAGGTACCTCCTTCTAAAGTTTCCTCAGGAATACCAAGGGATGGAGTGTCTGGCATCTGTGACTTGGTGGCAGGCTAGCTGCCAATAAAAGGAGTAAAAGTGACAACACTGTGGGCTAGGGAAGTATTTGTTAAGGGACAGCAAAGCACTAAGGAAGAAATACTTGGAGACACAGTGGGAACACATGCTAAGAAAATCAGTAGTTTCTCCAATAGTTGGTAATGTCCCCAGATGTTTCTGGTTCACTTCACCAGCCTTAGAATCTCACATATATTTGAGAAGGGAATTTGATTAAACATGTACCATTTCCCTATCTTGAGCCAGCACTGTACCAAATGCATGGGGGGTGGGACAAAACTGTCCTTGATGTACTTGTGTCTTCATAGAAAACTTTGAAGCCCAACTACATACTGATTTTTTTGAAGTAACTACCTTTCTGAGGGAACTTTTAGAAGTATAAAAACATTGTTGAACTGATACCCATCCCAGTAATTTAAAAAGTACTCCATTGTATGCAGCTGTTGATACAGGCACCTCTAGAACAGTACTTTTTTGGGTTTGTCCTCTTCTCTCTGCTAAGTGACCGACATACATGATTCCATTCAGTTCCTTTTTATTCACGAGGAAACTGAGCAGATGAATAAATGTGTCCAAGGCAACATGGCCAGTAATTGGCAGAGTGGTAACTACGCCACATTCAAAGCTTGGCCTCTCCACTACTATTCATCTAGATCTGGTTTTGGCAAACTTTCTCTGTAAAGAGCCAGGGAGTAAATATTTCAGGCTTTGTGGGCCAATTGATCTCTGTCACAACTACTCAATTCTGCTGTTGTCGCACAAAAGCAGTGTGTAAATGAATGGGTGTGGCTGCTGCAATAAAACTTTCCTTATCAAAACAGGCAGCAGACCACGGTTTGCCACTCTTAATCTAGACTCAAGTATGTGTGTGTGTCCTGCCACAGTCTTCTGGGGTGGTGGCGGTGACTCCTTCCCTTGTGTTAAGAGTGGTTGGGTGTGGGTGCATTTTGTTACCAATCAGTCAACAAGTATTTCTCAGAATGGGTTGGGTGTCATGTCTAGTCATTCAGGATCTCATAGTCTAGTTGGGGAGGCAAGGTCTGTTTACAAGAATGAAGTAAATGCAAACTTGGCCACTGAGTACCAAAGTGGATGCTACAAATTCTAAGTGCTACAGGGAGAGCTTAAAGGATGGGTGCTTTTCCTAAGGCCGACAGGACGGCACTGGGCCAAGAAGAGCCCAGCAGCAAGCATTTCCAGAATATTCACTCCGTGTCAGGCCCAATACTAAAATGTCACACGCGTATTACCTACAACACTTCCCAAAACAGTCTCATGAGTTTGGTTCTAAAGCCCAGAGACACTAAGTGACTCGGTCATGGTTCCACAAATAGGAGGTGTCAGTACTGGGGTTTGAACCTGGGTAGACCAACATCAGAGTATGGACCGCTTGACCACAGAATGGTGTTCTTTCTCCAGAGAGGCAGAGGCAGACTATCACCAAGGGAAAGGTAGATAACGAAGGAAATATAATGGTTGGTAGGCAACTGGTCCATGGTCTACGGGATTGTTCCCGCCTTTGATACACTCATTTCAAATCATGTAAGTTTTCTTTTGCCATCACTTTTAACTGCTTTCAGCATTGTTAGGGAACAAAACATTGCAGGGAATTAAAAGACTGGGCAAATAATAATTTGTATTTCAATCACAACATGCAGGCTTCTGAGGGCAAAGGCAGTCACGGAGCTCTGCAGTATGTTAGCCCCGGCGTTGGTCTGGGGAGACAAACCACACCCCACCTGGGGCTGGCTGAACAGGGCTGACTTACCATCATATTCTGGGAAGTAGTCAACTAGGTGCGAATACATAATTTTCTCCTCTAGAAGATCTTTCTTGTTTAAGAAGAGAATAACCGAGGAGTTCTGGAACCAGGGATATGTGATAATTGTTCTAAAGAGTGCTTTGCTTTCCTCCATTCGGTTCTGAAAAAGATAAAATACAAAGCACAAATTACATGATTACTCTATCTATGAAACGTTTATAAGTCCAACCCATCTTCTATATGCATTCAAATTTTGTAGCCTTGGGTTGGGCTGTAGCAGGTATGAGGACTTACATGCAAATGGTTCATGACACATAGGCTGTATCCATTATGCCAACTCTCAGGTGCACAAAGAGGTGACCAGCTCTTCTTCCCACAATCACTTCTAAATTCCTGCCACCCTGGGGTCACAAACAATTGCAGCAGATTTGGGGAACCCTCCCTTCCTTGAGGATATAGAAGCCACGGTGCACAGGCATGCTTCTTCCTGGATACGCAGATGACACTTTCTAATCCCTTAGTTCTATGCGGTAGGACCTACTTTGGAGCAATGGAAAAGCCTGCTGGGATTGCGCCCACCTCCACTGCTTACTGGTGGCTCAATAGTTTAAGCTGGGGCATCCCATTCCCCTGGCACCTGAGTGGGTTCAGTGCTGGGCTCCCAATCTGGGCCTAGGCCACTTGGAACATGTCATCCTTGGTTTGTGGTCACCAGTTTAGCCAAGCAGCTCAAGTGGTCAGATTAACCCCAGGACTTTTGCTGGGAATTCTGAAACAGAGAATGGTGCTTTCATGAAGAATGTGGATGAGGAATCATGTAGCCTCAGGGAAGTCTAACGACCATGTTGAAACAGAGAGAAAAAGCAACCAGGTCTTGCTTAGCTGGTTTTAACTGCTTTATCAAACCATGCCTGAACATGGCTATAGCCTCTGGATATTTAAATAACACCAAACAGTAAGTACTCTTTAGATTTTAAGCTAGTTTGCACTGTTCTTCTGTTTCTTATGTAAAATCCTTCCAATTGATATAATGTGGATCCAACCACCTCCCAAACTTCTAAAAGGAAGGGACTGAATGAATGAATGGTGTCTGGGGAATGACCATAAAGGCTAGGGGTTCAGGGTGTTAATACGTTCTGCTCAGCTTCTGCCCTCCTGAGGTAGGATGTCCCCAGAGTTTCCCAGGGCAGGGTCTCAAAAGCCAAGCACACTCATCTGCACAACCTTTTGCCTACCGTTCCAGGGAACTGCCAGGAAACTCTGCTCAGCAAGCCACAGCTCTCTAGATCCTGAATATGTCTTGCTCTTTTCTTCTGTGAAGCGTGCCAATTCAAATCAAGTTGAAAAGAGCACTTCTCAAAAAGCGATCTTTATCAGATCTAGTAAAGCTGATCAATCTTTAAACTCTATGCCGACAACTGCTTAGATAATTAGAGAAAAGGGGGCGTTCCTAATAGAATGTGGGACTGATACAGTGAAAGGCTACTTCATGGCTCAAGAGACTACATTTCACCATATACATTTCTCTTTTATGTAAATGATGTGCACTCCCTTTAAAAATAGTATAGTATCTGCGTGCCTTCTATTATCAGTGCCAGTGTAAAAATTTAAGCCTGCAACAACATTCGCTGAGAAATGATGACATGTAGTCCTAGATGTTATAGGTTGAAAGTCTCAGGACTGAAGAAAAGCAAACCTAGTAAGAACTGAAAGAACTGAAAAGAACCTAAAGAAGGTTAATTAACGACATTCCTGATGGAAGTTTTTTTCCCTTACAGCTAGAGAAATTCTAGAAAGGCATGCTCGGTCTTCAAAGAAGTCTTGTCTAAAGGAGAGGACATACGCCTAGGCATCAACCACTGAATCTCCATTAGAAAGACTCACATCACATTTAGCATTTTTCAGAAGGGATGTGACAGGCTCCCAATGGACAGATACCTATTTGGGCCTTTTCTGGTAGGAGTACTTTAAGGGTAAGTGGTGAGACCCTGTCTGGAGAGAGGAAAAGGGACAATGGTCCTGCGTTTGAGTTTGCACAGAATGAGGTCCCTAAAGGTCTCTGATTAAGAGTTTCAAGACTGGACTAGACCCCCACGCTCCAGGTGAAGTCTGCTGTCAGGGGCCTTGTACCAGCCTCCAGGACAGTGGGCAGAGCTGGTCTGAGCCTAGCGCTATGTTCTGGAGAGGACCTGCCTCAGTGGCTGTCCTTCTGTGCCCAGGGGACCTACAATCAGGGCCACCCTGAGCAGGCTGGCGGACTATCTGAGCTTTGCCCATGTATGCGGCTGGGATGCTCTTGGCCACTCCCTGTTTACCGTCATGTGCGTGTGGACTGGGCTGGAGCTTCCATTTCAGGGGAAAGCTCGAGAGCCACAAAGCAGGCAGCTGACTGCACTGTCAGCACTGCCGCGCCTTCAACAGGGTCCACCAAACTCCATCTCAGAGCTGGGCCCTGGGAATCTGTGTTTTAACAAGCCATCCATATGAGGCCCAGGCAGGCTCAACTCGGCACTGCAAACGGCTTCTCTGAATTGCTGTGTGTTATCACGCAGGGCCCTTGTTAAAACATGGACTCTGATGCAGTGGGGGTGGGTGGGCCAAGATTTTGCATTTCTAACAAGCCCCCAGGTGAGGCTGACTCTACTGATTCACAAAACACACTTGGACTTGGAAGGTCAGAAAGCTGGCTAAAGCAGGCTGACAAGGGGAAGGCACTGTTCATTTTGTGATAAGAAAGGAAAGTCACACATTCAGCCAAGTGTGTGAGCCCTGCAATGAAAACCTCACTGTGCTGACTTCGTTCTTTGTGTTTTTCCCATTTAGGAGGAGGTAAGATTCTTCCTCTATGCAATATGAGTTGTTTTTCACTCTACAGTGATAATTCCTTATGCCTCCCCCTTCCCATGGGGGAATACTTACAAACCTTTATGCTCCCCACATTACAGCACTAGACTAGACCCTAAGTGGACTCAATGAGGTTTTCACCATGCCTGACACGTGGTAGAACCTGCGGAGCATGGGGCATAATCCACTTTGGTCAGTAACAACTGCAATCTACAGCCCCAGGAGACATTGTGGCACTTGCTTTTTAGTACTAGGCCGGGGCATGAGATCTCAAGGAGGAAAACAAAGTAGCAATGGATGAGACACGTGTATGGCAGCTGATGAAAAACAGTGAGGTACTGTTTACCTCTACAGAGAGGTTTAAAGGCAATGAGGGCGGTGCTAATCACACCCTCCTTCTCTTGGGGTTTCAACCACTTGGGTAAAATCCTAGTAAAGGTTTTACCATCCCCAACACAGGGCTCCTTGTTAACCAGGCTGGCCTGGCCTATTCCTGAGGCCCTCTCTGGCCAACCCCACCTCCCACTTCTCCTGAACTGAAAGAAAGCATCTTTCCTAATGAAGGGGGCCTGACATAGGTGAGAAGGCTGGAATAGACGAAGCAGACAGACAGGCTGTCAGAAGCAGGTCCCACCTGGTCTCTGCCCCCTTCTCTCCAGAGGTGGGAAGAGCAGAGCAGCCCCGGAGCCTGAGGACAGGCCCTGAGCGCGGGAGCACAGTGGCCTATCTGGTCTCCATGCAGTCACCCTGCCTCAAATAAACGTGGACACAGAAATGTCAGTCTTGCCCAGACCACACGTTGTATGGACTGAAAGTTTTGTCTCCCCAAAATGTATACATTGAAATCCTAACCCACAATGTGATGTTTGAGGACGTGGGGCTGTGAGGAGATGATGGGCGGCAGTGGCCTTGTGGAGGAGTCCTGGGAGAGGGCCCCAGCCCTTGGGCTGTGTGAGGGCACAGCGAGGAGAGAGCCATCTGTGACCCAGGAGGCACGTCCAGCCTGCCCAACCCGATTATGGCCTTCCCAGCTCCAGAACTGTGAGGAATAAATGTCTGCTGTTGGTAAGCCACCCAGTCTGTGGTATGGTGTCAGAGCAGCCCACGCCTGCCGAGACCAGGCTGGTCAGGGAGGTTCTCGCTCCCATGGGTGCAGCGATAAACCAGGAGTCATTCACCCTGATGCCTGGCCCTGGGAGGACAGGTTACCTGCATCCCGCTCTGTGATCATGAGCAGAATGGTGTGACCACTGAGTGTCCTCCCTTGCGAGGTCAGCAGGAAAAACCCTCTTCAAGCCATCAGTGAACACCTCACCCACCTCTAACATCTCAAACTGACTCTCAAGATCTCTCATCTCCAGAAAACACATTGCTGTTTTCTGTGATCCCCTGCTCACACACGATTGTCTAACACTGCCTACAGGGTAAAGCCTCAAGTTCTTGAACCTGGCACACCTGGCTTAGCACGGCTGGACCCCAGTGCACACCATCAATCTGAACTCCTACCCACATGCTCTCTTCTGTACATAAGCAGACTCAATGTCACTACTCCACACACATGACTGCATGTTCCTGACCTGTGACCTGTGATTCTGTCCTCACTCCTAATCCTTCAAGGTCCAGGTCAACCGGACTTCTTTGACTGGCCCCTACCACCCACCATTGTCCTACTCCTCGTTGGCCCATCATTCAGCAGACACACATTGAGGGTCTGTCAGAAGTGGGTAATGAAGGTGTGTTGGAGGCAGGGTCTGGGTCTTGGATGACTAAAGACAGGAGAGTGGAGGTTGGAATTATAGGACCACATGATGGGTAAGCAGGAGAGGCTGGGGTCACACGTGAATGAAAGGGTTGACTGGGGACTGGGACAGTGAAAATAGATGAAGAGGAAATTGCAAGGAAGAAGGGAGAGTAATAGCAAAGTGAAGAGCATTTAACCCACAACCCTTTGAAGAAACCTGTAAATGCTGTATAAAAGGGCTGCGGTGGCACAACGTGCTAAGATCCATGAAGTACCCGTGTGCTCCAGCCTCTGCCGCTCCTAAAATCACCTGCCTGCTGGGCAGGGCCTGCCCGTTCCAATGCTGGCAGGTAGGAGAGTCCAACAAGAAACCTGGCAGACAACTGAAGTGAGGTTTCTGACATGCAGTTGTTTGCCTGGAGGTTAGAGGAGACTGCTTTCTTTCTGGCTCATGTGTAAACCTCCTTCCCAGAGGAAAAAGCCAGATGGGTGGACATGGACCACATCCCAAATGGAAGCCAGCTTTCTTCAGGCTATGACCTGACCCAAATCTCTGCCTAGAAACCTAGTGATGGGCCTGAAGGGACACTATTTTCTATCTGTACACTTCTGGGCCCTGCCACCACGGAGACCTCGGCCTGCTCCTTATCAGTCCCTGCCAAGCTGGTACTGCCCTCTGGCAAAAGTCAGCATCACACTAGAGATCTGAACATCCATTTCCATGACTTCTGCAACTCCTCATTGTTTTGCCAATAAATATATATTCTTCTCATAAAATACACTCATTTTAATACAACTTAGACTGAGATCCTTAATTCTTACAGTCCATAAGTCACCCAACCTACCTCTGTTGTTCTTTTTTTCTCTTACCAATATCCTGATAAACCACATTGATCTATATTTCCCATAAGATCTAGAATGTAGCCTTTGCATACAAAAGGAGATGCTTAACAAATAAGTGTATGGACTGCTGAATCACCACTGAGGCCTGACAGTTTTCTATTAGTTGTTCTCAGCTCTCCCCCAATTAGGCTGTGTCTTCAACTTGGATGAAGCTTTCCAGGGCTCAGAGACACCCTTTGATATCAGAGAGGCAGAGGGTCTGAGCAATGTACAGACTCACTAATTGGTGCCGGAAGCTGGTCAGGTGGCTTTGGTTCTACTCCGTGTTCACAATTCTGTGATACTGTGTGCCCTGACCTTTCTGCTAAAAGAGACCAAAGCCAGACACTCGACTTGTAATGAGTGAGGTCCAGATACACGGACATAGAGTGGATACATGAGCATCTGTAAAGTAACAGACGGTTCAGCAGAAGGGAAAAACACACATTTTGCCATGCTGTATAATACAACTCCAGATCTTTGGAGTTACAGATTAAGACATCTGCTGGCCACCCGCTCACACTCAATGTTAATGCCTAGCAGCTCACAGGGCTTCCTTCTATGTACTACACATGCTGAGCCAAGGTGCCCTCCCTGGGTACCATTTCTATTGGCACCATTTCTGATTCTGAAATTGATTAGAAAAGGAGATTATCAGAATATAGGGTTTCATGCTTTAGGAATTCATATAACACTACATTTTAAATACCACTCTTCACTTAAAATTGCTTTGACAAACTTCACTATTTCCTCTCAGACATAACTCATTAAAGAATGCCTTATAAATTATTAAAGGTCATTGTTTTAAAAGAGCAAGACTAGTTGACTGTTCATGTAATGACCCATGATACTGTTAAGATTTGAATCAAAATCATTATCATTTGTAGCTTATTGAACAACACGTATTTTGAAAAATTCACATCTTTAACAAGGCCTTATGAAGATACTCTCTCAGGTATTTCATTTACATATGTTGGTGAGGTAAATAAATACAACACAAAAGGCCATAACCTTAATGCCTTATGAAAAACATTTGCAAGCCTGGCCTTCTGCAGATTTCTTTCCTCCTTTGATTACTTAGGAAAAATCTTGGTGTGTTTGGCTTTGTATCTCCATACATTGCTTTGTGTCCTATCTGATGTCAATGCTGTGAGAATTCAGAACACATTCTGTGCTAAGCTCCTGTTGCTGTGGGGAGTGGGGAGAAGGGAAGAGCCAGGGCGTGAGTGGAGAACTTGGTTTGAAACATGGCTCTGCTTCAGATACTTGTGTGACCTTCAAGCAAGTGATTGAACCTCGGTTTCTTTGTATGTCCCAAGGCTTGGGAAGACAGAATGAGACAATGCATGCAAAGCACCTCACTAGGACCCCAGCACACATCAGCTTTGAGTGGTAGCCACTAAGAGATGAAAAGAACCTCCTGGAAATGCAATTTGCTTACCTCAAACTTTGGCCAAATTGTACATCCAGCGAAATCTGTTCCCTGAAACTGTACAAAGTTAATCTATCCATCATTTCAAGTCTAGATACTTTTGATTTCTAAGAAACTGGAAAATCACCCAGGTTTCTGCCAACTGCTCACTTAGAGAATATTCCTTCCTAAGATTTTCCACACCAGAGGGAGTATCTTAAAAATCTCTAAGAATGTTCAACACCCCAGGGCAAACCAAGAAAACAACAGATACTATATTTAAAAATATATATATATGTGGAAGAGTTGAAATGACAAATAATTAAAGACAGCTTCCTAGCCATCCCACTTCCGCTATCCAAAGCAGGCAGCAGGAATAGAAATAATAAGGATACTTAACTCAGCTGGACAGACATCATTTCCTCCATAATTTTCTTAGTCTTTGCAAACCTTTACAAGCAATTATTTGAGATCCAATTTGGCATGCTCTCTAGGCTTGAAGACAGATCCTGCAGGTTTTAATATTGTAATTTCTGCCTATGAATCAATGCATTCTACCTGCATAGGATGTTTAGAGAAGCAAAGAAATAGAGCCAATTTGCCTATTACCTCCAGGGTCCTAGACAATGAGATGAGGCCACAGAGCAGGCCCTGGTGAAGTGAAGTGATGCAAACCAGAGTGTGCAGGAGGAGGAAGCAGAGGGAAAGAGGATAGGAGGAGAGGCTGGAGGGAAGAAGGGTCAGGGGGAGGTGGGCTCATGCCCTCAGAGTAAGGCGAGCAGAGAGCCTCAACACAGCTGAGAAAACACAACAAATGTGTAACCCTCTCTTATGTGGAAGCCCACCATCCTATAATTTAGGGAGAGGACTGTTCTCATATTTTCTAGCATTTTAGTACAGTCAAGGGATCAAATAGGGGCCTCCTTTCAAAGACTATTACAGCACACTGATCTTTCTTACAATTACCAGGTTTTCCATATCCTACTCTCTTTATGCCTACATGCCACGGATCCAAGGTCTACCCTTAACTTACATACATCAATCCTTTCTCTTTTCTCAAAACACTCCTCACTTACCCAGTCAGGACTCAAACGTTTAATACCTTGTGTATTCATGCCATTGACCTGTGACCCTCCCTGCACCTCACTCACACCCAAGTGTCTGGGGCATCATCTTGGGGGCAGTCCCACTGGTAGTTCAAGAGAGATCACCAACTCCTTGCTCTCTAAAATGATGTCTCATGGCCAGAAGCAACTGTCCTCCCCCACCCTGCCCCACCTTTTAAAAAATTGTTATTTCACACCAGAAACTTAAATCCTATATGCTGTCTCAGTCACTGTTAACTCTTCTCTACTAAATATCTAGGCACCAGATAATTTCCCCTAGGTAGCCGGCCCATGGGGCATTTCTTCCAGCCTGAGTCTCATGAGGACCAGCTCCTCCCACACTGCAAACTTGTCTGATTGATGCTGTACTTTCTTTGCTCTACAGGGGCTAACTGGAAAAGACTTAAACACTTTTGCCTAATTAAGACATAGATTTACCTTCAGAATTCAGAGCAATAACTCATTCAGCATTCCAACCTGTCATAAACGCCTTGGGTTATATTCCCATTCACGTAAAATTCAGCAACTACCAACTGGGCAGTCATGCCCTGAGCCAGCCATCAAAAAGACTCAAGGACACAACCAGGCAGAGCTACAGAATGTGGCTGGTACTTGAGCAGTGGACTCTTAACTCTGGACCCCAAAGGACCTGCTGGGACTGTACCAAGAATCCAAAGGCACAACTTGGCTAAATAAGCCTGCATTCCCACCGCAGCTGGGGTCATGTGCTGGGAGAAAGAGCTCATTCACTGAGGTCTGCTCAGTATCCCTTTGGTAGATCTAGCCAGAACCTGACACAAATTACCTTAAAATAGACAACAAAGAGGAGAAATACAGATTACTCCCATAGACACTAGTGAGTGGCCTTTTTTGAACATCACTAGGAAGGCACAGTTAGCATTTAATGTTGGCTCCAGGGCACAAGTTAGGGCCAGAAGACTCCAGTTGTAATCCATGTGCTTAGAATGGTGAAGAACAGTAAACAGAGGAAATGGTAGCATGGTAATTTTGGATTATGGTTGTGTGCAAACTTCTCCAAGACCGGCTTCCCATTCCATGCTGCTCCATTCCCTAGGGACCTGAGTTTCTGAAAATCTGAACCAATCTGAATGTTAACAGCAGCCACAAAAAGAACTCAACAACAGAGAGTAAATTTTAGTTGGCTTTCCCCAAGTTGTATTCATTTTCTAGTTTTAAAAATTACTTAGAATAAAGTTAAATGATTTTTCCCATTATAAAATTAATATATGGTCATGATACAAATATTAAAAAGCAACAGAGTAGGAAGAAGGAAAAAATTTCCAGGGTTTAAGTGTCCACAGAAAACTATTGTTTTGTTCACTTTTTTTCCAGACTTTGAACTATGTACAGTTTGGGGATTATTTTATATTAGTGCTATCTAAAAGAATTTTCTGAGATAATGGAAAACCATTTTTAGACCTACACTGTCTAATTTAGAAGCCACTAGCTATGTGTGGCTACTGAGCACTTGAAAGGTGGCTAATGCAACTGAGAAAATAATTTAAAAATTTTCTTTAATTTTAACTAAAATTAAAATTTAGTCACATGGGGCCTATAGCTACTACATTAGTGCAGTTTTAAAGGACTGTGATCATCTTATATGTAAAACATTATATCCTATATTTTGCTTTTAACATTACATCCTAAGTATTGTTCTAAAACTCATACATTTTTTAACTGCTTAGTAAAGTTATAGTGAACTTAACTAAGCCCCTACTGTAAGATGGTTTTTTTGCAGTATCATAAAGAACACTATAATTTACAACTTTTTGTATGAAGAGTTTCATAGTTAAAATTTTCTTTAGAACAACGTATCAAAGCATATTATAAAATTTAAGACTGTTAGTAAACAGACTACCCAACAGCTTTCGAGAGAGGGTGAAAAGCTTAGGCACCCTGTAGTAATGTGTGAACTTGCTTATTTTACTGTTCCCTCTGAAGAAAGTTCTCATCTTTCAAAATCTTTTCCTATCAAATTTCATGTGGCATGAAACATAGGGTGGAAGAAATATGATAGCTCACAGTCTTAGTTCAAATTTCTTTATCAGTGAGGCTGAACATTTTTCAATAGGTTTGCTGACTGGTAGTATTTTCTCTTTATGTGAATTGTCTGCTCTTGGTTTTTGCTCTTCCTGTTTAGTTATGGGTTTGTATGAACTCTTTATATACTGAAGTTATTTACCATTATTTTACCTTTTCTTCTTTTTTGTCATTTTGAATGTTGGGTGTTCCAAGGATGTTTTCTGGAGCATGTTTGAAATCAGATTAAATAGTTTTGATATTGCTAACCGTAGATAACAGTTCTACCTTATTACAAAGGTCAAATTTTGGTTTCCCAACAGGTCTTTTTCTTAAAGGCAACTCGGTTTCTTGTATGAGCTAGCTTAGTGCTCAACCTGAAAACGTATTTTGTAAACTCGACTGGCATGGAGCAAAGTATGTCTCAATGTCAGCTTCTGTTGTTTCACTTGCCCACTTTCTGAATCTACAGTTGATATATAGTAAGTTGGCCAAATTGCTGGAGACTTTGGATAAAGAAACATAAATAGGCTGTGGGGATGTAGAGGTAAGGAACTGAAAAGTAAGGAGGTTCAAGGATGCACCTGAACAGTGGGTAACCCTGACCAGCCTGAAAAGGTCCAAGGAAGAGTTGATCTATCTGTACAAAACCAATCACATACACATCAGGACATCAGACTGAATATGAGCAAAATTCCTAGTATGGTTGTTATGCCAGGAAGATGTAAGTCTGGGAAAAATAGGGATGAAATGAAATAAAGTAAAGCAATTTGCTAAAATATTTCCTTTCTTGCCTCAAAATTTTTTTATGGATGGGTCATTCTGGCCCAGAAACACGTAGAGCCTAATTCTTTGGCCAACACAATAGTGTGACATCAGTGTTAAGATAAAAATGTGGTTTGCCCATGTCCAAAGCGATAAGATCAAAGGACTTGTACGGATTACATTTGGAGCCTGTTTGACGGGGTACCACCAGACCTGACCTTTTCGTTATCACAGATATATATATCAAAGCTCCTGCCATAACTCCTGGATTCTAAGTCTTTTGTCTTCTACCTTTCAGAGACTACAGGTTTATGATTAGAATTTTTATTGAGAAGGATCAGACAGTAAAAATGGAATCAAGATAAGGAATTGGAATAAAATTGGAACTGAAGGACAGAAGTAGCAGTTAAACTGATCAAATGATAGGAAAATGAAGGAGAACAGAAATTTAACTATTGGCTTTAAAGTTTTCTCATACAGAATATATAAAATATTCTGAAAACAAGTCTCTTATAAAGTGAAGTTAGTGTACTAAATTCCTAAGGCGTTTTTACATTTTTAAAGAAAAATGATTTCAATAGGTTTTTTAGTTTTATTTTCAGGAACAATAAATACTGAAACTCTTCAGATTCTGGCATGTCTTTCTGGCTGTATATTATTATTTATTTTCTATTAAGTTTAATAATATTAATAATAATAACTAACATTTATTTAGTGCAAATATACACCAGACACTGAAGTATGTTAGCATGTAAAAGGGGTTGGCAAGCTTTGCTGTAAAGGGCCAGGTGATAAGTATTTTAGATTTGCAGGTTATGCTGTCTCAGTTGTAACTGCTCAACTCTGTTGATGTAGCAGGAAACTATTCATAAACAATACATAAATGCATGAGTGCAGTTGGGCTCCAATAAAACTTTGGACACCAAAATCTGCATTTCACAAGATTTTCATGTGTCACGAAATATTATTCTTATTTTAACTTTTTTTTCAACCACTTAAAAATGTAGAAACCATTCTTAGCTTGTGAGCTGTATAGTAACAGATGGTAGGCAGGATTTTGCCGATGGGTCAGTCTCCTGAGCATGGATGTAGAAGAGCATTTAATTCTCATACCAACTCTACATAGGAATTGGTACGATTCTTATTTACTAGGTGAGCAGACTAATAAAAAGCAAGTTAAGTAACACCCCAGTTATGTAGTTAAAGTAACTATCCTAGTTATTATCTGTTCATTAACAACATTCCAATATATTTTACATATATATATATATATATATATTTAGAGTTTATTTACTTACAGTTTATGTTCAAAGAATTTGTAACATATGATGAAGCACAAATATGTGGAAAGATAAAAACAAAAATAAGGTTTTCCCCCTATAAATTTATCATACTATCTTTGGGCCTCAATTTCTCCCTACTAACTTTTTCCCCATAACTCTTAGATATTGAATTTCAAATTTTTTTATCTTCTTTTTTTTAAAGGAAAATACATTCATTTTCTTTCTTTCCACAGCACAGAGGATGAAACATAAGAAGGAGCATCATTGTTTTAATTCATTTCCTTAATTTTTAGTGTGAGGCCAGTAGGTCTATTTACTGAGATGTTGTGCTCATGTAAAAATGCCTTTCCATGTTTTAATATCAGACAGCTGACATTTTAAGCCAAAAAAAATTGTGAAATAGTCCTCATTTGAAGATGAAGATGTATTTTTCATGTTAAGTAGCTTTTCAAAAAATAATTCTACAAACATTCTTAGATAATCAGATACTGATCATCTATGTGTGGATTTACTTCTTGCTTTTACTCTCTATGCCTCCAGATGACTAACAAAGTAAAGGGAGGGCAGGCAAAATAAACTTTCATGAAAGACTCAAACCATTCCCCTTTGGTTTATGGGTCTACTAAAATGTATGATCATGGGATTTTGGGGTAAACTTGGCTAAAATTCTGTTGTATGATAATCTGCAGTTTTTAATGTTTACTTCATCCTTGTTCTATTACCAGTGGTTTTATTTGGCAGTGTACAACAGAATAAGGTCTTGGCACCTTTTAAAAGCAATGTTAATGTCTGCCTAAAAAAATTAATATCCCCATCCAGAATGACTTATTGGTAGGTACAAGATATTCATCCAGATACATGTGGGTTGACTCAAAAGATTCCTCCTTGGAAAAATTATTAAGTGCTTCAATTATGTTTTGCACTAACATGCTTTGAGAAACAATGGGCTGCCCCCCAGCTTTTTAAACTCCAGCATTCTGTATAACATGCACATAACAGTACTTAATACAGAAGGCACAAAGGGTATAAAATTTACAAAGAGACTTAAGTACTATTTTTTCAACAAAATCAGCATTAACTACACCAACAAAAACCTCAGAACTGGTTGTAAAATGTTGAGATGGGAAGTTTCAATATTTCACTCTAGATAAGAGTTTTCTTCTCTTTGCTCTTTATTCTGATAAAAATTTGCTGAAGGATTTTTAAGCACTTTTGATAAAATATTTTTGTAAAACAGTTGCAGTATAGCCTTATTACTAAATTGGGCATCAAGACCAAAAAAAAAAAAAAATCAGTGATCCACTATATGCAGAAAATTGAATTCAGTGTCATGAAGGAACAAAAGGTCTCTTCTGAAGCTAATAACCAAGTGAGATCAGAAAAAAAGTCCAACACAAATAAACACATTTAAATCCAAATAACAGAAACATTCAAATCACCCCAAATCAGCTTATTCTATAATGAAAGAAAGGAGGTGTGGGGAGGTGGGGAACAGTTCAAGTAACATAAAGAAAGCAGACAACTTTCAAAGACTTGAGGGAAGACCTGGAAAGATTAGCACATGATCAAACACCAGCAATTCACCGGGGAATAATCTGTGCCTGTGGCTGCAGACACACAGTCAGTAGATTCCATCATGGTGTTACCATGGAGACGCAGCAGGAGAGGCACATGGCTGGCACACAGCCTTGAAGGAGTACATCTGATTTAAAACCTTGGAGGTGAAGTTATCCTTCGGGTATCCAGAGAATATAAACAAGTTGGAAACTTATGAACTTACTAGTACACCTGTGCTGGAAACTAGAATATTTGAATAAAGGCAAAAGGAGAAGGGGTTAGGACTAGTTCTATTGTTGAAATAGACCAGTTGAGGGAAGTGGACACCAAAGCTCTCAAAACTGCTAGAGGCAGAGTGAGGCCGTACCAGGTGAGCCATTAAGGAGGGATGTGTGTTGTAAGCCAGCTAACGTTCAGTTACAGCAGATGACCACCTTGGCCAATCATCTTTTCTGATTAGTAGCTGTGCCACACTTGTTAAATATTTAGTGTGTTTCTGAGGTTCTGTAAATTTACAAATGCTACGTTTCTTTCGGCTCTAAGAGGAGCATCTGAAATGCTCAACGTGTCCCCTCCACCTCCCATTTTCATCTCTAAGGCTGAGTGCATGATTAAGGAGCTGCTGCTCTAGATCCACCTACTCAGTGAAAGCTGAGAAACTGAAAGTGAAGCACTGGGTGATGGTGACCACGTGCTCTTAGTGGCTGTGATAGTAGAAAAGGAGCACAGGTCTTATACATACACATACACATTTCTGCTGACTTTAGGAATGTAATTTAATAGCAACCAGGATCAGGGTGCAACACATAGTCTAAATTACCCTTAAAAGTGTATTTTGAAGGTACCCACTGGTGGCTCCCAGACTATACTGCCATGCCATACATCTGATATGGACTACTACTCCCTTGGTGACAGAGAGGTCATGGTTCATTTGGTGAGCACCAAATGAAGTCTGGTTTGTGTTTGTGTTTGCAATTACCTTGCCAAAGAATTAGTATCACTGAACATCACACTCATACTCTGCCCTGCCAGCAGCCTCACACTAGGTGAGGCACACGGAAACCGACATCGACCCTCAGGACAGCTGAGTGCATTTCTCTGTCTCATGGTTTCATGCCATCCTGTCACTGGGTGAAACCAACCCAGAGTCTTTTGCATGAATCGTCTCTTTGTCCTTTTTCCTCTTTTTAAGCTAAACATCTATAACTACCTTTCCATATATCTACTTCTGATGGGACTCCTATGGAATGCCATACATAGCATGTGTCTCTAAAAATGACAATAACCCTAAAATACAGTGGTCTCAATGATACAGTTTGGACCACTTAATCTAATGCATTCTGATGAAGGTGAAAAAAAGCTTCCAAAATCATCCTGGCTACAGGGGATGCTTTCTCATGATCTAAATGTTTAGGAGGACAAAGTGGGAGTGTTTGGGGGGACTGTGAAGAAAATCACATAATCAAGGACTTGTAAGAGTTACCATCATGTTCTATGCTTAGTAGGTACTCCTCAATAATTGTTAAATAAATAAAAGAAAAAACTGGAAATGATTCAGAACTATTGAAAAATGCCAAGAGCCACTTGAATTTGAAAGAAAATGTCAGAAACTTCTAGGAAAAATTACATTTACTTCATTCTAGGCCCCAAGAACCCAGCAGAATAAAACAACAAAACCTAATAAAGAAACTAGGGAAAAAACACCGACCACAGATGTGGAAGGATTTGCCAAATATGTGATATCTGCACTGACCCAGAAAGGATGCTGAAAGCCATTAAACCCCTTTCCGTATTTCAACCAAGTTGAGATTTGTGTGTAGGATCCAGAGACACTCAGTGATAACCTTTCATCAGAACATGGAGGTGTGAATCAGTCTTTGGAGAGGCAGAGGAAGAGCCTAGTGGAGATCTAGGTGCATAACTCAAGGCTGTAGAGGAAGCAGGACTGATGAAAGGAACAGCTGAGTTGTGTCATCTTTATACTCTCTAAACTGAACTCTTAACCCAGAGAACTGCCTGGAGAGGAAGCTGTTTAGTGCCTCAGAGCTATAAAATATCTAGGAATATCAAAACCTTTGAAGAAAATTTCTTGCATGAAAAACAGGACATAAGCAAACAAATAGGCAGGAAAAGAGAGGGAGGGGAGGGGAAAAGAAGAAATCAGAGCAAAGAGATCATGCAGAAAACTGAAAATACTTTTAAAAAGAAAAAAAAAATCCTCAGAAAGACATCCCCGAAACAAAAACAGGATACTGAGTTAAGAAGGGGGAACATTTGGAGACTAAAAAAATCTCCTAAGAGTTTCAAAAAAGAAAATTTATGACAACCAAAAAACAAACAAATAAAAAAGTTGATTTGGGAAATAACTGTAGCAGTTTGTCAGGAAGTAGAAAGAATGTTAAACTGGAGAGAAAAATGAAAAAAAAACCTGTCAGTTTCCTTCATTCAACATTAAAATAAGTAAACAGGAGAAAATTTTCAAAGGAATAAATTAAAACTTCTCTTAATTAAACATCTAGGTTAAGGGACCTCCTCTCCCCCAGAAAAGCCAGGATGTGGAGCAGGGGAAGATCCATACCAAAATAAACCCTTCCTTAAATTTGAGGCCATCTAGGATAAATAAAAGATTCTAAAACTTTCCATCTAAAACAGATCCTATAAAGAATAAGGAAATAAAAGAGCCAAGGATTTTTAAAGAGAACAATTGGCAGACAATGGAATAATGTTTTCAGAATGGTTTATATCTGAGAATTCTATATGCAGCCAAAATATCAATCAAACTTGAGGGCAGAATATAGACATTTTTAGACATGGAATAAAATGTTAGAACTATCTCCCTTATGCAGAAAGCTATAGGAGGACATGCCCCAGTAAAATAAGGTAATAAAACAAGAAATAAGACAGCACTGAATCCAGAAATAGGCAGTTCAACACAGGAAAGAGTTAAATGGATTCCCGGGATGACAAATATATAAGACGCAAGAGAACAACCAGTTCTGATTAGTAAGACAAACGACCAAGAAAATCTCCAATTAAACAAAAAGAAGGAAAAAGAAAAGAAAAAAGGAACTGATATATTATTTGGTATGTTGACTGTGTTCTAAAAGATTTCACAGATCTGCTGACTTAGAAAAAAGTCAGCCAGCAAAACACACACACACAGAAAATAAAAGAAAAAATGTACTGCAATTATTAATTCCAGAGGGGAAAATGTTGACCAACGAGGTACAGGTAGCATCCTGCTTGCTCTAAATGAGATCAAGTCTCTAGCTGGAGACATGACATTCTAAGACAATCCACCAATCTAGTTTTAGTTATTACCATTTTGTGTACATTAGTTTACATTAGTGAGGCTAGCAGGGAATGTGTCCAAGGACCCTCAGTTTTGATGGTCCTCAGATGACCTTCACTCCTGTTCTGGAAAAAGGAAATGCTCCTAGCCCTTGCTCCTACCTGACACTCCCATAAAGCCTTGCGGAGCCTGACACCTTAAGCAGGCACTGTGGTAGGTGTGGGGCAGAAATGGACTGATTATTAAACAACTTTGGAGGGTGACAGGGGCAGGTCAGTTTCAAACAAGAGCCCAGCTCTGCAGGCTAAGTAGTAAAATCCATGTCCCTAAGGCTGGGGCATCTTTGAAAGCACAGGGTAACAGGAAAAGTCACTTAACCTTTCTTTGCTGGAATCCCATGCTCCTTCATTCTAGGGAGAAAATGTCAACTGCTCTTGTCAAAAAGACTATGGAAATCAATGGTGCAGCATGCAAATGACAAGTGCTAAGTAGGTTCCAGAGTAAATATAAATGATAGGTGTTTAATAAGTGGATACCAGCTCACTGGGGCAGGAGCCAAGTATACCACATGGTCCAGGTACCACCCCCCGAGCTGGCTCCACTTTCTGTATCAGGGCTTCTCCTATTATTACAGTCAGATTCCACCAGTTAAAAAAAAAAAAAAAGTTGAGGACGGGGACGGGGACTGAGTGACTCTTCAGGACTGGCCAGGGACAGGGTAAGGAGGAGGCCTCAGAGGCAGCACGTTGCCAGCTAGGACCTGGCTTCTGACATTTCCAATGACTGACTGTATCCAACACTGCTAGCTTCCCCATTCCCCAATATCTCAGACTTTGCATTTGCGAAGGACATAGTGTCTTTGCTTTCCAAGCAGGGTCTCTGTCCCCAGGCTCTCAACACTGTACAAGGCTTCGACATTTTCTCTCTCTGTTCGGCTGGCCAGGGAACCCTTCCTGCTTGGAGCACAGTCAGAACATGTGACTGGTACCAGCTCTTTGTGAGGAAGAGGCTCAAACTGCACAGGAGCAATGAGCTGATGCTGATCAGACCTTCATAAAGTGAGGGCCCTTAGGCATTCACCCCATGTGCCCCTTGATAATAAGTCCCTTACCCAGGTGCCAGAACATTTGCAAGGAAAACAGACAGAAATCTTTAAATATGTTAGCAGGACCTTCTCATCCTTCCTCTTCGGTCTAGATTTCTCATTAGTATGTATGCATGGGAAGAGATTTTTGGTGAGAACAGAGGCACTTTAGAAACATTTATTTATAAAAACTATATGTTAAGTGCAGATCATTACTATGTTGAAGAAAACTACTGTGGCTATTCTGTACTTCTATTTCTTCACTAATTTAGACTTTTTCGCCTCAATTATCTACAACAGCAAATATTTTGCAGGACTGGACTAGAACATCTAGCCAAATGCGTATACAGTTTTGAAATCTGGTGGTGGAAGTTCTAATTAGCAAAAGGACATTCAATTAGGTACAACTAGTACTTGTTTAAAAAATATTATCTCCACTGAAAATTAGCTGCAAATGTATTTTCCTTTTATAAATACCAAGTTAATATTCAAGAAGAAATCTTATAATTCCTTTCCATCAGTTGGAAAGATTCCTAATACATGGAGTAACAACTTCAATTATACTAACTCTTGCATTTGTTACAGTGTCATCAAGAACAGATGTTTTGGATACTAAATCTTTCTTAAATGTAATATATGAAAAGCAGGCAGACAAGCGAACTTCCTCTTCCAAGCAGTTTCAGTCTTAATGCAGTTTTGCTTAGTTAGCAAATATAGATGGGGCCTCAATAAGAACATTTTAAACTTAAAGAGGATTTTTTGTGATAACATAATCCCATTAGTATTAGGCTATCATTATATAATTTAGAAAAAGAAATATCAATCAGTTAAGGTCATTGCTAACATGGTATACAGAGGCTGAACCAATGTACTCTCTTCTCCAGCCAAATGGCTCTATCTTCTCTGAAATGCCAATGTTTTGGCTTATATCCTTAATCCTTATCTCCTTAATATCCTTAATCCTTATTACCTTTTTCGAAAATTAGCTTGTTTCAAGTCTCAGCTTAAAAGCCACCTCTTCCTTAAAGCCTCCCAGTCATTGAGCTGCAACAAAAAAATTCTTGATCACATATGGCTTGTTAGTATCACTTGTGATATTAACCTCCCTTGACTTCTCATTACAATTATTCATGTAAATATTGTATCCACCCTGATAGGCTATGAGTTATTTGGAAAGCAAAGGCTTTGCCTTCATTATTTCTATATTCTCTCCCAACATCCAAAAATTACCTTGTCACGGAAAGTGATCAATTAACATTGGCTGGGTGAGTAAGCATTCTGAACAAGGGTGAAAACAGGCATATATCTAAAACAACGGAGGTAATGCTTCCCTAAAGTGATTTAAAGACACACAGATCAATGAGTCCAACAAAGGAAGACCCGGTGTTGCTTTGCAGTTTCAAGTTTTTCCCTTTTGGTATATATATATATATATATTCCTTTACAAATCTATTTCCCCTTTATAGTCTGAATAGCATGTGTCACATGGAGGCAGTGGAATCCCATTTAGCAGGTGGAGATGATTAAGGTTGCTGTTTGGCATCTGCTTTCAATACTATTCCAGGCATGGGAATCACAGTGATACACTATGTTTCTCCCAAGCCACTGCCTAATACCTTGATTTTGGAAGAGTTTGTTCAGCTTTGTGGTCTTGCCTTGCTCAGGTCTGCAGTGATTCCATATATTCCCTGGAGATAACTGCCAACAGGAATACTCTAGCGTGGACGGCCTGGCTTCCCTGGTTGAGTATGTAGGCCTGAAAGAATCCCATACTGAAAACTAACTGGTGAGCCTGCACAGAACCAGTAAAAACTGAATAAGCAGAGTTGTAATCTTCACTTAAGCTATCTGCACTTTAAGATAGTTAAGTGTGTTTCATAAAGCCCACTAAATAAAGGACATGAGTAACTGTGGTTAGCCTAGAAGTATGTAGAAATTTTATAATGGGGGTGTGAAGGGGGTACTGGGGATAGAGGGGTGTAGAGCTGTGGCCTCACCCAAAGCTATGCTGCCACCCCGTGGATATTGAGTCAGAATCTGTATCTGAGTCAACAGCTCTCCCTTCTCCTTAGTAATAAACAAGGAAGACCTTTCACTTCTGGTAATTCCTTTTGATGGCTGCTGCCAGGACAACTAGGAAATAAGGCAAGGAACAGAGAGACCTCAAAAAACACCAGGTCACTCTAGTGAAGTTATTACATTAATTCTAACAGGAACTGTGGCTCTGCCAAAGGAAATGTAAAAAGGAATCTGAAATGAGGTGCCACAGTCCTGAAATATGGTTGCTGGTACACTGTGCCCGTGTTCAGACTGCACGAGACTCATATATCAGAGTGCCTGTTAAGCGCTTCCCTGGGATGTGAGTAACAAAACGACTTTCTCCAAGTCTCATGCACACAGTGAGAAGGAAAACCTCATTTTTAACAATCTGTAGTCACTTCTAAGTTAATCACTCTGGCAAGTATTTCTGTCTCCTGTTGAACTGTCAAAGAGATAATAAAACAAAATAAACACAGTGTAGAGAGGTCTGTAGGCAAAACTGCAGTTCATGTATCTCAGTAAAAATGGCAGAAGCATGCAAAAGTACTGAAGAATTTCAAAAACTTAAGATGAAGACTTCCAAGTGATTCAGTTAGAGCCTTATTAGACTCTATTTGTCTCAGTGATGGTTTGCAGTATCTTGCATTGGGCAGGTAGAGTAGGTACTCTATAGACATTTTGGCTGATCTGAACAAGTGCTTTGTAATCCACTCAAGCATTAAGGAATAAGCAGGAGCGCAATGCTGAGTTCGCTCAGACCCAGTCTCCTCTGGTTATGGTGGATCCAAGTGCTGCTTGCAGAAGTTGAAGAACTTGCTCCAAAACTACAAAGCATTTGTGGTGATGCCAAGACTAGAATTCAGTTTTCTCACTCTGAAGTCCGAGGCTCTTTGTTTACCGGTTTTGATAGGTACGCATGTATGTGTGTGTGTGTATATATATATATATATAGAACTGTCTACACCTGTTGTTACACCTTGTAACCTTGAAGTAGTACTTGGGTAAACACATGGGTTTCTATAGAAGTTCTGCCTATGAATTTTTGTCTTATTTCCTTCCAAGTGATTTTAAATTGAGGGCGATTTCAAACTTAGCATTCTTACAGATGAAACTTACAGAGGGAAATTTAGTTGCCTTCACTGTGCATTTTTTTTCATAAGTGGGTATTAAGTCCAGTTTTGAAGTCACATAGCTCAGACGCATACTGGAGATGCACATTCTTCAACATGAGGTGGGAGGTGGTATACTCACCCATCCATCCATTTATGAAAAGTTTCAGGGTAAGACACGAAATAGCTGCAGAAGGCACACTTTGCATCCCCTTTTCTTGGCTAACATGTCTAACATGTTTTTTTGGCTTTAAGATAACCAATGATCCCCCCTTGTGAAATAACCATGCTATTGCCTATGAATGGTGCTGTGGATACAACTGCTTTCAAAATGATAAGGGCTAAGATTACGAGTTTCTCTCTAATTAGAGAGCATATAAACTTGCACAGATTAAAAAATGCCTGCAATCAGATAGATTCAAACTTATATATTAATATACACATATACAAATGCATATATACTCACACCATATAGCTTTAACAAATCACTTTCCTTTCTGTGTGTGTGTGGGATCAACTTCACAATATCAAAGTCAAGGAAAAAGATTTCTTTTGAAAGGAAAATCTTGGCCTCTCCCCGCTAAGCCCTGATGAGTGGAGTATTGAGAAATAACCTTGGAGAAGGTGGAAAGGCTAAATGAACATGGGGCATTCAGAGTCCCTTTGATTTAATCTCGGTATGAATGGTGCCCTTGAATCTCTTTATTGGCAAATTTCCGAACTATTGTTCAGTATCAGCCTAGGCCTGATTTCTGGGACTGGGTCCCTCCCAGACAGGGTGAGATACCTTTGTTCTTGTTCTAATAGCACCCGCATGTACGCTGTGGACATGCTTTATTGCCATTCTGCACTATCGCTGCCCATGCACTTGAATATCTCCTCCACTGGGCTGGGAGCTTCCTAAGCACAGGAGCAATATCTTGTAGACTAGAGTATCTGAAGCATGTAGCACAGTTCCTGGGACACTCTGTAACAGTTCTTGACAAAATAAATATATTTTGTATGTATTATCTCATGTTAAAATTATTTAACATTCATAACAATTTCCCAAATCATAACAGAATGAGCCCAGTTAAAAAAAAACCCCATTACTGAGCTGCAGAGTTCCCTTGTTCTGGCATAATCATCTCCCAGCCCTGGATATACTGAAAGGACCTTGATGGCAGATACAGCGTGGTCCTGAGCAGCAGGCATGTTATGACCAGGTAAGAGATGCTTTTGCTGCACAAGATGTACAAGATTTTGTCCTGCATGGGATGTGTGGATCAACAGGAGTCATTACAGGAAAGACAGTTTCAAGACCTGCCAGGTATGTCAAATTACAAAACTTACTGCAAGGGCACATTACAACCTGGATGGAAACCAGGTGGTATGCTGTGGATTTCTGAAAAGCCAAAACCGCTGACAGCAACTTGACAGGGCGTCTGAGCTGCCCCTGCGGCAGAGATTGTTCACTGCCCATCCAAATGGCTTCTCCCCTTTTTCTTTAATATTAGAACTGAGAATAAAGTCAGATAAATGACTTCCCAGCTAGACTCCCTATCCAAGCATGTCTTGAAGTTAGATGTGATCGTATGTCTAAGTTCTTACTAACAGAGCATGAACAAAATAAAGTGCGCCAGTCTGTGGCTGGGATTGAAGAGAGCGGCATTAACTCTGCGCTGTCCTCTGTCCTCCGCCTACTGAAACCCGAGGGGGCAGTGACCCAGCTTCTACTGCCCCTGTGATACAGCGTCCTAGGCAATGATGGAGACATGACTTGAGGGAACCTGGGCTCTTGACTGGCCATGAGGAGAAGATCTGCTCTCCTGAACTGGATTACTTCCTTAAAAGAAACATGAATGTCTATAGCTGATCTCGATCAACATGGGGATTTGGAGCGCTGAACCCTGCGCAGTCAAGAATCTGCATATAACTTTTGACTCCCCCTAAATTTAACCACTAATAGCCTATTGCTGATCAGAGAGGCCTTACCAATAACACAAACAGTTGATTAACACATACTTTGTATGTTACACATATTATATATATTGTATTCTTACAATAAAGTAAGCTAGAGAAAAGAAAATGTTTCTTCAAATTGTCGCAAATCTCCAAAAATCTTTCCAATGTTTATTAAAATATAATCTGTGTGTAAGTGGACCTACGTAGTTCAGACCCATGTTGTTCGAGGCTCAACTGTGTATTCTTAAAGCCACTGTATTTTCATGACTCTTTGTTATAGCAGCTGAGCTTTTCCCTAACAATAAATTCTCTAAGGAAAATTTTGAATTAGGAGGAGATGGTGGCCTCATTTCCCCTTCACATTTCTGAGCTTTACGTTTTCTTATCTGTAAAATGAGTAGGGTAACTAAAATCCTTTCTGGCTCTAAAATTCTAAGATTCATAGTTATTCTCATTCCCATGAGACTTATCCAATCCCATCCTAACAGGCACTCTGTTCCCTCCAGTTTGCCTTCTTTGTGTCTTGTCAAAGCCCGCCCCACAGCTTCCACTTACACTGATAACAGCCTGTTATCTGAACATGGAGCTTGTGCCATTTACTGAGGAGCAAAGCCTTAAATTAAAGGATTGAGCTCATATTTGAAAGTCAGGCACCAACTAGAGTTGACGAGATTTTGGAAAGGCAAAGACCTTCCACGAAATTACTCCAGTGAAATGGAAACTTCAAGTTAAGCTCTGCTTGTATTAAAACATATACATGCTGAAACTTTGTTATAAGTGTTTTGAACAGATGAGAATCTAATCCTCACAAGTACTACTACAAACAACCCATTAAAAAAATATATCAGCAAAGGAACCATCCTCCAGGACCTACAATTACATAGTAGTTTCTTTCACTTATGGTTTCCCCAATGTTTACCATTCACCAGACCTGCAAATAATTATCAGCTTTCTGCCAGGCTAAAAATCTTTCCCATATTTCTACAATTAACTCCCTCAGCCACTAAATCATTTTCTCTCACTTTTGGCCTCCTCCTCAGCTCATAAATACTTTCTATGAGGAAGAGAACTACTAATGCAACTTTTACACCTGTATCTTTTAGAGCCGAGTATTGCTCTTACTGCCTCAGGTCTCTAATCCTTAAAAGCATTGGAAATACGCACTAAATGTTTTGTACCTGATTATCAAGCCATCAGCTATCACCAGAGAGCTCCCACTATGTCTTGGATATCAATTTGTATAAGGACCTTATCAACCACAACTGATTTCTAGCTTCTCCCAGTTCTGTGAGTCCACCAGTTACCCACAAACTTAGTTCAATATCTAGCTTGTGTGTCCAAGCCCTTTTTAGTCTCTCCCAATCAACAGACAGCTCCCCAACATATAAATACCGTGCACATTTCAACTTGGAAATTTTGTAAGCCTGTTAAACCCAAATATGTCTCTAAAAGCTAAAAGCAAAACTTCGAAAGACACAATTATTATCCCAAATATAATAGATATGGGTTAAAAACTTAGTCTAAAAACATTATATAAATTTAAGTGAACTCAAAGTCAAAGTTTATCTGGAAACCTCAGTCACAAAGGATTGTTTGCCCTCCAGCAGTGGGGTGTGGGACGTGGTGGCATCTTTAATTATTTGTGTACATTGCTGTGCAAGAACATTTACCCTGCATTTGCTTTCAGAATTTTATTTTTAACCATTTTCAAACTATCTTTTCCTTTAATTCAGATTTTATATGTTTTTGGCCTGTTATTCCTTAAGGTTAGTCCCATAGGCATCAACATGAAGGAGTTAGAGCAATAACTAATTTAAAAGGCTTGAACATTACAAATGTTGTAAAACACAATGTTAAGGGATATATGCAAGAAACATTTAATAAGAAAAAGACATGTGTATTTAGATGGCACAAAGGTTATGTATGACATGTCTGTTTTCATGGTTATTAAATATTGAAGGACTAATTTCTAAACTAAACTAATTGCTACCTTTTTGAATGAAAATTACATATACATGGTAAGAAATTATAACATCCAAAAATACTCAAAGAAAAAAATGAATTCCTTCCACCTCAGATCCATGTTATCCTCCCATTTTCTCCTGTATCATTTTAGAATAAGTTTATGTGTATACAAACATACAATATGTATTTATACACAAGTAATTTCTAATTAGAAGTATACTATATGTATTGTCTATGTTCTCTTTCCATGTAATATACCTTTGAGACTATGCTCTATCAACAGCTAATAGCTTATATGTTTTTTTCTAAAGACCTTGAATAGTTTTCTGATTCAGTCATCTTGATGTTTGTTTAGTTTTTTTTCTCAGTGTTTTCCACCCCTGCACATTAAGTTTTTGTACAAATGTGCATAAGAAAGTAAAGCTGCTGAGGCAAAGGGCCCAGATATTTTAAATTTTGAAAGATGTTTAAAATTCCTTTTGAAAGGGACTGCTATCTATTTAATTTAAGACAACAAATCATCTTGTTTGTAAAAACCGAAAACAGACATTAATATAAATACACAGATAAAAATAAGTAAGTGGACTCGACATAGTATCCTTAGGATATGAAACGATTTGAATATGTACAAAGCCTCTAAAGGCGTATTTTCTTGGCAGAATTCTGCAAGACTCATGAAAACACGTATTACAGATTTCATAGATCAGCATTAGCAACGTAAACATGGCACTTCAAATAGTATCATGCAAATTTTATTAGTATTTATCTGAACCTAAAGCCATTATGAGTAGAGCAAAAATCATAATTATAGCTAATAACCTTTAAGCATTTTAGTAAATCATTATTTTTTGGCTTTTCAATTAATAATTAGAAAATCAGGATGTTGAGTGAACATGACAAATCCAAAATCTTTTTTTAACTCTGTTAAATTCAGAGGGGCGGAAGATGGCGGCGTGAGTAGAGCAGCGGAAATCTCCTCCCAAAACCACATATATCTATGAAAATATAACAAAGACAACCCTTCCTAGAATAAAGACCAGAGGACACAGGACAATATCCAGACCACATCCGCACCTGAGAGAACCCAGTGCCTCGCGAAGGGGGTAAGATACAAGCCCCGGCCCGGCAGGAGCGGAGCGCCCATCCCCCCCGAGCGCCCATCCCCCCAGCTCCCGGCGGGAGAACAAGAGGCAGAGCGGGAGGGAGACGGAGCCCAGGACGGCCGAACACCCAGCCCCAGCCATCCGGGCCAGAGTGCAGACACAGTATGTGCCCAGGGGGCCCTGGATACTAGGGAAACAGGGCAGCAAGAACAGTGAGCGGGCACTGGAGGCCGGGAGCCGGAGGACATAAGAAAAGCGCGCGACCATTTTTCATTTTTTTTTTTGCTTTTTTGCTGTTTTGTTTTGGCAAGCGCTTTTTGGAAGTCTTAAAGGGATAGGGACCACAATACTAGGGAAACAGGGCAGCAAGACCGGTGAGCAGAGGCCTGAGGCTGGCACCGGAGAATAAAGAAAAACGAGCGACATTTTTTTTTTTTTTTAATTTAAAATTTTTTTTCTTTTTCTTTTGGTGGTCGTTGTTTTGTTTTGGCGGGTGCTTTTTGGAAGTCTTAAAGGGGCACGGTGGGACACTTAATTAAG
This sequence comes from Manis pentadactyla, assembly GCF_030020395.1. Lineage (NCBI taxonomy): Eukaryota > Metazoa > Chordata > Mammalia > Pholidota > Manidae > Manis > Manis pentadactyla. Next base: position 146,377,249 of record NC_080021.1, on the reverse strand, counting down.
AGGTAGGGAATCCGGGGATCTCTGGGCACCCTAACCCCTGGGCTGCAGGGAGCAGGGAGGCCCCTTACGGAGATAAATAGCCTCCCAGCAGCTCCTGCTCCAACGCGACTCCACCATTTTGGAGTAGCTGCCCGAGCCAGGCCACGCCCACAGCAACAGCGGACATTAACTCCATAGCAGCCGGGCAGGAAGCAGAAACCCTGTCTGCGCGCAGCTGCCCAGCACAAGCCACTAGAGGTCGCTGTTCTCCCAGGAGAGGAGGGTCACAAACCAACAAGAAAGGAAGTCCTTCCAGCCGTCACTCGTCCCAGCTCTGCAGACTATTCCTATCACCATGAAAAGGCAAAGCTACAGGCAGACAAAGATCACAGAGACAACACCAGAGAAGGAGACAGACCTAACCAGTCTTCCTGAAAAAGATTTCAAAATAAGAATCATAAACATGCTGACAGAGATGCAGAGAAATACTCAAGAGAAATGGGATGAAGTCCGGAGGGAGATCACAGATGCCAGAAAGGAGATCGCAGAAATGAAACAAACTCTGGAAGGGTTTATAAGCAGAATGGATAGAATGCAAGAGGCCATTGATGGAACTGAAATCAGAGAACAGGAACGCATAGAAGCTGACATAGAGAGAGACAAAAGGATCTCCAGGAATGAAACAATATTAAGAGAACTATGTGACCAATCCAAAAGGAACAATATCTGTATTATAGGGGTCCCAGAAGAAGAAGAGAGAGGAAAAGAGATGGAAAGTATCTTAGAAGAAATAATTGCTGAAAACTTCCCCAAACTGGGGGAGGAAATAATCAAACAGACCACGGAAATACACAGAACCCCCAACAGAAAGGATCCAAGAAGGACAACACCAAGACACATAATAATTAAAATGGCAAAGATCAAGGACAAGGAAAGAGTGTTAAAGGCAGCTAGAGAGAAAAAGGTCACCTATAAAGGGAAACCCATCAGGCTAACGTCAGATTTCTCAACAGAAACCCTACAGGCCAGAAGAGAATGGCATGATATATTTAATACAATGAAACAGAAGGGCCTTGAACCAAGGATACTGTATCCAGCATGACTATCATTCAAATATGACGGTGGGATTAAACAATTCCCAGACAAACAAAAGCTGAGGGAATTTGCTTTCCACAAACCACCTCTACAGAACATCTTACAGGGACTGCTCTAGATGGGAGCACTCCTAGAAAGAGCACAGCACAAAACACCCAACATATGAAGAATCAAGGAGGAGGAACAAGAAGGGAGAGAAGAAAACAATCTCCAGACAGTGTATATAACAGCTCAATAAGCGAGCTAAGTTAGGCAGTAAGATACTAAAGAGGCTAACCTTGAACCTTTGGTAACCACGAAGTTAAAGCCTGCAATGGCAATAAGTACATATCTTTCAATAGTCACCCTAAATGTTAATGGGTTGAATGCACCAATCAAAAGACACAGAGTAACAGAATGGATAAAAAAGCAAGACCCATCTATATGCTGCTTACAAGAAACTCACCTCAAACCTAAAGACATGTACAGACTAAAAGTCTAGGGATGGAAAAACATATTTCAAGCAAACAACAGTGAGAAGAAAGCAGGGGTTGCAGTACTAATATCAGACAAAATAGACTTCAAAACAAAGAAAGTAACAAGAGATAAAGAAGGACACTACATAATGATAAAGGGCTCAGTCAAACAAGAGGATATAACCATTCTAAATATATATGCACCCAACACAGGAGCACCAGCATATGTGAAACAAATACTAACAGAACTAAAGGGGGATATAGACTGCAATGCATTCATTCTAGGAGACTTCAACACACCACTCACCCCAAAGGATAGATCCACTGGGCAGAAAATAAGTAAGGACACTGAAGCACTGAACAACACAGTAGAGCAGATGGACCTAATAGACATCTATAGAACTCTACATCCAAAAGCAACAGGATATACATTCTTCTCAAGTGCACATGGAACATTCTCCAGAATAGACCACATACTAGGCCACAAAAAGAGCCTCAGAAAATTCCAAAAGATTGCAATCCTACCAACCAACTTTTCAGACCACAAAGGCATAAAACTAGAAATAAACTGTACAAAGAAAGCAAAGAGGCTCACAAACACATGGAGGCTTAACAACACACTCCTAAATAATCAATGGATCAATGACCAAATCAAAATGGAGATCCAGCAATATATGGAAACAACTGACAACAACAACACTAAGCCCCAACTTCTGTGGGACACAGCAAAAGCAGTCTTAAGAGGAAAGTATATAGCAATCCAAGCATATTTAAAAAAGGAAGAGCAATCCCAAATGAATGGTCTAATGTCACAATTATCGAAATTGGAAAAAGAAGAACAGATGAGGCCTAAGGTCAGCAGAAGGAGGGACATAATAAAGATCAGAGAAGAAATAAATAAAATTGAGAAGAACAAAACAATAGAAAAAATCAATGAAACCAAGAGCTGGTTCTTCGAGAAAATAAACAAAATAGATAAACCTCTAGCCAGACTTATTAAGAAGAAAAGAGAGTCAACACAAATCAACAGTATCAGAAACAAGAAAGGAAAAATCACGATGGACCGCACAGAAATACAAAGAATTATTAGAGAATACTATGAAAACCTATACGCTAACAAGCTGGGAAACCTAGGAGAAATGGACAACTTCCTCAAAAAATACAACCTTCCAAGACTGACCCAGAAAGAAACAGAAAATCTAAACAAACCAATTACCAGCAACGAAACTGAAGCGGTAATCAAAAAACTACCAAAGAACAAAACCCCCGGACCAGATGGATTTACCTCGGAATTTTATCAGACATACAGGGAAGACATAATACCCGTTCTCCTTAAAGTTTTCCAAAAAATAGAGGAGGAGGGGATATTCCCAAACTCATTCTATGAAGCTAACATCACCCTAATACCAAAACCAGGCAAAGACCCCACCAAAAAAGAAAACTACAGACCAATATCCCTGATGAACGTAGATGCAAAAATACTCAACAAAATATTAGCACCCCGAATTCAAAAATACATCAAAAGGATCATACACCATGACCACGTGGGATTCATCCCAGGGATGCAAGGATGGTACAACATTCGAAAGTCCATCAACATCATCCACCACATCAACAAAAAGAAAGACAAAAACCACATGATCACCTCCATAGATGCTGAAAAAGCATTTGACAAAGTTCAATATCCATTCATGATAAAAACTCTCAGCAAAATGGGAATAGAGGGCAAGTACCTCAACATAATAAAGGCCATCTATGATAAACCCACAGCTAACATTATATTGAAGAGCGAGAAGCTGAAAGCATTTCCTCTGAGATTGGGAACTAGACAGGGATGCCCACTCTCTCCACTGTTATTTAACATAGTACTGGAGGTCCTAGCCACGGCAATCAGACAAAACAAAGAAATACAAGGAATCCAGATTGGTAAAGAAGAAGTTAAACTGTCACTATTTGCAGATGACGTGATACTGTACATAAAAATCCCTAAAGACTCCACCCCAAAACTACTAGAACTGATATCGGAATATAGCAAAGTTGCAGGATACAAAATCAACACACAGAAATCTTTGGCTTTCCTATATACTAACAATGAACCAACAGAAAGAGAAATCAGGGAAACAACTCCATTCACAATTGCATCAAAAAAAATAAAATACCTAGGAATAAACCTAACCAAAGAAGTGAAAGACTTATACTCTGAAAACTACAAGTCACTCTTAAGAGAAATTAAAGGGGACACTAACAGATGGAAACTCATCCCATGCTCGTGGCTAGGAAGAATTAATATCATCAAAATGGCCATGCTGCCCAAAGCAATATACAGATTTGATGCAATCCCTATGAAACTATCAGCAACATTCTTCAATGAACTGGAACAAATAATTCAAAAATTCATATGGAAACACCAAAGACCCCGAATAGCCAAAGCAATCTTGAGAAAGAAGAATAAAGTACGGGGGATCTCACTCCCCAACTTCAAGCTCTACTATAAAGCCATAGTAATCAAGACAATTTGGTACTGGCACAAGAGCAGAGCCACAGACCAATGGAACAGACTAGAGAATCCAGACATTAACCCAGACATATATGGTCAATTAATATTTGATAAAGGAGCCATGGACATACAATGGGGAAATGACAGTCTCTTCAACAGGTGGTGCTGGCAAAACTGGACAGCTACATGTAGGAGAATGAAACTGGACCATTGTCTAACCCCATATACAAAAGTAAACTCAAAATGGATCAAAGACCTGAATGTAAGTCATGAAACCATTAAACTCTTGGAAGAAAACATAGGCAAAAAACTCTTAGACATAAACATGAGTGACCTCTTCTTGAACATATCTCCCCGGGCAAGGAAAACAACAGCAAAAATGAACAAGTGGGACTATATTAAGCTGAAAAGCTTCTGTACAGCAAAAGACACCATCAATAGAACAAGAAGGATCCCTACAGTATGGGAGAATATATTTGAAAATGACACATCCGATAAAGGCTTGACGTCCAGAATATATAAAGAGCTCACACGCCTCAACAAACAAAAACAAATAACCCAATTAAAAAATGGGCAGAGGAACTGAACAGACAGTTCTCCAAAAAAGAAATACAGATGGCCAACAGACACATGAAAAGATGCTCCACATCACTAATTATCAGAGAAATGCAAATTAAAACTACAATGAGGTATCACCTCACACCAGTAAGGATGGCTGCCAATTCAAAAGACAAACAACAACAAATGTTGGCGAGGCTGTGGAGAAAGGGGAACCCTCCTACACTGCTGGTGGGAATGTAAGTTAGTTCAACCATTGTGGAAAGCAGTATGGAGGTACATCAAAATGCTCAAAACAGACCTACCATTTGACCCAGGAATTGCACTCCTAGGAATTTACCCTAAGAATGCAGCAATCAAGTATGAGAAAGACCAATGCACCCCTATGTTTATCGCAGCACTATTTACAATAGCCAAGAATTGGAAGCAACCTAAATGTCCATCGATAGATGAATGGATAAAGAAGATGTGGTACATATACACAATGGAATACTACTCAGCCATAAGAAAAGGGCAAATCCAATCATTTGCAGCAACATGGATGGAGCTGGAGGGTATTATGCTCAGTGAAACAAGCCAAGCGGAGAAAGAGAAATACCAAATGATTTCACTTATCTGTGGAGTATAAGAACAAAGGAAAAACTGAAGGAACAAAACAGCAGCAGAATCACAGATCTCAAGAATGGACTAACAGGTACCAAAGGGAAAGGGGCTGGGGAGGATGGGTGGGTGGGGAGGGATAAGGGGGGGGAGAAGTGGGGGAATATTAAGAATAACATGCATGGGGAGGTAGGAGAAAAGGGAGGGCTGTACAACACAGAGAAGGCAAGTAGTGATTCTACAACATTTTGCTATGCTGATGGACAGTGTCTGTAAAGGGGTTTATGGGGGAGACCTGGTATAGGGGAGAGCCTAGTAAACATAATATTCGTCATGTAAGTGTAGATTAGTGATACCAAAAACAAAACAAAACAAAACAAAAAATAAAAGGGCAGTTCCTGTGTGGTAACCTCCAATGAGTTCTACACAAGGGTATAAAGGGCATATAAAAGTGAAGGCAAAGGGTCTGTTTGCGTTTATACAGAAGATCAAAGCCTAATTGGGCTACCCCGAAAATGAACTATGATATGATATGAAAGAGAACTTCCAACATCAGTACTCTCTGGAAGACTCTTGCCAGAAGATGATCATCAAAAAACCCCAACAAAGATCCACGCACTGCTACAGCTGTAGATGCACTCATCCCACCAGCTCCTGGACTTGCCATGGGAATGAAGGAGATATCTAAGCTGGCCTGTGCATACAGTAAAACAACAAATTTGACTGGCTCTATACTGTTGGAACTCAACCAAGAATTACGAGAAGTGCAAACTGTAGCGCTCCAAAATCTTACAACTACAGACTATTTACTGTTAAAAGAACATATGGGATGTGAACATTCCCCAGTAATGGGTTGTTTTAATTTGTCTGATTTCTCTCAGACTGTTCAAGTTCAGTTGGACAATATCCACCATATTATAGATAAGTTTTCACAAATGCCTAAGGTGCCTAACTGGTTCTCTTGGTTTCACTGGAGATGGCTGGTAATTACAGATATGCTTTGGTTATGTAACTATACTCCTATTATGTTAATGTGTGTGCGCAATTTAAGTAGTAGCTTAAAACCTATACATGCTGAAGTTACTCTACAAGAAGATATGTCAAAGAAATAATCAATCTTCCCATGTTTTCTTCCGCCTGCTACTTCTATATCTTTTCTTCTTCCTTCCTAATTACAACCCTTAAATAGAATTCGTGCCTCATATCAAATTTACCGAGTATCATAATTCTTCCAAGTGGTAAAGATACCTCAAGACAAATGCTGGGCATAGAAGCCACAGGGCATAAATATGCAAAGAAATAAAAAGCTAACCATTTCAAACAATAAGGCTTCTCTCTCACTTACCAACTTTACATTTCCCTGTATGGCCCTGGAAGATGACTGGTTAGCCAGAGACGGGTAAGATTCCTCAAGGGAGGAACAACCTAAGACAGGCACAGTCGCAGAGGGGTCATCAGGTGAGAAATTGGGGATCAACAGAGGTGAGGCTTAGAACCTCACCCCCCCGTTCTGAGAGAAATCTTCTGCATACGTGGATGTTTTATTGTCCTTGTCTAGCTTGGATTAACACATAGTCTACAGGCACACACCTGATCATCTACATTTGCTCTCTTACAACACTAAACTATGTTGTCTACCTTTATCTTGTATCTACCTACCACTTCAGCATTTTATGAAAAATAATAATAATAGAGAGAGAAATGTGGTATCCACATATAAATCAAGTATAAAAACCAAATGAGTATTCATATTTGAACTGACTGTTTATAGTTCATAATGCATGAGCAAAACCAAAAGTTTCTGTGATGACTGCCCTTGTACTGTTCACTATGTAACTTATTCATTATGTAAGAATTTGTTCTCCATGTAAGAACTTGTTTGTTATGCCTCAGAAGATTGGAGACTGACGAAAATTAGGCTTGGGGTGGATTAATGATTGTGCATTGAGCATTGACTCCCCTATACAGAATTTTATTGTTGTTAACAACCATTTGATCAATAAATATGAGAGATGCCCTCACAAAAAATAAAATAAAATAAAATAAAATAAAAAAAATTCAATCCTGGCAAAAGTGAACTCTCTTCATTAGGCATTTTTCAAAACACAAAAATGTTTTGTTCCTTTGCCAATCAGTGTTGGGATAACATTTTTCTACTTGTATGCCGAATATTCCAAAGCCCATGTTCAGTTCAGTTGCTTCAGTGAACAACCTCAGGATGTGCCTATAAAGACCTTTCCCTACAGCAGGCCACGAGGCAGCTCTGCGGAGACTGGACTGACACGCTCCCTCCTTCAACATGAAACCCTGGAGACCAGGCCCTTCCCCCCAGGATAACTTGTGAAGAGGCCAGACAATGGCACAGATACTCTGTAAGACCTGGAGGAAGGGAACAAAGGAAAGGCTGGCGACAAGCATCGAAGCTGGTTGGAGTACCTTAAAAATATAAAACAAAGCTCAAGACTTCAAAGTATTTTCTGAATAAGAAAATCCATGAAAAGGGAGCAGGGTCTTGGCCTCACTTTGACTTCTAGAATTATTATGTTCTGTGATAGTAATATTCTATGTGTAGAGCCAGTTACATTGTTTCCTCCCACTCCTGCTTTCTGGGAGCAATGATCTTGCCTTTTGTGATTTTGCTAACTGCTGTACTTTCAGGGAGGTAACTCTGACTTTGGTGACGGTTTACTGTATCATGATAGATTAAATGTGAAGAGGAATCATCTATATTCTTTACAAGGGTAAATAAAAGCTGTTACTCTGAACATTACTGAGCTGTAACAAATCGAAAATGTCTTTTCTGGTGGGAAGATTCTGTGAACAGCCAGCCATGGAGTGAAAAGCAAAGCACACTAGCAATGCAGCAGCCATTTGCTCAGGGAAAAGACAGGTGAGAACTGTGTGTGAAAATCTGTAGATGATGAGGAGCCTTCAGCACTGCAAGCTGCTCTGGGAAGCCTATACGAATGTCCCACATCAGTGCTATTTTTGTACTTTCTGCAATACATTGCTATAAAACAGTTGTATTTTGCTAGAACCTTTTGTTTTAATCACAGGCTTGTGTATAATTGGTAGTGCTTAGTACCAACATTAATGAAGTTTAAAAATGGTTCTCTGGTGCCCACATTTCACCCAATGTGAAAAGTTAAACAGGAATTCCCTTCATTTTACAGCTGAAAAAGGAATACAAAGCTATGTTCCCAAACAAGAAAGATTAAGTGAGGGAAGTATCAGGTACTGAGAGTTTGAGGATTACGGGTATATATGTAATGCAACCTCTTAATTGAATGATAAGGGTATCAAGGCTTGGATAGTAAGTGATTTTCCCAAGATTAGTTGGTCAATTACTGGAATTCTGTTTTCCTTATTAGTAGCTCAAGGCTCTTTTGCAAGGGCAGTATAGTATTTTGCTCACATCCAGTTTTCTTTACTCACAGAAGAAGTTGTACTAACTGGGCTCTAGCATACTCTATGACACTCTGGGAAAACTTTTTAATAGTGAGCTATGGCAACATGGGGAGTTAGATTAAGTACTAGATCGGGAGTCAAGGCTTCATCAGTAACTAGCAGAGTGACCTTGAGCAAGTCTCTTAACTTCATTGATTCCCAATTTTCTCATTTTATAAGAAGACTGAAATAGATGAACTCTAACCTTCACTGCTGCCAGTTTATAAATGTGATTATTATGTGTTCAAATTAACAAAAATACCGTATTTTTGTGATGCAACAAGTCTTTGTCAGGACAACTTGGATTTACCCTCAGCTTTACCCAAGTAACTCATGCTGTAGCTAGGGTGCCACCTAGTGGACACTTGGCTGGCTGACTTGAGTGGCCAGGAGTAATAAAAATTTCAGTTTACTCAAGAGCTGGAAAGAACTATTTATCCATTAAAAAAAAAAAGACAAAAAAAAAAGGGTTGGAAGGACATCCAAAGGTCATCTCTCCCACTGTCCCACACTTCAGGAAGGGTCAAAAATAACTATTATCAACATATGAGAATCTATCTTCTCATTACTAAAGAGATTGCATGCCATTACTTGGTATGCTAGAAAAATAATTGGTATCAACTATCAAATGGGAGAAAATATTTTCAATTCATATACATAATAAGGGTTTAATATCCACACCATATAAGCAACTCATAACTCAACAACAACAAAAGCCTGATTCACAAATGGGCAAAGGAATTGAAAAAACATTTCTCCATCGGATATATAAATGACCAATAAGCACATAAAAAGATGTTCAACATCACTATTCATTAGGGAAATTAAAATCATAATGACATACCATTTCACATCCATTAGGATGGCTCTTATAAAAAACAAAAGTAGAGAATAATAAATGTTGGGCAAGGATATGGGAAATTCAGACCTTTGTACATTGCCAGTAGGAAAATAAAATGGTACAGCCACTATGAAAACCAGTAAGTGGGTTCCTCAACAGGTGAAAAATGGAATTACTATACAACCTAGCAATTTACTTCTGAGTAGAATAAAGAATTGAAGGCAGGAACCCAAAAGACTTGAAAGCAGGAATTTGAGTAGTTATTTACATACCCATTTTCATAGCAGCATTATTCAAATGGTCAAAAGGTAGAAGCAACCCCACTGACCCCTGATGGATGGATAGATAAACAAAATGTGGTTGACGCACACAATGGAGTATCATTGCCGTAACAAGGAAGGGGCTTGTGACACATGCTACATGATGAACCCTGAAGACATTATTGCTAAGTAAAATTAGCCAGTCATAAAAGCACAAATAGTGTATGATTCCACTTATATGAGATACCTAGAGTCAGCAAACTCAGAGACAGAGAGTATTGTGGCAGTTGTTGGGCCGGGACAGAGGGGCAAGGAGGAGTTACTGCTTAACAGACTGAGTTTCAGTTTGCAAAGATGAAAACATTCTGGAAATGGGTGGTGGTGATGGCTGTTCAACCTTAATGTTCTTAATATCAATGAACAGCACACTTAAAAATAGTAAATTTTATGTACAGTTTTCTACAGTAAAAAAAAACTGTTATCACTGTGAAGTGGAAAATGAAGTCTGTTTTTAGAGAAGAAAAATTCTTTTCTGTTGCCTTAAAACTATTTACAACATTATTTTTCTCAGTTCTTTTTCAGGGGTTTAGCATTCATACATCATTAACTCAAAATACACACTGGAAAGAATGAATTGTTCTTCATTAAATAATGGCCACTTGACAAGACTTCTGGGTGTCTCTGATTTTGAGTTGGTTCCAGAAGGGAGAGGTGCTAAATGTGAAAATGTTAGCTCCATTCTGGGCTGGGCTCAGCACTGGGGCAGCTCAGACAGTGGCGCTCAGGGCCTGGAGCGATGGCTCTGCAGTTTTGCCACCAGAGTGGGCAGCCCGAGAGCTGGTGTCAACTAGTGACAGCTGGTACCATAAAAAATGACTGGCTCTTATCGGACGCCCTTTGCTCTTGTTTTCAACAAGCTGCTTGCGGGGGGCCTTTCTGGGGAGCTACAAAAAGGTATGGCTGTCCTTAGCAAAAATGAAGTTCACTTTGGGTTTCAGTAAGCTCTTTCCAGAGCCTTCCCTTTGGAAAACACCCTCTGTGCTCCTGTAGTTAATCTATCTCTACAAAACCTACCTTTGGACAGAGAATCTGAGCAGACAAAATTACCCTAACATGTAAGCGCCAAGGGAAGCTTCATGTGTGTTGGTACTTTGACATAAGCCAAAGGAATGAATCTCTAACTTCAGAATTCTTGATACCAATGATCTGGCAAGTTGAGGATTGGGGGCAAGGTACAGTGGTTGCCTGGGCTCCTCTAAAGCAGGGTTTCTCAGCCTTGGCACTATTGCCATTTTGGACTGGATAACTCTTCGTGGTGGATGATGCTCTGTACACTGTGGGATGTTCAGCAGCTTTCCCAGCCTCTCCCAGCTAGATGCTGGGAGCAGCCCTCCAGTTGTGAGACCCCAAAACATCTCCAGACATTGGCAAACATTCCCTGGGGGGCAAAACTGCCTCCCACCAGCCCTGTTGAGAACCACTGCTCTAAACAAACTATGTAGGTGGTCAGCTGCTCTACCAATATGCATCACTACCTATTCTTGCCAGGGAGCTTAGAGTCTCATGCAGGAACTCAGATTTATGCTGAAACTCTTAGGAAATGGTACAAACCAAGATATGAGTAAGTGCTTCAGAGTACAAACAATGACTCTTGTCAGATTTCCACAAGAAGCTTCCAGTGCAACTTGATAAAATGTAATAAGGATTTTAATATCTAAGGAGAAGTCTTAGGATGACAAAACTGCTTAAAAGAGAAGGAACAACACAGATCGTGAATTGGTCTGCTTTCCTAAGATTTCACATCCAAAGCCTTTTAACTTCTATAGCTCTCCTCAGCCCATCCTGCCAGGTAATCATGACTGTTAAATCTTGAAGTCATGGTGCCCCTTGTCCCACTTGCTCCTTCTGCAAGGGAATAAGCCCTAAAATATCCTTCAAATATAGGGAATGTGTTACATTTTAATGTTTTTAAGTTGTAGCTTTTGTACTCTGAGTCCCAGGTAAGTAGCAAACTTCCAAAGGAGAATATTTTTAGATTCTTGGATTAGGAATAATCATCACCATAATTACAATACATTTATAGCATTTACTATGTGTCAGGGACTGTTCTCAACACTTTACCTACATGAAGTCATCAAATCCTTACAATAACTAATACTGTTGAAGAAGCACTGCTCTTAGCTCTACTTTACAGCTAAATAAACAGAGGCCCCAAGGGCCCCAAGGTCAGGCAGCAAGAAAGTAGCAGGTCTGGGATTGGAATCTGTTTCCGAATTTTAAGGATTTTGTTGTTGTTGAAATTTCTAATGTGGAAGTTACCTTTGAATGACCCTGGATACTCAAATCTCTTTAGACCTCAATTCCCTCAAGTATGAAAGATAGTGAACTAGGTGATTTGTAAACCTCCTTTCAGGGTCCTGCTCATGATAGCTCCTCAATAAATACTCAGACCTGGAATTTTCTGCCACAAGATATTCAACTCAGAGACAACGGTAGCTCCACATCAGCTTGATAGTCAAGCAAGCTGTGGAACAAACACTGAGCTTGGGACTTGAAGACATGAGTTCCAAGGCTTTCCCTCCCTGCCACAGATGCATTGCCTCTTCAGTGTCACTGTAGCACAACACCCTGGTTAACCGGAAAGCTGAGTGGAGCATCAGTGTACACTTTTTCTTTGAGGCAGTCCTTTACTTGGAGAAGTGTTATCCTAAGCCTCTCAGAGACAGCTAAACCAGCCTGCAGGATTCTGAATCCTGTGGGGAACTTCAGTTAGTGGTGGTCCTGGACAAGCTTCCTGAAGGTGCTACCACATCCCCTGAAGCTCCTGATATTGATGTAAAGACTTCTTCTCTTTAACATTAGTTATAGAAATAATAGTTATTATAGTTATTGTTAGAAATAATGCTTTGAGTTTCTGATTCAATAGTGAATTCTGAATAAACTCACTCTGATGGTAACAGAGTGGAATGAGTTATCTAACCCAAAGTACCCTTTAGTGCTGCTGGTGATATGCAGACACTAGTAAAACAAGGACCTGTATGGCCCTTGCTCCTTGAACCCCAATGGAGTAGCCCCTATATCAAACAGCTACACAGCTGTTGTAAGGATCAATCTGCCAGACGACAGAGAATGTGGGCATGACTGCTGGAGAGAAGCAGCAGGAATTACAGATTCTCTCAACATTCACACAGCTTTATATCCCAGGCAGGCAGCAGGTCCGATAAGGATGTAGGGGGTTTCTTATCTTCTGAGACTGCTACTCACTCAAAAGAAGAACAAAGATTGTAATAATTCCAACACGAATCACCCTTTTCTCTTAGTATAAAAGATAAACAGAATCTTAATGGGGACTGTGTACTTGGGTCATCAAAAAGCAATAAGCACCAGTTTCTCCTCATGGTGATGAATAGTAGTTAATGGGACTGAATAATTAACAAAACCATTGGCACACTTTGAGAAAATTTAGGTTAGTTTTAGAATTTAGAAATTTAGCACATTGTCCAGACTAGTAAAAATTCCATGTTAATTTCAGTGTTTAAAGTGATATATATAACTCCGTAAGATTAGGTTTAAAACTTATCTTTAGTTTTTTAAAAGGCACTCAGTATGGGTGAGAGGAGAAAAGAGTTAGATGACACCTATCGATGAACACCCATGCATTGCCCAAAAGTGAGCAGAATGACTTTTCTTCAGTTAGATGTTAGTTCATTTATGAGTCCAGTGGGGTTCAAGCCTGGAGAATTTGTGGAAAGGCAGGTATATACTTCACTTCCCATCCCAAGGCCCCAAAAGACACAATATCAAATGAAACCAGTGATCGGAGTCTGCCAGGCTCATAAAAAAAGAAAGCTCATTATCAGTGTCAACACCAGGCCTTTGTCAGAAAAGGCCTCCTCCCCCTGGTGTTTTTCCATTACTGTCTTTCCCTTTGGAAAGAGCTCTACTTCTGTGTGAACTAGCAACTGAAATCCCAACCCACGAATCACTTAGCTCGCCTTGCCTTCCATCTAGCTCCAACATCTCAAGTGCTTCTGCGTCTGACAAGGCCTACCGCAAGCCCTCCCTTCTTCAGTGTGAGAGAAACTGAACAGCATGAACCTTTGGTTATTTTAGTGAATCTGAATTAAAATAAAGCAAAAACAAAAGATTATATATGTTCTGTATCTGTGCCAAAAGAAATCTTAACTGAACACTGGGCAATTTGGAAATTAAATCACAGAGCAACGATACAGCCATTTTAAGATTTTTCAGGTTATGAAAAAGAAAACACTTTTATCTGGTTCATTCAGTTTTTAAGTAGTTGGGTTATTTTGGGGGTGGGGTGTACCCATTACTCTTAAGATGAGACCAAAAAGAAGTATTTTCTAACACTGTACGTTAGAAACCCTGTTCAATGAATACAGCACTAGAATGCGAGCTCTTGTAAGTTCAACGCTGTCTCTTTCCTTTCAGTAAAGTTGACAGCCTATTTATGGGATGCGGGGGCAGTGAGGGGATGCGGATAAATGGGGCATACATTAAACATAGTCTGGGCTGCCATGGCTCCAATGATTAGTTTTTGATCATCCTCATTGGGATGTCAGCCTGGCACCCCTGGAGAAGCGAGGCAGGAAATAGCTGCTCGTTACAGTATGTTATTAAGATGCTGCAAATTAATCAGAAAGTGCATGTTCAGTGTCATTTTTTAAAAAGAGAATGAAAACTAAGAGGCGTCAGGTGAAACTAATTCTAACAGAGAACTACAGATGTAGTCCTCTTGTAAGTATCTGTGCCCCGTGAACACAGGTGAGAGCTATGGATGTCCACAATCATCAAAAATGATTCTAACTGCTGATCTCTCAGTTGAATGTTTAGTGGACAGGACTAGCTATATAATTTGCCGGGTGCAGGACACAAAGTTCAGAGCCCTTGTTCACAAATTTTTAAGAGGGACACATCTGAGCATTAAACCAAATGTGAGGCCCTGAGTGACTGCACAGGGCTGCCCACATATAAGGCTGGCTCTGCTAACATATAAACTTAGTACAGCTTATGGCTGGCTGGGTTGCTGAACTGAGAAGATGTGATCCTCATTCAGGGCTGTTTGAGATAATGAATAGATTCCCAACCAAATTCCTTGTTCAAGGGGGCCCCTAAAGCACCTTCCTGGTTATATGAGCCACAGTGAGTTAGTTTGCAAGAATTTTTGTCTTTTTCAACCACAAAGTTATGACTAATACAAACACTATGATAAATAAAACATGTAAGCAGATAACAAGTATGAATGTGAGTAGCTGTATCTTAATAGTCATATTGATTTCAGTTTCCTTCTATTATTCTGAAAGGAATTTTCTTAAAAGCTTCCTTGTTTTTTAGGATTTGCACAAATAACAGCTTTTGCCGTATTTTTATCTTATTGAACAAATATCAGTTAAGTTTACTGCTCTGTCTGTAAGGCAAAAATGTCATTACCAAAGAGTTCTCTTAATGAATTCTGAATTAGCCACAGACGATGTTGTTTAGAAAGGAAAGTTCAAATAGCATTTTTCACCATTAAAATTACTGATAATATGAACTATCATTTACTGAACGTCTATGTGCTCCAGTGAGTTTGCATGTTACTTATTTGAATAATCCTCATGACACTTTGAGACAAACAATATCCTCATTTTGTCCCTTAAAAGGAAGGCACAGGTATATAACTTCTTCAAGACTATCTAGCTTGAAATGAGTGGAGCTACAATTCAACTTAGGACAACCTCTTCCTACTTTTTACTTCCCCTTTGTTTCTTCAAAGACTATCTGGGGTCCTACATCAATCACACTTGCCTGATACCCCTTACAAGATATCTCTGTCCTCTCATCCCTTTTTTAAAGTGACAGTTCATATTACATGAATTGGCAATTCAGTAAACATTGCCTTTGTTAATTTCTACATAGGTTCATGTGTGAAAACATGCTGGAGATGTCACTGTAGCTGATTTTACTGAGGCGACATAAAAAACCTAGAGAATGGCAGTCATTCATGACCCGGAAGCTTAATCTAATCTACTTGAGAATTTCATGCAATCTGGACCTCTTATTAAATACTGAGCTTGGCTCTACTATAAAGCCATAGTAATCAAGACAATTTGGTACTGGCACAAGAACAGAGCCACAGACCAATGGAACAGACTAGAGAATCCAGACATTAATCCAGACGTATATGGTCAATTAATATTTGATAAAGGAGCTATGGACATACAATGGCGAAATGACAGTCTCTTCAACAGATGGTGCTGGCAAAACTGGACAGCTACATGTAGGAGAATGAAACTGGACCATTGTCTAACCCCATATACAAAAGTAAACTCAAAATGGATCAAAGATCTGAATGTAAGTCATGAAACCATTAAACTCTTGGAAGAAAACATAGGCAAAAAACTCTTAGACATAAACATGAGTGACCTCTTCTTGAACATATCTCCCCGGGCAAGGAAAACAAAGGCAAAAATGAACAAGTGGGACTATATTAAGCTGAAAAGCTTCTGTACAGCAAAAGACACCATCAACAATAGAACAAAAACGAACCCTACAGTATGGGAGAATATATTTGAAAATGACAGATCCGATAAAGGCTTGACGTCCAGAATATATAAAGAGCTCACACGCCTCAACAAACAAAAAACAAATAATCCAATTAAAAAATGGGCAGAGGAACTGAACAGACAGTTCTCCAAAAAAGAAATACAGATGGCCAACAGACACATGAAAAGATGCTCCACATCGCTAATTATCAAAGAAATGCAAATTAAAACTACAATGAGGTATCACCTCACACCAGTAAGGATGGCTGCCATCCAAAAGACAAACAACAACAAATGTTGGTGAGGCTGTGGAGAAAGGGGAACCCTCCTACACTGCTGGTGGGAATGTAAATTAGTTCAACCATTGTGGAAAGCAGTATGGAGGTACATCAAAATGCTCAAAACAGACTTACCATTTGACCCAGGAATTGCACTCCTAGGAATTTACCCCAAGAATGCAGCAATCAAGTTTGAGAAAGACCAATGCACCCCTATGTTTATTGCAGCACTATTTACAATAGCCAAGAGCTGGAAGCAACCTAAATGTCCATCGATAGATGAATGGATAAAGAAGAAGTGGTACATATACACAATGGAATACTACTCAGCCATAAGAAAAGGGCAAATCCTACCATTTGCAGCAACATGGATGGAGCTGGAGGGTATTATGCTCAGTGAAACAAGCCAAGCAGAGAAAGAGAAATACCAAATGATTTCACTCATCTGTGGAGTATAAGAACAAAGGAAAAACTGAAGGAACAAAACAGCAGCAGAATCACAGAACTCAAGAATGGACTAACAGGTACCAAAGGGAAAGGGACTGGGGAGGATGGGTGGGTAGGGAGGGATAAGAGGGGGGAGAAAAAGGGGGGTATTAAGATTAGCATGCATGGGGGGGTGGGAGAAAGGGGAGGGCTGTACAACACAGAGAAGACAAGTAGTGATTCTACAACATTTTGCTACGCTGATGGACAGTGACTGTAAAGGGGTTTATAGGGGGGACCTGGTATAGGGGAGAGCCTAGTAAACAAAATATTCAACATGTAAGTGTAGATTAATGATATAAAAAAAAAAAAGCAGTTCCTGTGTGGTGACCTCCAATGAGTTCTACACAATGATATAAAGGGCATATAAAAGTGTAGGCAAAGGGTCTGTTTGTGTTTATACAGAAGATCAAAGCCTAATTGGGCTACCCCGAAAATGAACTAAGATACGATATGAAAAAGAACTTCCAACATCAGCACTCTTGGGAAGACTCAGGCCAGAAGATGATCATCAAAAAACCCCAACAAAGATCCACGCACTGTCACAGGTGTAGATGCACTCATCCCACCAGCTTCTGGACTTGCCATGGGAATGAAGAAGGAGATATCCAAGCTGGCCTGTGTATACAGTAAAACAACAAATTTGACTGGATCTATACTGTTGGAACTCAACCAAGAATTAGGAGAAGTGCAAATTGTAGTGCTCCAAAATCTTACAATTACAGACTATTTAATGTTAAAAGAACATATGGGATTGGACTGTTTTAATGTATCTGATTTCTCTCAGACTGTTCAAGTTCAGTTGGACAATATCCACCGTATCATAGATAAGTTTTCACAAATGCCTAAGGTGCCTAACTGGTTTTCTTGGTTTCACTGGAGATGGCTGGTAATTACAGGTATGCTTTGGTTATGTAACTATACTCCTATTATGTTAATGTGTGTGTGCAAGTTAATTAGTAGTTTAAAACCTATACATGCTGAAGTTACTCTACAAGAAGATATGTCAAAGAAATCATCAATCCTCCCATGTTTTCTTCTGCCTGCTACTTCTATAGCTTTTCTTCTTCCTTCCTAATTACAACCCTTAAATAGAATTCGTGCCTCATATCAAATTTACCAAGTATCATAATTCTTCCAAGTGGTAAAAATACCTCAAGACAAATGCTGGGCATAGAAGCCACAGGGCATAAATATGCAAAGAAGTAAAAAGCTAACCTTTTCAAACAATAAGGCTTCTCTCTCACTTACCAACTTTACATTTCCCTGTATGGCTCCAGAAGATGACTGGTTAGCCAGAGACGGGTAAGATTCCTCAAGGGAGGAACAACCTAAGACAGGCACAGTTGCAGGGGGGCCATCAGGTGAGAAATTGGGGATCAACAGAGGTGAGGCTTAGAACCTCACCCCCCTTGTTCTGAGAGAAATCTTCTGCATACGTAGATGTTTTATTGCCCTTGTCTAGCTTGGATTAACACATAGTCTACAGGCACACACCTGATCATCTACATTTGCTCTCTTACAACACTAAACTATGTTTTCTACCTTTATCTTGTATCTACCTACCACTTCAGCATTTTATTAAAAATAATAATAATATAGAGAGAAATTTGGTATCCACATATAAATCAAGTATAAAAATCAAATGAGTATTCATATTTGAACTGTTTATAGTTCATAATGCATGAGCAAAACCAAAAGTTTCTGTGATGACTGCCCTTGTACTGTTCACCATGTAACTTATTCACTATGTAAGAATTTGTTCTCCATGTGAGAACTTGTTTGTTATGCTTCAGAAGATTGGAGACTGACAAAAATTAGGCTTGGGGTGGATTAATGATTGTGCATTGAGCAATGACTCCCCTATACAGAAGTTTATTCTTGTTAACAACCATTTGATCAATAAATATGAGAGATGCCCTCACAAAAAAAAAAAAAAATACTGAGCTTGTAGTTTCATCAAGTGTGCTCTTTTTCTAGGGAGTAACAAAGCCACAGATAATCATCTTAGGCTTTATAAAATGTAGATTCCCCACTAAACGACAAACTCTTCTCTTTTTTCAAAAAGGGAGAATCAGATGGTACTCAAGAAAAGACTCCAGCTGGTTAAATTTGGCCACCAAAGTGGTCCAGATTCCTGTGGCTGTGAGCCCACAGCATTTTTCATTTGATTGTCTATGATGTAGAGCTTTCATTTATTTTGAACTTTAAACCCTCTGCATTTGGCCCATCTAGGATGAAGAAGTGTTGAGATAAATCCTGGTCTTATAAAACTGTCTCCCTTATTTAAATGAGCTCCTTAATTTGTATTATTTCTAAAGGCTTGCCTCAGTTTTGAAGACATTTTCAGCAGATCGACAGAAAATTGATGTTTTCTAATATTGCTAAGCTTTTTTGACTAGTCATTTGTACTAATTTCTTTATTCACTTATAGCTCTACATTATCATTCTTAAAGCAATTAGGAAGAGCTTATTTTTTATTTTAACCAGATTTAATTATAAACACTCTTAAAAGACTTAATTTGACTTTTAAAATAGATATTTCTTTAATCCATACAGTATATATATGTTCATTGAAAAAATCAGGAAATGCAAATAAGTAAAATGAATGAAACATTAAAGTAAATTGCTATACATCCAGCTACTCAGGAAAAAATTCCTGCTAACAGTTTCACATTAATCTCCCTATATTATATATATCTTAAAATGAGATGTATGCTACTATTTTGAAATAATTTCTTTACATCAATATATAATTAACATCTTTCTATATAAAGTTAATTATACATCTATACTATCATTTTTAGTATCTGAATAGTATTTTATTTTTTTAGCTATACAGGATCCCCCCACTATCCAAGAGTTCACTTTATGTCAGTTTGCTTTTATGAAGGACATATATTAGTAGCTGCTTTTGATAGCTGAAAGAAATCTGAACAGGATTTTTACTTTTACAAAATGGTAATTGCTTTTCTATGTCATTTTGGCTTATGAAAGGTTTCATAGGTACACTCTACTTTCAGATAGCAGAGTAAACTTGTACTCATTTTAAACAAATCTCCTACTATTAGATAAGTTAGTTGGTCTCAATTATTCATAACTAAATACAATGTTGTGATGGGCTATCCTCTACATATCTTTTGGACATGTAATCAATTATACAATTGGTATAAATCCCTAAAAGTGGATTTATACTTGGACTTTATAAATTACCGTACAATTGGCAGCTTGTACCAATTTATCTTCCTACCAGCAGTAAGAATATCTATTTCCCTACATCTCATATTTTTAATCTTTACCATTCTAAATAGGTGAAAGGGCATTTTCACACATCAGCTGTGTATTCTATGATTATGAAATGGTCAGATTAATGGTTAAAATTCAGTTTAATGAGAGGTACATATGGATAATGGAGCATGGACCTTGAAAAACCCACTCTTTTACATAAGTAATGAGAACACTGGTAAAAATTGTCAACATCAACTTTTTAGAACTTCGGAAATTAACCAAAGGCTTTCAACAATCTGAAGAGCATTTATTCAAGAAAAATAGCTGAATCTGAGTGAGAACAGCAAGTTCTGCACTAATTTGTACTATTCCCATCCCCTTTTCTCAGCTCTGCATAGCCTTGAAAACCAACAACCTCCCAGCCTCAGCAGCTTTGAAAATCAGCAATAAATAATATTTATGCATTATTTATGAAAAATAATATTAAATGCAAATGAAGTAAACACTCTAATCAATAGGCAGAGATTGGCAGAATGGATAAAATATACTATGATCTAACTTATGTAGGCTATAAGAGACCCACTTAGATTCAAAGACAAAATGGATTGAAAGTAAAAGGACAGAAAAAAACACTTGCAAATATAACCAAAAGAGAACTGGAGTGACTAATATCAAACAAAACTTGCTACTAGAGACAAAGGATATTTTATAGTGGTAAAAGTTAAATCCATTGAGAAATTCTAACAATTATAAACATATATGAATTGAAAAATAGAGCCCCCAAAATGCACTAAGCAATAACTGACACAACTTAAGGGAGAAATAATCTGAACAACAGTTGGAGACTTCAGTATCTCACTTTCAATAATGAATAGCACAATCAGACAGATCAACAAATAAAAAGACTAGTAAAACATCTAAGCCAACTGGACCTAATACATATTAATAAGTACTTGGCCCAACAATAGCAGAATTCACATTGTTCTCAAGTGTTCAGATGGCAATACTCCCCAAATTGACACACACATTAAACATCATCACTATCAAAACACAGTTGGATTTTTTTTGTAGAAATGGACAAAGTGATTCTAAAATTTATATGGAAATGCAAAGGATCCAGACAGTTAAAACAATCCTGAAAAGGAACAAAGGTGAAGGACTTAAAATTTCCAATTCCAAAACCTACTACAAATCTACAATAATTAAGACAGTATGCTATTGGCTTAGAGACAGACATCCACATCAGTGGAACAGAATCAAGAGTCCAGAAATACATCCTTATGTTATCACCAACTGATTTTTGACAAAGGTGATAAGACTAAAGGAAAGAGTGGTCTTTCAACAAATGGTGCTGAGACAACTGAATATCCACATGTAATTAAGAAGTACATAAGTAAATAAATAAAGTTGGGCCTGTACTTTATATCATATACAAAAATTAACTCAAAATAGATCATAAAATAAACTAAATGTAAGAGCTAAAATCACAGAAGTGACCATCGGCGGATGAATGGATAAATAAAATGTGGTATATCCATACAATGGAGTATTATTTGGCCATAAAAAGGAAGTACTAAAACATGTTATCACATGGATGAACGTGAAACCCCACGTATTATATGATTTGATTTACATGAATTATCCAGAATAGGCAGACCCATTGAGATAGAAAGTATATTAGTAGCTGCTTAGAGCTGGGGTGGAGGAAGTGGGGAATGGAAGGAAGGGGGAGAGTGACTGATAATGGGAACAGAGTTTTATTTTGGGGCAGTAAAAGTGTCCTAAAATTAGTAATTTTTAACTTCCTTTTCCATTCTGGTATGTAGGGAGCTTGGATATTGCTACTCCATTCTAACAAGTAAAAAGGTAGACAAAATGAAAAATCAATGAACTTTTCTTAGATCCAACAGAGAAGTGAGGTCACAGGGCAAACCACTGTCCCCCAGATTAGTGTAGGTTTGTTTGCAAGAATGTTGAAACACCTGAAAGTCAATGTACTCCAGCACCAGTAGGCTGAAAAAAAAAATAATATGATTCCATTGATTGATGTAGGAAAAGCACATGAAAAAACCCAACACACAATCCTGATAAAAATTCTCAGCAAAACTAGGAATAGAAGGGAACTTCCTCAACTTACTACAGAACAAAAAAAAAAAAAGAAAGAAAGAAAAGAAAAAGACCTACAGTTAACATCATACTTAATTGTGAGAAACTGGAAGCTTTCTAGCTAAAACCAGGAACAATGCAAGAATGCTCCCCCAACTACTACTTTTTAACCACACAGTGTAAGTCCTAGCTAATGGAATTAATACAAGAAAAGGAAATAAAAGGTATAAAATTGATAAAGAATTAAACTCTTTGTTCATAGATAACATGATTATTTATGTAGAAAGTTGGAAGCATTGACAAAAAATGGACTAGGTGACTAAAGGCAGGTTGTAGAATACACGGTTAACATACAAAAGTCAATTGCTTTATTATATACTAGCAATGAACAAGTGAATTTGAAATAAAAAACATAGCATTATTTACATTAGCACCTAAAAATGAAATACACAGGTAAAATCTAACAAAATCTGTACAAGATCTATTGGAGGAAAACTACAAAACTCCAAAGAAAGAAATCAAAGAACTGAATAAATGGAGAGATATCCTAATGTTCCTGGATAGGAAGACTCAGTAATGTCAAGATGTCAGTTTTCCTCAACTTGATCTATAGATTCAACACAACCCAGATCAAAATCACAGCAAGTTACTTTGTAGGTACAGACAAACCGATTCTACAGTTTATACGGAGAGGCAAAATACCAAAATAGACAACAATATTGAAGGCAAGAACAAAGTTGGAGAACTGATACTACCTGACTTTAAAACTTACTATAAAGTTACAATATCAAGATAGTATGGTATTGGTGAAAGAATGGACAAATAGGGAACCCCAAAACAGATTCACATAATTATAGTCAACAGATCTTTGACAAAGGAGTGAAGGCAATACAATGCAGAAAGGACAGTCTTTTCAATAAAACAGTGCTAGAACTATTAGACACCCATATGCAAAAAAAAAAAAAAAAGAATCTAGACACAGATCTTATTACATCCCTCACAAAAATGAGCTAATAAATGGATCACAGACCTGAATGTAAACTACAAAACTGTAAAAGTCCTAGAATATAGGAAAACATCTAGATGACCTTGGTTATGGTAATGACTTTTTAGGTACAACACCAAAGGCACAGCCCATGAAAGAATAAGCTGGACTTCATTAACATTAAAGACTCTGCTTTGGAAAAGACAATGTTAAAAGAATGACAAGACAAGCTATAGACTAGAAGAAACTATTTGTAAAAGATGTAGCTGATAAAAGACAGTTACCCAAAATATACAAAGAACTCTTAAAATTCAACAATAAGAAAACTATTCACCAGATTAAATGGGCCAAAGACCTGAACAGACATCTCACAAAAGAAGATATGCAGATGACAACTGAGCATATGAAAACATGTTCTGCATCATGTCATTAGGGAAATGCAAATTAAAACAGCAAAGAGGTGTTACTCCACACCTAGTAAAATGGCCAAAATCCTGGCAGCAAAACCCACTGAGAGCACCAAATGTTGGCAAGGATGTGGAGCTACAGTTTTATTTGTGACTTACAGGAATGTAAAGTGGTATATAGCAACTTTGGAAGACAGTTTGACAGTTTATTATACAACTTAACATACTCTTATCTTATGATACAGCAATGGCACTCAGAATTATAACACCCAAAGGAGCTGAAAACTTACAACCTCACAAAAACTTGAACTATGTTCATAGCAGCTTTATTCATTATTGCCAAAGCTGAGAAGCACCAAGATGTCCTTCAGTAGGTGAACAGTTTAATAAACTGGTACACTCAGACACTGTAGTATTACTCAGCACTAAAAAGAAATGAGCTATCAAGTCATAAAAAGACATGGGTGAAATGTAAATGCATATTACTAAGTGAAAGAAGCCAATCTGAGAAGACTACATCCTGTGTGATTCCAAGTACCTGACATTCTGGAAAAGGCAAAACTCTGGAGAGAGTAAAAAAGTCAGTGGTTTCTAGAGGGTAGAAAGGAGGGAAGTGGGATGAACAGGCAAAGCACAGAGGATTTCAGGGCAGTGAAACTATTCTGTATGAATCTAAAACTACTTCAAAAAATAAAGTCTATTTGTATATAATAAACAATTAGATAGTGGTGATGTCTGTATAATTCTGTGAATATACTAAAATCCATGAAGTGTATACTTCTAAAGGGTGAATTTGATGTATATGAATTTTACCTCAATAAACTGTCAATAAAAAAAACTCAAACTTGTCCACTTCCGATATGGCCAGACTTCCTGTCGCTAGGACTTGGCTTCTGCAATACTCTTTCTTTCCCCGTCAGTCATAAGATACTTGGCTCACCTCCTGTATGGGCAGCATGCCCAGCGCACCCTCGCCCTGCCGCTGCCAACTGCCTCCTCACAGCCCGGGCCCGGACTCTTAGGAAAACAATGAGCATTTCTGGCGGCACCCCCAGACTGGAAGGCAGGACACTAGCACTTCTGGTTTGTTTCTTGCATAATTGCTTTATTTCAGCAAAGAGCATTTCTGACACTAAAAACAAAAATCTGGATGACAAAAAGAACAAGTCTTTAAGAATATATACAAACGTCAAGCTTAAAATGGATGTAATAATGAAGTCTCAAAATGTAAAAAGTAGACAAGTGTACAACCAAGTGGGAGATTTAAAAATAGCTCAGTCAATGAAGGGTTAAAAAAAGAGAGAGAGAAAAAAAAAAACCCCACTTACTGCTTTTCAGATGGCTTTATCTGTTCCCCCAAAAAGTGAGTCTATATTTCTGTAGACTTTTATAAGCCAACCAAGCTATACAAAATATGTTTAGAAGCAAGACTGGCAAAATAAGTTGATATATAGTATACAATGTGTGTAATCTTTATTTCACATATATTATATGTTTTTATTATATATATCCAAAATATTTATCTTAAATTAAAATATAATATATTTCAATTCTCTCCATGTTTCCAACTTACATAAATGGGTAATTCCTAACCAAGTAACTTTGATATCAAAGAAAAATCATGTCAGTGATTTATGTTTATACTGTTAAAATGCTAGTGTTAATATTGCTATTTTATTTTTTAAATGTATTTAGAATTAACAGAAGTTTTAAAAGATAAAACTATACAAGTAGTACAATTCCAAAACAAAAAATTTATAATATGTTAAACTGTCTATTTTCAAAATACAAATATTATGCACTACAACGGGGCAGAAAGATTCTTTAAAGAGGACATGTAAAGGACAGAGTTTAAAAGACCAATAAACTGGGCCACATCAAAAGATATCACTTAGGTAGTAAAAAAGCAAGTCTTGGAGTGGCAGAAGTTATTTATAATTTATAAAGGGCTTGTATTAAGAATATATAAAGACCTCTATATTAATAATGTTTTATTAAAAGGCAGACCAGGGAAATGCAAATTAAAACCACCATAAGATATCACCTCACACCACTTAGGATGGCCAACATCAAAAAGACTAGGAACAACAAATGCTGGTGAGGATGTGGAGAAAGGGGAACCCTCTTCTACTGCTGGTGGGAATTTAAACTAGCTCAACCATTGTGGAAAGCAGTATGGAGGTTCCTCAAAAAACTAAAAATAGAAATACCATTTGACCCAGGAATTCCACTCCTAGGAATTTGCCCTAAGAATGCAGGGGCCCAGTTTCAAACAGACATATGCACCCCTATATTTATCGCAGCACTATTTACAATAGCCAAGATATGGAAGCAACCTAAGTGTCCATCAGTAAATGAATGGATAAAGAAGATATGATACATATATACAATGGAATACTATTCAGCCATAAGAAAGAAACAAATCCTACCATTTGCAACAACATGGATGGAGCTAAAGGGTATTATGCTCAGTGAAATAAGTCAGGCAGAGAAAGACAAATACCAAATGATTTCCCTCATTTGTGAAGTATAACAATGAAGCAAAACTAAAGGAACAAACAGCAGCAGGCTCACAAACTCTAAGAAGGGACTAGCAGTTACCAAAGGAGAGGTATGGGGGAATGTGGGTGGGGAGGGATGGAGAAGGGTATTGAGGGGTATTACGATTAGTACACATGATGTGGGAGGGATCATGCGGAAGACAGTGTAGCACAAAGAAGACAAGTAGTGACTCTGTGGCATCTACTACACTGATGGACAGTGACTGCAATGCAGTATGGGAGGGAAGGCTCAATAATATGGGTGAATGTAGTAACCACACTGTTTTTCATGTGAAACCTTCATAAGAGTATTAATAAAAATAATAATAATAAAAAAATACACAATTAAAAAAAAGGAAGACCAATAGAAAACTGGTAACATAATTACACTGGCACTTCAGGAAAAGGCTATCCAATGGCAAAGAAATATGCAAAGTACTCAATCTCATTATAATAAATGCAAATCACTCCAC